>NC_085997.1:29014231-29665731 GCF_030014385.1 Trichomycterus rosablanca | reverse complement strand
CAGGTGAAAGCAGGCTAAAAAAGTATTTAGCCTATATATATATATATATTAAACTCCAAGGCAGCCCATATACTGTATATATACTGTATATATATATATATATATATATATATATATATATATATATATATATATATATTAAACTCCCAAGGCAGCCATGTCCCTTACGAGTAAATGCAAGCTTTTAACTGTAGCTATATTTAATTTAGCTACTAAGCTAAACAAATACTCATGTTTTAGGTATTACCTCATGATTTTTTGTGCAACTTTACGTTTAGATTATGTTCGCAAATTTTGTATCCTTTGTGTATCTGTATGTAAATGTTTGGTAAAATGATATGTTCTCTTGGTGTACAGATTTTAACATTGACCAAAATAACTCAAGATTTTTTTCCTATGGCAAATCACATTTTTAACAGGGCAGTTCTATAACTGGCACATATTTGTTTTTTCTTTATCCTTAAATTAGCATGGAAATAAACTGGTGAAAAAGGCTGTGTGCCTGAGTGTAAATGTCATTGCGTTGGAATAACCAACAATTGCAATTTTAAACAAAACGCCAGTGTTAGGGATGCTAACAACAGTCCTCTTTGTCCCCCAACACTGCTGTGTCTCAATTTAGAACAAAAAAGTCACTGCACAGATTCTGATGTCTGACTGTGAGCACCACAAAACACGGTTGACCAAAAAGGGGCATTACTTCTGATGTATACAGGCTCAGCTGGGCTGGTGCAGCTGTGTGGGCATGGGAAAGATCTCGCTGAAGTCTGGGCACTTAAAGCAGGAGTCCATTGTGTCGTTCTGATTGATCTGCCACACTGGAGTTTACGGAGAGACCCTGACTTTAACAGGGAGAATTTCAGTTGATAAACAAGCAGGCCTCTGTGTGTAGAGCACACTGGGCTGCAGGTGCTCGTGCCACGCTTGGACTGGACTGTGGAGGGCTTCTCAAATGCCAGCAGAGACATTTCCTGCCCAGTCCTACGCACACAGGCGTCCAGGCAACGGCCAAACACTCAGCAGGAATGACTAACAGGCAAACTGCGGTATCAAAGCACACACAAACAACCAGCGGAGTAACAAACCAACATACTCACTGACACAATTAAAATCTATTCAAAGGTACACACTAAATAAAAGCCATAGAAATGTACAGACAATAGACAATAGGCACAAACACACACGCACATACACACACACACACACACACTAGCTGTCGGTGTAAGAGTTTCATCTGGTCTGTGTTGCACAGTGCCAGGCATTCCATGGGCGCTTTTTAAAAAATCATTTAATGTGGGCGAGTGTAGGCAAACACTGTGTGACATGCAGGCCTAGTGCCAAGACGTGTAAATCTGACACTGTCTGACTTACAACCAGCCACAGCTACAGACTATCCTTAATGCGCTTGTGAATCTAGCCGCTATTTACGATTACCATTTTCAGAGCAGCTGGGTTGTAAATCAAATGAAAGAAATGGTTGTAATAAAATGATTTCTTTTCTATTGATGGAGAGATAATTTGCTTGGCTGGAAAAGTATCCCGGTAGCCAAAATAAAATATATCGTAAGGCTGTAATACAGCGTTTCCCAACCTTTTTTGCACCATGGACTGGTTTCATATAAGATACAATTTTCACTGACCAGCGGAGGCGGGAGGATTTAATAATATTGCTTATAAATGGTGTAAAATGAGCTTTCTTTGCTGCAATAAGATGCTGCTCCCACTTAGGGGTGACAATAAGACAATAACACCTGAAATAGAAGCAGTGAAAAATGCTATTTCTAACAATCTCTAATTATTCATTCTTTCTGTGCAACTCGGTAATAAATAGCCCACGGACCGGTACTGGTCCGCGGCCCGGTGGTTGGGGACCACTGCTGTAATATACACCGATTAGGAATAACATTATGACCACCTTCCTAATATTGTGTTGGTCCCCATTTTGCTACCCCATACGCAACAAACTGTGATGCACTGTGTATTCTGACACCTTTCCATCAGAACCAGCATTAACGTCTTCAGCAATTTGAGCTACAGTAGCTCGTCTGTTGGATCTGACCACACGGGACAGCCTTCGCTCCCCAAGTGCAACAGTGAGCCTTGGCCGCCCATGACCCTGTCGCCAGTTTACCACTGTTCCTTCCTCGGACCACTTTTGATAGATACTGACCACTGCAGACCGGGAACACCCCACAAGAGCTGCAGTTTTGGAGATGCTCTGACCCAGTCATCTAGCCATCACAATTTGGCCGTTGTCAAACTCACTCAAATCCTTACGCTTACCTATTTTTCCTGCTTCTAACACATCACTTGCTGCCGAATATATCCCACCCACTAACAGGTGCCGTGATGAAGAGATAATCAGTGTTATTCACTTCACCTGTCTGTGGTCATAATGTTATGCCTTGTCGGTGTAAATAGGAACTATATACATATATATATATAGTATAAATAGGAAATAGAAACTACACACACACACACACATACGTATATATACTGTATATATATATATATATATATATATATACAGTATATATATACAGTGTATCACAAAAGTGAGTACACCCCTCACATTTCTGCAGATATTTAAGTATATCTTTTCATGGGACAACACTGACAAAATGACACTTTGACACAATGAAAAGTAGTCTGTGTGCAGCTTATATAACAGTGTAAATTTATTCTTCCCTCAAAATAACTCAATATACAGCCATTAATGTCTAAACCACTGGCAACAAAAGTGAGTACACCCCTAAGAGACTACACCCCTCAATGTCCAAATTGAGCACTGCTTGTCATTTTCCCTCCAAAATGTCATGTGATTTGTTAGTTTTACTAGGTCTCAGGTGTGCATAGGGAGCAGGTGTGTAGTACAGCTCTCACACTCTCTCATACTGGTCACTGAAAGTTCCAACATGACACCTCATGGCAAAGAACTCTCTGAGGATCTTAAAAGACGAATTGTTGCGCTACATGAAGATGGCCAAGGCTACAAGAAGATTGCCAACACCCTGAAACTGAGCTGCAGCACAGTGGCCAAGATCATCCAGCGTTTTAAAAGAGCAGGGTCCACTCAGAACAGACCTCGCGTTGGTCGTCCAAAGAAGCTGAGTGCACGTGCTCAGCGTCACATCCAACTGGTGTCTCTGAAAGATAGGCGCAGGAGTGCTGTCAGCATTGCTGCAGAGATTGAAAAGGTGGGGGGTCAGCCTGTCAGTGCTCAGACCATACGCCGCACACTACATCAAATTGGTCTGCATGGCTGTCACCCCAGAAGGAAGCCTCTTCTGAGGTCTCTACACAAGAAAGCCCGCAAACAGTTTGCTGAAGACATGTCAACAAAGGACATGGATTACTGGAACCATGTCCTATGGTCTGATGAGACCAAGATTAATTTGTTTGGTTCAGATGGTCTCAAGCATGTGTGGCGGCAATCAGGTGAGGAGTACAAAGATAAGTGTGTCATGCCTACAGTCAAGCATGGAGGTGGGAATGCCATGGTCTGGGGCTGCATGAGTGCAGCAGGTGTTGGGGAGTTACATTTCATTGAGGGACACATGAACTCCAATATGTACTGTGAAATACTGAAGCAGAGCATGATCCCCTCCCTCCGGAAACTAGGTCGCAGGGCAGTGTTCCAGCATGATAATGACCCCAAACACACCTCTAAGACGACCACTGCTTTATTGAAGAGGCTGAGGGTAAAGGTGATGGACTGGCCAAGCATGTCTCCAGACCTAAACCCAATAGAACATCTTTGGGGCATCCTCAAGCGGAAGGTGGAGGAGCACAAAGTCTCGAATATCCGCCAGCTCCGTGATGTCGTCATGGAGGAGTGGAAAAGCATTCCAGTGGCAACCTGTGAAGCTCTGGTAAACTCCATGCCCAGGAGAGTTAAGGCAGTTCTGGGAAATAATGGTGGCCACACAAAATATTGACACTTTAGGAACTTTCACTAAGGGGTGTACTCACTTTTGTTGCCGGTGGTTTAGACATTAATGGCTGTATATTGAGTTATTTTGAGGGAAGAATAAATTTACACTGTTATATAAGCTGCACACAGACTACTTTTCATTGTGTCAAAGTGTCATTTTGTCAGTGTTGTCCCATGAAAAGATATACTTAAATATCTGCAGAAATGTGAGGGGTGTACTCACTTTTGTGATACACTGTATATAATGCCTTATTTGGTTTCTCATCAGAAGTGAGTAAATACCTACATATAACAAGTAAATATAAACCCTGAAAAGCGATTGGCCACAGATAGATCAAAATTCAGCAATAAATATAAGAACAAATATTCATTCATATATTCATTGTATGTTTTACCACTGCTTTACCACTGCTTTTACCAATCTTGATCAGGGTTGCAGTGTTTGTTTAATAGGCGAACGGCAGGAAACACCCTGGACAGGTCGGCAGTCCATCACAGGGCAGACTCACACACGCACACACATACACACACAATTTCTAATAGCTCCAATTAGCCTGACTGCATGTCTTTGGACTTGAAGGGGAAAACCAGAGCACCTGGAAGAAACCCATACAGACACAGGGAGAACATGCAGATTCCAGCCAGAAAGGACCCCGTCTGTCCAGCCAGCAAATCGAACCATAAAGATGTAAAGCTGAGTTGACTGTGAACAATGACACCTCTGTTCTATTGGCTTGTAATGCGTAGCAGACTTGTTTTTAGTAATTATAAGACCCCTGACTATCTGAAAAAATGTTCTTTCAGCATAAGGGGACAGATTTTCTTCTTAACCATGGCAAAAAGACCACTGCTCCATGTTCTCTGTAGTTACAGAACATTGTTTGTACTGATGGGCCACTGCTTTAAAATTAGTTTGCTTTACTTATTTTATAACATATTATCTCTGTAATTAGTGCTTAGGTGGTAGAAAGGTCTACACCACTAGGCAACCCATGTTGAGATCCGGGTTCAAATCTCAGCAGTGCTGTCGGCCGACCGGACATTTACACAGACATAATAATAATATAATAATAATAATAGAATTTTATTTATAAGCGCCTTTCAGGTCACCCAAGGACACTGTACAATACAAATATGATAAAAACAAAACAAAACAAAACAAATGACAGCCAATAAGGTACATTATAACAGATTAATACAGGGAACACAGAACAGCTCAACAGGCCAGAGAATCAAGTATAAAAGGAAATAAAATAAAATAAGAACTTTAAAATAAAATAGAAAAAAAAGATTAAGAGACCAGGAATAAAAAGAGCACCGGGGTTAAGATCAAAACTATAAACTATGGAACGCAGTCCTAAAAAGATAAGTTTTCAAGTGCTTCTTAAAAACAGATAGTGATGAGCTTATGCGCAGGGAAAGTGGCAAAGAGTTCCATAATTTAGGACCTGCCACACTAAAAGCTCGTTCACCAAATGAGCGAAGTCTGGTTAATGGAACAGACAGTAAATGAGCATCAGCAGACCGGAGTGAACGTGCAGGACAGTATGGAGTGAGCAAGGCAGAAAGATAACTGGGGGCCAGACCGTGTAGAGATTCATAAACCAAGAGTAGAATTTTGTATTGTACTCGGTATTGAACAGGGAGCCAGTGAAGATTTTGCAGTATGGGGGTTATGTGTTCCCAGGGTTTAGTGTGAGTAAGAAGTCTAGCTGCTGAGTTCTGGACATACTGGAGTTTTTTTAGGCTGCTGGAAGGAAGCCCAACCAGCACAGAGTTGCAGTAATCCAGTCGAGAGGTAATGAATGCATGAATAAGGGTTTCAGCCACAGGGTCAGTGAGAGAAGGACGCAACCTGGCAATGTTCTTTAGGTGATAAAAAGCTATTTTTGTGATGTTACTGATATGAGCCTCCAGGGAAAGTGTAGAGTCCAGAATCACACCAAGGTTGCGAACCTGAGTCACTGAGGATGTGATACAACCTGGGATAGATAGCATGGGGGGAGCAATTTTCTTCAGAACAGAAGGAGAAGCAATGAGAATGGCTTCAGATTTACTGCTGTTTAGTTTAAGAAAATTTTTGGTCATCCAACTGTTGATATCGGCCAGACAACTAACCAGCGAGTCAGGAGGCAGAGAGTCAGAGGGCTTAGTGCAGATGTAAATCTGAGTGTCATCTGCATAGCAGTGAAACTGTAGGCCATGCCGTCGAATGATGTCACCAAGTGGGAGTAGATAAATGATAAAAAAAAAAGGGGGCCAAGAACCGAGCCCTGGGGGACACCAGAAGAGAGAGAGAGGACATCAGACCTAAAACCGCCTATCGAGACAAACTGTTGCCTACCGGTGAGATAGGATCGAAGCCATGCTATTGCCATATCCGTTATACCAGTCCAGGTCTCCAACCTATGCAGCAGAGTATCATGGCAGACTGTGTCGAAAGCAGCAATAAGATCAAGGAGAATGAGTACGTTCACTAGACCAGAGTCAACTGCCATAAGTAAGTCGTTCATGACCCTTGTCAGTGCCGTTTCCGTACTATGACTTTCCCTAAAACCTGACTGAAATTGCTCAAAAAGGTTATTGGAAGCTAGGTGTTCTTTAAGTTGAGCAGAGACTACACGTTCAAGAATCTTACTAAGGAAAGGGAGATTAGATATGGGCCGGTAGCTGTTAAGATCGTCCGGGGCGAGACCTGGCTTCTTTAGGACTGGAGTTATAGCGGCCAGTTTTAAGCTGGGAGGCACAACACCAGAGCTGAGGGAAGAATTGATAATGTTGGTGATAAGTGGACAAAGTGATGCAAAGCATGCTTTTACCAAGGGTGTAGGCAAGGGATCAAGAATAGTTTATAATAGTTTATGTTGGGGGTGCCCAAAGCCCTGCGATAAATTTCTGTCCAAGTTATCCCTGACTTGCTCCCTGTGTTACTCAGTGGAACCGAACGCAGAGTGGCCTGGATAAAACAGTTCATGGAAATTAAATTAAAACATTTCTGCAATTTAGCTCATGTGCTTCAGGAAAATTGCATTACTTAACTGCACCGTAGTGTGACATAGCCAGCCACATTGCTTGGTTCTTAGTGAGATTTGGTGTGTCCAAGGTTGAGTGTTTAATCTTCATATTAAGCTACTCTATGTAAATTTGACATGTTTTCCTCTCATTTACATTTTTTCTGGATAAAGGTACTCGTTTTACTTTTTAAGCACTGCAGTGACACTGACATGGTGGTGGTGTGTTAGTGTGTGTTGTGCTGGCATGAGTGGATCAGACACAGCAATGCTGCTGGAGTTTTTAAACACCTCACTGTCCCTGCTGGACTGAGAATAGTCCACCAACCAAAAATATCCATCCAACAGCGCCCAGTGGGCAGCGTCCTGTGACCACTGATGAAGGTCTAGAAGATGACCAACTCAAACAGCAGCAATAGATGAGAGATCGTCTCTGACTTTACATCTACAAAGTGGACCAACTAGGTAGGAGTGTCTAATAGAGTGGACAGAGAGTGGACACGGTATTTAATAACTCCAGCAGCACTGCTGTGTCTGATCCACTCATACCAGCACAACACACACTAACACACCACCACCATGTCAGTGTCACTGCAGTGCTGAGAATGATCCACCACCTAAATAATACCTGCTCTGTGGTGGTCCTGACCATTGAAGAACAGGGTGAAAGCAGGCTTAAAAAGTATGTAGAGAAACAGATGGACTACAGTAATTGTAGAGCTACAAAGTGCTTCTATATGATAAGTGGAGCTGTGAGTGGACAGTGAGTGTAGAAACAAGGAGGTGGTTTTATATATATATATATAGCATGAGAGGCACCAACTTACCGCATGTCCACAAAGAAAAAAAGTGAGAAAAAAAATAATAAAACATTTCATTTGCTTTCACTTTCTGGTGTTTTTCACACAGTAAGTAACCTTGACTCAAACACAACAGGCTTTTGTAAGGGACTGTGTTCAGGTAAAATTTATTCCTCTGTGACAACTGAAGGAAATCAGAGCAGACACGGGCAGGCGCCTGAACCAGCACAGCGCAGGATACAAGGCAGTCAAGGCCTAATTTGGCAACCTGGCATAAAAAGGATGTCAGATAAGTCTGCTGCCAAAGGGCTTATTTTTAGTTATGTTTACTTATATGTAGCTGAGGTTTGAAGGAAAAGCTTTACTCACCTAGTTCTAAGCTTTAAACAATGTGTGTTTAAAGAAGAGTTAATCTTCTTTCATCAAATCTGGAACAAAATCAACATTACCGACTGCAATGCTGTTAGTTCTCAAAATTAGCCCCAGAGACCATTATCAAGGGTCTATTATTTATAACTAGTTGGTATGTTGTGTGTTTTGCTGTTTATGATGTGAAGATCATGAAACACTATATTAGTTATATATACTGTAGTTATTAAGTAATATTTAATAATGCTTATTTAATTTATACTAATCAAATGTGTGGTTGTTTTAGAGCCACATGGACAGATGGCCAGTCTAATAATGGTCATAAGACACTAATTATACTATGATATTACTACTCACTTAAGGGCATTTTTAAACAGCCAGTCCACCTACTGGCATTTAGAACAGAGAAAACACACACAGACACACAGATAGAAAGATAACATACCAAACTCCTTACATAGTGTTACCAGAGGGAAGGATTAAACCCAGACCCCTTAGAAGGGGGAAAATATGTTGCAATGGAAAAGCTATTTAATTAATGCTTTAGAAATAATGCCTGAAGCTGAAAAAAATAAAACAAACTAAACAGCACTAAATGGCAAATGAGCAATATACATGTATGTATATTTACCATGCTGCCATAATATAGTCTAAAAAAAACCCCAACTAGATCCTAGTAGTATCCTGTATCTGAGACCAGTCAGAGCCTAGACCCACCTAGAAATCAGCTAGCCCACTTTTTAACCTATATAGGTATAAAACAACACAAGTATAGAAAGTATGGCGTTATAACAAACACTATAAATATCCCTGCCAAACAGCACTAAGGGGCAAATGAGCAATATATGCATATTTACCATGCTGCTGTAATATAGTCCTTATATATGTTCTAAAAAGCCCAGCTAGACCCTAGTAGTAGCCTGTATCTGAGACCAGTCAGAGCCTAGGTCCATCTTGAAATCAAGTAGCTCACTTTTTAACCTATATACACCAATCAGCCATAACATTATGACCACCTCCTTGTTTCTACACTCACTGTCCATTTTATCAGCTCCACTTACCATATAGAAGCTCTTTGTAGCTCTACAATCAGCACTGCAGTGACACTGACATGGTGGTGGTGTGTTAATGTGTGTTGTGCTGGTATGAGTGGATAAGACACAGCAGCACTGATGGAGTTTTTAAACACCTCACTGTCACTGCTGGACTGAGAATAGTCCACCAACCAAAGATATATTCAGCCAACAGCGCCCCGTGAGCAGCATCCTGTGACCACTGATGAAGGTCTAGAAGATGACCAACTCAAACAGCAGCAACTGTTTATAACAAACACCCTAAATATTCCTGCCAAACAGCACTAAGAGGCAAATGAGCAATATATGTATATTTACTGTGCTGCCATATATAGTTCTTATATATGTTCTAAAAAGCACAATTGGTCCCTAGTAGTAGCCTGAATCTGAAACTAGTTAAAGCCTAGGCCCACGCTGAAATCAGCTAGCCCACTTTTTAACCTATGTAGGTATTAAACAACACAAGAATGGGAGCTACAGAGCTATAACAAACACCCTAAACATAATTGTCAGTACTGATTGGTTTGATAATACTCACAATGAAAGTTCATAGAACCACAAGAAATCATCCCTGGATATCCCTGGACACTTTACAATGCTCTTAGACTAATGGTGAAGGTAGAAAGAAGCCAGCATGCATTAGAAAAGAGCTGATGGACAATTACCCGAACAAGATGTTTTAGCTTTAGCAATTCTCAGAGAGCACACAGCATGGTCGATAGGCCTCCGAAGTACAGGAACGCCAATCATAAACACGATTCAGACATTATTCTGACTTTACTATTTTACCCAGGAAAGTAATTCATGTGCTATTAATAATACATCAATGTGTCATGTCAGTCTTGGGATACTAGTATTCAGTTTCAGTGATTAAATGACTAGAACCAAGGCTGTAAGCACAATATACGTATATTAGAGGGAGACAAGCCCCCACCCCCAAT
This sequence comes from Trichomycterus rosablanca, assembly GCF_030014385.1. Lineage (NCBI taxonomy): Eukaryota > Metazoa > Chordata > Actinopteri > Siluriformes > Trichomycteridae > Trichomycterus > Trichomycterus rosablanca. The sequence continues at coordinate 29,655,603 of NC_085997.1, read as the reverse complement.
ATTCAGATATGCTCAAAATTCCTCCACCCTAATATACTGATGTAAAAATAATAAACAAACATATTCTGCTTACTAGCTTTGCATAATGTTAGGAAGTGTCACTGTTCCCATCAGTTATTAATACATTATTCTGACTTTTGCATTTTCACTACTTATTAATGAATGTGCCATTAATAATCAGAATCAGAACACTTTATTGATCCCAGAGGGAAATTGCAGTTCTTACAGTAGCACCCATTTATGTAGAAAGAATAAACACTGTACTAGCTTAAATCAAAGAAAAAAAGAAGAAAAATTTGCAGATAGAAGTTAAAAAGTTATTTACACATAATTAAATAATTAAATGCTTGCATTATTATTATTAAATCTATGATTTTAAGGAAAATCATGACTTGAGTGGCCGTTACATTCTAAGATCTATTACACAGAGTACAATACATTCAAGAAAAGTGGTTATTTGGCAGCAGAAGTGAAAATACTCTTCATACCTTAGACAAATAGTTAGCTGTGGGGGATAATGGGAATCTAATGGGAAATGGGAATTCAAAGTCCTAACAAAGTACACTCCCTGACAAGAGTTCTTACTTAATACTTTAACATGACACTTAAATTTTAAAACTTGTTTCAACATCACAAACTTTGTCAGCATGTTTAAAATGGAATCTACAACAGAAGCTAAACTGATAAGATAATTTAGCAGAACTACTATTTAGCTTATGTCAATCCTCTTTCCACAAAATACAAATAGACCGTGTCCTTTAACACCTATCACTCACTCGTCTAAACGACTGATGTCTCTGGAATGTGAGTACATTATCGTTTGTGTTTGAATACAATCGATACTTAAGTTCATTTAGATAGCCTAGTTTAATCAATTTTCTAAACATGATTCCTAGATCAGCCCCCTTTTTTAGGGGGTCTGTGTCCAGCTTTACCAGTAATAAAGTGGGCCAGGGTATCACTAATGTACTAATGACTTGTGACAGCAACTTTAATTTTTGAAAGCAGTTTATGCAAGAAGAATTCCACTTTTATGCATATCTTGCTACAAATAATGATCAATTAGCAGTTGCTACACAAGGAATTTTATCTTATCAGCCTAATTTATTGTTGCTGAGGTTTTAGAGTCTTGTGATAAACACAAACAAGTAAAAAAAAGATGTTTTAAATGTTAGAACTTTAATCTGTTTACAAAACAGTGATGGAAGAAACAGGCTTTTATACACCGATCAATCACCCATATTATTAAAACCACCTCCTTGCTTCTACACTCACTGTCCATTTTATCAGCTCCACTTACCATATAGAAGCACTTTGTAGTTCTAAAATTACTGACTGTAGTCCATCTGTTTATCTGCATGCTTTGTTAGCCCCCTTTCATGCTGTTCTTCAATGGTCAGGACTCCCACAGGACCAGGTATTATTTAGGTGGTGGATCATTCTCAGCACTGCAGTGACACTGCCATGGTGGTGGTGTGTTAGTGCGTGTTGTGCTGGTATGAGTGGATCAGACACAGCAACGCTGCTGGAGTTTTTAAATACAGTGTCCACTCACTGTCCACTCTATTAGACTCTCCTACCTAGTTGGTCAGAGATGATCGCTCAACCATTGCTGCTGTTTGAGTTGATCGTCTTCTAGACCTTCATCAGTGGTCACAGGATGCTGCCCATGGGGTGCTGTTGGCTGGATGTTTTTGGTTGGTGGACTAGTCTCAATCCAGCAGGGACAGTGAGGTGTCTGTCTTTTCCACTCATACCAGCACAACACACACTAACACACCACCACCATGTCAGTGTCACTGCAGTGCTGAGAATGATCCACCACCCAAATAATACCTATGGTCCTGGAAGAGTCCTGACCATTGAAGAACAGCATGAAAGGGGGATAACAAAGCATGCAGAGAAACAGATGGACTACAGTCAGTGATTGTAGAACTACAAAGTGCTTTTATATGGCAAGTGGAGCTGATAAAATGGACAACGAGTGTAGAAACAAGGAGGTGGTTTTAATGTTGTGACTGATCAATGTATGTCTTTGTCTTAAAAAGGGATGATTTATTTATTTATTGTGTGTGTGTGTGTGTGTGTGTGTGTGTATAAATATATATATTCTATTCAGACAAAAAAGATCTCAGCATAGTGTTTAATCACATTCATACCACAAACAGGTCCATAAACCATGTTCCATACATGGCTATGTAAACTTTTGACTGTAACTGTATAGAAATGATATATTTTTATTAAAAGCAGTTGTGAATGAGGACATATTGATTTGATTACAGGCTTGTGAAATGTTTAAATGATGTGTAACTAAGATATGTATTGTATTGCTGTTGCTTTACGCCACTGACAGTAAATGTGAGGCATTTAAATGAGTTAATGTAATGCAGATTTGTTCAGGAAAAACTCGGTGCTGTTTTCTCCCCCCCAGCCGTGTCTGTTGTTAGTAGAGCGAAAACAACTCGGTACATTCATGCCAGGGCAGGTTTTTTTTATGAATGGACGTTTTTTTTCCTCCCTCCACTTTCTCTTCCTTTTTGTGAATGAAAAACAACTGCAAAACTCTACAAGAGTTACTTCAGGCTCCGCCTCCTCGTTGCTAGGCTTTGGTACAGTTTCGAATCTGATTGGTCGGAAGCCGGGCGCCCAGGTTTCATTCATAAGTAAGACCATTCATGTGGACAAAGAGAAATCTGAGCTGTGAAAGAGGAAATTCACCAGGAAGCTGTACGACTGATGAGCGGACATCCGACAGCCAGAGAAGTAGTTCTGATCCAGTACAACTGGGAGGAAGAAAAAAACACAGTGAAGTGTTTTCCCCAGTAAATGTACTGCTACGTGTGCATTATAAGGAGAGTAAACGGTAAGCAGGGGTTATGTTGTGTGTGCACATTTAGTCATGGTTTAAATGATCACATACAGAACTTTACAGAAACAGTCCTGATGTGTTTGTTCTTTTATAAATGTGGTAAACAAGAGCAGGCAGGAAGCATTTTTTGTACATTCACATTTGCACAATCATGAACAAGATCACAATCTAATCTACTTCATTTCAAAACACACACACACACACACACATACATAAACATATATATATATACATATATATATATATATATATATATATATATATATATATATATAGATAGATAGATATATACAGTATGTGTGTGTGTGTGTGTGTATGTATATATATATATAAATATAAAATACAAATAGACCGTGTCCTTTAACACCTATCACTCACTCGTCTAAACGCCTGATGTCTCTGGAATGTGAGTACATTATCGTTTGTGTTTGAATACAATCATTACTTCATTTAGATAGTGTAGTTAACATGATTGTGTTTAATCAATTTTCTAAACATGATTCCTAGATCAGCCCCCTTTTTGGGGGGTCTGGGTCCAGCTTTACCAGTAATAAAGTGGGCCAGGGTATCACTAATGTACTAATGACTTATGAAAGAATGACTTTCATTTTTTAAAGCAGTTTATGCAAGAAAAATTCCACTTTTATGCATATCTTGCTACATATAATGATCAATTAGCAGTTGCTACACAAGGAATTGTATCTTATCAGCCTAATTTATTGTTGCTGAGGTTTTAGAGTCTTGTGATAAACACAAACAAGTAACAAAAGAAAAGAGAGCAAATTATATTAAATGAAAATATAAATATATAAATATACGTATATATACATATATACTGTATATATATGTATATATATATATACTGTATATATATATATATATTTATATATATACACACACACACACTTAAACTCACATACACACACACATGCACACACACACACACACACATATATATATATATATATATATATATATATATCAAACTTAAACGTACATACAGACATATATGTATGTATGTGTATATACAGTATGTGTGTATGTACGTTTAAGTTTGAGTGTGTGTGTGAGTGTGTGTGTGATCACAACTCTCATAGCAGTATGTTGCACAATATATGTTCAGTATTATGTTCAGTTCAGTTCTTGCACAACTTTACTTGTCACTTTTGCACACAGTTCATTTTAAATTCCTCCTTTTTCTAATTATACTTTAAGTTTCTTTTTTTCCATTTCGATTTTAAATTTTCTAATTTTTTTTTACACTTTTTACATTTTAAAACATTTCTATTTTTAGTATAAATATATATTTTGTCTATTTTGTAATTACTAGATTACAGATGTGGCCGAGCAGTCACCAAAGCATTTCACTTCCAGTTGTACTGCATATGTGTATGACTATACAGTATATGTGATAAATAAACCTTGATTGGATTGGATTTGATTCGAACCCGTTTAAAAAAAGCTGCGCGTGCGCGCGCGTGTGTGTGATTGTGTTTTTGTGAATGGAGCTCATTACGCATGCAGCCCTCCGGACGCCCCATTCACTACTCCGCGCTGTGTGTGCGCGCGCGTGTTTGTGCTTCTCTTGGTGCAGGCTGCTCGGATTCGGCTCCACACAGCCTCAATGAACGCAAACGGTTAACGCATGGACTGTAACATGGATGGATATCTAGATCAGCAAGTGCCTTACACTTTAGCTAATGTAAGTATACATGATGATTTATTAAAGCTGGATGAATGTGGTCGTGCTGCTCTGCTTTCTGATCGTCTTCGCCTTTGTGCTGAACTAAAATGTCTAAGTAACACAGACCCTGATGCATGATCTGTTTCGATCACATTTCAATCTTACATTTGCTTTATGTGCTGTGTTGTGCAGAGTTAAAAGCCAGCAGTTGCAATAGCATTAAGTCGAGGTTAGTTTAAATATGGTGCGTGTGGTAGAACTGCTCAGAATTCAGTCCTTCAGCTAGTAAACAGGACCATGATGTAGAAAGTTTCATATTGGAAGGCAGAAAACAAGCCAAAGTGATTGATTTTATTTTATATTATATTGTATTATTATATTAAAAAGATTGCTTTTAGTTTACTTGACTGAAAATGTGTAATTTCCACAAGAACAGAATATATTTAATCACCACTTTTTAGATGCAGTAGAGTTTATTGTCCAATCTTGAAACAAATGTGTAAATGTAGCTATGGTAAAACAGAAGTAACTGTACATTTTGATTTAGACAACTACTACTAGTAAGATATAGGAAATATATTGAAGGTTTACTTGTCACAAGGCAGCTGTGATTACAACTGTGTATCTAAAAAGCTGTTTCGTCACCAGCATTAAATCTTTTTAGGATGCGTAACTAAGATAATCCAAATTAAAATGGTGTTAAATCAATTCAATTGGACTTTGTCTTTAAGAACTTATATTTAGGTCACTTAAACTTAGTTTTTTTTTTTTTATTGTACCATTGTATCAAAGCTCATGCTGTGTATTTATAGAAAACACAAAATTATAATGTTGTAGTCAAAAGTTTACATACTCCTGTAAAGGTTCTTCTTTTTTGTGCTCTTTCTTCTGGAATTGGTCAGGAACAAACCTCAGTTGCCCACTTAATAGCAGGAGCTTCTTTCTTGCATTGCAGGCTTTAAGCTCATTGCAATGTAAAGCTTACTTGACTGTAGACAGTGCTGTCCATGTTCCAGCAGCTTCTAATCCATGGCTTAGCATAAAGTGACAATGAGTTTTATTTTTCTGACACTGGCAAGATACCACTGTTCCACGTACCGTTTAATGGGGACAGTCAGACTAGCCTTATTCACACGGCAGAAATGTGTCAGCTTTAGTTTTGGTTTATCATAATCACTAACAAAGTGCTGGAAGGTGGTTTCATAAAGATAAAATACATTAAAGAAAACTGCCAAGAGAGTTATCAAATTTGCTATGTGGACAGTATTGAGCGGAACACAATGAGCAATTGAGGGTTACGGGCCTTGCTCAAGGACCCAACAGTGGCAACTTGGTGGTGGCGGGGCTTGAACCGGCAACCTTCTGTTTACTAGTCCAGTACCTTAACCACTGAGCTATTACTGACTAGGCATGTATATCACAATAAACAATGAATTTAATTTGATTAATTTTTAAACAAACAAGTATGATCCAACCATTAATTCAAATAAATTCCATTTAAAATTGGAACATTTTAAGAATTTTTGACCTCCATGTACATTACGAGTATATTTCATTATCTGACTCGAATTGTATTTTTACAAGCAATTAATTTTGAAATGTTCCCAGCTCTAAAAGACTTGTTAGTTTGAACTAGTCTAAATTAAAACATGGTTTTGTAGACCAGTCTTTTGCACTACTTTTTAAATAGGGGAATTTATATTGGGACAAATGTCATTATAGATATTTCAATGTTTTTACTAGTGAAAATAGGGTTACAGGTAAAAGAAAAACATCCTTTGTGAGTTATAACATACAATAGGACTTGTCATTGCCTGACATTACATCACAGTTATGTCACTCTGGCATCATGAATTGTGAATTATAATAATCTTTTAAATATAAGCATAAAACAATCCCTATTAATGCTTAGTCATTGACTATTATATTAAAGTACCACCTGATTAATTACTAATAAATCATAACACGTACAATCAAGTATTATAATGTTTTATTAAAAAATACATTTATTATGTTGCATAAATACCATTTATTTTTTCCATAGTCTGTATTTCCACTTACATAATATTTTTATTGTTTTCCAGAGATTGCAAGGAAATGGGCCCCTAAATAGACTGTTGGTGGCAGCGAAAAGGAAATACATGGACACCGAATTACCCCCTCAGGAATCTGAAGGTAAAGCAGGAGTCGGAAACTAACTGCCGTCTTTATTCTGACATTACACTTGTAACCAGGAAATCTGAGTTTGCCAAGAACTGAAATATTTATAGGCTAGTTCAGAATGAATGAATGAATAAGTTGGCACTTGTGTAGAGAGAGAAATCTAATCTGAATCATTTGTATGTGTTTGGTTCTGTTTTCTAGACCTTTTTCAGGATTTAAGTCAGCTTCAGGAGACATGGCTCACAGAAGGTGAGGCAGCATTTTCCTTGCATGTATCATATATCAAAATCTGAGTGTTTACACTTTTGTGCTGGAGGACTGGAAGTGTGTGTTTTCAGACGTAGCTCGGGTAAAGCCGTGTCTGCTCGCTTGGAGAAAGGAATGAGTTAATTAGATTAATACTGAGCTGTATGGCTCCTTTGATTAGATGCATGGCTGGAAAGTTCACCATGGATTGAAACACGATCTTGTTGACTCATAGCCAGAGTGTCTGTGTTATCTGAGGATTTGATCATCTGATACCGTATTAAATCATACACAGCTGAGGAATTGTTGCAGCATTTATGGCCCACCTGCTAACTTTAAAGAACAATGTTACAAAGACCTGAAAAATCCTTGTTTCTTTTTAACAATGTGGCTCATTTAGTTCAGGAGAGCATGTACACAGTTAATGCAAATATACAGAATCACAGCTGGATGGTCAGGAGGCAAATAGTTGAAATGAAGCCTGACAGTGAACAGTGATGCTCAACACAAAGGCCTTGTTAAAAAGCACTGGGTCTAAATAATTAGGTGTAAATTCGAACTGCATTTTCTTGTTTTACCACCATTTTATCCTAGTCAGGACTTTGCCCAGGCCCACTGCCCAAAAAGCAGTAACACCAACACCCCTCCCCCCCAGACACAGGATGCAACTCCATACTGGGGCAATCGTGTCTGTGTGTATATGCCCGACCGACTAATAGCACCACTGGGGATTCGAATTCTAATGAAGTAACCAAGTATTACAATGGTTAATTTATTACCATATATATATATATATACTGTATATATATATATATATATATATATATATATGTTTTATCTTAATCATGGCTGATGAAACACTCAGGGCAGCAGTCCATTAACGGGCACTTCACCCTGACCCATACTCTCACTCACACATCTAGAGGCAATTTATAGCGATCAATCTACCTTCTGCATATTTAATTTATTTAATAATTTTTGAAGTAGGATGAAAGTTAGAATAACTGGAAGAAACCCACACGCTTACCAAATGTTTATAGACAATGACTTAAGGCAAGGGTTGAACCCAGGACCCGGCACTATCTGTTATGCCATACTATTATTATAATTTCATTTAGAAGTCGTAAAATGACACAACAGGATGTACCTGGGTTTGATCGTTTCTTTGTTTCTGTTTCCTGTATGTGTTGTCTTTGGCATGCTCTTTGTGTGTGTGTGGAATCCTAATAAAATATGCCAATGTGTGAATTTAGGTACTTTAAAGTTGGCACTAGGTTTAGGAGAGGATGTGGGTGTGTGATGCCCTGATGTGAACTAGTGCCCTGCTTCCTGTCATGTATTTATGCCTTTAGTATAATAGAGCATTATTAAAATAATTGTGGTTTGATCAGTCAGCAATAAGAAATAATGTAACATTATTTGGGCGGCACGGTGGCTCGGTGAGTAGCACTATCACTGTCACCTTACGGCGTGAAGGTCCTGGGTTCGATCCCAAGGTGGGGCAGTTCAGGTCCTTTCTGTGTGAAGCATATTCTCCCTGTGTCTGTGGGTTTCCTCCAGGAGCTCCGGTTTCCTCCCACAGTCCAAAAACATGCAGTCAGGTTAATTGGAGACACTGAACTGCCATATAGGCGAATGTGTGTGTGTGTGTGTGTGTGTGTCTGCTCTGTGATTGACTGGCGCCCCGTCCAGGGTGTTACTGTGTGCCTTGCGCCCATTGAAAAGCTGGGATAGGCTCCAGCAGACATCAAGCAGGTCTCTAACAGGTCTTACCATGCATTAGTATTAGTATTGGACAATTTTTTTAAGAGAAAGTGTAATCTTTAAATCGCTTTTTTGGAAGTGCGTGCATCATGCAACTAGACAACTATCAAAAAGGACCCACAGGATATTTAGTACTTACTGTTTTGTAGCTCATTTTAGTTTTGTTCTAGGGGTACGCAAAGTTTTGCACCCAAGTGTAAGATACTGTGGACAAAAGTAAAGCCTGAGAGGAGGCAGTGTGCTTTTGTAGTTCAAGGTCAATGCTCACACGTCCAGGTCCTTTCTGTGTGGAGTTTGCATGTTCTTTCCGTATCTGTGTGGGTTTCCTCCGGGAGCTCCGATGTCCTCCCACAGTCCAAGGACATCGGAGCCCCCCCACCCTAACTGGATAAGTGGTTTAGAAAGTGAGTGAGTAACATTATTTGATGTCAGACATCAAGCAGGTCTCTAACAGGTCTTATCATACATTAGTATTAGTATTGGGCAGTTTTTAAAAGAAAATGTAATTTCAATCACTCTTTTTGGAAGTACTATCAAAAAGGACCCAAAAAAGATTTAGTACTTACTGTTTTGTAGCCCGTTTTAGTTTTGTTCTCAGGGTATGCAAACTTTTGCACCCAAGTGTAAAATACAGGAAAGCCTGAGAGGAGACAGACAGTGTGCTGTTGTAGTTCAAGGTCAATGCTCACACGTCAAAGTAGAGCTGTAATTAATGCTCGGCGTGATTAATGCTCAGGGCTTTGAAAATGGGATTCTCCGGACTCTTTCACAACTGGTTTTGCCTGTCTGCTATCTTTTTATTACAGTTTATGGCTGTTATGACTCAGAGTTCCTTCCGACCACGTTTTATTTTTCTTTCTTTGATTGTAACAAAAGGATGGAATATGTGCCCTTTTGTTCTGAGGGTTAAGTATTTGTGTCTGCAGCTTAGTCGTTTCCGAGTGTTTAAAAATACATTATACTCTAGCTGTAACACTATGTACACGAGTTTTACACCTAAAGTAGTTTTTGTTTAACTTAGTTTTAGTTATTTTAGTAATAGGGGTGACCTGGTGCCTGTAAAGTGAAGAAATTTGCATGCGCAACAATAATAGACTGCGTGTAGTAAGTGGGTGTATTTAAAGAGATTAACAGACTGTGCTGTTCTGACGTGTGTATGTGTGTGTTTGTGTTTTATGAAATATTCTTGGATAGACCATATTTGACTTACTTTGACTTTAATTAGTTTAATTGGTTCATTTATTCATTTATCATCTTGTACCAATAGATCATGGGTCAGGTTTGTGCTTCAGAAACCACTCAAAAGGTTATTACAAGGCAACACACACTTCCATGTTGCCTCACTCTCTTGGACCCGGTGAAAATTGTGAGTAGCCAGTCCACCTACTGCATGTTTTTATACCCATATAGGCAAAGTGAACATGTAAAACTCCTCACATACAGTTAACAAGGCACCCAGATGGCGCAGCAGGATATTCCTTTAGCACACCAGCGCCGAGATTCTGAACTCCTCGGTTCGAAACTCGGCGTTGCCACCGGTCAGCTGGGCGCCATCAAACGGGCACGTCTCTGCTAGGGCAGGATGACCGGACTATGTGGGTGGGGTGCAGAATGCATGGGTGAAAAAGGGTTCCGCTAAGGGCTGCATGCGGGTCGGAGGAGGCGTGAGCAGCAATACACTCACCTCGACTGCAATTAGGGATCCCCCAGCAGCGGAAGACAAATTGACTACGCTAATATGGGAAGAAAATGGGACAAAATGCATTAAAAAAATTAAAAACAAAACCAGGTCCCCAGGACTATCAGCTCAGCCACTTTTAGTTCACATTTTATTACATTTTAGTTTTAGTTATTTAAGGGGATCCCCTTTGCATATGTAACCTAAAGACTGTGTGTAGTCAGCATATTGTGATAAACTAAACTTAAATAATAGTACTAATAAACTCTGCTTGTGTGTTTTAAATAAACAAGCGTGTATAAAAGTGTGTATATGCTGCATGTGTAAGTGAAAACCCGCTCTGTTACACTCGCCTCATATTTGCTCTGATGCAAAAATTTGCAGTCAGTGAGGCATAAAATGAATCATAAGGCCATTTCAGAACATCAAAGTATCTAAAGACAAACCAGACGCTATAAAGTGGATTAAATCCTGTTTCGGGACGTTGTATATGGGGTGAGGTGTTTTTAAAATAAGGTACAGTTATAATGGAATGTGTATGTCAGCAATGTTTAAGCTGTATTATTTTGCTCATCTGAAAATGCATAATGTTTTCTGGAACACTGTTAATGAATCCTTTTTGTTTTTAAATAAAGCTATGATAAATTTTACTAAAATACTATGTGTAAATTGGGTTAAAAAACTTTAAGCTGCATGTGGACTGAGGACTGAAACATATCGAGTGTGTTTTATGATTTGTGGGGGGGGGGGGGGGGGGGGTTTGTCTTATTGAGTACAAACTATTTTACAATGTCAAACTGTGTTCATACAGGTAAACAAAACAAGTACAAAATATCCAACGTAGTTTAGAACAGGAATTAAGAATATGTAAAGAAGTGCTGGTCTGATATTGGCCCAAATCACTGGATCGGATATCGGAAGGAAAAAACATGTAATCCGATCCATTGTTTGTGTGTAAAGCAAATAACACACGAAGATTCGTTCAAACAGAGCGCCGTTTATTGCCGCTCACGCTTGATGACATCATTAACATGTGCCACTGATCTACAACTCATCCGCAACAGCCATTCAGAAATTAAAACACACTGATCTATTTAAACTTTTAGCATTTAAAAAAATCATCTACTACTGCCACATCTAAAAACACTGTTTAAACACAATAAAAATCATCTACTACTGCCACATCTAAAAACACTGTTTAAACACAATAAAAATCATCTACTACTGCCACATCTAAACACACTGTTTAAACAAAGTAAAAATCTCTTTATAAATGATAAATCACACACCTGAGATAAAAAAAAACCTATCTTGTCCCGGCTTAAAGATCTCTCACATCCTCAATGATTAATCCATTAGTGTTATGAAATACAACAAACTACACCATTTCCCATTTCCCGTTTCCCTCTTCAAAATCCAGCAGGGTTTAATAATCTAAAAACGTGACAGAACTTTAACGGAAAATCTCAACTCTGCGTCAATTCTAAATGGTCCATCGCGTTTGATTGACATCCACATCTACCAATTGTAGACACTTTTGTTAAACAAGCCAAAAATGCTGCTAAATGCTCTGTGTGTAAAAGTAAAAATAAAAACAGCAGTTTTGCATAAGTGTGATGTTGTTGGTTCTGTATTTATTCCTTTAGAATATTTGTTTCACAGTCTGAGCATTGTTATTTAGATAGCTAGTTTATGGTGCATTGAGACATGTATTATTACTGCTTAGTTGTTTGAGAGGAGAAATGACGGTATCGGATTGGTATCGGTATCAGCAGATACTCAATCTGCAATATTGGTATTGGTATCGGACATTAAAAAAGTGGTATCAAGCCAGACCTAATGTAAAGTTTAAAAAGGGTTTTCTTATCTTTCACAAACATATATGTTTCTTTTTAAACTAGATCAAACTTAATCTGAGCAGCTTCTTGTCAGTACTGTTGTGGTTATGAATGATTCATCATACTGGAGAAAAAACAGCAGCTTGATGTCTTTAGCTTAAAGGGTGAATGAAAGAATGAGAAACAGGACAAGAAAGTTGTGAATGAACGAGCTTGTTGAGTCTTGTCTTTACCCTTTACTTTTTAAGACAAACCTCCTGACTCCTCCCAGGATCTGCCTGCCAAAAAAAAAAAGTCATTCAGCCGGCATACCTCAGAGAAAAAGGAAACATGTCTCGGTGCTTGCACAGACACACTTCCAGTCTTGTGCTGACTTGCATTTCAAAGCCCTTCGACAAGATGTTCCTGGAAGCTAACCAAGTTGAGACACACGTGTACGCGTACAGGGGGACCGGGCTCGGATCCGGTTTACTTCCTCGGACCAGTGGGCCAGAGGCACCGATGTTAGGACGAGCCTTCATATTTTTTTCTTTGTTCCACATATAGCATGTGTTCCTTTGCGGGCATGTCGGATCCAGCTTGAATGATTTATTGTTTGATCTGGAAGACCAAATATTGGTTATGAGTCATGAAAAACAGCCTTGTGCTCCTCCTCAGGGCAGAAAAGAAGAAAACTTGAGTGGCTGTAATAGAATTATATTAGAACAGCAGCATGGGGTAATATGTAGGAAATTCATGTAATTTACGCATGCTCAGTGGGGCAAAAGCACAGTTTACTTCTGACAGGAAAAAGAAAAGCCGTAGAATTAGACTTTTTAGTAGCTGTGGGTTTTAGGACAGCATGTCAGGGGTTTCTTGCTGAACGGTTAATTAACTATTAATTTATTATGTAAGATTAATTAACAGCAGTAGTTTAATTGGGAGTTTTACTCATTTTAACTCCAATGTAAATTAAAAACTTATATTTTAGACTGAATACTATACTTAATGAAACTTTTTTAGTTCTTTAGATTCAAACCCACTAACTAATACTTTGTTAAAGCACCTTTTAATTTGATTTTATTATTTTTTATACATTTTCTCCCCATTTTCCTCCCGATTTAGCACACTTAGTTTTGTCTCCCGCTGCTGAGGGATACCAGATTGCATCCGAAGAGAGCACGTCGCTGTACACGCCTCTTTTGACACGTGCACAGCCCTCCTGTTTTCTGCACAGGCGTCTCTTCCGGCAATCAGGGTCCCAACACAGCGTATGAAGACCCACCCACCCACTCATAGTCCGGCCCCCCAATTAGTATCTGCTGCAGGCACTGCCAATTATGCCCGCCAGATGGTGACCGGTGGCAACATCGAGTTTCGAACCCGAGGAGATCAGAAACTAGGTGCTGGTGTGCTAGCAGAATATCCCGCTGGGCCACCTTTTGATTTTATGACACCATTCAGTCTTTTTGGGTCAGAATCTATCATAATGGCACATCTTGACTTGGCAATCTTTACCCCCTCTCCCTTGCAAAAGCACTCCAAATCTGTTAGATGGTGAGAGGCCCTCTTCAGGTCACCCCACAGTTTTTTAATTGAATTCAGGTCTGGGCTCTGGCTGGGCCATTCCAAAACTTTGATCTTCTTTTGATTAAGCCATTGTTCTGTAGGTTTGAAAGGTGAAATTCCTCTTCATCTTTAGGTTTTTAGCAGAGAATAAAGGTGGTTGAAATTTTGTATAGTTCATAGCTTCATCCACCTTGACTAAAGCCTCTAATCCAGCTACAGAAAAACAACTCCAAAGCATAATGCTGCCACCACCATGCTTCACTGTGGGTGTTGTGTTTTTAACCTTTAAATACTGTCCATCACCAACCCTTGGTTTCATCAAATCATAACACGTTTTCCCATGTTTTTGCAAAATGTAGCTGGGCTTGCCCCACAGCCCAGACATAAAGGATGTGGGAGATTGTTGTCACTTGTAGTACATAACAAGTACTTCCAAGAAATACCTGCAGCTTCTTTAATGTTGCTCTAGGCCTCTTGGAAGCCTCACAGTTTTGGAGGGACATCCTGTTCTTGGTAATGTCACTGTTGTGCTATATTTTAGACACATGATGATGACCACTTTCACTGTGCTCCATGGTATATGTACAGTATGTAATGCTTTGGAAATATTTACTTTTTGTCACTTGCAGTGCTTGTAGTGAAAAGTACATATTTGTGTCTTTACTGTGTATATTCCCATACATAATTACTCTGATCAGCCATAACATTAAAACCACATCCTTGTTTCTACACTCACTATCCATTTTATCAGCTCCACTTACCATATAGGAGCGCTTTGTAGTTCTACAATTACCGACTGTAGTTCATCTATTTTTCTACATACCTTTTTAGCCTGCTTTTACCCTGTTCTTCATTGGTCAGGACTTTCCCAGGACCACCACAGAGTAGGTATTATTCAGGTGGTGGATCATTCTCAGGACTGCAGTGACACTGACATGGTGGTGGTGTGTTAGTGTGTCTTGTGCTGGTATGAGTGGATCAGACACAGCAGTGATGATCAAGTTTTTAAATACCGTGTCCACTCACTGTCCACTCTATTAGACACTCCTACCTGGTTGGTCACCCTTGTAGATGTAAAGTCAGAGACGATCGCTCCTCTACTGCTGATGTTTGAGTTGGTCATCTTCTAGACCTTCATTAGTGGTCACAGGACGCTGCCCACGGGGCACTGTTGGCTGGATGTTTTTGATTGGTGGACTATTCTCAGTCCAGCAGTGAAAGTGAGGTGTTTAAAAACTCCATTAGCACTGCTGTGTCTTATCCATTCATACCAGCACAACACACACTAACACACCACCACCATGTCAGTGTCACCGCAGTGCTGAGAATGACCCACCACTCAAATAATACCTGCTCTGTAGTGGTCCTGTGGGGGTCCTGACCATTGAAGAACAGCATGAAAGGGGGCTAACAAAGCATGCAGAGTAACAGATGTACTACAGTCAGTAATTGTAGAACTGCAAAGTGCTTCTATATGGTAAGTGGAGCTGATAAAATGGACAGTGAGTGTAGAAACAAGGAGGTGGTTTTAATGTTATGGCTGATTGGTAGTATACGTAGTAAACTACTTTTCTGCCTGACCGATGTATGCACATTAGCAGACAGGCACCAGCCGGACTGGATCTCTCTACTCCCCACTGCTTATTCAGAATCACTGAAGAGTAAATGAGCTTGTTGTCTCCATACAGAGGCATGTAGACTGTGGTAATGCCAGTGGTGCACCTGCAACCACAAAAGCTGGCTTTGCATAACAACTACACGCCTAACTTAAATCTATTCTGGTTTATAAGTGCTGCTACTGAAAAGCACATCATGACATCATAAATTATGTTGTCTTGTCTTTTACTCATGAAAACTGGAGATCTGGAAAAGACAGCTTATTCCTATACTTATACCTGTTGTTCCTTCCATCCACTAAATTTTGCCTATTGGTCAATAGCTATGACCTTCCTCGGTCACAGCGTGTCAAGCCACTGCTCATTATCAGCTGCTCTTTCAACGTCATTTAGACGACTGTGCACTTGCAAAAGTAGGCTAACTGCAGACTTTTAAACATATCTACAGTACTATTGGCTTTAATCATTTGGGAAAGAGAAATGCAATCACTGCTACCCAGAGAACCAGTAGTTATGCACTGCAGGATGATTATAATATCACTGAGAATGAAACTTGTAATTTTGTGGGGTAATTTTTGTTTTACCATGATTAGCATGTGTTGCTTCTAAAGATAGGGATCTCAGATGCCACCCCTGTCACACAAAGCAGGGCCAGTTAGTTCTCAAGGACTTCCAGCCAAGGATGATTATGGTATCACTGGGATTCAACCTTGCAATACATCAGTGGTAGGTTGTATGTTTTCCTGTTGTGTGGAATAGCACGTCTGGCTAATTGTTAGTGATTTTTATTTGTGGGTATTTTATTTTAGTTTTAGAGCAGTTGTAGCCTAGAGGTACTATACTAGTAGTCAAGAGGTTGCTGGTTCAAGCCCCACCAATGCAAAGTCATCCCTATTGGGCCCTTGAGCAAGGTCCTTAACCCTCGATTGCTTAGACAGTACACTTTCAGAGTACTGTTATGCCTAGTTCACACTACACGATTTTTGCCTTGATTTTCGCTCGCCAATTGATGGCGCTAGATTTGCCGGTTCGGGAGCTCGGCGATCGAAACGCGGCTCTCAATCGCTATGTGTGAACTGCTCAACAACTCGATCCGAGCGATCCGATCCGAAGTGAGATATCTAGCTAGTCAAATATCTGGATCTGAGTCGCACAACTGGCAGTGAGTGCTATGTCGAACAGCCAATGAGAACGCAAGATACTGTGTGAGGGGAAACACAGGGGAGAAGTTGTAAAAAGGTGGGACAGGGGCGTAATATAGTTTATATCAGAATATATCGGCAGTCACACACACAAGTTTTACAGTATTTCTGACCTTATCGTTCTCTACAAAACATAACACCAACAATGCATTGCAAAAAATATTTATTAACCTCCAACTCACTATAGAACAATCCATGCTGTTCACGTAGCCAAATCTACTCAGATTCTTTTTTTTTTCTCCCTGATTTTATGCGGCACATCAGCGCACAAACTTTGATCGCTTGTTACTTGTTGATGTGCATTTTTGGACATGGTATCATTAAACCCCTCGTCACTTCTTGTCTTTGTTTTCATGACAAAACGTAGTTTTGGAGACCAGAGAAGCTCGCCTGCAATTCCAGTTGGTGATAGATGGTGTAGTGTGAAACCCCCTATCACTGATCAGTCGTGTAGTGTGAAAGCCACACCGACTTGAAAGACTCCCATTTACAAGAGATCCTAATGTTAAGTGTGAACTGTACAGTGACCTGACGACTTGGAAAGACGTGTAGTGTGAACTTGGCATTAGTCGCTTTGGACAAAAGCATCTGCTAAATGCAGAAAATGTAAATGTGTTACTATTTTACTCTGCACTTAAGCTGACCCCACCCACAATGATCTTAAAATTTTATTTATTTAGGTTATTAAATGTCTCTTTTTGGAATTTGGTGACTAATTTACTACACATTTATTAATGAAAGTCTTTACAACAATTTACAACATCATGTCTCCAGCACTATCTAGAGATACAGTAACATGATCTGTCTTGTACGCGTACTCTTACTGTTTCTTACTGGATTTCCTCACTGATTCCACATGACAAATGTATTACTTGTTTTTGCAATCACGGAAAGTCTAATAAGAACTTCCGTTGCTGTTGTCTCACTTGTTTTGACACTTCTCTTTTCACACACTTTTTATTTGACCTTAAGAGTCAGTCTTTAAAAAGCTCGAAGCATGTGATGAATTCCAGAACCCTTGATTGAACAGAACACATCAACATTGTCAGAGAAATGTCCAGAGCCTGGACGTGATCAGGATAAGACATGGTGAATAAACACAGGCTCAGCAGATCACCCCATTTCTCATTTAGCTCGAGCGCATGCTGAGTGAGATTTGTTCATACATTAGCTCCATCGGTCAGGTCTGAAAGTCCATCAGCAGGACAGGACCAGACACGGTGATGCTGAGGGAGACAGATGGTGTTACGACTGCTTTGAGAAGGCCATCAGTTTATGTGCTTGAGTATTGATCTACTATCAGTTTGGTTCAATAAGCCTCAAGAGCATGATGGCCAATCAGCTATATAAAGGCAGATTCTCATGAATGCCATCAGATCAGAAATGACCAACCAAAGATCTCAATGTGAAGATACTTGACACCATTTGATGGCACTTTGTCTCCCAGTGGTCAACAGCAGTCGCATATGTCAAATCTAAATTTATCTGTAAGACTTCCAACTACTAAAGTTTAATAATAATGTGCTTTACACCAATCCAGCCAATGCCTGAACTTATGTGTGGTGATTTTAGGCTTGTTTGCAGCTGCTCATCCACTGAAATCCAAGTGATGAAGCATCTGATCAACAGTTTGTGCAGATGTTGTATCCAGAGGCAGTTTGGAACTCATTGCTTGAAAATGGACACCCTTCTTAGCACTAAATAGCCCCATTATGAAAGCTTGTGTAGTGTAGTGTAGTGCTACTCAGGTAAACTGCTATTGCTCCTTGATGTTTCTTCACAAGAACAGAACCATTGACTATGGATGTTCTAATAGGGGACACCAGTCTATGATGGTGCCATCATTAATGTCAACAAGCTGTTTAATACAATCCATTTTTTGTCATTGTTTTGAAAATTCCATGAAACCATGAAAATTCTTATAGCTGTATGTCTACTTTCATGTACATATGAGAGACGTTGTGTATTGTATGTATATCAGATGACATCCAGGCATTGTGTAATATCCGTCTCATGGAATCCAGTATTAATCGAACCATTCACACATTCACACAACGTTCAACCATGGTATTGATCTGCTGCTGATGGAGAAATGCTGGCACAGGCAAAAGTGAAATTGAAGGTCACATGGTCGTCCAAAGGCAGTAACTCAGGTTTCTCTAAGATTAAAATGCAGAGAGAGAGACAGGCTGGCCTAATGGACATGATAAGTCTACTCCACAGTAAAAAGCAGTGCTAACACTAAAGACAAATTGCTTTTTTAAAAGACAAATTATAACTATGGTCATATATCAGAAATGTGTATTAAAATAGAATGTGTAAAACTTTTATTGTTCTGCCAAGAGCAGTCTGAGTCCCGTACCTTTACATTAATCTTATGTAATGGGTATTGCTTTGGTATTATATCCTTCAGTATTTAATGTTAAACATGTCCTTTTTTCCTGATTGCAGCTCAAGTTCCTGACAGTGATGAGCAGTTTGTTCCTGACTTCATCTCAGAAAACTGTAAGCAAAATTTAATTGGAGGTTTTATTTAATTAATTTAAGCAATTTTCACTTTAACTGTTTATTATAAGCTGACTGTTTCAATGAATGAAATGTGTCTGAGTCAAATGATTCCCATGTTGATTAATTTAAAGCACCATGAACCCAATCTCTATGTTTCTTATACATAGCCTTGATTTATATAGTTAGCTATGATATATCATTTTGGCTGTTTAAATCAGATAAGCTACAATCCATACAACATCAAATCCTAACCGTACCTGTTTACTGAGCATTCTTAGCTTAAGTCTATTTAGTGGTTGATCCAAATTGAGATGTTGAGAGTGGTTGGTTCATATTGTGGTCATTTGATTCAGATCAAGAGTAATAGGTTCAGACTGAGATGGTTTCAAATTAAGAGTGGTTAGTTGATATTGTGGTCATATGATTCGGATCAAGAGTAATTTATTTAGATTTAGATTGATTTAAATGAAAAGTGGTTAGTTCAGATTTAGATCTTTTGATTCAGATGTAGAGTGGTTGGTTCGGATTGAAAATGATTTAGATGAAGAGTGATTGGTTCAGATTGAGATTCTTTGATTCTGATGAAGAGTGGTTCAGATTGAGATTGGTTTAGATGAAGAGTGGTAAATTCAGATTAAGAGTGTTTGATTCAGATGAAGAGTGGTTGGTTCGGTTTGAGATTTATTCAGATCAAGAGTGGTTGGTTCATATTAACATTGATTCAAAAGAAGAGTGGTTGGTTTAGATTGAGATTGATTGATTCAGAAGAGTTGTTGGTTCGGATTAAGATTGTTTGATTCAGATGAAGAGTGATTGATTTGGATGAAGAATGGTTCAGATTGAGATTGTTTGATTTGGATGAAGAGTAATTCATTCGAATGAACAGTGGTTCAGATTGAGATTGATTCAGATGAAGAGTGGTGTCGATTGAGATTCTCGGTTGGTTCACAACTAAGAATGACTAGTTCAAATTAAGAGTGACTCATTCAGATTGAAATTGTTTGATTCAGATAAAGAGTGGTTAGTTCAGATTGAGATTGATTCAGAAGAAGAAGAGTGGTTGGTTTAGATTGAAATTAATTCAGGTAAAGAGTAGTTGGTTCATATTAAGATTGTTTGATTCAGATGAAGAGTGGTTGGTTCAGATTGAGATTGATTCAGATTAAGAGTGATTGGTTCAGATTGAGATTGTTTGATACTGATGAGTGGTTCAGATTAAGAACTTTTGATTCAGAAGAAGAGTTGTTGGTTCAGATTGAGATTGTTTAATCTGGATGAAGAGTAATTCATTCTGATGAACAGTGGTTCAGATTGAGATTGATTCAGATGAAGAGTGGTGTCGATTGAGATTCTCGGTTGGTTCACAACTAAGAATGACTAGTTCAAATTAAGAGTGACTCATTCAGATTGAGGTTGTTTGATTCAGATAAAGAGTGGTTGGTTCAGATTGAGATTGACTGATTCAGAAAAAGAGTTGTTGGTTCAGACTGGGATCATTTGATTTAAATGAAGAGTGATTGATTCAGATGAGTGATTGATTCGGATGAACAGTGGTTCAGATTGAGATTGATTCAGATGAAGAGTGGTTTCAATTGAGATTCTCGGTTGGTTCAAATTAAGAGTGACTCATTCCGACTGAGATTGTTTGGTTCAAACTGAGGGTATTTGGTTTAAACTGGGAGACAGTGGTTTATTTTAAGAGTGATGGGTGACCTTTACAATCAGTCAGACAGTGACTGGTTTAGACAGTTCATGGGTGGGTTTAGACTAAACATGTCATTTAAATTAGGAGTGGGTTGGTTCTGAGAGTGTGAGTGACTGGACTGGACTGGACTGGATTGTATTGGTTGTGATCTTAATTCAGATTTACTGTATTTGGTTCAGATTGAGAGTGTAGGTTTCTCTTTTAATCGGGTGTGTCTGAACGTATGACTGGGAGCGTAATGGTGCGGCCCTCGTGCTCGGCACGAGCGATACTGTAGTACAAGAAACACTTGATACGAGTTCTACTACTCTTACAGACGCATTTGGATGCCCGTATTAATGAGCGCCTGCCATTTGCATGTGCTTCAAAGGCTCAATTGAGAAGCTCAGGAAACCGGTAAAAGATCAAGTCACACACAAAGATGCCCTTTTGTGTCTGTCAGAGGTGTAAATGGGGAAGCAAATTCCTGTTACCACACAACACCAAGGCTACCTTTTCAGCTGGTTTCCTTTTTTGTTGAGCCTCTACACAATGGCGTGCCAGGCTTTTTGTAGGGGTGTGCACTCTGTAAATAGTTCTCCTGGACTTTTTTTTGTCAAGGCCATTCACAAATCTATGGGTTGGGCCTTTACCACGTTGGCAAGTCCGCAAGCCCTGTTGTGGAAACACTGCTGACATTTTTTCAAGGGGTAATAGAGTTCAAGGCATGACTCACACAAACAAGTTTTTTTCCTGTAACAGAAATTGTAACTTGAACTGGGCAGAGGCTCGGTAAGCAAGAGGGGGACAGAATCGTTTTGCCCGAATCTGGTGTATGCAAACATTGCCATTTAACCCCATCATGCACCTGACCTGCGGTGACAGATGCTCCCATGACATATTGTTCCTGTCTCTTGTCCCACAAAGGGTCGGAGGAAGTGGAGATGAACTCTGGGGCTATAAGGGGTCATGTCTACTTAACCCTGTCAGGGCAGAACCAATTGCCACAGTGTACAGAGACAGCGGGTGCTCAGACTGACAGCCTTGTCACATTAGTTAAGTGGCATTAAGGTCTGATTTGCAGCTGCACCCTTCTATTTATGCCAAACTATTCTGTATATACCTTAATAACCATCCTTGCCAGCGTCTGTTCACATAGTTGAGGTAGACTGAAGGTTCCTTGTGTCGGAAATGAAATGTGGGTATGTTGAGGTATAAAACACTTGGGCCTAAATAAACAAAGGTTGCAGTCTGCACTCACAATGTATTTGGAAATGAAACGTGTATTTACAAAGGCTAACTTTATCAACCTATTACATAATCTGCCTGCAAACCAGCTACTATCCACTGTCAACACTGTAGTCAGTGTGGCTTTCAAAGCCACTCAAACATATATATTATTCATAGAGCTACTTAGAAAATGCAAGAAATACGTTTATAAATAAATTAAGTTTTTAAATAATACTGGAGTCTGTACAATGATACAGCATTAATGTGTGATTTAATTCCATTGTTATATTCCATTTAAGATATACAATACATTCATATATTAGCTGTTGTTAATTAGAATTATCCAGACATCGGGGGATGCATGGGTAGGCAAGAAAAAACCTATGTGATGGATTGGTGTCCTGTCCAGGGTATCCTGCCTTAAGTATTTTCCAGTGCAACCAGACCTGCCACAACCCTGACCTGGATAAAGTGGTAAATACTCACTGTCCATTTCATTAGCTCCATTTACCATATAGAAGCTCTACAAATACTGACTGTAGTTCATCTGTTTCCCTGCATGCTTTGTTACCCCCATTTCCTGCTGTTCTTTAATGGTCAGGACTCTCCCAGGACCACCACAGAGCAGGTATTATTTAGGTGGAGGATCATTCTCAGCACTGCAGTGACACTGACATGGTAATGGTGTGTTAGTGTGTGTTGTGCTGGTATAACAAAGCATGCAGAGAAACAGATAGACTACAGTCAGTAATTGTAGAACTACAAAGTGCTTCTATATGGTAAGTGGAGCTGATAAAATGGACAGTGAGTGTAGAAACAAGGAGGTGGTTTTAATGTTATGGCTGATCAGCGTATATATTATTGCTTATTGCTTTATAGTAACAGTGGTAGGGACAGTGGTATCCTAGTGGGTAGAGCTTTAGGCTATCAACTGAAAGGTTGAGAGTTAGAATCCCAGCTCTGCTATGCAGCCACTGTTGGGTCCTTGAGCAAGGCCCTTAACCCTCTCTGCTCCAGGGGCGCCGTACGATGGCTGACCCTGCACTCTGACTTCGCTTCCAAAGAAGCGAAGTGAAGTGAAGAAAGAATTTCGATGTACTGTACTGTACATCTGTATATGTATAAATGAAAATAAAGGCATTCTTCTTCTTACTTCTTCTTCTTTATCCCACCACAGTTTATTTGACTAAAACCATTTCAGTTTCCACCATTCAGGTGACTTGCTTTGTTTGTTTTTTGGGAAGTTGTGCCAGCATGCTACTTACGTAAGTCAAGTACAAAACGCTCGGTGATAAAATCGTCCTGTATGTATACTCATTTTTCTTTCCGTCTGAACGTGACAGAAAGCACAAAGTAAGCCCTGAGCAGTCAGGATTGTCCAGCCTTTCCCCTTTTTTATTCTTTTTTTCCTTTCTTTTTTTTCTGTTGTGTTATTGAGCGGGACACACTCTTGTGCAACATCCGTACAGCTGACAAATCTGTCACCGTCTCTTTCTTCTCTCTTTTTTTTCTTACAATACTATGTAACTTGCTCTATTTGCGTTCTATAAGATTCAGCTGTAATTCATTCCTAATTGTGTTTTGATTGAAACTCTACCGCAGAAAAAGTTTCCTTTTAAAACGGCTTGAGTATTTCTGAAGCTGATCTGTGGTTTAGTGTGCTGGTGCACTGGTGTTTATTTCACATGCACATTCCAGTGACGGGATCTGCAGAGGGCAATTTACCAGCAAATCTTCCAGCAAATTAAACAGCAGATCTTCTCGTAGAGCAACACTGGAAACCAGCAGTGCATGTAGTAGCCATGAACGAGGCTTTAAGAGGTTTGCGATTGTGTCTATTTTAAACTGTGTTTGCTTTTTAAGGCTGTTTTACGATATACTCCATTTACTAAGGGGTAAATAAAAGCAGTTTTTAAAGTATTCGTGGCATTGCACTATTTTTACTCTCTATGTGCTATCAACTCTTACTATTACTTGATGACGATCACTTTCCACTCTACAACATCTGATAAAACTTTTCCGTTGACCATCTGGTGCTTTATAATATTTGCTTTTGTGTTTTTATTTTTTCCTATTCGTTGTATTCCCTGAGTTTTAGCTTTCTGCTTTGCCAGGCTGAACATCCTGGATGTCTTTGATACTGTATGTCTTAGATCCTGCATTTTTGCTGCTGTAATACTGCACATTTACTGATTTCCCTATTTTTTAATACAATTTAAACTCCACATTTACTGTTTATTTTTAAAAAAGTATTTTTTTCTATTTTTTGACTTATTTCTTACTGTTTTTCTTTCTTTTTCTTACTATTTAGTTTTTTTGTTTGTATTTTATTGCTTTCTCTCCTATATTTGTAATTTTTTTGAATCCTCTGTTTCTGTTTTGTTACTTTTGTCTTTTGCCTGGCCAAGGAATTTAATATACACTGATATAGCTCCAATGACCATATAAGAGCACTTTGTAGCTCTACAATTACTGACTGTAGTCCATCTGTTTCTCTGCATGCTTTGTTAGCCCCCTTTTATGCTGTTCTTCAATGGTCAGGACCCCCACAGGACCACCACAGAGCAGGTATTATTTAGGTGGTGGAACATTCTCAGCACTGCAGTGATAATGACATGGTGGTGGCGTGTTAGTGTGTGTTGTGTTGGTATGAGTGGATCAGACACAGCAGCGCTGCTGGAGTTTTTAAATACCGTGTCCACTCACTGTCCACTCCTACCTAGCTGGTCCACCTTGTAGATGTAAAGTCATCTTCTAGACCTTCATCAGTGCTCATAGGACGCTGCTCATGGGGTGTTGTTGGCTGGATATTTTGGTTGGTGGACTATTCTCAGTCCAGCAGTGACAGTGAGGTGTTTAAAAACTCCATCAGCGTTGCTGTGTCTGATCCACTCATACCACCACAACACACACTAACACACCACCACCATGTCAGTGTCACTGCAGTGCTGAGAATGATCCACCACCCAAATAATACCTGTCCTGACCATTGAAGAACAGCATGAAAGGGGGCTAACAAAGCATGCAGAGAAACAGATGGACTACAGTCAGTAATTGTAGAACTACAAAGTGCTCTTATATGGTCAGTGGAGCTTATAAAATGAACAGTGTGTGTAGAAACAAGGAGGTGGTTTTAATGTTATGGCTGATCAGTGTATAGCTTGTGTTTTACCTATCATTCTATCTGAACTATCAAAACTATCCCTTTTTATTAAATGAATGAGTACGTTTTTGACTTTCACATGTACTAAATGATAGAATATTGTTAATTCCACTGAGGATTTTCATGTGAGCTATTGTAGACCAAACTCTCTCTCGTGTTCATTCATAAAAATGTCCTCCAGCCTGCTCCACCCTCCTGGTTCCTTTTTCTGAATGGATCTGTAACTCCTCCCTTTTCCTGTTTCTTTACCAACTAAGCCAAAATGTGAAAATATGGTCTGCTCTCCCTAAACTACCCCCCTCCCCTGCCTCCCGTACGTTCAGAGATCCAGCGGTGGTGCAGTTTGTGTGGGCTGATTGTTTAGATTTGTGTGCTTGCAGTAATTACAGAGGTAGTAGATGCTGTAAATCCAGTTTAGATTTTGTTAGTGTGGTTAAGAAGAAACACGGACAGAATGAGAGAACTCGAGAGCGAGCTGAACTTCATCAAAACCTCACTCTGAATATTCACTGGACAGCAGCTCTGCTTTAAAAATTATTACATGAAATGTATTTGTTGTTGATCTGTTTGGCTTCTCACTGTGTCTGGCATTTCCCCAAATCTTTATCCTGTAAAATACCCCCATCCCTTCTCGTCCCCATTCCAAATTATACTGCCAGAGAGACTCTGATCTTTCCAAAATACAGCTGCTATGCAACATAATCTGCAAAAACAGCCTCACTAGCGCCATAAATGCACACAAACTGCTTGTCCTGTCCCATTCAGGGTCTGGTCTTCCCTTCTTTCCCTTCCCCCTTTTTTACAGACAAACACACACACACACACACACACACACACACACACACACACACACACGTGTACGCTCGCGTTCAGTCCACAGTTTATGAATGGGGTGGTTGTGTGTAGTGGCTGAGGCAGCACACCAAGGGAAAACCTGAGCACCATTCATGAATCTAACGGACCCTGAGTGCTGCTGTTTAATCGCACACTCCATACTTTCTCTTATTCATTCTTTCTTTTTTATTCTTAAAAGTTTAATTTCTAAAACTTTCTTTCTTTTTATTCTTAAAAGTTAAAAGTTAAATTTTTAAAACTTTCTTTCTTTTTTCTTGATTCCTTTCTTTCTTTCTTTCTTTCTTTCTTTCTTTCTTTCTTTCTTTCTTTCTTTCTTTCTTTCTTTCTTTCTTTCTTTCTTTCTTTCTTTCTCCTTCTCTTTTTTCTTTCTTTCTTTCTTTCTTTCTTTCTTTCTTTCTTTCTTTCTTTCTTTCTTTCTTTCTTTCTTTCTTTCTTTCTTTCTTTTTTCTTTTATCTTTCTTCTTTTTTCTTACTTAATTTCTTTATTTCTTTTTTCTTTCTTTCCTTCTTTTTTCTTTCATCTTTCTTCTTTTTTCTTACTTAATTTCTTTCTGTCTTCTTCTTTTCGTACTTAATTTCTTTCTTTCTTTCTTTCTTTCTTTTTGACTTATTTTTCTTTTATTTCTTTTCTGTTTTTTTACTTTACCATTTTACCATTTCCATTTTTTTTTACCATTTTACCAGTTGCTTCAGATTCTACCTTTCTAATTTGTTCTTTTTTCTTATTTTTTATGATAAACTTTGCTTTAACCTGTTCCTATTATTTTTTACTTATAAATATAGAGGCTTAATAGATTCACATAGCATATGACTTTCCCCAAAGGGCACCGACCTTAAGGAGAACCACACACAAATATTACCAGAACAGTCAAGAGTCAAAACTTATAAAAATATTTCCTTTTTTTTGCTTCAAGTAAATGAGGCAGAGATACAGAGGTGCATGTCCAGTGAAGCTCCAACTTAACATCCTGAATAGACACCTGTGTGTTTGTGTGTGTGTGCGTGTGTGTGTGTGTGTGTGTGTGTGTGTATTTTACTGCATCACTGAGCCAGAATCTAAGGGAGTGAAGGCACTGATCAGGGAGAATGCGAAACCCAAACCAGGCCAGAACATCGTCTGCCCTCTCCGTCCTCTCAGAGGGGGCTCCTGCACCCCTTGCTGTGTTACTGTTGCTGAAAGGAAAGGGAATGGTGGGGGAGTACTAATGATAACAAGGCATTCGTATATCTAACAGCACATGGCAAAGGAGCCATTTTGTTCTACACAGTTCAAGGGTATTCAGAAACAGCCCGAATCTGATTCATTACGAAGCATGTACCGTCTCACCAGAGCAGCTCTTAACCTGACCGGACAAGCTACCCGCCAGGTTGCAGTGCGACATGCTTCCTCAGATGTATCCAGAGGGTTCCACGTGAAGTATGGCACACCCCTGCTGATTGGTGGAGCAGCATTTTGCTCTGCAGTCTGGGGATATGTGATCACATCGACTGGCATTGTGTGGAACCTGTCTCCAGTTGGCAAGGTCCAGCCAAAAGAATGGAAGGAGTAATGGGAGAATTGCCATTAGCTTTCCTCAGTGGCAATGCAGAATCCATCTGAACTTTTCCATTTTGATAATGGATGTGCTTTACACCTGATTCCTATCGTTGGCCTGTGTGTCTGTAAAAATGTAATAAATTAAATATAAATAAAAAAAAAAGCAAAGGAGTCAGGAGAGCATGAGGAGTTAGCCTGGGAATCGAAGCACATCACAAACACCATTTGGAAGCTGTATTTCTGGGTATGACAGCTCGTACTGAGCAGAAAATGCCAACGTTTTTCACACGTATGTAAAATTCCACATGCCATCGTTCATCATTAGGTCTGACTGGGTGTTCTGCTTCCCATTTGTCATGGTTGGGCAGTAAGAGAAGACAAGTATTCAAAATATATATTCAGAAAACAAACATTTAGTCCAAAATTTTATTTTTTTACTGTTTGAAATACAATACAAAGATTTAAAATGATTTTATTAAAAATGAAAGTGAGCCTTGGGTGAGTGAATTGGGATTGTATATCAAAGCAGTTATGCACAACTGAGCAGATTACAATCTCACAGAGTGGATCTTTTCTCTACAGCGCCCCGACAGAGTTGTTATTGAGAGTTAGGATAACATTAGGTTTTACATTTGCTGCATTTAGCAGACGCTTTTATCCCAAAAAAAATATGACTGGATACAACTCGAGCAATTGAGGGTTAAGGGCCTTACTAAGGGACCCAACAGTGTCAACTTGCCGGTGGTGGTGCTTGAACAAGCAACCTTCTGCTTGCTAGTCCAGTATCTGTATTAACTGCTATGCTACCCTTAATAGTCTGACTTTGCCATTTCATTGCTCTAGGACTCTAAATGTATTCTCTCAAAATATATTACTCTTTTAAGTACTGTGATAAAATACACTGATCAGCCATAACATTAAAACCACCTCCTTGTTTCTACACTCACTGTCCATTTTATCAGCTCCACTTACCATATAAAAGCATTTTGTAGTTATACAGTTACTGACTGTAGTCCATCTATTTCTCTGTATACTGTTTTAGTCTGCTTTCACCCTGTTCTTCAATGGCCAGGACCCCCACAGGACCACCACAGAGCAGGTATTATTTAGGTGGTGGATCATTCTCAGCACTGCAGTGACAATGACATGGTGGTGGTGTGTTAGTGTGTGTTGTGCTGGTATGAGTGGATCAGGCACAGCAGCGCTGCTGGAGTTTTTAATTAGTGTCCACTCACTGTCCACTCTATTAGACACTCCTACCTAGTTGGTCCACCTTGTAGATCGATCGCTCATCTACTGCTGCTGTTTGAGTTGGTCATCTTCTAGACCTTCATCAGTGGTCCCAGGACGCTGCCCACGGGGCGCTGTTGGCTGGATGTTCTTGGTTGGTGGACTATTCTCAGTCCAGCAGTGACAGTGAGGTGTTTAAAAACTCATGAAAGGGGGGTAACAAAGCATGCAGAGAAACAGATGGACTACAGTCAGTAATTGTAGAACTACAAAGTGCTCATATATGGTAAGTGGAGCTGATAGAATGGATAGTGAGTGTAGAAACAAAGAGATGGTTTTAATGTTATGGCTGATCGGTGTATACTATATAGTCTAAAGTATTTGGACACCTGATCATGAGATTTTTGGTTAACCCATTTCAAAAACCTCTATGTGATCTTAGCTATAACAGCAGCTGTCTTTCTGAAAAGGCTTCTTACAAAATTGTGAAGTATGTCTGTGGGAAAAAGAGCATTTTTATGTTTGGGCACTGATGCTGGTCAGGAAAGCTGTTCAGTGGGGCTGATGTCAGGACCAAGCATGTGTATTTATATTATTAATTTATTACACCTGTTAGCAATTGTTGTGGCTGTATTCATGAGTTTAAAAATTAGAAGGTGTGTCCCAATACTTTTGTCCATACAGTGTAGCATACTCGTTTACTTGGCATTCTGCTGAAGTGAGATCAAGCAGCGATTCTGCAGACACAGACTGGTCATATATTGAAAAGCCATGACAGATCAGTCGATCGTAAGTGTAGATGAGCTGCAGCAAAAAGCTGACCGACTGTCTCAGTGTTGAGAACCGTTATAATTAAGACCCTAACGTAGTCTGAAAGAGAGGATGAAAAGGGTCTTGGTGTAAACGTATTTCTCATGAGTTTGACAAGAACTCGATGGTATGTGTTATCTCCCTCAGGAGATACAAAACCCCCACCCGCTCCACCCCACCCCGTCTCTATACACACATCATTGTCCTGAATGGATGTCTTCATAGTGGAGTTCATTATATAAATTCTGCGACCAAGAGGAAATCAATATCTACATTAAACATTTAAGGAGGACTGCTTAGGGATGGCAGCGAGGAGATTAATTAACCATCGACATATATCTGCACATTGTTTTTTAACATAGTCCATCTAGTTGTGTGATATATTAAGGAAAAAACCAAGATAAAGTAGCCTGGTGAACCAAAACGGCTACAATGGATTGATTATGATGTACTGGATGGATGAAATAGATTTTACATTAGTAGATGTTTTGATGAGAGTGGTGGAGAGTGTTGTCTGATCTGTATAGTACAAAATGTACAACTGGGTTGAGTTCTGGTGACTCTGCAGGCCAAAGCTTATGATTTTCATACTGATCATATCTCTCAGATACTCTCATGTGACCCATCATCCTGCAATACTTCATTCTGATTAGAATGAAAATGTTTCATGAATTTGATCTGTTTGTGACCCTTCCCCTTGCTGTAGAGGTCAAGAGTTTAGGCTTGTAATGTTCTCTTGGTGTATGCTACACATGCATTTTTCCAGTTGTCAGGAATATGAAATGATATTAAAATACAGGCCACTTGAGCAGTTCTTGTGACAAAGACTGTGCTATTAACTTTCCAATGATGAACCCTCATTCAAAGACATTTAGATTATTTTCTCCTGCCCTCTTAACTGAAGATAAAGGTGGTCAATGGCATATACACCAAGCAGCCATAACATTAAAACCACCTTCTTGTTTGCACACACAGTGTCCATTTTATCAGCTCCTTACCATATAGAAGCACTGTAGTCCATCTGTTTTTTCTACATACTTTTTAGCCTGCTTATACCCTGTTCTTCAATGGTCAGGACCACTACAGAGTAGGTATTATTTAGGCAGTGACACTGACATGGTGGTGGTGTGTTAGTGTGTGTTGTGCTTGTATGAGTGGATCAGACACAGCAGCGCTGCTGGAGTTTTTAAATACCGTGTCCACTCACTGTCCACTCTATTAGACACTCCTACCTGGTTGGTCCACCTTGTAGAAGTCAGAGACAATCGCTCATCTATTGCTGCTGTTTGAGTTGGTCATCTTCTAGACCTTCAACAGTGGTCCCAGGACGCTGCCCACGGGGCGCTGTTGGCTGGATATTTTTGGTTGTTGGACTATTCTCTGTCCAGCTGTGACGGTGAGGTGTTTAAGAACTCCATCAGCATTGCTGTGTCTTATCCACTCATACCAGCACAACACACACTAACACACCACCACCATGTCAGTGTCACTGCAGTGCTAAGAATGATCCACCACCTAAATAATACCTGTTCTGTGGTGGTCCTGTGGGGGTCCTGACTATTAAAAAACAGCATGAAAGGGGGCTAACAAAGCATGCAGAGAAACAGATGGACTACAGTCAGTAATTGTAGAACTACAAAGTGCTTCTATATGGTAAGTGGAGTTGATAAAATGGACAGTGAGTGTAGATACAAGGAGGTGGTTTTAATGTTATGGCTGATCAGTGTATATGTTTGTATTATTACATCACTACTTGTCATATTACATTGTATTACTTTATTCTGCAGTAATTCTTTAGTTTTTTTTATTATTAATTAATTAAAGCATGATGATTGCCATCAATATTCACATTTTTCTCAGATTTACTTTGTGTTATAAAGTCTATTTCAGTTTCCTGTGGAAACTGTGTGTTCTTGTTGAATAAATCAGTCTTGTGCATTCCATATTCTGAAAGAGGGAAGTAAAACTGTCGAGTCATGCAAATGTGGCACTTATCACTTGCACACTCTTCATGCTCTATTCCACATCATTATCATTGCTGTAACATAACACAAATGCATTGCAAACTTCATTCATCCACCTTTAACTTTAGTGTAGCAGCCACTATTTGTAATTTTTACTCATATGTACACATATACACTGATCAGCCATAACATTAAAACCACCTCCTTGCTTCAAAACTCACTGTCCATTTTATCAGCTCCACTTACCATATAGAAGCACTTTGTAGTTCTACAATTATTGACTGTAGTCCATCTGTTTCTCTACATACTTTTTAGCCTTCTTTCACCCTGTTCTTCAATGGTCAGGACCACCACAGTGCAGGTATTATTTGGGTGGTGGATCATTCTGCAGTGACACTGACATGGTGGTGGTGTGTTAGTGTGTGTTGCGCTGGTATGGGTGGATCAGACACAGCAATGCTGATGGACTTTTTAAACATCTCACTGTCACTGCTGGATTGAGAATAGTCCACCAACCAAAAATAACCAGCCAACTCAAACAGCAACGATAGATGAGCGATCGTCTCTGACTTTACATCTACAAGGTGGACCAGCTAGGTAGGAGTGTCCAGTAGAGTGGACACTGTATTTAAAAACTCCACCAGCGCTGCTGTGTCTGATCCACTCATATCAGTACAACACACACTAACACACCACCACCATGTCAGTGTCACTGCAGTGCTGAGAATGATCCACCACCTAAATAATACCTACTCTGTGGTGGTCCTGTGGGGGTCCTGACCATTAAAGAACAGGGTGAAAGCAGGCTAAAAAGGTTATAAAAAGGTTAACTATAGACTGTAATTGTAGAACTACAAAGTGTTTCTATATGGTAAGTGGAGCTGATAAAATGGACAGTGGCGGTTTTAATGTTATGGCTGATCAGTGTATAAATTAATGATATATTACCCAGATAACTACTTACATAGCAGTTAGCTAACTGGCCTACTGTCTAGGTTGTGTCCCAAACCGACTATTGTGTACTATAGTTGTTAGTCAGTATATTAACTAAATTATAGGTAATTTACTCATTTGACATTCTATTTAGTTATAAGTCATACAGTTTGCTGCTCAAGATCAAATACTGGATGTCTGGTTTATTTCAAGCATCCTTGTTGCTCGGGGTAATGGAGTCTGGCAAATACAAAAACAGAAATGTATTTTGACATTCAACATAACTATTTTGCAAATTGTTAGAAACAGGATGCAATTAAAGACTATTCCAGAGTATCTTTTTTTAATTCTACTGAAAAACAACTATTTATTATTCAACATATTCACATTTTAAGTCAAAGTCTACTTTAACATTTACATTTTCGGCATTTAGCAGACACTTTTATCCAAAGCGACTTACAGTACAGTGACTGTAAACTGTCTAAGCAATTAAGGTTTTAAGGGCCTTGCTCAAGGCCCCATCAGTGGCAAACAGGCAGTGGTGGGGCTCGAACCAGTGACCTTCTGATTACTAGGCCAGTACCTCAACCACTAGGCTACAACTGCCCTATACTTTTTTGTCAATACTGCAATATGTACAGGACATACAGAGGATTGAAATTAAGTTAGTCTCAGACCCATGGTGCAACAATAAACATTAAACACTAAACGTATAATATATGTAAAATATAATAATACAATAATAAACACACTAAACACAAAATATATACACACAAAAACTTAAAATATGAAAAATATAGGTTCCCGATATTAACGTCCGAGACAGCAGATTAGATCAAGTCAAGTCAATTTTATTTATATAGCGCTTTTTACAATAGACACTGTCTCAAAGCAACTTTACAGAATCCAGGACCAACAGACCAAAACCCCTGTTGAGCAAGCCGAGCGAGACAGTGGCAAGGAAAAACTCCCTTAAAATTACAGGAAGAAACCTTGACAGGAACCAAACTCAACAGGGACCATCCTTCTTGGGTGGCCTGGAGAATAATTTGAATAAATAAGATTTACACAATATCATACACACACAAATTAAAATGAACTAAAAGTAAAACTAAAATGAACTAGCAAAAATAATTGGAGTTCTTCATTATTCAGTCCAGTCTGTGATAAAGTCTCTTGTGAGTTCTTGACATTCTTGGTGCAAACACGCCAGGTTTCCATCACATCTGGCAGGAGCAGCATTGTTGGCACAGCAGTCTCAACTTCATTCCTTAACCTCGGGTGGGTAAACAGGTTTCCATCAGAACCACCTCGGGGTAAAACAACAGAAAATGTAGTTAAAAATGTAAAATGTAAATTAAGTAAAATAACAGTTTTGCAGAGAGTAGCTTTAGACTCCGGCATCCCTAATGATTACAGCATATTATTACAGATTAAAGTCTGTTGGTATGACCAGTGCAATTGTAAACAGTAGTGCAAATTAAATTAGCTTATAGACTGGTTAAAGTGTTGAGTGTGTATCCAGTTCCTGAGGATGTCAAAGTTCGGTATTAATGGGGAAGGGTGTCAGGATCCTGAGATGTGTGTGCAGGATCCAAAGTTAGTGAATGCAGGGGGCAGAATGGGGGGGGGGGGGGGGGGGGGGGGGGGGGGGGGGGGGGGGGGTAAAGTACTTAGTGTAAAGTACTTAGTGCCTTTACTTTCCTATGTACCAGTTAAAAGCTTAAACTGACGTTTTGTTTTCATTGCAAATTACGGCACGGCAGCCAAAATCCCAAACACAGCAAAAAATACATAATACTGCTTACCTAAGCTTATGTTGTTCCAGATGCTATAAAATTTATAACCCTGTGTCCCATTACAAATATAATCCGTTATTTTGTAAATGTGTTTATAATTAAAAAACAAACTTTTCCCGGTTGTGAAGTAAAACACGAACTCGTTAGAAATCCAATCAAGCGTTTTGTTGACACATCATCTGTGTGACGCTGCAAACGAAATACATGCAAATAACAGCATTTCTTACTAAACATTACAATCAGAAGGTCTGATTGGTTCAGAAAGCGGTTCTTACAATCATTAGCGCCAATTCTGTAGGAGTGTTCCAGTCACATTATCTGTTACTGTGAAGTAGGGTGAAGTAGGGTATTCCACCATCATTTAGCCATCGCGTGCGTTGTGGTTTAAAACGGCCTGAGCGTTATTAGAGAGCGGAAAATGACACGATCAGAATGATGTCGGATCATATATATATCATTGTCACACGTAACTAATGTTGCTGACTTTTGTTGTACACAAGTCATTTTTTGAGTCGGAGTCATTTGAAACGAGTCCGAGTCGAGTCTGAAGTTGCTGTGTGTGCACGACAGACACGAGTCCCCATCTCTGACACACATCTGCTGAAACCCGGTTAGAACCAAATGTTTTTAATGCAATAAATAAATAAAAGCATTAGTAACTACATGTCAGTTTAAGAGCTTAGTAAAGAGGTAGATTTTTAATCGTAATTCTACATCTCTAAGATGGATCTTGGGCGCAAAAACTTGAAGAAAATAAATTTTCAGTGTGTTATGAATGAACTATTATACTGTTTGACTTACACGTTGACCTAAGCACCACATGTCCAGCACATGTTTCTGTATTCTGCTTAAATGACAGACTTGTTTCTTTAAAACATCTATTACAACCTTTTTATTTCCCTTGTTCTCTCACTTTACCCATTTTTTCATTGATTGCATTGTTAAAGGTATAGTTACACACAAACAACGGCCTAAACACACTGAACAACATTCCCAGACCCCCAAATCACTGTAGAAAATAAACCTTGGAATATGATTTTCCATGCAGTGACTGACTCATGCCTAAAGAATTCATCAAACCCTAATGTAGAGCGCAGCAGAGCAACAAACAATATGTGTCAAATCCTCTATTCAAACCCAAAGCCTAACCCTGGCATGGTGCCATTTCGCCAATGGAAAAGTGTCTTGAAAGGACATGTTATGATGGCTGTGATTGCCACTTGTTCCACCCTCATGTCAGGCTAATATTCATAGCCTGATCTATAGCCTTTGACAGGCACTGGAACGGGTCAGCTTTGAAAGCAGTGTCATGTGGGATACCAAAAGTCAATACCCCACCCTCATTTTAGCATTTGAGGCCATTCCAGTGTAATTGGCATCTTTGTTGGACTTATTGATTCGTCACTGTGGGCTGGAGCTGCCCAGCAGAGTGCATGCTAGGTCTTTTAGCTTGTCACCACAGGCTAATGTACGACTGTATCACAACAATAGATCAAATTGCAGGCGCACCTACATGTGGAAAAGAACATTTGCTTACCACAGATTGGTCCAAAG
Organism: Trichomycterus rosablanca; assembly: GCF_030014385.1. Lineage (NCBI taxonomy): Eukaryota > Metazoa > Chordata > Actinopteri > Siluriformes > Trichomycteridae > Trichomycterus > Trichomycterus rosablanca. The sequence goes on along the minus strand of NC_085997.1, from coordinate 29,619,728 downwards.
ACAAAGTCACAGTGCATTATAACTTCTGGTCTGAATTATATCTAATGAAACACCATGTTCACTCAGTCATTTGCACTTTTCTGCTTTATTTGCTGTAACGAGCTAGATCCCAGAGTGGTCACATGTTCCGGCCTGTGCTCTGGTGTCATGCTGTGTGTTTATAGTCCCACGATAAATTCGTACCATTCTCTGTGAATCACTGAACCTGTTAAGATATTAAGAAGATGGCTTTATTCACAGCAGTCATGAACTGAAAATGTGCAGGTAGTGATCCTGACATAAATATACACTGCTTTAAATTGTCCAGATCTTCAGTGCTGAGGTTCAGTGCAAAAGCAGAAAGCCAGATGGCAAATTTATGACTGGTTTAAAACTGCAATGTGGATTAAAGTAGCAAAGTAATGTTGATTTCTAATAAACAATTCAATGTTTAGGTCATTTCAAATAAACCTGCAAATCTTCAATTAACACTTTGGGTCCAGCGATTTCAGCAACTCCCAGGAACACTGGGTTCAAGGCAGGAATACAAATTTGACAGGGTGCCAGTCCTTACAGGGCATCACAGTAGTAGGAAACTATAGCACACTGAAGACATTCACACGAAGACAGGGAAACAAGGCAACCTGGCAACCTTTCTACAGACAGTGACCAGAGGTTTTGAACCCAGGTCTTCAGGACTCTAGTACTACACCACCACCAATATGCTGCCTCTATAACATTATACTAAGTGTATCAAAACAGGTACATCACTGGTCACTATCTGTGTGATATTGTACATGATCACTGTAACTGTGTGTGTGAATTCTGGATAATCTGTAATATCTCAGTAATCGTGGAAAATGGAGTGTGTGTTGCCCTGTAGTGTTTCTCAGTGGCACATGGCCCAGCGGGATTAAACTGTTTAACAACCATGTTTTTGCCAATTTTACTAATGCACAATGGTGGAACCAAAGGGGTGGACAGGGTACCCCTGATATTAAATTAGGCATTGTGGGTGTTCTAAAAGATTTTAAATGTAATTATACATAATTATGTGTACTTTCAATTTTCTAATGAAGAATCCAAAATCCAATTTTATTTGGCACATACGTAGTACGTAGTAACTGTGACTGCTCGGCCACATTAGTAATTAGAGAAAAAAAATATTATTATTATTTATAATAAAATAGAGATGTAAATAAAAATAGAAGCAGTTTAAAGTAGAATATATTGACTCGATGTGCAAAATCAAAGTTTATTTATTACATACATAGTCATACACAGTACAACTGTGTATAACTGTGACTGCTTGGTCACATGAGTAATTAGAGAGAAAAAAATAATTATTAATAATATTAATAATAGAGATTTAAATAAAAATAGAAGTAATTTAAAGTAGAGTATATTGACGATGTGCAAAAGCCAATTTTATTTGTCACATATGTAGTCATACACAGTACAATTGTGTATAACTGTGACTGCTTGGCCACATTAGTAATTAAAGAAAAAAAATTATTATTAATAATATTAATAATAGAGATTGAAATAAAAATAGAAGCAGTTTAAAGTAGAATATATTGACTCGATGTGCAAAATCTAATTTTATTTGTCACATATGTAGTCATACACAGTACAATTGTGTATGACTGTGACTGCTCGGCCACATTAGTTATTAGAGAAAAAATTATTATTGTTATTTATAATAAAATAAAGATGTAAATAAAAATAGAAGCAGTTTAAAGTAGAATATATTGACTCGATGTGCAAAATCTAATTTTATTTGTCACATATGTAGTCATACACAGTACAATTGTGTATGACTGTGACTGCTCGGCCACATTAGTTATTAGAGAAAAAATTATTATTGTTATTTATAATAAAATAAAGATGTAAATAAAAATAGAAGCAGTTTAAAGTAGAATATATTGACTCGATGTGCAAAATCTAATTTTATTTGTCACATATGTAGTCATACACAGTACAATTGTGTATGACTGTGACTGCTCGGCCACATTAGTTATTAGAGAAAAAATTATTATTGTTATTTATAATAAAATAAAGATGTAAATAAAAATAGAAGCAGTTTAAAGTAGAATATATTAATTTAATGTGCAAAATTGTTTATTTGTCATATACGTAGTCTGTGTATGACTGTGACTGCTCGGCCACATTAGTAATTAGAAAAAAAAATATTATTATTATTTATGGTAAAATAGAGATGTAAATAAAAATAGAAGCAATTTAATGTACAATATATTGACTCAATGTGCAAAATCCAGTTTTATTTGTCACATATGTAGTCATACACAGTACAACTGTGTATAACTGTGACTGGTCACATTAGTAATTAGAGAAAAAATATTATTAATAATATTAATTAATAATTATAGAGATTTAAATAAAAATAGAAGCAATTTAATGTTCAATATATTGACTCAATGTGCAAAATCCAGTTTTATTTGTCACATATGTAGTCATACACAGTACAACTGTGTATAACTGTGACTGTTTGGTCACATTAGTAATTAGAGAAAAAATATTATTAATAATATTAATTTATAATTATAGAGATTAAATAAAAATAGAAGCAATTTAAGGCAGAAAATAGAGATACAATGTGCAAAAGGGCAAATAAGTATTGTGCAAGAATTGAACATAATACTGTGTAAAATACTGCTGTGAAAGTAGACATATACGTATACAATCTGCATACATGTACATACAGTATATATTGCTACTTTGGTTGAGGGCCTGAATAGTTTGCGGGAAAGAGCTCCTTCTTATTTTCTCTGTCTTGGCCTTAAAGGAGCGAAAAGCTTCCAAGACCGCAACAGAGAAGAGAAGATCCTACAATGAAACACTAATAAAATAAATGAATTGATAAAATTCTGCAATCTGTTCTTGTCTGATTTCTGGATGCTCAGTCATCAGTTTGGTGGGCACCCTGTTGAGTCAGTTCCTGGTGTTCCTCCTTCTGTCAGAGCTGCGGAGGCTTTTGGAGAAGCCACCGGTGCCTCCATCTGTCACAGCTGGTGGCTGTCTTTTTGTCTGGGCTGGGAGTGGGGGGTATCCAGGTCCTGGATTTGGTTGTGGTGGGAGTTGACTGAATGGCTGTCCATAATGATCCTCCACTTCCTAAAGCACTCACCCATGACCATCCCCCCCTTCACCACCCTTTTCCTCTCCTCTGAAGCATGATATTTACATATGTAAAGTCCAGTCCTCTTAAGAAACGCTCTGAATGGAGGGACGCTCTCGTCATTTGCGCACAATGCTACCACTTTTTGACACCTACGTGTGCTTCTTGAAGAGAGGTGTGAATGCTAAATGACAAGAACGCTCGGAGGTCACATGACTTCTGGTTTATTACCTTGATTGGAAGGTAGATATGACGGTGTCAGGAATGCATTTGGCCACTGTTATATTCAGAAAATCATGAAGAATTAAACTTTTAGACTAATGACTTTTGGAACACAGTGTTTTAATAAAGATAATTAATAATTAATAATTAAGATAATTATTAAGATAAGATTTTGGCATGTACAAAGGCACAAAAGTCTGGAAGATCTTTTTATACGAACAATGCCATATTCAGAACCAATTTCATTATTTTAGAACAGTAGTGATGTATTAATCAGAAAAAATACAAATGCTTTTCTAAAGAAGTGTGTATTATTTCACAATATGGCAACGTGTTTATAAAATTAGTATTGCTGATCTTTCTAAAAGTGGGCATCATGCAGTGATCCAACTAGAGCACAACATGCAATTTTAAAGAAGGTCAACTAACTATACTGACAGAAAGCTACTGAACTTGTTAGATGTCCATTGAAACATTAACATTCCACAAATAGAGGGACATTGGCTTGGTGGGTAGCATGGTCGCCTCACAGCAATAAGGTCCTGGGTTTAATTCCCAGATGGAGCGGTCAGGGTCCTCTCTGTTCTCCCTGTGTCTGAGTGGCTTTCGTCCTACAGTCTAAAGACATGCTGTCAGAGTAACTGGAGATACCAAAGTCCGTCTAGATATGAGTGTGTGAATGTGTATGTGTGTTTGTCCTGTGATGGACTGGCAACCTGTCCAAAGTGTTGCCTGCTTTTCACCCAGTGAATCGGACCCACAGTGACCCTGAATAGGATAAAGTGATAGTAAAACAGACAATGAATAAAAAAATTCATAAATACATGCTAACTGTAAAGTATGGTGGAGGGAGCATCATGGTTGGACATTATTCGCTGATTGAATCTGATCTATCAAAACTGATCTATCCATCCATCCATCCATCCATCCATCCATCCATCCACCCACCCACCCATCCATCCATCAAGTCAAAGTCAAAGTCAAAATTGCTTTATTGTCAAAAACTGCAATATGTACAGGACATACAGAGGATTGAAATTTCGTTACTCTCTGACCCATGGTGCAACATTACACATTAATTAACAATAAACCTATAATAAAAGAATAAAAATTGAATAAGAATAAACACACTCTGAAGCGCAAAATATATACACTGACAAATATGAAAATATAGAGGTAAAAATGACCACCTGAAGAATTATAAAAAATTATAAAAAATAGAAGTTCCATCCATCCATCCACCCACCCACCCATTCATCCATCCATCCATCCATCCATCCATCCACCCACCCATCCATTCATCCATCCATCCACCCACCCATCCATCCATCCATCCATCCATATACCCACCCACCCACCCATCCTTCCATATACCCACCCACCCACCCATCCTTCCATATACCCACCCACCCACCCATCCTTCCATATAACCCACCCACCCACCCTTACTTCCATAAAACCCACCCACCCACCCTTACTTCCATATAACCCACCCACCCACCCTTACTTCCATATAACCCACCCACCCACCCTTACTTCCATATAACCCACCCATACTTCCATATAACCCACCCATCCTTCAATATACCCAACCACCCACCCACCCACCCATCCTTCCATATACCCACCCTTCCATATACCCACCCACCCATCCTTCCATATACCCAACCACCCACCCACCCACCCATCCTTCCATATACCCACCCACCCATCTTTCCATATACCCACCCACCCACCCATCTTTCCATATACCCACCCACCCACCCATCTTTCCATATACCCACCCATCCTTCCATATACCCATCCACCCACCCATCCTTCCATATACCCATCCACCCACCCATCCAGCCACCCACCCATCCATCCAGCCACCCACCCATCCATCCAGCCATCCTTTTATCCATCCAGCCATCCTTTTATCCATCCATCCATCAATCTATTCATCCATCCATCTATCCGTCTATTCGTCCGTTCATCCATCCATCTATGTGTAAAGTATGATTATTATTGTTATTAGTTCATGCTAAATATTTGTCCTAATGTAGATTTACTGTAATTACATCTAAAAAATTAATAATACTAAATTCTGGTTCATGCCAGAGCGTTCCCTCTGTGAGATCTTAATATCCGTTCCAATCCTTGATGGAATAATTCAACGTACGCACAGACGTACTGTGTACAGTATATAACCAGGAACATCCAAACACTTCACCCAGACATCACACTTCACGTTCAAGTTCCTGACTCTTTTCCTCTCGTACAAAAAACAAAAGCTGAAATATGGCTGGATTTGAGGGGCTGTGACGTAGCTTATAAATGAACCATTAAGAGAAAAGCCAGAGACTAAAGGCTTTTCACCGTCAAATCACCTTAAATAAAGACTTAAAGTAAACTGCTCTGTAGTGTCACAGTTTTGTTTACTCTCCTGCCACTGGTCTATAAACTCAGTGCAGGTTTAATGGCAGCAGGAAATGTCTTGAAAATGTTACGGGTTTCACAGATTTCTTTCAACCACAGATCTTAGTTTGAGTTCGAGAGCTGTGTATGAGTCTGAATTATTCATCTCAGAAGAAATTTTGGATATTGTGAGTTAATGCTTGTAATCGATGCTCAAACAAATCAGTTTGATCCTTAACTGTATTAGTTTGATACTTTAAATGATTACACACATACATAGTTCAGGTAAAATAGGGCATATTGGATGGTCCAGACTCAAGTTGCAAATACTTCATTTATATAAAGTTTGATCATATTTGCTGCTTTAACAGCCTCTACTCTTCCAACAAGTCCTCCAACCAGATTTGGAAAACATGTCTGAGGGATGTCTGATGTTTGCCAATAAAGCCTGACTTGCAGTCTTTGTTCCAGTCCTTCTCAAATGTGTTTGTAGGGTCTGAGGTCAGGGCTCTTTGCAGACCAGTCAAGTTTGCACATCATAGTTTGCATGGCAAGCCATTTATTTCATGGACACTGCTTTAGCACAAGGTTTAAAGAAAGCAAATTTGGCGGTCTACACTTCTCCAGAATGTAATTGTGCCCTATTAAAATTTCCGTTGACTGGAACTATGGGGTCAAGTCCAAACAACATAAAAACTGCCCTTTACCATTCTTTACAGTAAGCACAATGAATTTAAGCAGAGGAATGATTTCCTGGCATCTATCAAACCTGCAACTGTTCATCAGACAGTGGTGACGTGATCCAGTAATGCATTCTGTACTGCTGAATCCAACAGCACTGTGATTTACACCATAGTATCTTAGCTCCTGCTGTGAAGGCCTACTGCCTTGCATGATAGATGGATGGATGGATGGATGGATGGATGGGTGGATGGATGGATGGATGGATGGATGGATGGGTGGCTGGGCGGATGGATGAATGGATAGATTAAGACTAATGAAGAGTTATCGAACCCTCTGTAGATTAAAGCAGGGATGATTTAAATCCACAGAGCAGTACACTTCCAGGACTTGAGTTGCAAAACCCTGCTTTACACCAATCCAGGAGTAGTTTGAAATAGATCATTTATTGATGTTACATGCTTCAAAATGTGGTGGTGCCCCTTTTAATCTTAAGTAGCCTACAAAACCCTTTACTAGTCAGAGGAACGTTTAGGAAACTGAATTTATTATTTAGTTCTGATGGCATAGCTGTATAATTCATTTAATAAGATAAAGAAAGTCAATTATCTAAAGCACCAACTCAATTGCCTTTTTAATTAATAGTACACGACAATGTACTTCAGTGTACTAGTTGTCTTCTTCTTCTTTCAACATCTCCATCTTGCCCTGTCCTGAACATTTTCCTGTCACCCCAACTATCTGCATGTCCTTCCTCACCATACCATAAACCCCCTCTTTGACCGTCCTACCTGGCGGTTCCATCCTTAGCACCCCTTTTCTGATGGAACTCTCATTCCTCTTCTGCACATGCTCAGACCATCTTAATCTCTCCCCCCAATCTTTGTTTCCAAAACATCCTACCTGCGCCTTTAACCCAGCCATTGGTATGCATGTATTAGATAAAATAAGGGTTATAAATACGGATTATAAATAAGGGTAGTATGAGGAAAGGCATCCAGCATAAAATCTATGCCAAACCAAATCAGTTATCATAGATTTTACTGAAATATGTCAACTCCAAAGCAAAGCTGCTAATGCAGACACATTTCTATAAGTGTACATCCTTTGGAATGCCAGTCATATAAAAGCCGTAGATGCTGAGAGGATTTAAATGCTTAACCCATTGTTTTCCTTACTGAAGCCACCTTAAATACTTGCTAATCCTTTCTGAGCTCTACCCTAATCCAACACTTCCTCATCTCCCCGCTCGGCATGGGAAAACGCCAGATAAATGAGTGCCATCCACCCGTCGCCCTCCTATCCTCCTTCTCCTCCTCTCACTCCGCGTTTGATACGTGTGGGAGGGCAGTTACTTGTGTTGTGGTATTATAGTAAGAGCAGACTTGTTTCTCTCCCTCTTTCGTCTTTGAGAGGGAATGTGTAATTACCTGAGCTTTGCTTTCAGTCGTGCCTGTTCCGTCAGGTCCGCGCCTACAACAATCGACAAATAAACAGCCATAAACACAGGGCTGGAGCTCAGCTGGAAGAGCACAGCTGCTGCTGTTTACTCTGAGCGGCTCAGAAAAACATCCTGTGCCGTACAGTCTGGGAGTCGGGGCAGCTCCCCTGCAATAATAAACAGCAGCGTGGCGCTGGTGAGCAGACCCAGGCCTCACACGCCGACTGACTCAAACGTTCTTATCGTTAGCTGAATGGTATTTATGTATTAAGAGGACGGTATTTATTTGACCATATGTTGGGACTGTTGATTTTTAGAATTATCAATGAGCAAATGCTAGATGAAAGGAAGTCAAAGCTGACACGAGTTCATACCATTACGCCTATTTATGAGGGTTGTTCAAAAAGTTTCCGCACTTTTAAAAACTCTATTTATTACGATTTTCAAAAACAAACAAATGACATCACTTTTCTACATGTCACCTTCCTTTGGGATGCATTTTTCCCAGCGTTGTACCAACCTTTTAATGCAATCAGCAAAAATGTTTTCGGATGAGCGCATAGCCACTGATGCACTGCTGCTCTCACCACGACTCTCGGCGAAATAGCCGATTTGCTCAGTGCTCTGCTTGAGCGATAAAACATCATTAAAGTTCCACAACACGAACAAACATTAGTGTAAAATAACCATCAAATCCAGTATAAAAGCTCCACATGTATCTGTGTTTAACTGGATTTACTTTACGTGTGGTGTTTATACAGATCGAGGTTCTGAATCCGCAAAAAGCTTCACCTAAATAAAGCGTAGTGTAGCTGAATGTACTAAAAGTACCACACAGAAATACTCAATTACTCTCTGTTATTACTGGTTATAAGTGCTCGGTGCTGCACAAATTCATTGCTCATTGTTTTAGTACAAGAAGCCACGTTACGCTTTATTTAAGTGTTTATACTGTCCAAGTCACTTTTACCACGTCATATCCAGTGATGGCATAGTTACCTTTAAAAAGTAACTTAGTTACTTTATTGATTACTTGATTTTAAAAGTAACTTAGTTACTTTATTGATTACTTGATTTTAAAAGTAACTAAGTTAGATTACAAGTTACTTTATTAGTTACATTCAGCAGCTGCCGTAATGCAACTGGAGCTGCATAGGCGATTGAAGCGGAATAAGAAACAAGAAAGATAGCGGAAAACGGAGTCCTCTGTTCACAAGTGTAAGTAAGATAAATAAAATAAATTTTTTAAAGACAAATAAATAACAAAAAGACGATAAATATCCAAAATTTTGGCGAGTGGGGCTTGTAATGAGTCTGTAACTATGGTGATATTATGTCATCACGTCCCCACGTGTAGTACGTAGCGGTGTTGTGTGCATACTGCACACTTCTGTACTGAAAGTATGTACTTCTTTACCGGTCGAGTAGTGCATACTTCCTCCAATCTAGTGCATACTCTGTAAGTATGCGATTTCGGACGCAGCTCGTGACTTAATTGTCGCATAGGCCAGACGTCACTCCCCGAGTTGCAAAAATAGTAACGCACAGTAACTTGGATAAGTAACTTTAATCTGATTACTGGATTGGAAATAGTAACTCGTTAGATTACTTGTTACTGAAAAATGTGGTCAGATTAGAGTAACGCGTTACTAAGTAACGCGTTACTGACATCAGTGGTCATATCACACAGTTCATCGCTTTGAAAATATCAGCAAATATCAGCAGCAAACTGGCTCAATTGGTACGGAACACCCTGGACAGGTCGCCTGTCCATTACAGGGCAGAATACCAAATCCTTTCAGCTAAATATTCGCCCTTATAGCTGGATTAGAATTATTCTACCAGTACATACAGCAGTAACATTGCTCAGGTTTTTGTGCACTGTGTATTCATGTAGGATCTGATTTGGCCTTTAAGTTAAATCCAGGAATTACAATGCTGGCACAACCTGAATTAAAAATGCCATAGACAATTTATTAATTCTCAGCTAACTACACCACACATGTGGAGCATTTCTGGCTACAGTCGTTGGCGTCTATGACGTTTGTTTTTGTTAATGGTTTAAAATGGTCTAATAAAAATGTGATATTTTTCTCACAGCTAGCGAGTGTTGACTGTAAAGAATTCTGAATGGCATACCATGCCATCATTCATCACTACAAACTAAACGCTGGCACGTGATTCCTGTTATGACTTCCTTCAGTAGCTTTACCGTATAACAACAGCACTTATTTACATCATGTGTGGTGCGTGAGACCTTAATGCTCGTGTTTTGTCTCAGGTAAAGAGGTGCGGCAGAGCTGTTTTTGCTCGTGTGAGTGTTACACCGTGTGGGCGAGGACATTGCCGGTTCCTAAAAGTATTTGGAACACTTATATCAGAGTGTGTGTGTGTCATTTCTTTAGCCTTGTTCGGTTTTGAAAAGTCAATGAGCTAGTCTGGTATTTCCAGTGCAGACAAAAGTATTTGGCCTTGAGCAGCTCCTTGAGCTTAAGTGCACGGGGTTGGAATGTGGCGATATTAACGAACCTGTTTGTCTGTGTCGCAGCGGTGGCATTCCACAGCCCGCCAGTGAAGATTAAGAAGGAGCCTCAGAGCCCGGGTTCAGACCCCAGCCAGTCCTGCAGCCACAAGCAGAGCTTCAGCTATCCCAGCGGAGAGCAGTGCCTTTACGCCAGGTCTGAACTGACCTAAATGTTACAAATTTCCCAAATATGTTAATCAAACGTTGCCATTTCATTGACTTGTTTGTTTGGCGTGTATCTTACAGTGCCTATGAACAGAAACGAGCAGCAGCAACATCAGCAGCAGGATCCAAAAGCTCCTGTCCCGGGACTCCCATGTCCCCCATGCATTACTCCCCCAAACCAATGGTGGCCAACCGGCCTGAATCGGGGTATATGAACGCACCCTCTGCAAGCCAGTCACACCCAAGCCACAGCCAGAATTACCCCATGAACCCCAGGTAACTTTATCTACACTGTTTTCTTCGTCTTGTTCCTCAGCCTTTGTCCCGTTTTTCGATTACGGGGTCGACATTTCCGGCTTCTTCCCGTTAGGGTTCACCGGTGGGATTTGGCACAGTTTTTACGCCGGATGCCCTTCCTGACACAACCCTCCCTATTCATCCGGGCTTGGGACCGGCACTACAATGCACTGGTTTGTGCATCTAGTGGCTAGGTATCTATAGGACAATTCAGTGTTTCCAATTAGCCTGGTGGCATGTTTTTGGACTGTGGGAGGAAAACGGAGCACCCGGAGGAAACCCACGCGGACACAGGGAGAACATGCAAACTCTGCACAGAAAGGACCTGGACCGCCCCACCTGGGGATCGAACCCAGGACCTTCTTGCTGTGAGGCGACGTGAAGTGCTACCCACTAAGACACTGTGCCACCCTTTATCTACACTGTTTTATTCCTGCTAAATGAGAAATGAGCCATGATTGAGTAGCCATGATGAATCTGGGTAACCTTCTTGTCAGGTGACCAAGCGTACTAAAAAGGACAAATGGGTGGAGCTAGGAATTTGAATTTAGATAGAATTACTAGTTATAGTACTACCACATTAACATAAAACATAATGTACTGTAGCGTACCAATACAATAGCAGTAGCTAGGTGGATAGATATGCTTTCAAATTCATTTACAAACCATACCATGCTGTAGGAACTTGCACCATTCCTACTTCTGCTTAGTTCACTTCTATAAACAATGAAATGCTAAATGGTTTAATAAAAATATGCCATTCCTTATTTCAATGCCACCACCACAGAATAGGTATTATTTGGGTGGTGGATGATTCTCAGCACTGCAGCGCCCCGTGGGCAGCGTCCTGTGACCACTGATGAAGCTCTAGAAGATGACCAACTCAAACAGCAGGTAGGACTGTCTAATAGAGTGGACAGTGAGTGGACACGGTATTAAAAAAAAAAAACTCCAGCAGCGCTGCTGTGTCTGATCCACTCATACCAGCACAACACACACTAACACACCACCACCATGTCAGTGTCATGGCAGTGCTGAGAATGATCCACCACCTAAGTAATACCTGCTCTGTGGTGGTCCTGTGGGGGTCCTGGCCACTGAAGAACAGGGTGAAAGCAGGCTAAAAAAGTACGTAGAGATTCAGATAGACATCAGTCAGTAATTGTAGAACTACAAAGTGCTTCTATATGGTAAGTGGAGCTGATAAAATGGACAGTGAGTGTAGAAACAAGGAGGTGGTTTTAATGTTATGGCTGATCAGTGTAATTTCTAGTTATTAGACCAGGAACCAACTTATGCTGGTCCGTACTGGGTATTTTTTCTTAGCTAGCTTGGCAGCTTTTGAGGACGCTTAATCGGTTAGCTGTAACCTTTCTCTTCGTATTAAATCACAAACAGTGAACTTATCTTTGCTTGGTTCACTTCTTCTAGCTCCAGGTTCCAGTCAGGCTCGGCCGACATGTGCGCTCCATTCGGGCCTCCGGGTCAGACCCTGCAGCGCATGCCCCCTAATCCCGCCGGAGGAGCGGGCGCCGGGGGCGGCGGCGGGTACCACCGGCAACACTCGGACCCATGCATGCCCTACCTGCAGCAGACCTTCAAGCAGGAGTTCATAGACCCGTTGTACGAGCAGGCAGCCCACATGGGCACGGTTCCCCCTCAGAGGTTCCCTCCGGCCCATATGATGGTCAAGCAGGAGCTCCCAGACTACACCTACGAACCTGGTGAGTATCAGGATCTGGGGATTCTGGGGCACACATCAGTGAACACTTTACTGGAATGGAAGCACACAGAGCAGGAGGATTTTACTATCACTCATGCTGTAATCTCACCACTCTCAGGTCCATTAAGAGCCTCGTGCCTCTTTGATCTTTGTTCGAAGATCAAAAGTTTGAGAGCAGTACTTTGAATTCCAGGCAACAATATCCAAAATATATTTCCCCCTCGCTCTTTTAGTTAACTCCGTCTGTACGTCTTTGTAAATGTTGTTGTTGCTTTTCACTAGTCGCCACACCTCTGACATTTTGTTAAGGTCTCGAGTGTTCCTCCCGCTTCGCTCTTCTCCACCCCTCCCTTCCTCCCGTTCTCAGCTCTGTGAAAGGCAGAGGAATTTCATTGAGAAAATGGAGGGCACTGGAAAGACTAGAATCCCCACCGGAGCGCTTCGGGGTGTTAGGTTGCAGCAGCAGCTTCCTTTTTTCTTGCAGGCAGATGAACTCATAATGGAAAAATGAGCGCAGCGGCGGTAATGTGAGCTGCAGCAGCGCCGGGAGGGGGGCACGGGTTTCAGCGTAGGGGGCAGGGAAGAGCAAGGTAACTGCAGGAGGAACTGGGCCGTGCGCGTTTGGCTCTTTGACTTCACGGTCTCGACTGCTGGGTGACTGACATGGCAGGGCACGGAAATGTAAACCCCGGTGAATCCAGTTCATCTGGACTAGGGAAAGATAACAAACAGCAGTGATTTAGGACACGACAGGGGGCTGTAGCACCAGACACAATAACTTTGTGAACGTATACAAGGATGACTTTAGGTTTCAGATCAGATTTGCAGGTCAGATCAGATTTTTTGTACACTGAGTAGCGATGGGCAGCAAAATGATAATGCAGTTCATGTTGTAGCGTCGACACATTTAGCAGGCGCTTTTTTATCCAAAGCGATTCACAGTATATAGTCTAATCCAGCCACATTTAGGTTTTTAGTTTTTTTTTTAATGCATTTTCTCCTCATTTTCCTCCCGATTTAGCGCACTCAAATTTGTCTTCCGCTGCTGAGAGATACCAGATTGCATCCGAGGAGAGCACGTCGCTGTACACGCCTCTTCCGACACGTGCACAGCATTCTGCACAGGCGTCTCTTCCGCCAATCGGGGTCCTTACACAGCGTATGAAGACCCACCCGCCCACACATAGTCCGGCCCCCGTCCTGCAGATATGGTGGCCAATTAGTATCTGCTGCAGGCACTGCCAATTATGCCCGCTAGATGGCGCCCAGCCGACCGGTGGCAACACCGAGTTTTGAACTGAGGAGTTCAAAAACTCGGTGCTGGTGTGCAAGCGGAATATCCCGCTGAGCCACCTGGGCGTAATCCAGCCACATTTTATTGTTATGCTGTACAATCTGGTCCCACTGTGGTTTACAAGATGTAACATAAAGCCTCCACAAGGGGGCGTTCGAATATAAATTTAAGCGCCTGTTAAAATGTGTTATTTAATTATTAGTATTTTAGGTTTGCGACCCAGAGTTTGAAAAGCCCTGGTCTAAGCAATTAAGCATCGAGGGCCTTGCTCAAGAGCCCAAAAGTGGCAAACTGTCAGTGGTGGGGTTTAAACCAACAACCTTCTGATTACGAGTCAGGTACCTCAACCGCTAGGCTACAACTGCCTGAGAAAGACGAGTCGGAAAGAATCATTTTGCTCTTTTTATTAAAAAAAGAATCAACTTGCTCGCAGATGTGAATCCCTACCGCTGCCCGAGGCTGATTACATGCACGAAAATGGGGCGTGGTCCCCAAATACACTCCAGGTCAGGGTGAATTAACCCCAAACGTAACGATCAGCATTTAATGTACATGGTTTGATCCTGATTTAATTGGTCCTAATTGGTTGATTTGTATATATTCTCGAATACTGGCCCAAGTTATTAGCATTTTTGCTGACCTGGTTTGAAGGTGGCGTGTGGCCCCATGGGTAGCTGCACACCCACCTGTAACCCAGAGCCAGCAGATTACATCACAGAACAATATGCTGCTTTGTTAACATTGAGGGAGCGAGTCAGGTAGAACAGGTAAGACAGATCAAGACAATATTATTTATATTATTTATTATATATTATTTATATTTACAGGGTGGAAGTGGGTTTAGATTCACCAGGACACACTGGGTACAAGGCAGAAAGAGCCAGGACAGGGCACTCCGTCAAACAGACAAAGGCAATCATAAGAGCTTTTAGCTTCTAACTTTAAGAAGCAATATTTGTGTTTAAAGAAATGCACAATCCAGGATACCACCGGTAAACAAGTTCACCCCTGTGGTCAGGTGCTGTTCCAGATTTCTCAACTATTGACCACACAAGTGTTTGTTTGGGTGCATCAATCGTAATAAAATAGAATGAATTGCTCACAATGTTCTCTAAGCTTAAGCGTGACCTCTGTTACAGATGTTCCCGGTTGCGCCTCTATGTACCACCACAACGAGGGTTACCCCATTACCCAACACAGCAATGAAGGTAACGTATAGACGACCCTGCCTACATGTTCAGTTGCATATGAACAATTCATCCCTCCAAAAGAAAATACGATTTACAAGTCTAAGCATTTCTAATTTTCAAATTAAGTTGAATTATACAGAAAGTGAACAAAGAAAGTGATTGATGTTGTATTTTAGAGTAGCAGGGTATTTTGGTAATACTGCCATATCACTTTTATTGCATAATATTACATAATAATGCTGATCTGAGAACCTACTGCTGGTCTGTATGACCTAAAGTTGAGTTACAACATGATTAACCCATTGGGAACTAAAAAACAAGCCTTTTCTTCAGCTGTGTATAAACACCACCCAGAGATTCAGCCAGAGATCAGCCATAACATTAAAACCACCTCCTGGATTCTACACTCACTGTCCATTTTACTAGCTCCACTCACCATATAGAGGCACTTTGTAGTTTTACAATTACTGACTGTAGTCCATCAGTTTCTTTACATACTTTTTTTTTAGCCTGCTTTCACCCTGTTCTTCAATGGTCAGGACCCCCACAGAGTAGGTATTATTTAGGTGGTGGACTACAGTTAGTATAGTTCTATATGGTAAGTGGAGCTGATAACATGGACAGTGAGTGTAGAAACAAGGACGTGGTCATAATGTTATGCCTGATCGGCGTATGTACCAATAATTCAATAATTATTTCTGTTTTCTTTCAATTCTGTACATGTCATAATAACTTTTATGTGAAGGGGGTTAAATATGTCCGATTGCATTCGTATGTTTGTTGCTGTAGTTTCACACTTCAGTCAGTAACCTTGGACTGGCCAATACTGTGTAGACACTGGCAAACCTAAACCAATAAGCTGGTATTTCCACTGGCACCAGCACTCTAAACTGCCTGGTGAAGTCCAGAGTAAATATTACTACTGGAAAGGCCGGTATTTTTCCTGAAGCAAAGAAAAATAAGCCACTTCTTTTCTCATGCTGTTTATTTCACCATGCTGGGTCATTTCAGACACAGGCAGCTCCTTAATGATGGATTAATTATAGAGATTTGGTCATTTCCTTTACACAGAGTCCACTAAATGCTAACAACAATAATAAGTATAATTGCTCCATTACTTGTCATACTTTAAAACCCTGGGTAGTAGTGGAAAAGTAAAAAAAATGTACAAAAAATGTAATTATGTTATTCTCTTCCATGCATTTAGAAAGGAGACAGAAATCGTTTCCACTAATAACAGCTATTAATATTCCAGTGATCATTTTATCTTTAACCTTTAACTGACACACAAACATTACTCAAAATTAACCAGTGGGATTATTCTTCTCGTCTTGTTTTTAGGCTACAGGTTTGAAAACGACTCTCGTGTGGTTCCAGAGAAATTTGAAGGTAGGTCTGTTTAATATCATTCAGTACTGCCTAAACAATAAGCAGCTCGTGTGGTTTTGTTCGGCAAGATAGATCAGAAACCATGTTCGTTTTTATTATTATTATTGGCGACTACGGTCTGGGTTTTTGGTGATGTCGCAAATGAAGCTATGCTGCTAGTTCCCATGGTTTGGGTGATTGATAGGTCTTGACTATGAGTACATCACTTCACTACTGAACTGGTAGAACCACTTGAATACATATCGAATTGTCGTTTAGCCTACAGTTCTCACGCTCCACAATCATTACTGATTCAAACATGTCATGGGAACAGAAGTTGTCAATGTATTTTAATAGCCTGTCCCAATCTGAATGACGCCTGTCTGTGTAATTTCTCATAAATAGCCACTACTGACATGTAGTACTTCCATCTTTTGTGGAAAGTCCATTTTTACATAATGCTTAGCTAATGCATTGTCAGCCACCACGTCATGCACTACATCCATCCTGGCCTGGAACAAGCACAGTAAAGTACACGTCGCCTCCAATATAAAGCCAATGTAAAGCCACTGGGCTTTTCTTTTTCCCAGTCAGCAATACATTCCTACGTATAGCTTTAGCAGGCACAGAAACACGCCTTAACTAGGCACTAGGAGTCACTGTTGCAGCAGCAATGAGGTGCTAGTCCAAGCGACATCTCCTCTCTTAGATACAGGCAACTGTGTCTTTAAAGTGCTGACCTAGCTGATGGCAAGGCTGAGTCTCAAACCCAGGTCTCAGCGGTGCTGGACTAGCATAAGAAAGCCCATGCAGACACAGAGAGACCATGTCTTACATGACAGTAACCAAACGAGAATTAAACGCAGGACCAAGCTTCCCCACTCTTTGATATTCGCCAAATACCTATTTTAATCAAACGTATACTAACCGAATGCGCCAAATACTTACTAGATGGGTGGTCCGTGTATACACACAGACACACCATTGTATGATCTACTTCACATGACCATGAATTTAATCTTCTTGTGTGTTTAGGTGAGGTAAAGCAAGAAGGTGGTGGCACATTCCGTGAAGGTGCCCCCTATCAGCGACGTGGCTCTCTGCAGCTCTGGCAGTTCCTGGTGGCACTCCTGGACGACCCTGGGAACGCGCACTTCATTGCCTGGACTGGCCGCGGCATGGAGTTCAAACTCATCGAGCCGGAAGAGGTGAGAGCTCACATGGTCACCGTGTGTGTGGGGGTGGAAACATCTTTAAGATCACACCATAATTGATGTTACTTTGGTTTATCCACCCTGACACCCACAAGAAAGGAACACATCACAGACAGGAATAGGTGTTGTGTTTGGGGGGGGGGGGGGGGGGGGGTTCATACAGTCCATGATTTTTACCACTATACAGTCTAAGCAATTAAGGGTTAAGGGCCTTGTTTAAGGGCAAGTGGTGGGGCTTGAACCAGCTTCCTTTTGATTACTAGTCCAGTACCTTAACCGGTAAGCTACAACTGCTAAGCTACTCACTTACTTTCACCTACTTTCACCTAGGGTTAACAATTTAGAACAGCCAATCCATCTATTGCATGTTTTGAAAGGTAGGATTGGAAATCCACACAGATATGAAAAGAGCACAAAAAATCCAAACTGCAAGGCCCCATGTTGCTGCGCCACCTTGCCACCCCTTACAATGAAGACGCATTTCAAACCATCAGTCTGCGTCTGCGAGTTAATTTATTTTAGCTCTTCAGCAGTAGATCAGTTTCCTGCGATCAGCACCCTGTTCCCCCGGGTGTTCCCACCCACACGAATCCAGCCTCCATTAGCAGCCATGCATTATTTACTTCACTTAACAGCAGAGGGAAACAAAATGGAATGTGGCTCCATTACCAAATATTACAGCCGTCCACTTTAGCCGAGTCAAAGCAAGTTGTTGTGGTCGAGGGATGATTGTTAACCTCCCATTGTCTGTGATCAGTAGACGGCTAAATAGCATGAGTCAGCAGGCGGTCATGCAGAAATGCCTCCATCAAGCCAGCTCCACTGTAGCGCATTAATCATTCATTACTGCTGGGGTATTACAGTGCCAATTAGAGCTGGGCGCGCTGAGAGATCAGATGGAAGCGGCACCCCTGGGAAGACTGCGCTAAACCCAAGAAGTCTGCCATGCTAGTGTTTGTAGACGGAACATAGTTAAGACTTCAGAGCAGGTTTTAGTGTCTGGTTTACAGAGTGTATTGACAAGCTTGAGTAGTACTGTACTGCCATATATACTGTATATACACAGATCAGCCATGACATTAAAACCACCTCCTTGTTTCTACACTCACTGTCCACTTTATCAGCTCCACTTACCATTACTGACTGTAGTCCATTTGTTTCTCTGTATACTTTGTTAGCCCCCTTTCATGCTGTTCTTCAATGGTCAGGACCACCACAGAGCAGGTATTATTTAGGTGGTGGATCATTCTCAGCACTGCAGTGACACTGACATGGCGGTGGTGTGTTAGTGTGTGTTGTGCTGGTATGAGTGGATCAGACACAGCAATGCTGCTGGAGTTTCTAAATACCATGTCCACTCACTGTCCACTTTATTAGACACTCCTACCTAGTTGGTCCACCTTGTAGATGTAAAGTCAGAGACGATCGCTCATCTATTGCTGCTGTTTGAGTTGGTCATCTTCTAGACCTTCATCAGTGGTCACAGTGGTAGCTCAGGACAGTGGTAGGGACAGTGGTAGCTCAGTGGTTAAGGTACTGGACTAGTAATCTGAAGGTTGCCGGTTCGAGCCCCACCACTACCGGGTGGCCACTGTTGGGCCCTTGAGCAAGGCCCTTAACCCTCAATTGCTATAAATACAGTCATAATTGTAAGTCGCTTTGGATAAAAGCGTCTGCTAAATGCTGAAAATGTAAATGTAAATGAAAATGTCACAGGACGCTGCCCACAGGATGCTGTTGGCTGGATATTTTTGGTTAGTGGACTATTCTCAGTCCAGCAGTGACAGTGAGGTGTTTAAAAACTCATACCAGCACAACACACACTAACACACCACCACCATGTCAGTGTCACTGCAATGCTGAGAATGACCCACCCCCCAAATAATACCTGCTCTGCAGTGGTCCTGGGAGAGTCCTGACCATTGAAGAACAGCATGAAAGGGGGCTAACAAAGCATGCAGAGAAACAGATGGACTACAGTCAGTAATTGTAGATCTACAAAGTGCGTGGAGCTGATAAAATGGACAATGTGTGTAGAAACAAGGAGGTGGTTTTAATGTTTTGGCTGATCTGTTCATATGCCATATATATTTTTAAGGGAGGAGGTGTATAAAAACAAAGAGGCAGTTCAGAGTTTAGTGAAATGCACAAACCTCTACACAACGGGTGCAAAACAGGGGTCAGAGACTAACCAGGTTTGGTGATTTTCCTGCCCTTGTACACTTTAATTAACAGATAAGTTGAATCAGGGGTGCTTAAACCAAAAAAAATCACTGAACTAAACTGGACTCCAAACCTTGACCAAAGTTGTTCACTCCTTATGCTTTATAACTGAGTGAACAGTGGAATACAGTCCGCACTGCCCTCTAGTGGTGGGATAATATAACAGCATTAATGGTTGCCTGCTGATTATGATTGAAGTAACCCTGAATTCATTCATTCATTTGTACTAGCCTTGTTCTGGGAGGGTGGGGAGCACTGTCACCTCACAGCAAGAAGGTCCTGGGTTCGATTCCCAGGTGGAGCAAACAGGGTCCTTTCTGTGTGGAGTTTGCATGTTCTCCCCATGTCTGTGTGGGTTTTCTCCGAAAGATCCGGTTTCCTCCCACAGTCCAACGTCATGAAGTCAGGTTAATTGGAGATACTAAAATTGCCCTAAGATGCCCTTGACAAAGCAAGTGATTTATTCTGGTATGGATCCAGCACTAGATGGAAATACTGGGTGCAAAACTGGAACCCCTTAGACAGTGGTCAGTTCGTTTCAGGCCACTCACTCATTCATCAAACAATTGGAACTCATTTGACATTGACATTGAGATGTAGCTGAAATAAAATCGTAAATATATTTGGACAGATTTGGCTGTCGGCCCGGTGGGTAGCACTGTCTCCTCACAGCAAGAAGGTCCTGGGTTCGATCCCCAGGCGGGGCGGTCCGGGTCCTTTCTGTGAGGAGTTCGCATGTTCTCCCCGTGTCTGCGTGGGTTTCCTCCGGGAGCTCTGGTTTCCTCCCACAGTCCAAAAACATGCAGTCAGGTTAACTGGAGTCACTGAATTGCCCTGTAGGTGTGTGTGTGTGTGTGTGTGTGTGTGTGTCTGCCCTGCGATGGACTGGCGCCCCGTCCAGGGTGTTACTGTGTGCCTTGCGCCCACTGAAAAGCTGCGAAAGGCTCCAGCACCCAACCGCGTCCCTAATTGGATAAGCGGTTAAGAAAGTGAGTGAGTGAGATTTGACTGTTAATCAGCAGCTGGATAGTTTCCATCTGTATATTTATAAACTACATGGCTATAAGTATCTGGACACCTGACCATGAGCTTGTTGGACATCCCAATTCAAAAACAAATGGCATTAAAATATAGTGACCTCTATGTGATTCTTCTGAGGAGGCTTCTCACAAGACTTTGTAGTATGTCTGTGGACATTTGTGCCACAGTCAAAAAAGCATTTGTATGGCTGGGCATTGATGTTGGTCAAGAAAGCCTCAATTGCTGTTCCGGTTCATTCCAAAGCTGTTCACAGGGCTTTACTTCATGTACTTAAAGACTTTTCGCACATCCACAATCATACTGGAACAGTAAAGGGCCCTAAACTTCCCTAAACTGTTGCTGCAAAGTCTAAAGACATGCTGTCAGGTTAAGTGGAGATACTAAAATTGCCCATAGAAAGTGAGTGATTTATTCTGGTATGGATCCAGCACTAGATAGAAACAGTGGGTGCAAAACTGGAACCCCCCTGACAGCGGACAGTTCGTTTTGGGTCACCACAGTCACTCACTATTTCATCAAACAATTGGAACTCATTTGACATTAAAATTGAGATGTAGCTGAAATAAAAGTGTAAATATATTTGGACAGATTTGGCTATTAACCAGCAGCTGGATGGTTTCCATCTGTATATTTATAAACTATATGGCCAGAGGTATCTGGACACCTGACCATGAGTTTGTTGGACACCTCAATTCAAAAAACAAATAGCATTAATATTAAGTGAACTCTATGAGATTCTTCTAAGGAGGCTTCTCACAAGACTTTGTAGTATGTCTGTGGACATTGGTGCCCATTTAGTCAAAGGAGCATTTGTACGGCTGGGCATTGATGTTGGTCAAGAAAGCCTCAATTGCTGTTCCGGTTCATTCCAAAGTTGTTCACAGGGCTTTACTTCATGTACTTAAAGACTTTTTGCACATCCACAATCATACTGGAACAGTAAAGAGCCTTCCCTAAACTGTTGCTGCAAAGTTAAAAGCATATAATTCACTGATTGATTACACCTGTTAGCAATTGTTGTGGCTAAAACACAGGCATTCAATAATTAGTATTGGTGTCCCAATACTTTTGTTCATGTAATGTGTTTACATATACATTTTTCTTATTCATATTTCTCTCTCTTGTAGGTTGCCAGGCTCTGGGGCATGCAGAAGAACCGACCAGCTATGAACTACGACAAACTGAGTCGCTCCCTGCGCTACTACTATGAGAAAGGAATTATGCAAAAGGTACCAACAAAATTTCAAGTGATTCCAGTGTACCCAGTATCCTCTAAATTACTGTACATTCCCTAAAGCATGTAGATACCTAAACGTCATATCCATATGGGTTTGTTAAGCAACCAGTTTAAACATAAGCAAATAGCCTTGTGATTGACTGGCGCCTTGTCCAGGGTGTAAAGCTGCTTCGTTGCAAGTGTTTTCATATGGCATCAGACTCAATCTGACCATAAACAGAATACACAGAATGTTTCTACACTCATTGTCCATTTTTTCAGCTCCACTTACCATATAGAAGCACTTTGTAGTTCTACAATTACTGACTGTAGTCCATCTGTTTCTCTGCATGCTTTGTTAGCCCCCTTTCATGCTGTTATTCAATGGTCAAGACCCCCACAGGACCACTACAGAGCAGGTATTATTTAGGTGGTGGATCATTCTCAGCACTGCAGTGACACTGACATGGTGGTGGTGTGTTAGTGTGTGTTGTGCTGGTATGAGTGGATCAGACACAGCAGCGCTGATGGAGTTTTTAAACACCTCACTGTCACTGCTGGACTGAGAATAGTCCACCAATCAAAAATATCCAGCCAACAGCGCCCTGTGGGCAGCGTCCTGTGACCACTGATGAAGATCTAGAAAATGACCAACTCAAACAGCAGCAATAGATGAGCGATCGTCTCTGACTTTACATCTACAAGGTGGACCAACTAGGTTGGAGTGTCTAATAGAGTGGACAGTGAGTGGACACGGTATTTAAAAACTCCAGCAGCGCTGCTGTGTCTGATCCACTCATACCAGCACAACACACACTAACACACCACCACCATGTCATTGACACTACAGTGCTGAGAATGATCCACCACATAAATAATACCTATCTGTGGTGGTCCTGACCATTGAAGAACAGAGTAAAAGCATGTAAAAAAATATGTAGAGTAATAGATGGACTGCAGTCAGTAATTGTAGAACTACAAAGTGCTTCTATATGGTAAGTGGAGATGATAAAATGGACAGTGAGTGTAGAAACAAGGAGGTGGTTTTAATGTTATGGCTGATCAGTGTATGATGTGATGGGTCTCCGTATCTATTTTTATCAGTGTACTCTAAATACTCAGTGTGTAAGGAAGTGTTTGACTTTATTTATACATAAGACTAACCACATGAATGTATTTTCAGGTGGCAGGAGAGCGCTACGTTTACAAATTTGTGTGCGAGCCGGAGGCGCTGATCTCTCTGGCTTTCCCCGACAATCAGCGGCCCAGCGTGAAGGCCGAAATCGATCGCTACGTCAACGAGGAGGACACGGTCCCGCTGTCCCATCTGGATGAAGGAGTGTCTTACCCCTCCGAACATGCTGCCACCAACCTGGGCCCTCAGGCCTACTCCAAAGGCTACATGTACTAATGGCGCCTACAAGCCTCATCGATCCCCAATGCACCTATTGCACATGCCCGCCCCATCCACTTGTATATATACGGCTATGGTGTTTTTTATTTTTGGTTTGTTTAAATTAATATCATAGGGACTTTCTTTCAGCTATACAAGATAAACACATGCCTGTGGTTTTACCAACTGCTTAATAATAATAATAATAATAGTAATAATAAAAGACTCAATATTATTCCTACCATACGTTCACACCAGACTGTTTTCTCACTAGGCTATTGAATGTTAGCTTAATGATATGGATGTTCAGGAAACAAAGGTGAGACGACTGTGTACGATTCACTTATGCAACCTGCTGGTGAAACCAGCGATCAATTGGTAACAAAGGGCTCTTTTATGATCAAACGTATGTAAGGAATGTGTAAACAAGCCATATTGCAAGTCCTCAAATCTTTTATCAGCGTGCAGGAAGACTGTTTTAGCTTAAAACAACAATTAACCTAAACTAAAAGTCACTTTGGCTAGAAAATTTATCCATGTCCTCGAAGTTGTTTGATATTGACAATTCAGAATTGCCTTCAGGATGTAAATATCCCTGTTACACGACTACTCGCTCCGTAACCTTTAACTATACGGGCTGAACGAAGTGCTGGAGGTGTAGTCCTGCAGTAACACTATAATCCAAATAACTTGAATAATACTATAAATAAATACTACAATGTTTATGAATGATACTCCAGTGTTTTCATATGTGATATTTCGCATAGTAAATCTGAACTGTTTATTCTATTGAAATAAACTCTTTGCTTTACAGACATTTGGAATCCTTCTTTCATTTATTTATTCATTTTTAAAAACTGGGGTAGGACCAGCGCCACATAGAAGCGCTGCCAGTCAATCACAAGGCAACATGCACTCACCCAGTTCTTTACTCACTTAAACCTAGGTGCACCTTTTTCATGTTTGAGAGATGGAGAGAAATGCCATCAGCCATTAGGAGATCATGCCAACTCTATACAGTGTCGTGACCAGACGCAAAGTTTAAACCCCAGTGCTTTATGGCAAACCGCAGTACCTGCTAGACCACCAATCAGTTCAAGCTGGACCAGCTGTTACAACTGATCTATCTGTAATTAAAGAATAGGTTAGTGATTATTTGAAAAGCCAACAACTGAAAGTGGGATCTCCCATCTCATACAAGTACACTATTTGGCCAAAAGTATTTGGACACCTGACCATGAGCTTGTTGGACATCCCATTTTAAAAACAAATTGTATTAAAATAGACTGACGTCTGTATGATCTTATTGCTATAACAGCAGCCACTCTT
This sequence comes from Trichomycterus rosablanca, assembly GCF_030014385.1. Lineage (NCBI taxonomy): Eukaryota > Metazoa > Chordata > Actinopteri > Siluriformes > Trichomycteridae > Trichomycterus > Trichomycterus rosablanca. Next base: position 29,594,892 of record NC_085997.1, on the reverse strand, counting down.
CTGAAGAGGCTTCTCACAAGACTTATAACTATGTCTGTGTATTCGAATTTGTGCCCATTCAGTCAAGAGCATTTATATAACTGGGCACTGATGTTGGTCAAGAAAGCCTCAGTTGATGTTCTTTACATTATTTATTAATTATTTGTGGCTGGAACACATATATTCAATAATTAGATGGGGTGTCCCAATACTTATGCCCATGTAGCATATTTGAAGAGCTGGAGTGGTTAGCATGAGCCTCTACTCACTCATTCAACCTTGTTCACAGATAAACATATTTAGTACACAAATGTAAAACTACAGCATATTTGGCAGTATTATGACATGTCCAACTTAGGTAGTTTTACATTTGTGTACTTGGCTGTTGGCATCATGTGACTTAAAAAAATAAATGAATGCTCTGAAAATTATTATAATAATTAAAGAATGCAAACAATGTGACAGATTTGAACAGACACTCGGGTCGATATTCCTTTCAGTGACAACATGCTGATTAGTTAATTACCCACACCTACACCTCTATTTCCTCCTTATCTTTTTAATTCTCCACATTTGTCACAATCCACAACATAACCTGATTGACCCCCTTTCACTTCAAAAGATTCAGACTAAAAACAGCCAATTTCTGCCTTTTAGGTCCTTTTCAAACATTTTTGATCCGTGCTACAAGTGTCCATGTTTTCTCTCTCAAATATAGTGTTTCAAGATGAATGTACAGAAGCATCACCATATAGCCTCATGTACTTTCATTTAATGCATATAATCACTGTTCCTTCATCACAGTAACGCTAAAATAAAATAAATAAATAAAAAAAACAAAAGTTTATTAATATGAAGGATCAGTCCATTAAAACTTGGACATTGACAAGATAAATAGATAAAAAATAAAACACTTAGCCAGGTTTTTAAAATGAGGTTTATTCAATGAAGCACATATGATACAATAAAATATAAATTTGAGTTAACACTAAAAAATGTCACACATTTCCTGCCATGAAACACAACAATTATAAAAAGCAGATCTGGCTCACTGATCCTGAAACAGAAATGACTTGCGTTTTACCATTTTATTCACTGATGATCTGCTTGGTCCATTTTTTTTTTAAATTTGTCATTACATAAGAGCTGCAGGGCCAAATAAAATCTATGTACAACATTTTACAAAACCAAACAATCCTGAACAAAAAGATCTTAAAAAAAATGATATGCACAACAAAATGTTGTAAATGTACGAGGAAAAATTAGCCTTGTCTTCAAACTGACTGAAGGTATATAGGAACAGCTCTGAATAGCCCTCCCCGTACCGGGGGTATACCTGCTTTGTATACAGTAACTGTGTCATTTATTCATCCAGTTTGTTCGGTGAATTGCTAAAAAAAAAAAAAACACCTCCTCTGCATTTTGTGATACAGTACAACACTGAAGGCAGCAGAAAACTCCAGATGTGCTCATTGTTTTTTATCCTCTATTACTTTCTGTTTTATAATGTGTGATGTAATTCTTTGACAAAATGTTTTGTTGAACTGAACATGCATTGATAACTCGTAGCAAATATATAAATAAAAGATCACATTTCAGCATACTAAACGAGATGTCAAAACAATAGACACGACTGCTGGTAGACTAATCTACACTATATGGACAAAAGTATTGGGACAGTCCTAATTTTTAGATTATCAGTCACAACAATTACTAACAAGTGTAATAAATCAATTTCATAATGAAAATTATATGCTTCCAACTTTGCAGCAAAAGTTTAAAGAGGGCCCTTGCCTGTTCCAGAATGATTATGGATCTTGCTTTGTGCACAGGGTCACAAAGACATGAGGAAAAGCTTGGTTTAATAAAACTCACAGTTTAATGAACAGCTGTGCCCAGCTATACAAATGCTCTTTTGACTGGTTAGACTCAAATTCCCACAGACATACTTCAAAGCCTTGTGAAAGGCCGTCTCAGAAGAGTGACAGTCATTCTAGCTTAAAAAAAAAAATTACACAGAGGTCACTTTATTTTAATACTATGTTAGCTAGCGCATAGTCAGGTGTCCAAATATTTTTGGCCATATAGTGTGTTATACTATTTAATAAGTTAGTATTTTGTTTGGGGTGTTTCCCCATTCATGAGGGTGGGTTTGAACTCTAACCTGCTCTTGAATTGACATAACTTTTAAAGGACACGAGTAAACAGTTACACTACAAGTAAAACCCCAGCCTGTTATCTGTCCATGACGTCCAACCTGCCTCATGTCCAGACACAGCATGGCAGGACGGCATGAGTCTGTGTGCATGTTTTAGCGTCTGCGGAAGGCTCTGGAGATTCTCCAGGCATTGGGCTCTTCGTAACGATTGTAGAGAGGCTCCAGGCGCTGCTGTTTCTTCTGCTTGCTGAGGCGAGTTGGGTCAGATACCTTAAAGAAGGCTGGAGCAAACTCCACCAGCCAGCGAGCGTCAATGGTGGTCACTTCTCGCATGTACTCTTTAGTGGTCAACACCAGTTCATGGTACACCACCCTGAAATAAGGAGATTAATACATTATGTTAATGTTCTGGCAAATATTGGTGAATTCCCACCATGATTTTATGCATACGGTACTCATTTAGTGATAGGAACCTGTGCAGAACCTTTAGAACAACGTACTAGGCGACAGTGCTACCCACCGAGCCGCCTTATGTACTATGTACTGGTGTGCTTGAATAATATTCTGGATTGTCGCATCCTGTTTATGTCATGTCCTATGTGTCTTTGTTCTGACCTATCATATTCTTATTGCTCATCATTGTGTTTAAACAGTGAAAAGTAATTAATGCCATCCAATGTCACAAGAGGATGAAATAGGATGATCACATGATTGTCAGATATCAAAACCAAATATGTTCATCCAGCAGTCTCACTCACTCACTTTCCTAACCGCTTCTCCAATTAGGGTCGCGGGGGGTGCTGGAGCCTATCCCAGCTTTTTAATGGGTGCAAGGTATACAAGGTATACAGTAACACCCTTGCTTGCAGAGCAGACTCACATACAGTGTATCACAAAAGTGAGTACACCCCTCACATTTCTGCAAATATTTTATTATATCTTTTCATGGGACAACACTATAGAAATAAAACTTGGATATAAGTTAGAGTAGTCAGTGTACAGCTTGTATAGCAGTGTAGATTTACTGTCTTCTGAAAATAACTCAACACACAGCCATTAATGTCTAAATAGCTGGCAACATAAGTGAGTACACCCCACAGTGAACATGTCCAAATTGTGCCCAAAGTGTCAATATTTTGTGTGACCACCATTATTATCCAGCACTGCCTTAACCCTCCTGGGCATGGAGTTCACCAGAGCTGCACAGGTTGCTACTGGAATCCTCTTCCACTCCTCCATGATGACATCACGGAGCTGGTGGATGTTAGACACCTTGAACTCCTCCACCTTCCACTTGAGGATGTGCCACAGGTGCTCAATTGGGTTTAGTCCATCACCTTTACCTTCAGCTTCCTCAGCAAGGCAGTTGTCATCTTGGAGGTTGTGTTTGGGGTCGTTATCCTGTTGGAAAACTGCCATGAGGCCCAGTTTTCGAAGGGAGGGGATCATGCTCTGTTTCAGAATGTCACAGTACATGTTGGAATTCATGTTTCCCTCAATGAACTGCAGCTCCCCAGTGCCAGCAACACTCATGCAGCCCAAGACCATGATGCTACCACCACCATGCTTGACTGTAGGCAAGATACAGTTGTCTTGGTACTTCTCACCAGGGCGCCGCCACACATGCTGGACACCATCTGAGCCAAACAAGTTTATCTTGGTCTCGTCAGACCACAGGGCATTCCCGTAATCCATGTTCTTGGACTGCTTGTCTTCAGCAAACTGTTTGCGGGCTTTCTTGTGTGTCAGCTTCCTTCTGGGATGACGACCATGCAGACCGAGTTGATGCAGTGTGCGGCGTATGGTCTGAGCACTGACAAGCTGACCTCCCAAGTCTTCAACCTCTGCAGCAATGCTGGCAGCACTCATGTGTCTATTTTTTAAAGCCAACCTCTGGATATGACGCCGAACACGTGGACTCAACTTCTTTGGTCGACCCTGGCGAAGCCTGTTCCGAGTGGAACCTGTCCTGGAAAACCGCTGTATGACCTTGGCCACCATGCTGTAGCTCAGTTTCAGGGTGTTAGCAATCTTTTTATAGCCCAGGCCATCTTTGTGGACAGCAACAATTCTATTTCTCACATCCTCAGAGAATTATTTGCCATGAGGTGCCATGTTGAATATCCAGTGGCCAGTATGAGAGAATTGTACCCAAAACACCAAATTTAACAGCCCTGCTCCTCATTTACACCTGGGACCTTGACACATGACACCAGTTAGGGACAACGACACATTTGGGCACAATTTGGACATGTTCACTGTGGGGTGTACTCACTTATGTTGCCAGCTATTTAGACATTAATGGCTGTGTGTTGAGTTATTTTCAGAAGACAGTAAATCTACACTGCTATACAAGCTGTACACTGACTACTCTAAGTTATATCCAAGTTTCATGTCTATAGTGTTGTCCAATGAAAAGATATAATGAAATATTTGCAGAAATGTGAGGGGTGTACTCACTTTTGTGATACACTGTACACACACAGAGAGACATACTGACACCCATTCACCTATAGGGCAATTCAGTGTCTCCAATTAACCTGACTGCATGTTTTTGGACTGTGGGAGGAAACCCAGGCTCCTGGAGGAAACCCACGCAGACACGGGGAGAACATGCAAACTCTGCACAGAAAGGACCCGGACCGCCCCGCCTGGGGATCGAACCCAGGACCTTCTTGCTTCATGTTTACCACTGCTTCATTCCGGTCAGGGTCACAGTGAGTACAGTTTCCGCAAAATCACATGGCGCAATGTAACACACCCCTGCTATGACGCCAATCCATCGCATGGCCTCAGCAATCCCCGACTTCAGACATAGCAAATATATATATGTAAGCAGACGCCTGACTGGAAATTCAAACCCTGATAACGATTATCAGTAACTTAATTTAATAACCAGACTGTGTAACTACAGTACATTCTAATTGAAATTTAAAAAGACAGTCAAGACTGTTAGGCTACTGATTATGTGCACCTGTGTGAGTTATACTGTCCTCTCTAAAGTTCCTCAAATCACCAATGTAATTGAGGATTATTGATCATAATAGTTTAAAGATCTATACACTGAATTACAGAACTTCAATGTATTCATACTAGTGTGACCTTAGTTTTTAAACCATTATGGACCCAAAATTAAAGTAAAGTAATAATAAAAACGTCCATGCTGACATACCACTCTGGCTGGCGATTGAAAAGGGCACTGGAGGGGTGAATGTAGACCACCTGCTGGTCTATAAGGGTCCTGTAGCCCTCCTGAGGATCTTTCTTAGCAGCATTACGGAAGAAACCACTGCAGATTGCTTTCTGTACCCGCACTGTAGCCTTTCCACATGACACCACATCCAGCTTGTGCCTAGAAGATCAAGAGAGGAAAAAGTTAAGTAACTATAACAGTGTGGAATTTTTAACATCCTCAAAAATTTCCACAAAGCTGTAAAATAAAAATGAATGGCATAAACATCACACCGGTCCATGATGCCCAGCATTTGCTTGCGGATGTCCTGGCCACGCCGTAACGAGCGCGCCTGGATGAAGTTCTCGTAACACCAGGGATTGGAGAACTTGTTGTTCTTCCAAGAGTTGTATACAGCCAGGAGTGTGAGGTGGTCGCCCTCCGGCTGGTGGAACTTTGCTTTCTTTTGGTCAGCTAGAGCCTGTTTGTCCTAAAAAAACACACAAACACAATAAAAATGAGAGTCATTCTTTTCTTGACAATGACATTGATTTATTTTCTTATTCCACAATGTGCTGCCATAAGTGCCTTAGCTCTTTATTTATTTATTTGTCTTCTGTACACTCCTGCTTGTTTTGTTAAGCAAAATGCGGGATGACACCCGGGTAAAGATCCACCCTTAGCATCGATGTTTGCAAATACACAGATGCAGAAGTGGCGCCAACACCAGCACTGCACGAGCAACATAAGGGCACATTTACATCAGAAGCGTTTTGTGCTTTGCTCACCACAAGGTGAGAATATGACACGAATATGCATTTGTGTGGAATAACCATCAACTTCACTTTAAAAGAATCCACATACATCTATGTTTAGCTGTATTTTCCCATTTCACTTTTAAACTTTTAAGCTTAATATGATTTAATGTACTAAAAGAACGACACAGGAATGTTAAACCTTTCTTAATTACTACTGCTCATAAGTTCTCTCCAGTAATGATATTCCTTGCTCATTGTTTTAATACAGTAAGTCACGTTAAGCATTGTTCGTACTGCACGAGTCGCTTTTATCACGTCATATAAAACACTTTGTCTCATTGGAGGTGCTTTGAAAAAGTCAGCGGCAAACAAAGTCACAACACTTAGGAAAAAGCAGCGGCAAGCTAAGCAGCACTGCCACACTCCATAGGAAACAATGGCACAGCCGGCGCAAAAACGGTTCTGACACTTCTCATGTGAATGTGCCCTTACAACGCAGTTATGAGGTTACTTGTCCAAATCTGTCCCCTTAAGCTCACAGATGGCAGAGATTAGTGAGGGTCACTTTGGGTAAGAGTACCAGTATTCCTAAATCCAGAGACTAGACAAGAATACAGGTACATAGGTACATGAATACATTAATACAGGGCAGTTGTAGCCTAGCGGTAAAGGTACTGGACTAGTAAGCGAACTAGTTTAAGCCCCACCACTGCCAGGCTGCCACTGTTGGGCCCTGGAGCAAGGCCCTTAACCCTCAACTGCTCAGACAACATAATGTCACAGTACTGTAAGTCACTTTGGATAAAAGCGTCTGCTAAATGCTGAAAATGTAAATGTAAATGAATGAATGAACAGAAACCTTTCTATCTAGCGAGCATACCTTTGGCCTGTAGAATACGTTCTGCACAGAAAGCATTGACACTATGGTGAGCATCTCTTCACTGCAGCCCAGGTGGACAGACATGATGAGCATCTTACACAGCATGGGTTCCAGAGGAAACTCGGCCATCTGAAAAACACGAGTTAAGAAGGTCAACTCAAGGGTCAAGTTTTCATCATCTTATGTACCAATTTAAACCTTGCAAACATAACAGAACATGGATGATAATAAGCCATACCCTGCGTCCAAGACGTGTAAGCAGTCCCTCATCGTCCAGAGCTCCCAGTGTGTACAGCTGTTCCATTGCTGTGATCAGTGTCTCCATAGGAGGAGCATCCATGAAGTCGAAGGATAAGAGGTCATTAATGCCCATAGCCTATATACATAAAAATGCAAATGAAGCAAGATTTTCAGGTTAAATGTGTATTTATCCACAAAGAAAGCTTCTGGTTAATGCATGCTAAAATCTTTTCACTCTTGTTTTAAAAGAAAATGTTTTTATATATTATTTTTGCCCCCCTTTCCCTCCAATGTAATCTTTTCCAATTGCTTTGATTGTATTACTTATGCTGGTTGGACCACCGTGATTGCTGGGCGCGTGTTTTCAGCTCACAGAAAGCCAGCCAGCAGAGGTCGCGTTTGCAGCAGTAATGAGGAACACAGTCGACCTTTCTTCCTTAGACACAGCCAATCATGTCTGTTGAACTACCAGTCAAGTCGATAGCACAGCTGAGATTTAAAAGCTATAGATCTCAGCAGTGGTGGGCTAACACATCAAGCAGCTGCGCCATCTAAGCACCTTACCATTCATTATTAATTTTTAATGCCAAATTATTCTACAGCAATGTGAAAAACCAAAATGCTTTTTTAATTACGATTTTAAATTAAAAATGCTGTTTAGTCCTACTGTACAATATTAATATTACTGTATAATATTATATTTAGTCCTCATGTGAAGTATTAAGGTTTTAAAGTTGCCAAGTCAAAGACATGATTTAAATCCCACAAGATGCTGTGAAAAGACCTTAAACAGGCAGTTCACATTCAAAAACCCTCCAATAAAGCCAGATTAATTCTGCCAGGTCAAGTGTGCCAAAATGCCTCCAAAGCAAATCATTGCAATTGTTCATTGTAGTTGTTACTGCCAGTAGGTGGCACTAACAGTTATTATGCTTAGGGGGTGATTACTTTCTCACATGGTTGAAAAAAGTTTTAAATTAATAAAATGAGCAAGTAAAAGCTGGATGCTGTTCTGCCTGTTTTTGATGGCAGTAAATGAATGGCTTGGCAAAATACAAGTGTTCGTAGAGGTCTATTTGGACAGCAGTTTTCACAGTATCTGTGCCAGATTCTTAGGTCACATGAATAATAATAGGGAACATTTAATAAAAAGGACATTTTTTTCAAGTGTTAAGCAAGCAAACATATAAATGTGTTTTCATTCCTCGTGAAATGCAGCCTAATGCAAGTGATGTTTTGGCTTCAAAAGAAAGTACTGGCTTTAAAACAGCTGGTTTAATAGTAAGTATGGAATAGAATGTCAGCACCTACATGAAATACACTTGCTTAACATCCCAACGTAGTTTGAGTCTGAGATCTATTGTTTTAGACACTGAATGTTGATGAAATATTGCATTTTTATAAAAGATAAATAAATGTGTTCGAAATCCCACCTTCAGTGAGAGCACCGTGCTGGCCAAGTTGGTTCTCTGAATCTCAGGTACGTTGGTGGTGAGCATCTCGTCTCTGTATGCACGCTCTGTGTACAATCTGTAGCACTTGCCAGGCCCTGTTCTTCCAGCTCTGCCTGCCCGCTGCTTAGCCTGGGCCTAAAACGTCAAAACAAATGTAAGTCTTCATAAACCTTGGATGCATACAATTTAGTGGCTGATTATAAGGGGATCAACCTACCTGGGAAATTGGGGTCACCACTAGCTGATCAATTCCGGTTTTGGAATTGTACACCTTCTGTTTGACAAAACCTGGATCCACTACGTAGTAAATGCCATCAATGGTCAGAGAAGTCTCAGCAATGTTTGTAGCAATAACCACCTACAGTGTACAGAATTGAACATTATGTAACTGTGATATGTTTAAGACTTCAAAAGCTTTTGTGCACAGACAGGAACACTACCTTTCTGCTTCCAGGAGGAGCTGGGTCAAAGATTCTAGTCTGCATCTCACTGGGCAGAGCTGAGTACACAGGTAGAATGATCAGCTCTGGTACGTCAGGGCCGAGTGACTTCATTCGCTCATACAGAATCTCACAAGCTGTGTCGATCTCCTCCTGACCCGTCAGAAACACCAGAATATCACCTATGGATTACAACAAAAACAAACACAAAAGGTAATGCCGTCAATGCCAGTCAGACCAGCCCTGCCCAGCCAGACGTTGTTGTAGCTTGAAAGCTGTGACAATCTTAGTGCTGTCCCCACATGAGTCAAGTTTTGTTACTACTTACCTGGTGGTTCAGTCAGATGGATCTGCATGACTGTAATCAGACTGGCATCCAGGTAGTCTGTCTCAGGCTCTTTAGTGTACAGAACCTCCACTGGGTAAGTGCGACCGGGAATGGTGAAAATAGGGGCCTCGTAGAAATACTGGGAGAACTTTACAGCATCCAGTGTAGCAGATGTCACAATCAGCTTCATGTCCGGACGCTTCTGTACAGTCTGGATCAGAAAAGTTCATAAGAAAAACAAACTTTAATGTTATGAACAATTTTGTATTTTCAATTCACCACAATTCCACGTCTTTGGACCGGAAGAAAACCGGAGCTCCCAGACGCCACACAGAAAGGGCCCAGATCGCTCCACTTGGGGATCGAACCCAAGACCTTCTTGCTGTGATGCAACAGTGCTACCCACCAAGCCCTACACATTAAGGATCACGTGATTTCTACTGATCACTGCTTAAAATCTCAAGTAGAAAGATGATTACCACTAAGAAGGTTATAAGATGGCCTTACAATTCACATTGCTTTGGACATGTGATGAAGCACCCACATGCCAGCATTGTAAGCCATGTTATAACAGGACTTGTGGAGGGATGAGGAAGACCAAGAATAAGCTGGACTGACATCACAACTAGGATTACATTATTAGGGACCAACCTGCTACAGGCAATACTAGACAGAGGGAAGTAGAAAAGCTAAACCATCTGTGCAGCCAAGCATTGCAAACTGATGACATGACTTGGCTACAGTATTTGGCAAAAGTTAAATGCCAGTTGTGATAAATTTTGGTGAATTAATTTGCAAGCTTCTAACAAGCTACACAACTGAACAAATAGCAGCACCACAAGAATCTGCTTCTGTGCTATCCCAGGTCTGTTGGTGGTCTAACTCTGCGATGGCCATGTCCTGCCTGTGTTTCCGGGTAGAACAGGATCCACCACAAACCTGACCAGGATAAAACGATTTATGAAAATGAAATAAAAGGAAATCAACATTACTGTGCCAATACCTTTTTCAGTAGACCAAAGAGCACGTCAGTGTGAATGGTCCTCTCGTGAGCCTCGTCCAGCATAATGATAGCATACTGGCCTAGATCAGGATCAATCAGACACTCTCTGAGCAGCATACCGTCTGTCATGTACTTGATGACCGTGTCTGGACTAGTACAATCTTCAAAACGGATAGTGTAGCCAACCTGTGTGAACAAAAACAGTTTGGTTATGATTGCATCCAGAGCAGGACAAGGATTTACTAACCATCACCAAGACATTAGTCTTATCTTTTCAACAGTCACATATTAATACAATTAAACCAGTACAGGTGCCTGGGTGGAGCAGTGGTCCTTTGTGCTAGGGTGAAAAGGCATCTACACAGACTATATTGACTATGTCTGATTGGGGACAGGCAAAGTCCTGCAGTGGATGGGGACCCTGTCCAGGGTATTTCTGCCTTGTGTCCAGTGTTTCCGGGTGAACCAGACCCAGAAACAAAGCATAAAGCAGTTGATGAAAATATGAGGGGGAAAAAACAGAATTTACCTCCTGTCCCAAACAACATCCGTACTCTTCAGACACTCTTTTAGCCACAGACATGGCAGCCACTCTTCTGGGCTGCGTGCAACCAATCTTTCCACGTACAGTGTATCCAGCCTCAGCTAAGTACTGAGTAATCTGAGTGGTCTTCCCTGAGCCGGTCTCTCCGATCACAATCAGGATCTGGTTATCATGAACAGCCTGTTCAAACAAAATAAAACCAAGAAATGTATTAATAAAGGGTGCATGTGCACAACAGTAAAGATGAGAAACTCTACACAAAGATTATTATTTAGGATAAGGAACTCAAGATTTTGGAAAGTGACAAGGAATGATATTCGTCTAAGTAGTTCCACAATTAATGAGTTGTTGCTATGCCAACAATTCTATAGCCTGCCTTAACACAGTAGACTAGAAAAGGCATTTGGTTTATATAACGCTACCAAGTAACTTTAGTTTGAAATACAACATGCAAATAAGCAAAGATGAAAGGACAATACAATTTATTAAGAATTAAAATATAGAATGTAGTTATTTATCAGGGTTATTGTGTTCGTATATATGAATCTGTACACTGCGCCTGCAGTTACACTCTTCTTCATAGAAGTTTGCATACATAAGGCTTGCCAATACTTGACGACAGGGATGGCACGGTAGCTAAGTGGGTAGCACTGTCGCCTCACAGCAAGAAGGTCCTGGGTTCGACCCCCAGGTGGGGCAGTCCGGGTCCTTTCTGTGTGGAGTTTGCATGTTCTCCCTGTGTACATGTGGGTTTCCTCCGGGTGCTCCGGTTTCCTCCCACAGTCCAAAGACATGCAAGTGAGGTGAATTGGAGATACAAAATTGTCCAAGACTGTGTTTGATATAACCTTGTGAACTGATGAATCTTGTGTAATGAGTGACCACTGTTTTTTGTCACGAATGTAACCAAAGTGTAAAACATGACGTTAAAATCCTAATAAACAAACTTGACAACAGTGGTAGTTCAGTGGTCAACATATTGGACTAGAAGCCAGATAGTTGACTGTTCAAGCCCCACCATTGCCAAGTTGCCACTGTTGGGCCCCTGAGCAAGACCCTTAACCCTCAATTGCTAAAATTGTACTCTATAGCAATTGAAAGTCACTTTGGATAAAATAGTCTGCTAAATGATGCAACTGTAAATGTAAAGGTCACCTATTACTTGGCAACGAGTTAGCGGAGTGATACAGTTTTAATGTGAAAAAGCTTCTCAAGCAATCAGATGGTCAGAGCTAACATGTACTAACCCTTATTAACATTTCTCTTTCATGCATGTCTTTGGACTTATGGGAGGAAATCACAACACCAGAGGAAAACCAAAATGCTGCTGTTTCTCGTGCGTCTTTTTTTTATTTTTTTTTATTTTTACCCCTTTTTCTCCCCTTTTAGCGCATCCAATTGTTCAATTAGCATCGTGCTTCCTCTCTGTCTATGCCAAACCCTGCCCTGACGGAGGTGATTGAAGCTAACCCGTATCCCCTCCGAAACACGAGCAGCAGCCAGATGCATCTTTGCCACCCACACATTGATGAGTTTGGCGCCACCCAGCGTTGCATGCGGAGAGACACACCCTAAGGGCACCCTCTCCCATCTCTATGTAAGCGCCTCCAATCAGCCGGCAGAGAACGCAATCGCATTCTGACAGAGAGAGACCCACATCCGGTTCTTTGTCCCACCCCCCACATGAGCAACCGGCCAATCGTTGCTCATATAGCCACTCAGCTTCGAACCGGTAAAGCAAGGCTGGATTCGATACCACGTTCTCAGAATCCAGCCCTGGTTGCAGCGCGTCTCTTTTTACCGCTGCGCCACCTGAGCGGCTCTCGTGCGTCTTTAACTCGATTACTTTAAACATAAAAGCTTAAAAAGTCTGAAGAACACAGGCTTTCTAGACCTTGGGGTCCAAACCCTGGTCACCCTGGTCCAAACCCTTTCCAAACCCTGGGGTCACAAGCTGAAAAAAATGGGTTGCAAAGAAAAATAATAATGATTAAATACGAACGCGAATGCCCCTTTGCGGAGGCTTTATGTTACTTATTGTATACAATGCAATAAGATGCATTGTGTTGCCTTGGTCGCTTGAAAAACCCTGTTCTAGACAACAAGACCTTTCTGGATAGAAGTTGTTTGAGAGTAAAATGACACACCTGAATGAGCTGCTCTTTGAGCTTGTAGATTGGCAGGCTCTCTCTCTGCTCAATGATAGACATCTGTGTCTTCTTGCCATAGGAGGCCTTGTTGCCTCCGAAAGCATGTTTTTTCCACTCTGGAATGTCGTTGGGCATCATACCAATGCCTCGCATGTTGGCAGCAATCTGCCGGCCGTCAACTGAGTGAGTGGGCAGGGGAAACACATAAAGAGAAAAAAAAAGCACTTAGTGAGATATGGACAAACATGATGGATCCTTGCCAGGCCAGAGGGCATATTGGGAGTAGAGATAACCGTCGGCCGGCCTCCATCTACCCTTTTAACAGACTGCAGGAAGCCAGATGGCCATCATACTTATCATTCAGTCATCCAGTGACCTTTCAGGCTGGAGAGGGCCAGTGAAGCTCTTTAAGCAAAGCTACCACACCAAACTAGTTCGCTAGCTAATGTTATAACTACTTTCTCTCCAAAGCCGTGTGATACAAAACCATTCAGAATTAGTATAAATTGGTAAGCAAAAATTTAAAACAGGTGGAACAGCAGTGAATTATGCTAGCCCACTACTGCTGGGTTCCAGGGTTTGAATCAGCAGTGGTGCTATGAGCCAGTTGGGAGTCTATATACAGACACGACTGGCTATGTCAGGGATGGGGGGTGGCTAAGGCACCGCAATGGATTGCCGTCCTGTCTGGGGTGTTATATTGTACTGGGTCCAGACTCACAGCAACCCTGACAGTGGACAGCTGGTGATGATGCACTGGTCATTTTTCACAGAGTAACAAGGTACAGAATTAGAGAGCACAGTGACAAGTGCACCTCACAATTGCCAGGCTGTTTGTCCATCACCCACCCCACTGACATCAGACACACAGACCTACCGTCAGGTAAAGGATCCACCCAGTGCTTGTTAAGGCCCATGGGGATAGAGTCCATCTCAGCCTCACGCTGAGCCTGCTTCACTTCCCGCCGCTCTTTAGCCAGAGCGCTCTGCATCATGGCTGCCTGAGACAGAGAGCCATCAGGGTTCTAAAAAGAAACAGAGAAAGGAGTAAGTGACCATGATCTGCAGGACCTTCCTAAATCGAGCGAGTTTACTGATTACATTTTCGCTGACCTTTACTATTTTCACAGGGCTCATATCCATGCTCTGTTTGGTGTGGCCTCTCAGGAAAGGTGGCTCCTCTTCAACGAGTTCGATCTCCATGTCTTCATCTAAGACCCAGACAGACAGACAATTCAGTTTAAATACCCCGCCCAAACAAGAAGAGTGGACTTCTAGACCTGTATTTTATGAGTGAATATGATATTAGATTGCTAATAAAAGCCGACCTTCTTCATCATCAACCTTAGGTAGGATTCCTGTCTCCTCGTCAAAGTCTGGAAACTCCTCTTTGGAAAGGACATTAGCAGCAATCATCTGCAGACAGATACAAATCAATTATTTAATCATATTTAATAGGTAATTATTAAAACAAGTCCGCACTAGTCTCGGCCTAGTCTCACAAGGCCGACAGCCATTCCAACAAGTCACAGCAAGATTTGGCTTTTAACGGTGCTGAAATCGAGCATGGCCATACCTATAGCTTTTACAAAGCCAGTTCTATAGCTGGAAGAGTTTAATCTAGTACACATGACAAGTCTTAAAGTAAACATTTTAAAGAATGCTCCCAATGGTTCGGTAGGGAGAGTTATTATAGTGCTGCATTAATTATAATACTATGATCCTACAGTGTGACATTTATGTCTTTTAAAAATAGAATACTTTTACTACGTTGATACCACTTGCAAAATGACTAACAATTTAATGACATCATTTGGTGATTCTTACTCACATGGACACTGCTTCAGACAAATTTTGTACTCGCTTCTCTCCAGAGAGAAAGCCTGTCCCAACCAGGAGAACACCAACAAAAAAATGCTGCCACCTAGTGGCAATTACACAAACCAATGACTTAATGTATTATTTCATAGGTTATGTCTAGTTCACACCACAATTTTTGCCCGGATTTTCACTTGCCGACTGGTCGGCGCTAGATTTGCCAGCTTGGAAGCAACTCGGCATTCGCTCGGTGATCGAAACTCGGCTCTCAATCGCTATGTGTGAACCGCTCAACAACTCGATCCGAGCGGCTCGCCGAGTGCTCACCAAGTTATATATCTAGCATGTCAAATATCTGGATTTAAGTCGGCCGACTGGCAATGAGTGCGGTGTCGAACAGCCAATGAGAACGCAAGATACTGGGTGAGGGGAAACGCGGGGTAGGAGTGTAAAAAGGTGGGACAGAGGCATAATGTAGTTTATATCAGAGTACATCGGCACACACACGTTTTACAGTATTTCTGACCTTATCGTTCTCTACAAAACATAACACCAATGTTGCATTGCAAAAAATATTTATTAGCCTCTAACTCACTATAGAACAATCCATGCTGTTCACGTAGCCGAATCCACTCAGATTCATTTATTTTTTCTCCTTGATTTTACACTGCACATCAGCGCACAAACTTTGATCACTCGCTACTTGTTGACGTGCATTTTTGGACGTGGTATCATTAAACCTTTCGTCACTTCTTGCATTTGTTTTCGTGACAGAATGTAGTTTGGGAGACCAGAGAAGCTCGCCTGCGATTCCAGTTGGTGATAGATGGTGTAGAGTGAAACCCCCTATCGCCGATCAGTCGTGTAGTGTGAAAGGCACACCGACTTGAAAGACTCCCGATTACAAGAGATCCAGTTGTGTAGTGTGAACTGTACAGCGACCTGACGACTTGGAAAGTCGTGTAAATGTGAACTTGGCTTTAGTAGAAGGGCTCTGGTAACACAATGATAAAACCAGCTAGTCCACTACCACTGGGATTGAGGGAAATAAGGGGGAAGAACGGCTTAGCTATTAGTATGTGCACGTATCAGTGCACTTTCGATGTCTGTCCCAAGCCCTGATAGATTGAGGAGGGTTGCATTAGAGAGGAGACTGTCTTTATTTGTCATTTATACATATACATGTGTACAGTACAATTAAATGCTTTTTTCGCTTATCCCAGGGTCAGAGCACAGGGTCAGCTATTGTACATCACCCCTGGAGCAGAGAGGGTTAAAGGCCTTGCTCAAGGGCCCAACAGTGGCTGCATAGCAAAGCCTGGATTAGAGCCAACAATCTTCCAATTGATAGCCCAAAGCTCTACCCACTAGGCTACCACTGTCCCTGGATGTTAGGAAGGGCATCGAGTGTAAACCGAGCCAAATCAGGTATACAGACCAGAATGATATGCTGTGGGGACATCTTAACACGGGAGTAGTTGAGAGAGGGAAAAAAAAAAAAAAAAAAGAATCATAAATCTCTACATAAATACAAACCTGCTTGATCTCCCACTTCTCAGGATCAGAGATCTTGGTGAGTCTCTTACGCTCTAGCGTGTCATCCTCCACCTCAGGAGCGTGTCCTAGGTTTAGGTTGGTAGGTCTGTCTGGGTTCCTCATAGATGATTCCTCCTGAGCCTCTCCACCAACGTTCCTCCTTCTGTTTGGGTTCAAGTCCTCACCTGTGTCCTGGTCAACATCCTGATGAAACAAAGTTGATAAGTAGCAATTCAATAAAACTTTTCAGCAATTATTTGACTTACTACGTGTCGATTATAAATCTATGAATCCCAGGAAAAGACGTTGCCTTGATGGCAGCATGTTTCCATAAAATCTCATTATACACCTCAGGTCAAGTGTACCTTCAAATACACAATCACCCATGCACCATAATATAGTGTCTCAGTTTGCATTTCTTGATGCAGCAGCAGGCTGTGTTAGGTGATGATGGTTTTCTGAAGTACGCTTTTTATACTGTTTAACAATTATCTAATGGTGTTTGGCACTGACCAAGCCTTTTGGGGGATCCTCCTTTCATAGGCACTCATGATTCTCCAGCCTGTCATCACCTGTTCACCTGCTTATTGTGGAATGTTTAAAAACTCTGTATCTGTATCTTGCTACTCTGTAAGAATGTGTATATTTAGCACAGTTTGAAAATTTGAATTATGGTTAATCTTAGCTGGTTGGTTTGTTTTAACACTTCAATTTCATTTTTTTATTGTCTAGAGGGAATCTATAAGAAACGTAATTTAGCTGAAAAGAGCTCTAACCGCCTGGTACAATCTTGCTTACCTTCATGCTAAGGCTGGTCTTAGAGCCTGTGAAGGACAAGACCTTGACCTTCACCTTCTGACCTTTGTTGACCACGTCTGCCACATTTGCCACTCTGCCCTCTCTTCTGAGCTCGGAAATATGAACCAGCCCCTCCCAACGTTTCCTGGATCCATGCAGGTATAAACAGACAGGAAAATAAAAGGCAATGATGAGTTGACAGTCGAAAACAAACCAGAGAAAACAAAACCTCAACCAGAAAACAAAACAATGCACTCAACCAGAGTGAAAAAGGCCCAAACCTCAGTCCATCCAGCTGCACAAAACAGCCAAACTGCATGATGCTGGTGACCTTGCCATTGTATATGTCACCCACTGAGGGCTCCTCTGGAGGCGGCCGGTCCACGTGTTTGTCCCGCCAGCGGTCTGAGCCCTTGTCTTTGTCTTCTCGTTCAGGGCTCTTGGATCTGCTGCGGGAATGCCAGCGGCTCTTGCGCTTCCTCCTTTCTCTGTCAGGGGAACGGGATCTGGAGCGAGACCGAGAACGGGAGCGATGTCGCCTCCTTCTGTCTCTATCTCTGTCCCTCTCCCGATCTCTGTCCCTCTCCCGATCTCGGTCCCTCTCTCTTTCTCTGTCCCTGTCTCGACTCCTACTTCTCCGACTCTTCTTGCTGCTGCTACTTGCTTCAGATCTGAACAAAGAAAGAATACCAGTTCTTAAAAACATTTAAGTGAAAGCTCATCACATTGAAATAAGAAAGTAAAGATCTTTTACATACAATGTCTTGATGCTTTGAATAATAAAGTTACTGTTATTAATCCCACCTGTGTTTGCTGCTCTTTGTGTCTTCTGCTTTGGCACTGGGCATAAACATCTCCAGCTCTTTCATCGCATCAGCGGCAATCTTTACATCATCTTCATCCAGCATTGTCTGGTCAGTGAATGAGATATGTCAGCATCTGCACCCTTTTATTGCATTCCAAACTGTCACACTTATTTAAACCGGAACATAAAAATACTTTGGTAAAGATTATCTGGTCTATTTAAGAATGACTTACTCTAGTAGTGGGATTATCTGGTCTGCACAAGGCAGGAAACATCTCCTTTAACCGGTCTTTTTCAGTATTTGGCTTAACTGTCGGCTCAGTCCCTTCTTGATACACACACAAAAAAAAAGTAAGCAATGTAACAAGCTTTTTTATTATATAGATTAAAAAAAAAAAAAAATAATAATAATAATAATAAATGACTTTTTACCTTTATTAGTGACTCCTTTAGCTGGTGGTCGCATGGTTTGAATAAGACGTAGTAAGTTGCCAATAAGCGAGTCCTGAAGACAAAGAAATATAAAGAAAGTCAAAGAAAATAAAGAAATAAATAATTTCCAGGGCACTTAGGCGATAAAGCACTAAATTAACTAGCCCACTACTGCTGGGATCCAGTGTTCAAATCGCCAGTGGTGCTAGCACCTGGTCAGAGATCTACATACAGATATGGTTTATTTCATGTACTGCTATATACAATCACTTTTCCAATTTAGCAGAGGTACAAAAGAACAAGAATCAAGCATCCAGACTAGCATTACTCTTCCCTCCTTTAAACCCTTAAATCTCTTAAGCCAACAGCTATACTGATACGTCTTTAATGCAGAGGTAGATTAGTGGTTAAGGTACTGGACTAGTGATCAGGTCACTTGTTAAAGCCCCACTGCCTCCAGCTGCCATTGTTGGGTCCCTGAGCAAGGCTTTTAACCCACAACTGCTTGCTTTGTAAATCGGTTACAATGGCAAGTCGTCTTGAGAAGCGTTTGCTGAATGCTATTAATTTAAATGTAACTATGTGTAGAAACCAATTAACAAGCTAGCAAACCAGTTAGGAAAAACCAACAACAAAGAGTCTGTATTGGTTACTTAAAAATGAAATATAAAATATCACTTACCGTAAACTCTGCTCCATTTTTAAGTAGCACTGACTTGAAACTATCAAATGATGGGTTTTTCTCTGCAAGACTGATGACAAATTCAGCTGGAAACAAAGAAGTGTGTGATTAACATGTGAGGTGCACAGATCTTGTAGATGATGCACAGATTATATGGCAACAAGTATGTGGACACATGCCTGCTGGTTTAAACATACAGTGAACCGTTTTCTTTCTATATTTTATTATGGTATTGTAATATATTGCACTATCAGGTGTCGTAGCATTATATTTCAGCCAAATAGTTCAGTGGTTTTAAAGATTCATATAACAAAATCACATATATGTTTCTCTTTTAAATGACGCTTCATTTCAGTAATGACTAATATCAATAGACATTCTTTAGTCAGATACATGGAAAACCAAGCAAACATAGCTAGACAGCAGGGGGGACTGATTCCAAATGGTCCCAAATTGTATATGAGTACACTAGATAGTGTATGTGTATAAAGTACAGTACTTACACTCGAAAATGCAGTACAAAGTATGCTGACACATGTCTGCTGGTTTAAACATACCGTGAAGCATTTACTTTCTACATTTTATTATGGTATTGTAGTATATTGCTCTATCGTCTGTAAAAGCAATATATTTTAGCGAATTTAAAGATTCATATAACAAAATCACATATATGTTTCTCTTTTAAACAACGCTTCATTTCAGTAATGGCCAATATCAACAGGCATTCTTTATTCATATATACGTACATGGAAATCTAAGCAAACATAGCTAGACATCAAAGGGGTTGATCCCAAATGGCCCCAAACAGTATATATGAGTACACTAGATAGTGTATGTGAATAAAGTACAGTACTTAAACTCGAAAGTGCACTACAAATTATGTGGACACATGCCTGCTGGTTTAAACATACCGTGAAGCGTTTACTTTCTATATTTTATTAAGATATTATAGTATATTGCTCTATCATGTGTCGAAGCAATATATTTCAGCGGTTTTAAAGATTTACATATTAAAATCACATATATATATTTCTCTTCTAGACAACGCTTTATTTCAGTATGACCCATATTAATAGGCATTCTTTATTCGGATACATGGAAAACCAAGCAAACATAGCTAGACAGCAGGGAGGATTAATCCCAAATGGCCCCAAACAGTATATATGAGTACACTAGATAGTGTATGTGAATAAAGTACAGTACTTACTCTCGAAAGTGCACTACAAAAGTATGTGGACACATGCCTGCTGGTTTAAACATACCGTGAAGCTTTTACTTTCTATATTTGATTATGGTACAGTAATACATATATGTTTCTCTTTTAGACAACGCTTAACTTCAGTAATGACCAATATCAATATGCATTCTATATTTGGATACATGGTAAACTAAGCAAACATAGATAAATAGCAGGGGGATTGATCCCAAATGGCCCCAAACAGTATATATGAGTACACTAGATAGTGTATGTGTATAAAGTACAATATTTACACTCAAAAGTGCACTACATGTTAAACTGAGTCTTATTTAGGACGCGATTTAAAAAGCGAGGAACTTACCACAAGTAAGCTAGGCTAGTTTGCTAACTATAAGCATGTCACAAATTAAACGGACACAAAGAAAAAAACCACCGAATGACTTTGTTATTAGACTTACCAAGGTCCTTATCGCTGATTCCTAAATGGTTATCCAGCTCAGTACAAACTTTAGATACTAAAGACAAATACTCGAGCTGTTTCAGCTCGTCTTCCCCGACATCCGCCATGTTCGTATTCCGAGTGTGTTGTTGTTAGGTGGACCGGAAGTATAACTCTTCCATGTGGACGGCAGGCACTTGTACTTCCGATTAAGCCTATTGAGTAACTTTTTTAGTTGTTATATAATAAACGTACATAGCATGTATTTACTTAACATTTACACACAAATTCATTTTATTTTTATTATTAAAAAGAATGTATTTTAATATTCAGTGTTAAGTATATGAATTAATATTAACTATTTAATATTAATTTATATTAAGCATAAACAAACATGTTTTAAAATTAAATTTATAGTAAAAGAAAGTATTCATGCACCATCAATGAAACACAAAAGCAATTTGTTGCAAATAAGTTGTTGGCAATTGCTGCATCCAGATGTTTCTTTAATTTCCTATGGGATCAATAAAGTATCTATCTATCTATCTATCTATCTATCTATCTATCTATCTATCTATCTATCTATCTATCTATCTATCTATCTATCTGTCTGTCTGTCTGTCTGTCTGTCTGTCTGTCTGTCTGTCTGTCTATCTATCTATCTATCTGTCTGTCTGTCTGTCTGTCTGTCTGTCTGTTTATCTAACTGCAATTTCCCTCTGGGATCAATAAAGTATCTATCTATCTGTCTGTCTGTCTGTCTGTCTATCCACCTGTCTGTCTGTCTGTCTGTCTGGTTATCTAACTGCAATTTCCCTCTTGGATCAATAAAGTATTTTGATTCTGATTCTGATTATCTATCTAATCTAAATGACAAGAAAAAAAATCGATATTTGCAGCATTGTAGTTCAATCTTGAGCCATTTGTTCCAGTAAATTGTTTATAGTTCCTCAGAACTATACAAGGACAAGAGTCCCCCGATAGACTTGCAATTTCAAAATCCCCCACACATTTTTAAAGGGATTCAAGCTGGAGACTGGGTAGGCCATCCAAGCACCATGACCATTGAGTCATTTTGGATCAATGTTTAAGGTTTCTCACTCCAGATGTTGTTTACTGGTTAATTAGATTGAGATTACTTCACTTACCTTGATGACATGTAATGCCCAGTACAGTTTGCAAAGAGGCAAATCTGTATCGTGATATTCCCACCATACTTTTGTGTAGACATAGTACTGTATTGGAATCATCAAATGCTGTTCAGAATCTTGGTAAATTTCTTTCTTTCTTTTTCTTCTTTTTTTTTTTTTTTACCTTTGGACACACTTATTGATAGTAATGATATAGTTTCTGTTAGGATTTTTGGAACATAACATCATTATTAAACATAAATTCAATATGGGAAGTTTTACGGCATTTTCCAAGTTTTACGACATTCATACCGCATGGTCTTTTGTTCAAAATGGCGGCTGCCATGATCTCTTGGCAGAGGTCCTCTAGACCCCCACCTAGGGGGTGGGCGGAGCCTGGGCCTCTTTAGCACATTTCATTGGCTCCAACAGCAGCGGCGGAGGAGGAGCCTAGACTAGTTTAAAAGAATGGCGCGCTCAGATGCCGGCTCTCTTTCTTGGTGGTTGTGTTTCTAGACTGCAGGAGAAAGGAGTGCCGATTGGCTTAGCTCTGACCTATATTCACAGATCATTTTTACACTTAATAAAGTGTTTTAAAGAGTACTTTCTGGACTTCCCGACTGCTTTCTTCAGGACCTTTTGAACTAAAAGATTCGTCCTAACATTTCCCCCCATAACAAATAGCATAATACAACTTTAAAATTGACTTTAATCTCGAAATCATTTCAACTTTAATCTCGAAATCATTTCAACTTTAAACACGAACTTGAAACTTTTACGACTTTATTCTAGAAATCAAAACTTATACGACTTTATTCTTGAAATCGAAACTTAAAAAAATATTTTTCTTTAAAGTGGCCCTACGCTGTCGTAGCATAAAGATGTGGTAGTTCCATATATTTATTACTGCTGTTAGGAAAACTATTCAATTCAATTCTTGAGCAACGCAAATACCTCAAATAAAAGCCTTTTGTATGTTTTTTTGTGTGTACAAATGAAAAATAAAAATGCAATCCTTACTGCAACAATTCCTTTTAAGATTTAGTAAATAATTATTTGATGTGTTTCATGTCTTTAATTATTTTTTTTCCTTTTGAATTACTTAGTTTACATAGTAATACTACATAGTTTTTATTATAAAATAGTGCAATATTTGTAATATTTGTTCAACTTTTTATTTTTAAAGACTGTTTATTGTTTGTAATTTTGTATATATATTTTAAATTCGAAAACGAGTGTTATTTATATTTACGACCCAGGACAACACGCATCAGTCAAACTTTTATTTTGATATTTTTTCTGTCAATGCGAGCAGACTGAAAGCTCAGTGACTGTGACTCCTCCGTGTGGACAAACTTGGTGTTTACATGGAATATGAAGGAACATAAATACATCAGAATATTTTACTTTATATAGTAATTTACAGTCAGTTATTGTTTTAGACCTAACGTGATTATTTTATGTATTATATTCAGCTGCAAAATTATACGTACGACCATTATACCAATTTAAATCGAGCGAATTCGACAATGACGTTAGAAGCTGATTGTTGCCTCTTGTGGCTACTTTGTGAACTTCGCGTTAGTAGTGCTGGGTTGAGCACTGCAAACAGAAGAGTTTGGGGACTTTAGGATGCTCAGATTAATATGGACTCGGACTCGGTCTCGGTCGTGTGGTAAACTTTCTGCAGCGTCCAGCACACTAGGTGAAGTCTTCTTTAAAAAATACACAGCCTGTTTTCACAGTGGACTCATTCACAGTCGCCCTGAAAGGAACCAGCTACATCTGCTACAGTTCAGGTCGTCCCAGAAGTGTTTCAGGTAACAAACATGTCTAATCCCAAATAGCGACATGTTCACTATATAGGCGCACTACCCAGGGTATACATTTGTGGTCCTATAAGCTATGTATGTAGTGCACTACGGTTTATGCCAAACTGAAATTAAGTCGATACGCTACGCTACAGAAAGAACGTGTATACAGTTTCTGGTAGTTAATTCCCTTCCCAGACCAGCTAGTTTACTCAAGTAAACAAACAAAATCACCAGCTTTACATATTCTCTTTATTTATTCTGCACAAAGCTTTCCATTCCCGAGATAAATGACCAGGTACGTGTTGTTTACTACCTTGTCAAAACACTATGGGAAGTCTTTTCCCCCATCAAGAGGGAAAAAGTTGCAGTGGTTGGGACTTAATGCACTGTATGACAAAAGCTACACTATATTGCCAAAAGTATTCACTCACCCATCTAAATAATTGAATTTAGGTGTTCCAATCACTTCCATGGCCACAGGTGTATAAAACCAAGCACCTTGGCATGCAGACTGCTTCTACAAACATAAGTGAAAGAATGGGTCGCTCTCAGGAGCTCAGTGATGCAGTGGTGTAAAGCACGCCGCCACTGGACTCTAGAGCAGTGGAGACGTGTTCTCTGGAGTGACGAATCACGCTTCTCCGTCTGGCAATCCGATGGACGAGTCTGGGTTTGGCGGTTGCCAGGAGAACGGTACTTGTCTGACTACATTGTGCCAAGTGTAAAGTTTGGTGGAGGGGGGATTATGGTGTGGGGTTATTTATCAGGAGTTGGGCTCGGCCCCTTAGTTCCAGTGAAAGGAACTCTTAATGCTTCAGCATACCAAGAGATTTTGGACAATTTCATGCTCCCAACTTTGTGGGAACAGTTTGGGGATGGCCCCTTCCTGTTCCAACATGACTGCGCACCAGTGCACAAAGCAAGGAACATAAAGACATGGATGAACGAGTTTAGTGTGGAAGAACTTGACTGGCCTGCACAGAGTCCTGACCTCAACCCGATAGAACACCTCTGGGATGAATTAGAGCGGAGACTGTGAGCCAGGCCTTCTCGTCCAACATCAGTGTCTGACCTCACAAATGCGCTTCTGAAAGAATGGTCAAAAATTCCCATAAACACACTCCTAAACCTTGTGGAAAGCCTTCCCAGAAGAGTTGAAGCTGTTATAGCAGCAAAGGGTGGGCCGACATATTAAACCCTATGGATTAAGAATGGGACGTCACTCAAGTTCATATGCGTGTGAAGGCAGACGAGCGAATACTTTTGACAATATAGTGTATGTGGACCTAACCATGAGCATGTTGGGACATTCAATTCCAAAATTATGGGCATTGATGAGAATTTGCCCCACCCCCCTTTTGCAGCAATAACAGCCTCCACTCTTCCAGGAAAGCTTTTCACTGGATTTTAGAATGTATCTGTGGGAATTCCTGTCTATTTAGTTTAAAGAGAATTTCTAAGATAGTGCGCTGATGTTGGATGGGAAGGCCTGACTCCCGATCAGCATTCCTATTCATGTGTTCAGTAAGGTTTAGGTGCAGGCCACTAAGTTCTTACACATCAGACTAGTTAAACCATGTTCCACCCTAGGTTCGAATCTGGCTTAGGGCGAAACTAAAGTAAAACCGGGGCTGGTAGTAAGCCAAATAGGGTCTCCTCGTAACTGATGCAACTACAACCTCTACGTACATCGACTTTTTTCCTTTGTAGAAAAAAATGTTTTTCTTCATAAAGAAATCCATACCCAAGGTAGAAAAATCTAACAAAAGATACTTCCATTTGTACGAGTTTTTTTTTTCTTTTTGTCCATGCGAGCAAACCAAAAGCCCAGTGACTGATTCCTCCATGAGGACACACTTGGTGTTGACATCGAGCCCATATCACTCCCATTTTATGCCATGATTCAAACTACCATTAGTGGCATAGCTGTGCTGATAATCAGAATCAGAATACTTTATTGATCTCAGAGGGAAATTGCAGTTTTTACAGTAGCACCCATTTATGTAGAAAAAATAAACACTACTAGCTTAAAACAAAGAAAAAAGAAGAAAAATTTGCAAATAGAAGTAAAAAAGTTATTTACACATAATTAAATAATTAGAATGCTTACATTATAATAATTAACTGATAATGGGTCCCACAAACTACAGTTAGTGACTTTATAGATACAGTTAACCTAGTTGGTAAGAGTGTGGTTAGTGAGTTTGAGTGGGTATATGGTTGGCGTGCCTAACAAATTGGAATCTACACACATATAGTACAATAAAATTATCAAAGGGGTCAGAGAACAGGGTCAGCCATTGCAAGGTGCCCTTGGAGCAGACAGGGTTAATGGCCTTATTGTACATAAATAACATATTAAACCAAAGTGCTAATGTGCTACCTGAATACTGTTACCCACCTCTGCTCGATCACAGATTTCCAAAGGCAGTCTGCTTCAGTATGGCGTCAGGAAGTGATGGGGAGGAGGGTGCATACCTGCCAAAACACACCAACTGCCTGAGCAAGGAGAAATCTCCCTACCTACTGCAGCATGCCCACAACCCCGTGGACTGGTGAGACATCCTAAGCAAGAGCAACTTGCTGTTTAAATATACATTATATAGTCAAAAGTATCTGGACACCTGACCATAAGCTTGATGAACACCCTATTTTTAATACAAATGGTGTTAAAATAAAGTGACCACTGTTTAATGTTTTTTGTCTACAAAAACAGCTCCTCAGAGAAGGCTTTTTACAAGACTTTAAAGTATGTTGTGGGAATTTGTACCCATTCTGTCAAAGAAGCATGTGTGTGACTGTGCAGTGATGTTAGTCAAGAAAGCCTTAATTGATGTTCAGTGGAGCCGAGGTCGGGGCTTTAAACCAAGCTTTTCTTCATGTCTTTATAGACTTTAGGTTGTGCCCAGGGGAACAAGAACATGGAACAGGAAAGGGCCTTCCCTAAACTGTTGCTGTAAAGTGGAAAGCATGTAATTTCCTATATATAATACTGGTTTATTACACCCTTTAGCAGTTGTTGAGGCTGAATTGCATGAATTCAGTAATTAGAAGGGGTGTCCCAATACTTTTGTCCATAAAGATTCTATATATTTACATTTACATTTTCGGCATTTAGCAGACGCTTTTATCCAAAGCGAATTACAGTTGTGACAGTATACATTCTAAGCGATTAAGGGTTGAGGCTTGAACCGGCAACCTTCTGATTACTGGACTAGTACCTTAACCACTAGTACCTTAACCACTAGTACCTTAACCACTAGGCTACAACTGCCCATATATTGTATTTATATGTAATGTATATGCAATTTTTCTTTGTTTTATTGCACTGAAGTTGATGTTGTATCCTTACAGTCCATTACACTTTTCTTCTCACTTTGATTTTAGGTTTCCATGGGGCCAAGATGCCTTTGACAAAGCAAAATGTGAAGATAAACCAATTTTCCTATCAGGTACAATCATATTTTGATAATTTAGGTCAGAATATTGCCCTATTTATTCTTATTTGATGCTAAATAGCTGTTCTTTATTGTTACAGTTGGTTACTCTACTTGTCACTGGTGTCACGTGATGGAGCGTGAATCATTTGAGGATGAGGAAATTGGGAAGATCCTCAGTGATCATTTTGTCTGTATAAAAGTTGACCGGGAGGAGAGACCTGATGTTGATAAAGTTTACATGACATTTGTACAGGTTTGGTCCAGTCTGTTATTATGCTGGTTTAATTTACTCTTATTTGATATCCTGTGTCAGATGCTTCTAGTTTCCTTGTCATTAGGCTACCAGTGGTGGTGGCGGCTGGCCGATGAGCGTTTGGCTTACTCCAGACTTGAGACCGTTTATCGGTGGCACGTACTTCCCTCCAAGAGACAGAGGAAGAAGACCTGGATTTAAAACTGTGCTTTTGAGGATTATAAATCAGGTACAGGATGAAGTTACTACTTTAAATTAAAGTCAAGTCCAATTTATTTGTGTAGCACTTTTTTATAACAGATGGGCCGGCACTGTGGCTCGGTGGGTAGCACTGTCGCCTCACAGTAAGAAGGTCCTAGATTCGATTTCTGGGTCCAGTTGATGGTGTGGTGGTCCAACTTGTATTTCACCACTCCTGGCTTGTTTTAGGATTTCTTATCTTTCCTCTTTTTTTAGAGAACTGGGTTGTCACAGACAGCTGGAGTAGCCTGTCTTATTGCGACGGCCAGTCTTTGTGATGTCCACTTTCTTTGTTACAGGCTGTGGATTTTTTTGTGTCTTTCAGCAGTCACTTTGTTTCCGTTATTTTGGCCACTGCATTTATTTGCATCTATCCCCTTTTTGTTAGCGCGTTTTAGCCACAGTATTGTTCTACTTTGGTCAGTATTGTTATACCTTGGTCAATTTATAGTTCCTGCAGGTGAAGGACTTTACGTGCGTTACCAAAAGTTTTGGAATTGTATTTTTGTGCATGAATCTGTTTTTATTCTTTATATTCTTCTATTCTTTCTGCATTATTTTGCATATTCAATTAAGCCACAAATAGAACTCCTTCTAAAAATAGAAAAAAAAGAGAACATCCATTCATTTTGTAGCATTTATCTAAAAGGACCCATGCACTGAAAGAAAACATGGTCAGGGTTAGGGTTAAGGGCTTAAAAATAGGTTAGAGCTGTTCAGAGTTCCTGAGACTTTCCCCTTGAAACACTTGTACCTTGGTGTAATAAATGCATGCAGTCACACAAGTCTAATCAGACAGTCAAAAACACTTCTTTCTACTTAATCTGGCTTTGTATTTTATGTGATCTGGGTGTCGTGATACTATTGCAGTTTGTCAGTCTTGTAATCCACACTGTGTCTGTTCCAGTGGCAGAATAACAGAGCAGCTCTGGAGTCCAGTGGTGAACGTGTGGTGGAGGCTTTGAGAAAGTGCACTACCATTTCAGCTCAGGCAGGAGAAACTCTACCATTGGCTCCAGATGTGGCTCACAGATGTTTCCAGCAGTTGGCTCAGTCGTATGAGGAGGAATACGGAGGATTCAACAGTGCACCCAAGTTTCCTACACCTGGTAAACAGTCGCTGGAAAGGTCTGAATAGAGTACACGAAAAGAATCCCCCAAATCAGTGGAGATTAAACAGAACTGAAAGAAGGCAGTTGATTGGTTTAGAGATGTAGGATATTTGTGCTGACTGAAGCGTCCCGATGTGTCTTTTTTAAGTACTATTCTGAATGTAATTACATGCACAGTGAGCATGTGTGTTTCTCCATTACAGTGAACCTGATGTTCCTGATGTCATTTTGGGCAGTAAATCGGGCTTCCTCAGTAGGAGCAGAGGCACTGCAGATGACTCTGCACACCCTCAGAATGATGGCTTTAGGAGGAATTCATGACCATGTGGCCCAGGTAATTTACAAATCTGCCATTATAAGTGCATCTAAACATCAACCGTTAATCTAAATAAAAAATATCCACATTAGTTTTATCTTTTTGTTTACCACCAATTTATCCTAGGGTTAAATTGTGGTTGCGGAGGGTCTGGTTCCCCTGGTTCGCGGGACCTCGGCCCCTCGGACATAACCAGTCATGGTGTTTGTAGCCGCCTGAACGGCTGATAGCACAGCCGGTGAATAGGACCCTGGATCACAGCGATAGTGGGCTAGTGTGGCAATTGTTTGAGGTTGCCAGGTTATTCCTGAGTAGACCAGTTAGTAAGTGAGTTTAAAAACGGTAAAGTTATTGTTCCTTTAAAACTGTCATGTGTCTATAAACCTGTAAAAACAGGTGATGGGGTGACATGCTGGATAGCCAATGATCACACTGTGCTATTGTGTTTAAAATGAAAAGGCCAAAAACCCATGTGATCAATGTGATCTTTCCGGATTGGGTGTAAAGAGTAGGCATCAGGCAACGCAGGCAGCGAAAAACTTCCTTAAAGTTACAAGGATGAATCCTTTAGATTAGGGTTTTTTTAGCGACCCACATTTTTTCTATGCTTATTACTGTGACCCAGGCAACACAAACAATGCTTTAAAACGAAATATACTTAATGGTGGTTTTTAAGATGCAATGTAAAGCATCCATGAGGGGTGTTTGTGTACAAGTTCATTTTGTGTTTATGTGCCTGTTAAAATTTGTTTATTTAATTATTATCATTTTTCTCTGCGACCCATTTTTTTGGCTTGCGACCCACTCAAGGCTCTCGAAAAACCCACGAGGAACCACGGCTCTACTCTGAATACCACTGTTGTCTGTCTGTCTGTCTGATTCAGGGTTTTCACAGATACTCCACAGATTCATCTTGGCATGTTCCCCACTTTGAGAAAATGCTGTATGATCAAGCCCAGCTGGCCGTGGCCTACATGATCGCGTACCAGGTGAGCGTGCATGTGTGTGGCTAATGATGGTATGGTATGCTTCTTCCTTCTGTAAATATCTTGTGTTAGTGAGTTCCACTTACACAAATGTTCTGTTCGAATGTGCACTGATTTGCATGAGGATAT
Organism: Trichomycterus rosablanca; assembly: GCF_030014385.1. Classification (NCBI taxonomy): domain Eukaryota; kingdom Metazoa; phylum Chordata; class Actinopteri; order Siluriformes; family Trichomycteridae; genus Trichomycterus; species Trichomycterus rosablanca. Next base: position 29,564,658 of record NC_085997.1, on the reverse strand, counting down.
TTATTCAAGTGAACCCTGGAACAAACTCACAATGAATAAAACTGTAGGGTCAAATATTGTGCATCTACTTAATTAATAGACTTTACTAAAAATCTGAAATATTCATGTTTAAATGTTAGAAGTCTATAAATAGACTTCTTTTAAACATGAATCAGCATTGGTTTTTTTTCTGTTTTGGCATAGATTCTTAAATCTGTAAAAATCAAAACATTCACACTGCAAGAGAAGAGCTGGCAGGGCATGGGCATGAACTATTCACTTCTCTATGTATGTGCCAGGCACATGTTTTTTCTTTAAAGCAGCTTTGTCTTTAATCATTTCAACCAGTGATGTCAACAAATTTCACTTGGAGAATCCATCACCCAATACATACGCTTTGTAAAAATCCAGTGTTCCACTTTCAGTCATCTGAAGAAAATTTGTCACCTAATGTGTCATCTAAAGAAAATATAAGACATATTTGCTTTCTAAGTGGGACAGTGGAAGCCTAGTGGGTTGCGGTTTTGAATCCCGACTCTGCCATGCACCCACTGTTGGGCCCTTGAGTAAGGTCCTTAACCCTCTAGGCTACAGGGGTGCCATACAATGGCTGACCCTGCGCTCTGACCCCATAGTGTGCTGCTTGTTAAGACTTTTTGTTTCAAGATATGAATCAAGGGTGGCACGGTGGCTCGATGGGTAGTGCTGTCGCCTCACAGCAAGAAGGTCCTGGGTTCGATCCCCAGACGGGGCTGTCCGGGTCCTTTCTGTGTGGAGTTTTGAGACACTGAATTGCCCTATAGGTGAATGGGTGTATGTTTGTGTTTGTGTATGTGTATGTGTGTCTGCCCTGCGATGGACTGGTGCCCCATCCAGGGTGTTACTGTGTGCCTTGCACCCATTGAAAAAGCTGGGATGATTGGATAAGCAGTTAAGAAAGTGAGTGAGTGAATCAATAGTCATGGGGGGTGAATACATTTATTTACTGTGTGATGCTATTTTTACTTTGTTTGTCACTCCAGATTGTACTCATTTTACTTCCTTGGTTTTGTGATGCTGCTGATTCATTTATTTATTTATGTTTTTTTATGTAGGTGTCTGGTGAGCAGCTATTTGCTGATGTGTCCCGGGATGTGTTGCACTACGTTGCCAGAGACCTCAGCCACAAGGTACCATCTTTCTACATTATCGGTTGTATGTGACTGCTACAATGGATCAAAAAAATTGATGAGAAATAGTCTGAGCAAATGTGAGAAACAGAACTGTTTACTGTATACGATCCAGTCTGGGTGGCACAGTGGTACAGTGAGTAGCGCTGTCTCTTCACAGCAAGAAGGACCTGGGTTTGATTTCCTGGCTGGGTGGACAGGGTCCTTTCTGTGTGGAGTTTGCATGTTTTCTCTGTGTCCTTGTCGGTTTCCTCCAGGTTGGCTTAGGCCAACTGGAGCTATTACAATTGCCCTAAGTGTGAGGGTATGTGGTGTCCTGTCCATGGTGTTTCCTGCACTTCTCCCAGTGAATCAGACCCACCGTGTTCCTGACCAGGATTAACACTGCACTATGATGGTGAAACTAAACAGTCTACAAAATAATTAAAAGAATCAAAAGTGTTAAGACACGATACAGGTACTGTGTTCAGCAGAACATTTTGTGGCTTCTGACTGTAAACCTAAGGTATCCTGAGATTTTTTGGGAGGTCCTTGGTGGATTTTGTTTGTGATTCTAACACTCATGTTCAAACATTTTATCAGCAATTGTGTGTGTGTATAGTATATAAAGGAGAACACGGTTTATTTTAATGTCTCTCTGCTGCCCTCTGCAGTCAGGAGGATTCTACAGCGCTGAGGATGCAGACTCTCTGCCTGCGACAGACTCCAGTGAGAAGAAAGAGGGGGCGTTCTGTGTGTGGACGGCTGGAGAGATTAGGGAGCTGCTCTCAGACATGGTGGAGGGGGCTAAGGGGGGTGCAACTCAAGCTGATATCTTTATGCATCATTATGGTGTGAAGGATCAAGGCAACGTGCAGCCAGAACAGGTCAAGTATTTTTTATGTATTATTTTTAAAGAAAGACACTGAACAACCATAAAGGAAAAATACAATACCAAAAACTAAGGTTTACACAAAGGTGGGTGGGTAGCACTGTCACCACTGGTCCTTTCTTTGTGGAGTTTGCATGTTCTCCCCATGTCTGTGTGGGTTTCCCCCGGGAGCTCCGGTTTCCTCCCACAGTACAAAGACATGTTAGTTTGGTGAACTGGAGGTACAAAATTGTCCATGGCTGTTTTTGACATTGAACTAGAACTGATGAATCTTGTGTAACCACTAACTACCTGCCCTGTCATTAATGTAATCGACATAACATAAAACATAACGTTAGAATCCTAATAAACAAACAAACAGACAAAATACCGACGTGTTCAAACATAAACACAAACTACAATAACGTAGAATTTAACTGCTGATAAGGTCCATGTAAACTACACCTGTTGTGGTTTCCTCTTCATAGTTATTGCAATAAACAGGTAAACTACAGGCAAATAGTGACCAAAATGATGTAATGTTTTAATTTAAATCAATTAGTAAATTAAAGTAAAAAGTTGAAGTAAATTATATGAGTAAAGTAATGTGTAATATTACTCTCTCTCCCTTACTATATATATATATAGGTGGTCCATAGTGTACTTACACAAACTTGAAAATAAAAATAAATAGAACTAAACAGCCGCATATCTAAGTACAACTGTTGCATGAATCTACCATACACTTTATAGAAACCAGAATGCTTTCTATACAAGAGACCTTAAAAATTTTAAGTTATGATATTGACTTAGGAAAATATAATAATAATTATTATTATTTTCTACATAAGTACATAAATAAATAAATAATAATAATTGGTATTATTGTTATTATTATCTAACTAAATTATTATTTTATGTACTTAAGTGAATAAATTATAAATTATTATCATTATTATTGTTATTATTATCTACGTAAATACATAAATAATAATAATTTGTATTATTGTTATTATTGTCTAACTAAATTATTATTTTTTATTTACATAAGTAAATCAACCAATAAATTATTATTATTATCTAACTAAATGATTATTATTATTATTATTAATATTTTTCATGTAAATGGGTGAAATAAGTAAATTTATTTTGGAAAGTGAAGACCCCAACCACTATTAGCAGAACAGAAGAGTTGATGTCTGGAGTAACAGCACCACTACATCCATTCCTACCATTTATCACAAAAGTCAAGGTTCAGCAAAAAGAGTCATTTAATTTAGGGAAGGCTGCCACTTCTAACAGAGAAAGCCAACCGCTGACCATTATCTTCTTGGTGACCAAATTGGTAAATTGTTGAGTAAGTTAGTGTTGGTATTGATATTTCCCAGGATTGTCCCGCTTTACTTCTGACCCAGGTGTAATTGGTTGAATGACTGGGCTTCTCAAGACAAGTTTATGCATACTCTACAAAGGTCATGTGTTTTATTTTTTGCCAGATGTGACACCTAAATCCCATGTTAATATTTTGGTGTAACCCATAGGACCCTCATGGAGAGCTGCGGGGTCAGAACGTGCTTATCGTCCGTTATTCAGCTGAGCTTACTGCTGCCCGCTTTGGCCTCAGTGTGAACAGGCTAAATGAAGTGCTGACCAGTGCCAGAGCCAAATTAGCTGCGGTGCGTAAAACACGGCCTTCGCCTCACCTGGATTCTAAGATGCTGGCTTCATGGAATGGTACGACCAACATGCACATGAGTTGTGTTCTTTTCTTTTAGTTCTATCAACACAAGTGCATCATTAATGAAAAAACAGGTGCTTAAAATCAAGAATGTTACTAATTAGAGTTTTAATTACTTTTAAATGAAACAGCAAGGTAATGAGTAAAATAACTGCTGAGGAATGAATAAAATATGATTTCAAATAAGCTAGAGCAATTTGATGATTCACCTTAATTTATCTCTTTATTCCACTTAATTAATTACACTGATCAGCCATAACATTAAAACCACCTCCTTGTTTCTACACTTTAAACACTGTGTGTTTTATCAGCTCCACTTACCATATAGAAGCACTTTGTAGTACTACAATTACTGACTGTAGTTCATCTGTTTCTCTGCATGCTTTGTTAGCCCCCTTTCATGCTGTTCTTCAATGGTCAGGACTCCCCCAGGTGGTGGTGTGTTAGTGTGTGTTGTGCTGGTATGAGTGAATAAGACACAGCAGTGCTGTTGGAGTTTTTAAACACCTCACTGTCACTGCTGGAATGAGAATAGTCCACCAACCAAAAATATCCAGCCAACAGCTCGCTGTGGGCAGCGTCCTGTAATCACTAATGAAGGTCTAGAAGATGACCAACTCAAACAGCAGCAATAGATGAGCGATCGTCTCTGACTTTACATCTACAAGGTGGACCAACTAGGTAGGAGTGTCTAATAGAGATACACTAACATACCACCACCATGTCAGTGTCACTGCAGGGCTCAGAATGATCCACCACCTAAATAATACCTGCTCTGTGGTGGTCCTGTGGGGGTCCTGACCATTGAAGAACAGTTTGAAAGTGGGCTAACAAAGCATGCAGAGAAACAGATGGACTACAGTCAGTAATTGTAGAACTACAAAGTGCTTCTATATAGTTAGTGGAGCTGATAAAATGGACAGTGAGTGTAGAAACAAGGAGGTGGTTTTAATGTTATGGCATAACATCGGTGTATAACACCATGTTGCTTGTAAAATCTGGACACTTGAACACACACAAAGTGTAATTACGTGTTAAACATCTCATTTCAAAGTCATATCTATTAAACAATGGAGCTGCTTGAACAGACTTCACTCATCTGGAAGAGAAAAGGCCTTAAGCCTTAATTGCTTGGTCTGTATAAGCTCACAATTGTAAATGCTGTCACTATGAACCCCTGTTTATTGTGCATGGGGCAGAGTCATGAGGAAACGGTAAAGGGCCTTCCCTAAACACGATTGCCAGAAAACTGTAATGCTGACAGACATTGGGCGCAAAACAACACAAGCACCAAGAACAACGTTAGCAAAGTTGAAGCGTTCGCTCGACAGAAGTGTGTCAGCGGCGCCGCCGTGTTTGAGTAATGTGTGTTACCTCGCAGACAGAGAGACAGCGTTAGTGAATTAGCAAAGTAATGAAGTGTATCGCACCGAGGGCTGCGGCGATTAACCAGTGTCACACATTCCGTCAATTAAAACATCGCTTCATTAATCACGATGAGAAATCAGACAGAGAGGCCCGAAAGGGCCAGAAAACCACGTAAGGTTTTGATAGCCTACCATTAACACAGCATGTACACGGAACAGAAAAGAACAGAAAGTGCTGTCAACAGTGTTCTGCAACATTACTGAATCCCTGCTGAAACTCTGCACAGCAGTGGTCTGTTAGTAAACACAATAAAGCAAACCAAAAGTATGTGGGCATCACTTCTAATACCAGGACTTGGGTTATTTGTTTACACCCATCGCTAATAAAATCAAGCGACTAGAGAGCTCAGAGGAATGGAACACGGCACTGTCCATGGATTTTAAGCTCAAGGTGCTTACATTTCTGCCCTGAATGACTAAAATTGCTGTTGGGCCAATCTACCGAAACTTTATTTTTTATCTTTGTTTGACACTGAATCTACAACCCCAAATCAGAAAAAGTTGGGACACCATGGAAAATGCAAATAATTAAAGAAAACTTAGTTTCTTACATTTACTTTGACTTTTATTTTATTGCAGATCGTTTGAGCCTGAGATATTTCATGTTTTATCTGCTCAACTTCATTTCATTTATTAATAAACATCCATTCCTGCTTTCCAGGCCTGCAACACATAAAAAAAAAAGTTGGCACAGTAAAGCATTTACCACTTTGTAATGTTGCCATTCCTTTTCACCACACTTAAAAGACGTTTTGGCACCGAGGAGACCAAGTGATTTAGTGTTTCAGCTTTTATTTTGTCCCGTTCTTCCTGCAAACACCTCTTAAGATGTGCAACAGTACGGGGTCGTCGTTGTCGCATATTTCCTTTCAAAATTCTCCACACGTTCTCTATTGGGGACAGGTCAGGTCAGGTACCCTCTTCTTCCTCAGCCATGCCTTTGTAATGTGTGCAGCATGTGGTTTTGCATTGTCTTGTTGAAAAATGCATGGACGTCCCTGGAAAAGATGACGTCTTGAAGGCAGCACATGTTGCTCTAAGATCTCGATGTACTTTTCTGCATTAATGCTGCCATCACAGAAGTGTTAATGACCTTTGCCAAGGGCACTGACACAGCCCCATACCATGACAGACCCTGGCTTTTGGACTTGTTACTGATAACAGTCTGGATGGTCCTTTTCATCTTTGGTCCAGAGCGCACGGCCTCCATTTTTTTCCAAAAAAGACCTGGAATACTGATTCATCTGACCATAATTCACGTTTCCAGTGTGTGATGGTCCATCCTAGATGCCTCAGAGCCCAGAGAAGTTGACATGGTTAACATAAGGCTTCTTTTTTGCACAGTAAAGTTTTAAGTTGTATTTTTGCATGTAACTCTGTATTGTGGTGCTTGACAAAGGTTTGCCAAAGTAATCCCTCACCCATGTGGTTATATCAGCTATTGTTGAGTGGCGGTTCTTGATGCAGTGCCGTCTGAGGGATTAAAGATCACGGGTGTTCAGCTTAAGCTTGCGCCCTCAGCCTTTATGCACTGAAATTGCTCCTGACTCCTTGAAACGTTTAATGATAGTATGCACTGTAGAGGGACAAATATGCAAATCCCTTCTAATCTTCCTTTGAGGTACATTTTAAACATTTCAATAATTTTGTTGATAAACTGGAAATCCTCTGGCCATCTTTGGTTATTAAAGACTCAGCCTCTCCTGGATGCTGATTTTGTACTAAACCATGATTACAATCACCTGTTGACATCACCTGTTTGAAATCACATCATTATTTCATTTTTTCACCTTATTACTAGCCCTAAATTGCCCCCGTCCCAACTTTTTTTGGAATATGTTACAGGCTTGAAATGCAGGGATGTAAGGAACACTGCATTTTTATTTTATTTGCATTTTCCATACTGTCCCCACTTTTTCTGATTTGGGGTTGTATTTGTACATTAAAAACTGCAGACAATTGTTATTTGTAAGGGTTATTAAGTTATTAATTCCTCAAAAATTGACAAAACATGGAATTTATTCAGGGTGTTTGAACCTAAAATTTGGGGTACGTTGTTGGTTGTTGTACATTTGAGCTGTACAAATTGTCCCTAAATGAATTGTTCTTGTGAATGCTTGTGTGTGTGTGTCTCAGGGCTGATGCTGTCAGGGTTTTCCCGTGTGGGGGCAGTGTTGGGGGATCAGACTCTACTTCAGAGGGCAGAACAGGCTGCACAGTTCCTCCAAAATCACCTGTGGGATGAAGAAGGACAGCGAATGCTGCGTTCCTGCTACTGTGGAGACAACATGGAAGTGGAACAAACGTAAGGAACACTGTTGGCACTTTTAGAAATGGATTAGAAGCAAGCAAGAATATGTTTGCTATGCACACGAAAATGAGGTGTCCTTTCTATTAAGCACTTGCCCTCTGAACTGCTCAACACACTTCATTACATAGACAAACGCACAGTTCATTTAAATCATTCTGTGAATTATTACCCCATCTGTTTAATGCCGTCTGAAATGCAAATGCCTTTGTAATTTGTGATAATAAGCGCCCAGGGCAGCCTATAGCAGACGTATGGCGGTCGTTGTGTTTTCATTTACCAAACTCAGCTATCACGCCTCCCATCTAGTATACAAATGCTGCACTCCTCTCATAATTGCATTGGCACCACATTACTGAAGTGAACTGACCCGAATCAGAGCGCTTGCACACGCAGGCTTTATTTTTGGGTCTCTTTTTGACATCTACGCCGTAATTTCCAGACACGACTCCTGGAAATTTCTTCTAGAAGCACAAACAGATGAACCATCTTTCTCTGGCCATTTGGCGCAGATGGTGGATCATTATTGCTGTCAGGAGACTGACAACAAGGGCCGATTTAAATAGTTTTTATTGTGCGTCCTCAGGTGTGGAGAAGCAGATACGTTTCTGTAGACTGATTATTTTCTATGCATCTTAAAAGTGCTGCTTTGATAAAAAAGCAAATGAAACTTCCTAACACCTGAACAAGCACACTGTATTGCTAAAAGTATGTGGACACCAGATTGTAAGCTAGATGGATCTTGTTTGAAAACCTGTTCTGCTGTTATCTACACATATACACCGATCAGCCATAACATTAAAACCACCTCCTTGTTTCTACACTTACTGTCCATTTTATCAGCTCCACTTACCATATAGAACATGCTTTTCACTCTGTTCTTCAATGGTCAGGACCCCCACAGGCCCCCCACAGAGCAGGTATTATTTAGGTGGTGGATCATTCTCAGCACTGTAGTGTCAATGACGTGGTGGTGGTGTGTTAGTGTGTGTTGTGCTGATATGGGTGGATTAGACACAGCAGCACTGCTGGAGTTTTTAAATACTGTGTCCACTCACTGTCCACTCTATTAGACACTCCTACCTAGTTGGTCCATCTTGTAGATTTAAAGTTAGAGACGATCGCTCATCTATTGTTGCTGTTTGAGTTGGTCATCTTCTAGCCCTTTATCAGGACGCTGCCCATGAGGCGCTATTGGCTGGATATATTTTTGGTTGGTGGACTATTCTCAGTCCAGCAGTGACAGTGAGGTGTTTAAAAACTCCATCAGTATTGCTGTCTTATCCACTCATACCAGCACAACACATACTAACACACCACCACCATGTCATTGTCACTGCAGTGCTGAGAATGATCCACCACCCAAATAACCCTACCCTGTAGTGGTCCTGTGGGGGTCCTGACCATTTGAAGAACAGGGTGAAAGCAGGTTAAAAAAGTATGTAGAGAAACAGACGGACTACAGTCAGTAATTGTAGAACTACAAAGTGCTTCTATATAGTTAGTGGAGCTGATAAAATGGACAGTGAGTGTAGAAACAAGGAGGCGGTTTTAATGTTATGGCTGATCAGTGTATACTATATAAATATAAACCTAATATGAGGCTCATATTTAGATGAGCCTCATATTAGGGGCTGCACCATATGCTCTTACACAAAGATGCTGAAACTCTGGTTCATGCATTCATCTCATCCCGTTTAGATTACTGCAACGCTCCTATTATTGGCCTTCCCAACTAAATCATAGTCACTTCAATATGTTTTAAACTCTGCTACTCGAGTTGTTTCACATTTTTAAAAATCAGCTCATATTGCCCCAATTATTTATCAACTACAATTGCTACCTGTCCCACTTCATATTTAAGTTCTACTGTTAACAAACATATACATACATATGTATACAGCGATCAGCCATAACATTAAAACCACCTCCTTGTTTCAACACTCACTGTCCATTTTATCAGCTCCACTTACCATATAGAAGCACTTTGTAGCTCTACAATTACTGACTGTAGTCCGTCTGCTTCTCTGCATGCTTTGTTACCCCCCTTTTATGCTGTTCTTCAATGGTCAGGACTTTCCCAGGACCACCAGAGAGCAGGTATTATTTAGGTGGTGGATCATTCTCAGCACTGCAGTGCCACTGATGAAGGTCTAGAAGATGAACTCAAACAGCAGCAATAGATGAGCGATCTTCTCTGACTTTACATCTACAAGGTGGACCAACTAGGTAGGAGTGTCTAATAGAGTGGACAGTGAGTGGACACGGTATTTAAAAACTTCAGCAGCGCTGCTGTGTCTGATCCACTCATACCAGCACAACACACACTAACACACCACCACCACGTCAGTGTCACTGCAGTGCTGAGAATGATCCACCACCTAAATAATACTTACTCTGTAGTGGTCCTGTGGGGGTCCTTACCATTGAAGAACAGGGTGAAAGCAGGCTAAAAAGGTATGTAGAGAAACAGATGGACTACAGTCAGTAATTGTAGAACTACAGAGTGCTTCTATATGGTAAGTGGAGCTGATAAAATGGACAGTGAGTGTAGAAACAAGGTGGTATGTATATTCAGCTCTCATGTGTATATGATTTTAAAATGAGCAGAAATTAAATGAGCACTTCTGTAAACATGAAATATTTAAGCTTTATAAAAACTAGATACAGTACAGGATGTGCGTTTGCAGCATAATTGCACTTGTCTTACTGGAGCATGCTCAGTTTGTTTACAGAGCTACAAAGCTGAAATCACAGACACCAGGATGCTTTTAATTTGTCCTGCTCTGCCGCTGGAGGATTTTCCCTCTCTCAGTGTTAATATGTGTGATTCTGAGAGCACGGGAAGATTCGAGCTGATTACATTACAGGAAAGAACACACTGCAGCACGTCTGTATGTCTGTTACTGTAGCTCACTCTGCTTCGTTTCATCCTCATAACGAAGCTTTTTTTTCTTTCTCTGCTCATCCTGTTGAATTTTTTACATGGCTTATTAAAGTCTCAGAGGAGATCCAGCTCAAACAGTCAGAGCTGACGGTGTAGGAATTAATATTGAATATGTGGAAGGTGTTTTTTTTATCTGCAATAGATGTCGAATAAATTTGATGTGGATGGAATTAAATTAGAGTCTGGCTTATGACAAAATTCATGTGCTGGAATTTCTAGATACAATTTATTAGTGTTCACACATTTGTTTTTCCTTTGGACTGGTTGTCTGTTTAGGGGTTGCAGTTTTGCACTGGTATGAGTGATCTTTGTATCTGGGCTTGTGACCTGCACTGAGAGCACACAAAGTGCACCTCCTAATTGCTAGGCTGTAAGGCCATATACACCGATCAACCATAACATTAAAACCACCTCCTTGTTTCTACACTCACTGTTCATTTTATCAGCTCCACTTACCATATATGAGCACTTTGTAATTCTACAATTACTGACTGTAGTCCATCTGTTCCTCTACATACTTTTTTAGCCTGCTTTCACCCTGTTTTTCAATGGTCAGGACTCTCCCAGGACCACTACAGAGTAGGTATTATTTGGGTGGTGGATCATTCTCAGCACTGCAGTGACACTGACATGGTGGTGGTGTGTTAGTGTGTGTTGTGCTGGTATGAGCGGATCAGACACAGCAGCGCTGCTGGAGTTTTTAAACACCTCACTGTCCCTGCTGGACTGAGAATAATCCACCAACCAAAAATATCCAGCCAACAGTGCTCTGTGGGAAGCATCCTGTGACCACTTATGAAGGTCTAGAAGATGACCAACTCAAACAGCAGCAATAGATGAGCGATCGTCTCTGACTTTACATCTACAAGGTGGACCAACTAGGCAGGAGTGTCTAATAGAGTGGACAGTGAGTGGACACGGTATTTAAAAACTCCAGCAGTGCTGCTATGTCTGATCCACTCATACCAGAACAACACACACTAACACACCACCACCATGTCATTGTCACTGCAGTGCTGAGAATGATGTGCTGGGAGAGTCCTGACCATTGAAGAACAGGGTGAAAGGAGGCTAAAAAGGTATGTAGAGAAACAGATGGACCAAAGTGCTCCTATATGGTAAGTGGAGTGTAGAAACAAGGAGGTGGTTTTAATGTTAGGGTTGATTGGTGTATATATGGACACTTGACAGCAGAACATCACATTCAAAACAGCAGGCAGTAATTTAGAGTTTCTTATCCACTAATTTTGCTATTACAGACTCTTTCTTTTACTCCCTGGTCTTCAGGGTTAAGGTCAGCTTTCCCTTCATCCACCAAACACGGATTTATGCATCCGACCGTCTGGTTGTAAAGCATTATTTAACTGTCCAGAGAACATCTTTTATTGACCTCAAAGTTGGCATCCTGCACATCATTTCTGGCTTCACTTGGCATTGCCAGTATCCAAATCTAACTAATTGTCATTCCTCTTCACCACAGATGTGTTAAGTGAGAAACAAAATAGTGCCCTTTAGGACACGGTGCTACATTTTTTAGTCATTTCCAATTCCTGATTGTGAGTCCACTGCTCCATGCACAACCACCAGTCTGATCAAGGAGAGCCGACTGACCACATGCGTCTTCCAACACCCCCTCCCTCTGGGCAGCACGGTGGCTAAGTGGGTAGCACTGCCGCCTCACAGCGAGAAGGTCCTGGGTTCGATCCCCAGGTGGGGTGGTCCGTGTCCTTTCTGTGTGGAGTTTGCATGTTCTCCCCGTGTCTGCGTGGGTTTCCTCCGGGTGATCCGGTTTCCTCCCACAGTCCAAATACATGCAAGTGAGGTCAGTTGGAGATACTAAATTGTCCATGACTGTGTTCGATATAACTTTGTGAACTGATGAATCTTGTGTAATGAGTAACCACCGTTTCTGTCATGAATGTAACTAAAGAGTGTAAAACATGACGTTAAAATCCTAATAAAACAAACAAACAGGACACAGTGCTACATTTTTCATTTTTTAGTCAATTCCGATTCTTGATTGTGAATGCACTGCTCCGGGCACGACCACCGATCTGATCAAGGAGAGTCGACTGACCACCCTTTCCGACACGTGTCCAATCTGCAGCCTCTTCTAATCATCTGCCAGTGTTGGGTTTCCACACACTAAGCTTCATGTAATGATGCACAGATGCCCAGACCAGTCCCGGAGATCCCATATCGGGTAGCGAGCGGGTACCTCAAGACCCGGTCCGACATTCCCTCCTTCCAATTGTGACCAACTGTGTTTGTGGAAATGTCTGGTTTTCTTTACTGGCCATTTTGAGTTTTGGTGCCATCTGAAGGTTAAAACTGGGATTGCATGGTATTCTGCATTATTCTGCATTATTCTGCACCAGTCATTGATAAAAAAAAAATGCTTACCAACCTGAATTCTGTAAGATGCTCCAGTTGCCTAGGCTGTTTTTAACAGTCAGTAATTTCATTAACCTCTTGGAGGGGTGAAATCCATAACACTGCTGTAATTTCCCAGATCTTTCGGACTACCTGTTATTTTGTATGGAAATTTAATTGCTTGTACACCGACGAGGCATAAGATTATGACCACTGACAGAATAACAATGATTATCTCTTCATCACGGCACCTGTTAGTGGGTGGGATTCAATAGGCAGCAAGTGAACATTTTATCCTCAAAGTTAATGTGTTAGAAGCAGGAAAAATGGGCGAGCGTAAGGATTTGGGCGAGTTTGACAAGGGCCAAATTGTGATGGCTAGACGACTGGGTCAGAGTGTCTCCAAAACTGCAGCTCTTGTGAGGTGTTCCTGGTCTGCAGTGGTCAGTATCTATCAAAAGTGGTCCAAGGAAGCAACAGTGATAAACCAGCGACAGGGTCATGGGCGGCCAAGGCTCATTGATGCATGTGGAAATGCATGAGCGAAGGCTGGCCCGTGTGGTCCGATCCAACAGATGAGCTACTGTAGTTGAAATTGCTGAAGAAGTTAATGCTGGTTCTGATAGAAAGGTGTCAGAATACACAGTGCATCACAGTTGCTGGGCTGTTTTGGCAGCAAAAGGGGGACCAACACACTATTAGGAAGGTGATCAGTGTATTTTACACTTATTTCATTTAGCAAAACAACTTACAACTCAATGGCCCAAGTTTGGCAGTGGTAGGGCTTGAACCCGCAGCTTTCTGATCACTAGTCCAATACCTTAACCACTAAGCAGCTTAATTTAATGTAACTGCTTCACGACATCGATGACAGTTTAAAAGCGCTTTGAATCTCACTTCTGGCTGTTAGTTTGGCAGGTCTGGCTTTAAGGCTTTTCGTACACATAGAGCACATCACCAGTTCCTTATCTCCTGCTCATTTGATTTGTTTAAATATGACTTAAAAGCGATTACAATTGAGTTCACTCTTAACACCAAAGCACCAGACCTTGTCTTCATTTTCTTTCCACCCATCTTATCTTCAGTCCTGTCATTCTCATTTCTCCCACACTCAGCCAGTTACAGTCCCACCTCAGTCAAAGTGCCGGAGTATTGATGATAAAATTTAACAAAGTGACCCTCTCTAAACTTTAAAGAACGTTCTGGACTGTCTGGCTTTGTTTTAAGAGCAACACTGTGAGAGTCTCATCTTACTTGAACGCTTACTTGAATCCACATAAAAAGCTCAGTTTAGGAGTGAAGCTGTGCTAGTTTAAGCATCTTATCACTTCTTAGAAGGGCACAAGGTACGTTACAGACTTTACGCAACAAACGAACAGATTGAGAACACAAAGGGGTCATGGCTTTTAAGCTTCTTTTTATGGTCACACGTCCATATCAGCTCTAAACACACACACTACGCAGGTTAAACAGACCATCTAATTACTTAAAGAAGTTGGCAGTTGTAGCCTAGCGGTTAAGGTACAACACACTCGGCTCCAGGGGCGCTGTGCATTGGCTGACCCTGCGCTCTGACCCCTGCTTCCAATCATGCCGGGATATGCGAAGAAAGAATTTCATTTATTCTTTCATGAGTTATTTACAAGCTTCTCTTTGTTTACAGCCATTGACATGTCGCAGAGGTTAACACGTGAGGAGCGGATAGAAATTGTGTTGATGTCTGGTGAACGCAGTACCCGGGTCATTGCAGCAGATTTCAATGCAAGACACCCTACGAGACCACCCATCTCCCATGCTACAGTTAGCAAACTGCTTGCCAAGTTTCGTGAAACTGGTTCAGTGTTGGATTTGCCAAAATGTGGACGCATGAAAACTGTCACTAATGAAGAAACATCAGTGGCTGTCCTAGCTTCATTCAGCAAGAGCCCACAGCGTAGCACTCGCCGCATGTCACTGGAGAGTGGCATCAGTCGAACATCCCTTCGGCGGATATTAGCTACTCACAAATGGCACCCTTACAAACTCCAGCTGCTGCAGCATCTCAACGAGGATGACCCAGATCGGCGCACTGAATTTGCAGAATGGGCAAAACAAAAATTGGAACAGGACCCTCAGTTTACACAGAACATTTTGTTCAGTGATGAGGCAAACTTTTATGTGAATGGTGAAGTTAACAAACAAAACCACCGCTATTGGTCTGACACTAACCCACATTGGATAGATCCCTCCAAGACTGTTGGAACACAAAAATTGATGGTATGGTGTGGTATATGGGGTACAAAGATAGTGGGGCCATTCTTCATCAATGGAAACCTCAAGGCCACTGGATATTTGAAATTGCTACATGATGATGTGTTTCCCTCTTTATGCACTGAAGCTGGCACGTTCCCTGAGTTTTTCCAGCACCACCACGTTATGGGTGTCAGGTCCGAGCATTCCTAGATGAACAGTTTCCTGGAAAGTGGATTGGTCGTCGTGGGCCAGTTGAATGGCCACCAAGGTCTCCCGATCTGACCTTCTTAGACTTTTATCTTTGGGGTCATCTGAAGGCAATTGTCTATGCTGTGAAGATATGAGATGTGCAGCACCTGAAACTACGGCTACTGGAAGCCTGTGCTAGCATTTCTTCTGCGGTGTTGCTATCAGTGTGTGAAGAGTGGGAGAAGAGGGTTGCATTGCCAATCCAACACAATGGGCAGCACTTTGAACACATTTTATAAGTGGTCAGAAACTTGTAAATAACTCATGAAAGAATAAAGTTACGTTAAAACCAAGCACACCATTGTTTTTCTTGTGAAATTCTCAATAAGTTTGATGTCACATGACCCTCTTCCCATTGAAAAAACTAAAGTTGGATCCAAAATGGCCGACTTTAAAATGGCCACCATGGTCACCACCCATCTTGAAAAGTTTTCCCCCTCCCATATACTAATGTGCCACAAACAGGAAGTTAATATCACCAACCATTCCCATTTTATTTAGGTGTATCCATATAAATGGCCCACCCTGTATATTAGGGCAGTTGTAGTCTACCGGTCAAAGTACTGTGCTAGTATTTGAAAGGTCGCTGGTTCAAGCCTCACCACTGCCAGGTTGTCACTCTGGGCCCTTGAGCAAGACCCTTAACCCTCATTTGCTTAGACAACATACTGTCACAGTACTGTAAGTCACTTTGGATAAAAGCGTCTGCTAAATACTGAAAATGTAAATATTTTATGTGGAAGCAGGTCCACGCGGTCAGCGCTAATCTTCTTTCTCCTCGTCCTTCTCTTCAGCGCCGCACCCATCGCAGGCTTCCTGGACGACTATGCCTTTGTGGTGTGTGGTCTGCTGGACCTGTTCGAGGCCACACACTCAGTGCGCTGGCTACAGTGGGCCGAGGAGCTCCAGACCAGACAGGACCAGCTTTTCTGGGATGACCGGGGCTTTGGATATTTTAGTAGTGACCCTTCAGATCCCACCATCCTTCTGTCTCTCAAAGAGGGTGAGACGAGCCACATTCCTTCTTATGTACACAGTTTATCAGAGACGGGGAGAGTAAGTAACTTCTAGAGTCGCTGTGTAGTGAGAGAAAGTATTTTAAAAACAGTCCTATCCAGGGTAGATTTTTACCTTTTGCCCAGTGTTTCCAGGGTTCCCCACAACCCTCACAATAAGAATGAGTAAATGGTTGATAATTGGATGCCAGATCTTACAAATGTGTGATGAGAATTAAATAAAATTTGGGTTGTGCCGCTCAGGTGGCGCAGCGGTAAAGTACGCTAGCTCACCAGAGTTGGGGTATCGAATACATCGTATCGAATCTCAGCTCTGCCTTTCCGACTGGGCTGGGTGGCAGCATGAACAACGATTGGCTGTTGTTCAGGGTTAGAGGGTAGAGAGTCGGATCATAGGTCCTCATAACTGGTGCGACTGCGGCCCCTGCTGGCTGACTGATGGTGCCTGCACAGGGCTGAGGAATAATGCTGATGGGGGTGTGGCCCTCCGTACACAGTGCCCGTCGGTGTATGAACTCGACTCCTGCAGGTGAAAAATGCAGTCTGTACTGACTGTATGTCAGTTGAAAGGCGTCCTCAGTCAGCGGTGAAGGGTCGAATCAGTATAGAGGACCAATCAGGGTAATTGGACACAACTAGATTAGGGGAGAAAATTGGGAGAAAAAATTATTTAAAAAAATAGCCGCTCAGGTGTTTACCAGAGCTGAGATCTCGAATACATCGTATCGAATCTCGGCTCTGCCTGCCGGCTGAGGCTGAGCCGCCACATAAACAACGATTGGCCTGTTGTTCAGACAGGGGCGGGATTAACCCGGACGGGATTAACCCGGACGGGATTAACCCGGACGGGGACTCTCTCTCAGACTAGTGCGATTACGACCTCTGCTGGCTGGTTGGTGGCGCCTGCACAGAGATGGGAAAGGAGTGCGGTAGAGGGTGTGGCTCTCCGTACACAGCGCTGTACTACTCTGCACTCGTCAAGTGTAGGTGATAAGATGTTCGATTGCTGTGCACGTGTCGGAGGGAGCAGGGACCAGCATTAGTGAGAGGATGATTGACGGGCAGAAATTGGATGTGCTAAAGTGGGAGAAAAAAAAAATTATAAAATTTGGGTTGTGGGTGTGTAGTGTGTGGAATGAAACGAGTCTGCTTGATGTTTTGGATGAGCTGATGAGTGTAGGAGTTTGTGGGAGGATGAGGGACTGAGTCATTAGTTAAATCTATTGCTGTCACTCAGTGTTTAGCATCACTCCACTGCATAGCACTCCCATAGCGACAGTCCTGATAGCACACTAGCAAAATCTTTTAGCACTCGACTAACACCCCCTCCAACCTTTGTTATGGAAAGTCCTGCTTTCATCTGTCTATCTTTCCTTTGTTTAACTGACCTCTTTTTGTCTTAGGTACTTTAAAAGGTGTCTACAGCGTACAAACATCAGCTCAAAAAATGTTGGGACAGTTTAGGACATACTAATAATAACCAAAAGCATTAATATGCAAATACTTGGTATAAACCCTTAAGATGTTTTACTTTACAGTGGATTCAGAAAGTATTCAGACCCCATGTGTTTTTGCACACTTTATTGTGTTGTGGATTTGATAACATTTTACCTATTAATCTCTACACTTACTTACTTAATCGGCTCAGTGGCTTGGTGGGTAGCACTGTGACCACACAGCACTAAGGTCCTGGTAAAATGCCCCAACCCAGGTGTGCCAGCCTTGTATAGATGTATCCAAGCAGACTTGGAGACAGCAAGAAGACAGCTGTAATTGCTGCCAAACAAACTGCTTCTACAAACTATTTTTTGATTTTTAATTAAATAAAGAAAACATTTTAATTTATCATTATGGGTGATAAAGTGTACAGTATATTGAAGGATAAGAAGGGGACAGGTCTGGACTGCAGACAGGCCAGTCTGGCACCCCCGCTCTACGATTACATAGCTTTGTTGTTATAACACAGGCACAATATTAAAATAATAATAAGAGCAGTGACATTTTTCTGGATTTCCTAATTTTTTAATGTAATAATTCACTGTATAGAGTAGGGATGTAACGATACACTCTACCCACGATGCGATCCTTTTATTATTTCTCTTTAAAAAAATAAAATAGGGGCCGCTCAGGTGGCGCAGCGGTAAAAATATACGCTGCAACCAGGCTGGGATCTCGAATACATCGTATCTAATCTCAGCTCTGCCTTGCCGGCTAAGGCTGAGCGATCACATGAACAACGATTGGCCTGTTGTTCAGATGGGCGGGACTAAGCCAGATATGGGTCTCTCTGTGTCAGAATGGTGCAATTACGACCTCTGCTGGCTGATTAGAGGCGCCTACACAGAGATGAGGAAAGAGTGCTCTTAGGGTTTGTCTCTCCGTACACAAGCTAGGTGGCACTCGTCGATATGTGGGTGATAAGATGCATACGGCTTGCTGCCCATGTGTCGGAGGGGGCGTGGGTTAGCTTCGATCTCCTCGGTCAGAGCAGGGATCGGCATAGGCGGAGAGGAAGCATGTGCTAAAGGGGGAGAAAAAGGGGAGAAAATGCATTAAAAAAAATAAATAAATAAATAAAATAACATCTTTTATTTATCTAAATAATGAATGCCCTTTTATTTCTGAGGTAGGCACAAACTATTCAAAACAATGCTGCACATTTCCCTTTTTGTATAAAAAAAACTTAAATGAAATTTTAAAAATAAATCCCACATTAAATAAATAAATGAATAATACAAATAAAGAAAGTATCCTCACATGAATAAATTTGGCTGGAAAATCCCGTACAACTGTGTAGTGATGTCAACCAGGCGAGGTGAATATCGCCAGTGCCCTCTGCTGTTTAAAGTAAATATCGATTCATTTTACATGAATTACAGATTCGAATCGTGGCACATGTGCACCGACTTCTAACTGCACTGTGGAGCATCTTTACATCCCTAGTATAGAGTAAACCCTATTCCTTGTAGCTGCTTATTGATGGATGCTTTCTAAAATATTTGGATTTTAGACTGGTAACCTGTGCTTGCTCATAAAGGGCTGGGCCTCCCCTGGATGCTTCTTTTTTACCCAAGCATCACCCGTTTTTTGTCCTTGTCTTAAATCACCCCTGTCCCGGTGAATCAGTTGATAAGGTAAAACATTAAATATGTTTTCTGTGTACTATTTTATACAAATACAGGTCAACAAACTGATGACTTATAGTATTTAACATAAATAAATAATGCTTTTGTTGTTGCTTTGGATACTTTTAGCCAGTTTTAGACAGTTTTCCCATTTTTTTTCAGTGATCCCACAAGTATACAGGGTGAGTCAAAAGTCGCAGGACACTCTTTTATTTCAGAAACGAAAGGGAAAATGACATATCTGAATACCCCAGCAAGTAATGGGTGAGGGGACCTATCTTTTAGGCTGTGTCTGGAACATGGCCGCCATCTTGAAAGCCGCCATATTGGATCAAGGGCAAGTTTTTCCAATTGGAAGGTGGTCATGTAGCATATCAAAGAAGACCAGAATTTTCTCAGAAATTGATTTCCGCAATCAGATTTGCAATATCTCTTGTGGTTCAAAAGTTATCAACACAGAAATTCAAAACTTGAGTTGTTTGTTACAGGTAACTGAAGATGGAATTAACGAAAGAAGAGAGAATCTGTGATTCTGATGTTCGGAGAACGCAGCTGCCGTATCATAGCCGCAGACTTCAACAACCGACACCCAGAAAGACCACCCATTTCACACAGCACTGCTGCATCCCTCATAGCCAAATTCCGAGGAACCAGGACTGAGGACAACAAGCCTCGTAGTGGTCGTCCGAAGACCGCTACCGACGAAGAAACCTCAACAATGGTTTTGTCAGCCTTCGCGAAAAGTCCTCGACGCAGCACGCGACGTCTCGTGTCAGCCAGCCAATGTGGTGTCAGCCAGTCATCACTTGTACAGATTGTTCATACCAATAAGTGGCACCCCTTCAAGATTCATAACGATTCATAACGATTGGATCCAGCGCCTTCAGCTCTGTGTTCAGCACCAGGGACAACACACTGAACACGTCAAATAGCTGTGCATCACAGGGAACGTTCCCGGTTGTTGTTGCAACTTTCTGTGTTGATAACTTGTGAACCACAAGAGATATTGCAAATCTGTTCTTTGAGAAAATTCTGAAGTTCTTTGATATGCTACATGACCACCTTCCCATTCTAAAAACTTGTTCTTGATCCAATATGCCGGCTTTCAAGATGGCGGCCATGTTCCAGACACAGCCTAAAAGATAGGTCCCCTCACCCATTACTTGCTGGGGTATTCAGATATGTCATTTTCCCTTTCGTTTCTGAAATAAAAGAGTGTTCTACGACTTTTGACTCACCCTCTACAATAAGTTTAGCATGAGTTCATTAGGCGCTGTGTGGAGCTGTACTTCCTCCACCTGCTGTCACTGGAAGACGGATCACCTGGTCAAGCTCATGTCAGTTTCTCTCTCTATTTTGCTTTCGGCCAGCCTTCCAAAATAATGACCAAACCCGTCTCACATTTCATGTTACACGTAATGATTTACATATTCATATACAATATATCTCACTTAGGTTGTGCCAGGTTGTGCTGTAGAGCTTTGTAGAAGAAAAGTCAACAAGAACCAAGCTGTAGAGCTTTATAAAGTAAGATCAGTTCACCTGTGCTCGTCTGGCATAGTTGTCAACCTCTACTTACACTAAATAATACTTTACTGAACTGCAGGCACTATATTCCTGGAATGATTTTTGTAGTGGAATTAAAAGGTCTTTTAATGTACTGTAAAATCAGTGTATAAAATACAATGATTTGTCATATATATACAGTATGTACTGTATGTATATATATATATATATATATATATATATATATATATATATATATACAGTGTATCACAAAAGTGAGTACACCCCTCACATTTCTGCAGATATTTAAGTATATCTTTTCATGTGACAACACTGACAAAATGACACTTTGACACAATGAAAAGTAGTCTGTGTGCAGCTTATATAACAGTGTAAATTTATTCTTCCCTCAAAATAACTCAATATACAGCCATTAATGTCTAAACCACCGGCAACAAAAGTGAGTACACCCCTAAGAGACTACACCCCTAAATGTCCAAATTGAGCACTGCTTGTCATTTTCCCTCCAAAATGTCATGTGACTCGTTAGTGTTACTAGGTCTCAGGTGTGCATAGGGAGCAGGTGTGTTCAATTTAGTAGTACAGCTCTCACACTCTCTCATACTGGTCACTGAAAGTTCCAACATGGCACCTCATGGCAAAGAACTCTTTGAGGATCTTAAAAGATGAATTGTTGTGCTACATGAAGATGGCCAAGGCTACAAGAAGATTGCCAACACCCTGAAACTGAGCTGCAGCACAGTGGCCAAGATCATCCAGCGTTTTAAAAGAGCAGGGTCCACTCAGAACAGACCTCGCGTTGGTCGTCCAAAGAAGCTGAGTGCACGTGCTCAGCGTCACATCCAACCGCTGTCTTTGAAAGATAGGCGCAGGAGTGCTGTCAGCATTGCTGCAGAAATTGAAAAGGTGGGGGGTCAGCCTGTCAGTGCTCAGACCATACGCCGCACACTACATCAAATTGGTCTGCATGGCTGTCACCTCAGAAGGAAGCCTCTTCTGAAGCCTCTACACAAGAAAGCCCCCAAACAGTTTGCTGAAGACATGTCAACAAAGGACATGGATTACTGGAACCATGTCCTATGGTCTGATGAGACCAAGATTAATTTGTTTGGTTCAGATGGTCTCAAGCATGTGTGGCGGCAATCAGGTGAGGAGTACAAAGATAAGTGTGTCATGCCTACAGTCAAGCATGGTGGTGGGAATGCCATGGTCTGGGGCTGCATGAGTGCAGCAGGTGTTGGGGAGTTACATTTCATTGAGGGACACATGAACTCCAATATGTACTGTGAAATACTGAAGCAGAGCATGATCCCCTCCCTCTGGAAACTGGGTCGCAGGGCAGTGTTCCAGCATGATAATGACCCCAAACACACCTCTAAGACGACCACTGCTTTATTGAAGAGGCTGAGGGTAAAGGTGATGGACTGGCCAAGCATGTCTCCAGACCTAAACCCAATAGAACATATTTGGGGCATCCTCAAGCGGAAGGTGGAGGAGCGAAAAGTCTCGAATATCCGCCAGCTCCGTGATGTCGTCATGGAGGAGTGGAAAAGCATTCCAGTGGCAACCTGTGAAGCTCTGGTAAACTCCATGCCCAGGAGAGTTAAGGCAGTTCTGGGAAATAATGGTGGCCACACAAAATATTGACACTTCAGGAACTTTCACTAAGGGGTGTACTCACTTTTGTTGCCGGTGGTTTAGACATTAATGGCTGTATATTGAGTTATTTTGAGGGAAGAATAAATTTACACTGTTATATAAGCTGCACACAGACTACTTTTCATTGTGTCAAAGTGTCATTTTGTCAGTGTTGTCCCATGAAAAGATATACTTAAATATCTGCAGAAATGTGAGGGGTGTACTCACTTTTGTGATACACTGTATATATATATACAGTGTATCACAAAAGTGAGTACACCCCTCACATTTCTGCAAATATTTCATTATATCTTTTCATGGGACAACACTATAGAAATAAAACTTGGATATAACTTAGAGTAGTCAGTGTACAACTTGTATAGCAGTGTAGATTTACTGTCTTCTGAAAATAACTCAACACACAGCCATTAATGTCTAAATAGCTGGCAACATAAGTGAGTACACCCCACAGTGAACATGTCCAAATTGTGCCCAAATGTGTCGTTGTCCCTCCCTGGTGTCATGTGTCAGGGTCCCAGGTGTAAATGGGGAGCAGGGCTGTTAAATTTGGTGTTTTGGGTACAATTCTCTCATAGTGGCCACTGGATATTCAACATGGCACCTCATGGCAAAGAACTCTCTGAGGATGTGAGAAATAGAATTGTTGCTCTCCACAAAGATGGCCTGGGCTATAAGAAGATTGCTAACACCCTGAAACTGAGCTACAGCATGGTGGCCAAGGTCATTCCAGGTTTTCCAGGACAGGTTCCACTCGGAACAGGCTTCGCCAGGGTCGACCAAAGAAGTTGAGTCCACGTGTTCGGCGTCATATCCAGAGGTTGGCTTTAAAAAATAGACACATGAGTGCTGCCAGCATTGCTGCAGAGGTTGAAGACGTGGGAGGTCAGCCTGTCAGTGCTCAGACCATACGCCGCACACTGCATCAACTCGGTCTGCATGGTCGTCATCCCAGAGGGAAGCTGACGCACAAGAAAGCCCGCAAACAGTTTGCTGAAGACAAGCAGTCCAAGAGCATGGATTACTGGAATGCCCTGTGGTCTGACGAGACCAAGATAAACTTGTTTGGCTCAGATGGTGTCCAGCATGTGTGGCGGCGCCCTGGTGAGAAGTACCAAGACAACTGTATCTTGCCTACAGTCAAGCATGGTGGTGGTAGCATCATGGTCTTGGGCTGCATGAGTGTTGCTGGCACTTAGGAGCTGCAGTTCATTGAGGGAAACATGAAATCCAACATGTACTGTGACATTCTGAAACAGAGCATGATCCCCTTCCTTCGAAAACTGGGCCTCATGGCAGTTTTCCAACAGGATAACGACCCCAAACACAACCTCCAAGATGACAACTGCCTTGCTGAGGAAGCTGAAGGTAAAGGTGATGGACTAAACCCAATTGAGCACCTGTGGCGCATCCTCAAGTGGAAGGTGGAGGAGTTCAAGGTGTCTAACATCCACCAGCTCCGTGATGTCATCATGGAGGAGTGGAAGAGGATTCCAGTAGCAACCTGTGCAGCTCTGGTGAATTCCATGCCCAGGAGGGTTAAGGCCGTGCTGGATAATAATGGTGGTCACACAAAATATTGACACTTTGGGCACAATTTGGACATGTTCACTGTGGGGTGTACTCACTTATGTTGCCAGCCATTTAGACATTAATGGCTGTGTGTTGAGTTATTTTCAGAAGACAGTAAATCTACACTGCTATACAAGCTGTACACTGACTACTCTAAGTTATATCCAAGTGTTATTTCTATTTCTAGTTGTCCCATGAAAAGATATAATAAAATATTTGCAGAAATGTGAGGGGTGTACTCACTTTTGTGATACACTGTATATACAGTATATATATATATATATATAATTAGTCCTTAATTTTTTTTGGGGGGGGGTTATCTATCTATCTATGTATCTATCTTTCCGTCTGTCCGTCCATCTGTCCATCCATCCATTCATTTAGGATAAGTACACACTACACGATTTTCACCCTGTTTTTCTGCTTGCCATCCGTTTTTGAAGGTTGCAGACAGATGTGCTAATTCAACCCTTATTTGAGGCTCAACAATTGCTTTGTGTGAATTGCTCGTCGATCACTTTGGCCTGATTTCTGGCTTACATTCCATTTTTTTTTTCATCTAAAACATCAAATCACAAGGCATCACATTTCAGCGTCTGTTAACCCAGTAAAAGCTAAACATTATGATTAGGATTCAAAAATAATTCAGCAAACAACCTTGATAGTGTTGAGAGGGTTTAAGTGGCAGGCATTGTGCTTCATGTCAGCCATCACCTCGGCTCCGGGTACAGCCAGGCCACCGGTACCATCTGCATGAGATCACAGAGCATGGGAAGCCTCGGCCCGGACGCGTACACTCACAGAGAGACGATAAAACCAATCAGTTCACAGCTGCTCACACACTTCACCTGCCATATCAGCCACTTTAAGCCCTATTCAGCCTGATAAATGTCCGAAAGGTCAGTTTGATCATTCGAGGAGTACATCAAAGCACTGGCATTATTCAACATCCCAGTTGTTATTTTGGATTTGTTATGGTTACCTTGTTTAGCTTAATGAGTGATTCTGTTCTGCCCAGATCAGGACGGTGCAGAGCCCAGTGCAAACTCGGTCTCTGTGATGAACCTGCTACGCCTCTCTCACCTGACCGGCAAACAAGAGTGGATTCAGCGCTCTGAGCAACTGCTAACCGCCTTCGCTGATAGGCTAGTGAAGGTGCCAATCGCCATTCCTGACATGGTCCGCGGCCTCATGGCACACCACTACCCATTTAAACAGGTAATCATTCCTCATCAAGCTGGTTTGAATTAATCACATATTTATTGCAAGTCCATACCAACAAAGGAAGTGTTGAGTCCTGATACAATATAGCTAAGATAAAAATATTTTAAAATTAATTTTTGAAGTAATTAATGAATTTATTTATTTATTTTTACTTAAAGATGGTTTGAAATAATAACATATTTATAAGTCCATACCAACAAAATAAATATTGGGTCATTATACAAAATAGCTAAGATAAAAATATATTTTTTATTAATTTTTAAATTAATTATTGAATTTACAAAATAGCTAAGATAAAATGTTTTTTTTTTTATGAATGTTTAAATTAATTAATGAATTTACAAAATAGCTAAGATAAAAAATATTTTAAATAATTTTTTAATTAATTATTGAATTTACAAAATAGCTAGGGTAAAATATTTTTATTAATTTTTACATTAATTAATGAATTTAAAAAAATAGCTAAGATAAAAATATTTTTAATCATTTTTAAATTAATAAATTAATTTACAAAATAGCTAAGATAAGATATTTTTTATTAATTTTTAAATGTATTAATACATTTATTTGTTTATTCTTCTTTTTTATTTGAAGATGGTTTAAATTAATAATATATTTATTTTAAGTCCATACTATCAAAGGAAATGCTGGGTCCTGATACAAAATAGCTAAAATAAAAATCTTTTTTTTAAATAAAATTTTGAATTAATTATTGGACTACTGAAATTATTATAATTATTGAAATTATTATTATTATTATTAAAATTATTAACTATAATTATTGAAATTATAATTATTATTTGGACTACAACAGTGTCATTATCTAAACATGGCATAATGTAGAACAAATAATATGCCAAAAGTCAAACATGGCAATTGTAGATTGATTGTGTAGGGATGTCTTGCTATTACTATTATTGGGTGAAGGATAGATTCCTCTCTATATAAGAAAATTCTTGTGGAGAATGTAAGATTGTGTGTCCGTGAGCTGAATCTGAGGTGTAATTTGGTTATGCAGCTGTGATCCAAAACACAAAAGCTGAAAAGTTTGACCAAGGTTTGAGCAAGAGAAAACCATTAATGGCAACAGTAAAAAAAAACTAATCAACCTACAACTTTTCAATCCTCGATCGCGACCAGTTATCAGCTGGATAGTATTAGCGTATTGTAAACATTGGGATTGGTGCGCCCCTGCTGTTTCTCGTGTTCTGTTTTTGCAGTGCATGCTTATAGCATCTCAAGTGTGTTCATTACAGCGATCATTAACCTGGATCACAGTCCCACAGTGCTCAACTCCGAACTGCAACTATGTCGATCATGTGAAGCTTCTGTTTCTGAAGTTTCCTCCACTAGCAGAACAGCAGTAGAGAAAATGTATAATGACCATAAGAACTGCACAGGAAAAGTCATCTGAGCGACAGAAATAACAACCTGGAGGTCTAGACAAGGGCAGTGTAAGCCATAGCACACCTGCCCACCTCATTACTGCAGCAGACAGACCTAACCCGCTCTCATTTGTCGCTCTCTTTTTACCTTTATTTCATTATTTCATTCTTGCTGTCCTTTTTACTTTTTTCTTTCTTGTATATATTTTTAAAAACTCTGTCATATTTTTTTTTTTTTTTTTTATCCTCTGAGCCCCTAAGTGCGTTTATGATCAGGGTTACCAGATAATGGTATAAGTGTTTTTTGAAAAGGTAGTTCAGTAGACAAGCAATGCTAAAGGCATGTTGTTTTCTAAGTTGCTTTTGCTGTACCTTAATAAATATGTCATTTGAGGTGTGTAATTTTGGCTAGTGCCTATGCAAATTTAGGGTACTATTAACGCTACGGCATTACTGTAGCAGACAAACATAATCCCCCCTCTCATTTGTCTCTTTATTCTTACTTGCGTTTCGCAAATGTAGCTCAATAGACAAGACAAGCAATGTTTAAAGCATGTTGTTTTCCAAGTAGTTTTAAAATTCTATCTTAATAAATATGTCATTTGAGGTGTGCAATTTAAGCTAGTGCCAGTGCAAATTTAGTGTACTGTTAATACTACAGCATTACTGCAGCTTTATTACTGTTTTATTTATTTATGTATTACATTCTTGCTGTTCTTTTTAAATTTTTGCTTTCTTATTTTTTTTTTACTCTGTTATATAAAAGCGTGGAATTTAATTTGATATTTCTGTGGTCCATTGTTGTTTCTGTTTTTAAAAAAAATCGTTTTTTTTATCCCCTGAGCTCCTCAAGTACCGTTATAATCAGGGTTGCCAGATAATCGTATAAGTGGGTTTTGCAAAGGTAGCTCAATAGACAAGCAATGTTGAAAGCAGGTTGTTTCCTAAGTAGTTTTAAAATTATTTTGCCAAAAAGTAAATCTATCGTGCATTTTTCCTTTACCTTAATAAATATGTCACTTTCACTGGGTGAGTAGTTCTGGCCAGTGCCAGTGCACATTTTAGCCACTATTAATACTAGGCCTTACTGCAGCAGACAGTTGTTGCTCTCATCTGTTGCTCTCTTCTTACCTGTTTATTTATTGCATTCTTGCTGTTCTTTTTACATTGTTTGCTGTCTTGTTTTAAACTCTTGTTATACAAACTGTTTTCGAAAATAAATTATTTAGTGTTTTTTATCCTCTGAGCTCCCAAGTGATTTTATACTCAGGGTTGCCATATAATCGTATAAGTGGGTTTTGCAAAGGTAGCTCAATAGACAAGCAATGTTAAAAGCAGGTTGTTTCCTCAGTAAATCAATTCCTCAAAAAAATCTTTTCTATTATTACATATATGCTAAAAAGGAAATCTTTAATGCATTTTTTTATTTCCCTGAATAAATATGTCATTTTAGGTAAGTAATTCCAGCCGGTGCCAATGCAAATTTAAGGAACTATTAACACTATTAGCCTTCTGGCCAGTGCCAATGCACATTTTGGCTACTATTAATACTACGGCATTACTGCAGCAGACAGACCAAACCCTCTCTCATCTGTCGTTCTCTTCTTATCTGTTTATTTATTGCATTCTTGCTGTCCTTTTTAAATTTTTTGCTTTCTTGTTTTTAAACTCGTTATATAAACGACAAGCAATGTTAAAAGCAGGTTGTTTCCTAAGTAGTTCTAAAATTCTTTTGTATTATTATATGTATGCCAAGAAAGAAATCTTTAATGCATTTTTTTTTATTTACCTCAATAAGTATGTCATTTTAGGTGAGTAATTCTGGCTAGTGCTAATGCAAATTTAGAGACTCATTTGTCGCTCTATTCTTACCTGTTTATTTAATTATTCATTTTTTTTGCTTTCTTGTGTATTTTTTAGCTCTGTCATATAAAAGTGTGGAATTTAATTTGATATTTCTTTGGTCGATTGTTATTCCTGTATTTCTTTTGGAAAAAAATTGTTCTTTATCCTCTAAGCTCCCAAATGTGTTTATGATCAGGTTTGCCAGATAGTTGCATAAGTAGCTCAATAGACGAGCAATGTTAAAAGCATGTTGTTTCCTAAGTAGATTTAAAATACTTTTGTATTATTACATACAGTATATGCTAAAAAAGAACTTGCTGTGCTTCTCAGTTTTAATGCTTTTTTAAATTCTATAGATAATTATCTGTGGCCGACCTGATGCGGAGGATACACTCAGTCTGGTTGCCTGTGTACAGCACCTCTTTCTTCCATACAAAGTAAGTCTTCTTTGCCCTTTTGTTTCTTGTATTAAGAAAAAACTTGGACTCCCGGGTCCAATTGGCCATGTTTAAGGGAGGCAAGGTCGGCTGGGGTTTCTTCCCATTGCCGCTTTGATATGAGGTCTTTGGGACTGATCCGGGCATCTGAGAGAGTAAAAGGGGAAGGGGGGGGACGGGGAAAGTCTCTTGATCAGATCAGGGTGGTGTAAGCAGCAGCGGATATACAGTATCGTTGGGAATTGGAAATGACTAGATTGGGAGATAAAGAGGGAAAGTGGGGAAGAAAGTCAGTGGAAGTGAGTGGATATTAGAATTTAGCTTTAAAAAATCAAAAATTGTTCTATCTATTGGAACCTTTGTGCTCATGTGTCATGCTCATGCCTTAACAGTTCAGTAAATGTTCTTCAGTATAAATGAGTCCTTTTTATCACTGTTTTATGTAATAGTAGTCAAACAAATGGAAGCTGTATGTCTTTTATTCATATATACTTGTGTGTAGATCAGGAATATAATGTAGTCTACTGCTGAATCCCAAGCCATATTGGAATCCCAGGAAACGAACGAGCAGATCTGATCGCCAGAACATCCACTGCAGACACTATCACCACACGACCCATTCCCCCCAGAGACGCCTTTCCAAATATCTTCACATTCTTTAAAAACAAATGGCAGAATGAATGGGACAGTAAACCACAAAACAAACTGTACGAAATAGAGCCAAAAGTAGGACAAACCTATACTAGAACGGACAGTCGACTAAACCAAACCATCCTCACAAGATGCCGAATCAGACACTCTAAGCACAAGCATCTCCTCACCAGGGAAGATGCTCCAACCTGCCATCGATGTAAAGAGAGACTAACAATTAAACACATACTGATAGACTGCAAAACACTAAACTCAGAAAGACTGAGGTTTTTTAATGAAAACGAGACACAAAATGTGCTTAAATCTACAGCACCAGGGAAAATAATGAACTTTTTAACATATTTAAATCTAAAACATCTTTTATAATTTGTTTTAAATGACACAAAGTGAAGAAGCAACTTGAGTATCGCCGTATAAATGACCCCAGTGTGTCGGTACGGCGCTAAAACTAATCAATCAATCATATATACTTGTGTATGGTTTGAAATGCAGCCATGGTTTTGGGAAGCCTTTCCTCAAGATTTTTTTAATACATCTTCTCCCTTTTTCTCCCAATTTTTAGTGCGTCCAATTTTTTTACCCAATTGCGTTATGCTTCCTCTCTACTGGTGCTGACTCCCGCCCCAGTTGAGGAGAGTGAACTGACACACGTCCCCTCCGACACGTGAGCAGTAGCCGACTGCACCTTTTTACCTGCACTAGGCGAGTTCATATGCGATCAGCCTTGTGCACAGAGAGACACACCCTGATCAGCATTATTCCCCTACTCTGTCCAGACGCCATCAGTAATTGCATCAGTTATGAGGTCTCTATCCAGATCCCTCTTTGGATGAACAACAGCCAAACATTGTTCATACAGCCGCCCAGCCCAGCCTATCCAGATGGCAGAGCTGAGATTCGATACGATGTATTCAGAATCCCAGTTTTGGTGTGCTAGCGTATTTTACCACTGCACCACCTGAGTGGCTTCCCCAAGATTTTGGAGTGTACCTGTGCAAATGCATGATCAGTACAGATCAGTGTTTTGTATTTAAGTTAAGTGAAGCTGGTGTACATTGGGGGTACACAGGGTGGTCTGGAGAGTCTGTATTAAAGCTTTCTGGATGCTTCCTAATTTTTGCCCCGGGCAGACTGGCTTTTAAGCCAGCTTAATTGAGTCCCAGGTGGTCAGTGCTTGTACATATTGCTGCCAGCAGTTCTTGATTTTTCCTGCAGTCCAAGTGCTTGATCATGTGCATGGTGTCTGTTTACAAGCAGCTGGAAGCATCTCTCATTAACTTTAATAGTGGCGAGTGAAGCAAGGTGTAAAATAATTGATTTATTTATTTAATCATTTATTTATTATGCATTATTTCTAATTTTTTGCAGGACTATAGACATTTCATGTTCCATTTATTTATCAACCAATAAGGGTCGAAGCAGGGTTAGATCCACTGGAATCAAGGCAGGAATACCTTGGACACAGGGCTTCGGCCATCCCCACCCCCAGGAATTGCCAATCTAGTCCGGCCGATAGCACTACTAGAATTCACATTGGTGGGCTAGCGTGACAGACTGCTACGCCACCCAAGCACCTCGGGTTATGGACATACAGCTTTTAATGTGACTCTGTCATGTCTGTCAGTGAATTTTTTTTCCTGTAAAGAATGACATGGGGATTAGTGTACACTCAAAGCCCTGATGCTAATGAGTAGGCAAAAGTAATTTCACACAAAAGGTCAAGTTGTCAAATCACAATGTACATGGTGAGCTGGACAATGGCTGCTCAGTGTAATGTGTACAGAATGATTTTGTAATCATTATGGAATAATTTGTGACTACTGTGTAAGCAGTAGCCGGGGGCCGGGCTCCGTGCTTTTTCACGTTAATGAAAGGTCATCGTAGTTTAGAGGGAACATTTTCACTCATCCTGCCCTTTTCTCCAGACCCGCACACATAGCTCGTCTCTGAATAGCTATAAATCCTGCAGGTACATTCAATATGTCCAGCCCTTTTGGGCATTCAGTGTGAAATTTAGTTACATAATGAATGCAGGGAGAATCCATACCAGGGACTCCTACTGTTTACCATCAGCAAGGGAATAAAGCTGTTACAGGCTACAATAGAGTCAGTGTAACATTTAAGGTGGAGTGAAGTATGTATAGTGAAAAGCAATAATGCACTTATCACAGCAATAATTTCCTTCAGGCTAAATAAAGTGTCTCTCTATCCATCCGTCCGTTCGTCCGTCTGTCTATCCTGTCTGTCTGTCCGTCTATCTATCCATCCATTCATCCATCCTACCAACCATCCATCCCTCCATCTATCTATCTTTCCTTCCTTCCCTTCTTCCTTCCTTCCATCCATCCATCCTTCTTTCCTTCCTTCTCTACATCCTTCCAACCATCCATCTATCCATCCATCCATCCATCCATCTTTCCTTCCTTCTCTACATCCTTCCAACCATCCATCTATTCATCTATCCATCCATCCATCCATCCATCTTTCCTTCCTTCTCTACATCCTACCAACCATTTATCTATCCATCCATCCATGCTTCTTTCCTTCCTTCCATCCATTCATCCATCCATCCTTCTTTCCTTCCTTCCATCCATTCATCCATCCATCCATCCTTCTTTCCTTCCTTCTCTACATCCTACCAACCATCCATCTATCCATCCATCCATCCTTCTTTCCTTCCTTCTCTACATCCTTCCAACCATCCATCTATCCATCCATCCTCCTTTCCTTCCTTCCATCCATTCATCCATCCATCCATCCTTCTTTCCTTCCTTCCATCCATTCATCCATCCATCCATCCTTCTTTCCTTCCTTCCATCCATCCATCCATCCATCCTTCTTTCCTTCCTTCTCTACATCCTACCAACCATCCATCTATCCATCCATCCATCCTTCTTTCCTTCCTTCTCTACATCCTTCCAACCATCCATCTATCCATCCATCCATCCTTCTTTCCTTCCTTCCATCCATTCATCCATCCATCCATCCTTCTTTCCTTCCTTCCATCCATTCATCCATCCATCCATCCTTCTTTCCTTCCTTCCATCTATCCATTCATCCATCCATCCATCCTTCTTTCCTTCCTTCCATCCATTCATCCATCCATCCATCCATCCTTCTTTCCTTCCTTCTCTACATCCTACCAACCATCCATCTATCCATCCATCCATCCATCCTTCTTTCTTTCCTTCTCTACATCCTTCCAACCATCCATCTATTCATCTATCCATCCATCCATCCATCCATCCTTCTTTCCTTCCTTCTCTACATCCTTCCAACCATCCATCTATCCATCCATCCTTCTTTCCTTCCTTCCATCCATTCATCCATGCATCCATCCTTCTTTCCTTCCTTCCATCCATTCATCCATCCATCCATCCATCCTTCTTTCCTTCCTTCCATCCATCCATCCATCCATCCATCCTTCTTTCCTTCCTTCTCTACATCCTACCAACCATCCATCTATCCATCCATCCATCCTTCTTTCCTTCCTTCTCTACATCCTTTCAACCATCCATCTATCCATCCATCCTTCTTTCCTTCCTTCCATCCATTCATCCATCCATCCATCCTTCTTTCCTTCCTTCCATCCATTCATCCATCCATCCATCCTTCTTTCCTTCCTTCTCTACATCCTACCAACCATCTATTCATCCATCCATCCATCCTTCTTTCCTTCCTTCTCTACATCCTACCAACCATCCATCTATCCATCCATCCATCCATCCTTCTTTCCTTCCTTCTCTACATCCTTCCAACCATCCATCTATTCATCTATCCATCCATCCATCCATCCATCCTTCTTTCCTTCCTTCTCTACATCCTTCCAACCACCCATCTATTCATCTATCCATCCATCCTTATTTCCTTCCTTCTCTACATCCTACCAACCATCCATCTATCCATCCATCCTTCTTTCCTTCCTTCCATCCATTCATCCATCCATCCATCCTTCTTTCCTTCCTTCCATCCATTCATCCATCCATCCATCCATCCATCCTTCTTTCCTTCCTTCCATCCATTCATCCATCCATCCATCCATCCATCTTTCCTTCCTTCCCTACTTTCTTCCTTATTTCTTCCATCTAGCCATCCATCCATCCATCCATCCTTCTTTCCTTCCATCCATCCATCCTTCTTTCCTTCCATCCTTCCATCCATCCATCCATCCATCCATCCATCCTTCTTTCCTTCCATCCTTCCATTCATCCATCCATCCATCCATCCATCCATCCATCCTTCTTTCCTTCCATCCATTCATCCATCCATCCATCCTTCT
Organism: Trichomycterus rosablanca; assembly: GCF_030014385.1. Classification (NCBI taxonomy): domain Eukaryota; kingdom Metazoa; phylum Chordata; class Actinopteri; order Siluriformes; family Trichomycteridae; genus Trichomycterus; species Trichomycterus rosablanca. The sequence continues at coordinate 29,530,669 of NC_085997.1, read as the reverse complement.
TTCCTTCCTTCCCTACTTTCTTCCTTATTTCTTCCATCTAGCCATCCATCCATCCATCCTTCTTTCCTTCCATCCATCCATTCATCCATCCATCCATCCATCCATCCATCCTTCTTTCCTTCCATCCTTCCATCCATCCATCCATCCATCCATCCTTCTTTCCTTCCATCCATCCATTCATCCATCCATCCATCCATCCATCCTTCTTTCCTTCCATCCATCCATCCATCCTTCTTTCCTTCCATCCATCCATCCATCCATTCATCCATCCATCCATCCTTCTTTCCTTCCATCCATCCATCCATCCATCTATCCATCATCCCTCCATCCATCCATCCCTCCATCTATCAGTATATAATTCCATCCATTTATTCATCTATCCATCTATCTATCCATCCATCCATCCTACCAACCATCCATCAATCCATCCATCCATCCTTCTTTCCTTTCTTCCTTACTTCCTATCAACCATCCATCTATCCATCCATCCATCCTACCAACCATCCATCCATCCGTCTTTCCTTCCTTCGCTACTTCCTTCCTTCCTTCCGTCCTTCCTTCTATCCATCCATCCATCCTACCAACCATCCATCCATCCATCCTTCTTTCCTTTCTTCCCTACTTCCTTCCATCCATCCATCCATCCTTCTTTCCTTCCTTCCCTACTTTCTTTCTTATTTCCTTCCATCCATCCATTCATCCTACCAACCATCCATCCATCCATCCATCCTACCAACCATCCATCCATCCTTCTTTCCTTCCTTCCCTACTTCCTTCCTTCCTTCCTTCCTTCCTTCCTTCCTTCCTTCCTTCCTTCCTTCCATCCATCCATCCTACCATCCATCCATCCTACCAACCATCCATCTATCCATCCATCTATCCATCCATCCTTCTTTCCTTTCTTCCCTTTCTTCCCTACTTCCTTCCATCCATCCATCCTTCTTTCCTTTCTTCCCTTTCTTCCCTACTTCCTTCCATCCATCCATCCTTCTTTCCTTTCTTCCCTACTTCCTTCCATCCATCCATCCTTATTTCCTTCCTTCCCTACTTTCTTCTTTATTTCCTTCCATCCATCCATTCATCCTACCAACCATCCATCCATCCATCCATATATCCATCCATCCATCCATCCATCCAACCTTCTTTCCTTCCTTTATGTGAGTAAATTTTTTTTACTCACATTTACTGGGTAACTTGCACTATGAGGCAGTCCTAGCCATCCTGCGGCAATTCAGTTTGCAATCGGTTAGTCAAAATGTCCAAGATGTGGAAGTCTAAAGCTATTAAAAACACGACTCAGGTGACTAAGTTTAGAAAACTCCCACCAATTCTGTGGATGGGTGGGGGGAGGGATTGCCAAAACAGGGACAAGTATTTGAGACAGAGCCTTGCACTGTCGCTGGATGTTCTAGGTTTACATCCAACTGATAAGATAGACTATGCTGTGTATTGTAGCTTCCATTTATTCTATTATTTAATTCATGACTGTCAAGAAATGTGGCTTTTTTCTTTAAAATCCATAAAATCTGTGATTTTTGAAAAACAAGGTCTGTAAAATAAAGCACATTTTCCTGTGAATTTAGTAGGGCTCCAGTTATTAGCAATAATCTACACATATTTAGGTGGTGGATCATTCTCAGCACTGCAGTGACGCTGACATGGTGGTGGTGTGTTAGTGTGTGTTGTGCTGGTATGAGTGTATCAGACACAGCAGTGCTGCTGGAGTTTTTAAATACCGTGTCCACTCACTGTCCACTCTATTAGACACTCCTACCTAGTTGGTCCACCTTGTAGATGTAAAGTCAGAGGCGATCGCTCATCTATTGCTGCTGTTTGAGTTGGTCATCTTCTAGACCTTCATCAGTGGTCATAAAACGCTGCCCACAGGGCTCTGTTGGCTGGATGTTTTTGGTTGGTGGACTATTCTTAGTCCAGCAGTGACAGTAAGGTTTTTAAAAACTCTGATCCACTCATACCAGCACAACACACACTAACACACCACCACCATGTCAGAGTCACTGCAGTGCTGAGAATGATCCACCACCCAAATAATACCTACTCTGTAGTGGTCCTGTGGGGGTCCTGACCATTGACGAACAGGGTGAAAGCAGGCTAAAACAGTATGCAGAGAAACAGATGGACTACAGTCAGTAATTGTAGAACTACAAAGTGCTTCTATATGGTGATTGGAGCTGATAAAATGGACAGTGAGTGTAGAAACAAGGAGGTGGTCAACACAACCTAAATGTGATGTTTTGGTTATTTGAGTTTCTCTTTGTTGGTTGCGTTCTTCCTCTGTCTGACTGTCTTGCTCAGGGACAGTTTATTAAGTGATGAGAAATTTCCCATGAGGTATGACGGATTAGATATGACTTGTTTTGCCTCGCTCTGAGCTTGTGTACAGCCAGTGGCTCCTGATTGTTAACGTCAGACCCCGGCTACGGCTTGACTCATTGCCGTCAGCGTTCAGTCTGCGGGACACAGAGTGCCAGCTCTTATACGGTTGCTGTGGTGTGGTGACATGGCTGTCCCTGCTTCCACTGTCTTGCTGCTGTCATTCCGATTATGCTCGTCTGTATCCGCCGTGCTTGTCACCACAAAGTGCTCGAGCTGTAACGGTGGAGAGAGGACTTGTTGTTTCTTCAATGATTTATGGGGTTGGGAATATAGTGAGCAAGGGAAAATAACATCAAGTCTGTTGCATAATCATACCTTTAGGTCTTTCTGAGGGCAGTTATATGATGCATGTGCTAAATTATTCGCAGCCTTTTTTTTTTAAATCGTCATGTAATAACAAAACATGAGGATTTATTTATACATTAAAACCACCTCCTTGTTTCTACACTCACTGTCCATTTTATCAGCTCCACTTACCATATAGAAGCACTTTGTACTTCTACAATTACTAACTGTAGTCCATCTGTTTCTTTGCATGTTTTGTTAACCCCCTTTCATGCTGTTCTTCAATGGTCAGGACTCTCCCAGGACCATCACAGAGTAGGTATTATTTGGGTGGTGGATCATTCTCAGCACTGCAGTACACAGTGCACCAGCAATACTGATGGAGTTATTAAACACCTCACTGTCACTGCTGGACTGAGAATAGTCCACAAACCAAAAATATCCATCCAACAGCTGATGAAGGTTCAGAAGATGATCAACTCAAACATCAGCAATAGATGAGCGATCGTCTCCGACTTTACATCTACAAGGTGGACCAACCAGGTAGGAGTGTCTAATAGAGTGGACAGTGAGTGGACACGGTATTTAAAAACTCCAGCAGCGCTGCTGTGTCTGATCCACTCATACCAGCACAACACACACTAACACACCACCACCAGTGTCACTGCAGTGCTGAGAATGATCCACCACCTAAATAATACCTGCTCTGTGGTGGTACTGTGGGGGTCCTGACCACTCTGGCCATTAAAGAACAGGGTGAAAGGGGGCTAAAAAAGTATGTAGAGAAATAGAGTAATTGTAAAACTACAAAGTGCTTCTATATGGTAAGTGGAGCTGATAAAATCGACAGTGAGTGTGGAAACAAGGAGGTGGTTTTAATGTTATGGCTGATCTGTGTAAATCTTAATTCTAAAAAAAGTATGTAAGGTGGTAATGGGGCAGTTGTAGCTTAGCAGTTAAGGCACTGGACTAGTACTTAAAAAGTCACTGGTTCAAGCCCCTCCACTGCCAGGTTGCCACTGTTGGGCCCTTGAGCAAGACCCTTAACTCTCAATTGCTTAGACTGTATACTGCCACAAGACTGTAAGTTGCATTGGATAAAAGCGTCTGCTAAATGCCGAAAATGTAATTATAAATGTAATAAACAAAAGATTTGCACATTTTTAGTTGTATTTGTGTTGACATCAACCTGTATTAAATTTAAAATAGTAGCCTCGAACGTACAGCTTCAGCCTCAGGTCGGTAAGGGGTTTTACGTCTTGGAGTATGGCAAGGTGCTAAATGAATTATTATTATTATTATTATATTATTTTACAGTTGTACCTTGTAACTTGAAGTCCCCTAAACTCGAAATCTTTGAAACTTGACGCCTTTCATCGAGAAATTTGTACCCTTATATTCGACGTTATTCTTAAACTCAACGTGTGTGCGACCGCCACTTTGTTCAGCGCTTGGCTGGAGCGGCGCAGTCAGACATAATCAAAGTGTGCACATGAGGCGAATCTGCATTAGTGTGGAATAACTGTCAAATCCACTCTGAATTGTCCACATGTATCTGTGTTTATCTGAATTTTTCTCCTGTTTCATTTTTGAACTTGTGTTATAGCTCAGGGTGCTGAGAAATTGTGAGAATCAGCTTTTCCGAGAGAGTCTAAAACGCTTATCGTAAAAAAAATAAAATAAAATAAAAAAAATAAATAAATAAAAAGCTTCATGTGACTTTAATGTATTATAAGAACGACAGAAACACGAAACCTCTCTTAATTATTACTGGTTATAAGTTCTCTAAACTAATTAAAAAATTCCTTGTTTGAGTACAGTTAAAGTCACGTTAAGCTTTGTGCACTGCTACACTTCATAGAAAATAACGGTACAGCTAGCACAAAAGCGTTTTTTATGCTTCTCATGTGAATGTGAATCGCTACGGAATACGGTATTCCAAGATCAAGCATCTCTACAATATAGAAGCATAAGGAAACAATAAAGAACAAAAGTGCAGGCTTTATTGTTTTTTTTATAGATTTTTAACAGTTAATTGTAACAGTTAACACTGGAATTACACTGAAATTAATGAATACACTGAAATTAATTGTATTTCAGTGTTTTATATTATATTTGTGTTATTTTCAGTGTATAAGTGTCCAAAAAACATTATTTATATATTAAATATTTATACATATATACAAATATATCTTATTCAATACTTTGAAACTCAACGCCACTCCCAGAAACAACTGACGTCTAGTTTTAAGGTACCACTGTATTATAGAATGTTTGCTACTGAAATGGCACGGGGGGGGGGGGGGGGGGGGGGGGTGCTGGAGCCTATCCCAGCTTTTCAATGGGCGCAAGACACACAGTAATACCCTGGATCAGGCACCAGTCCATCACAGGGCAGACTACTGACGTCTGGTTTTAAGGTACCACTGTATTTAATTAATATACACTTCAAATATTGAATATAGAATATTTGCTACTGAAATGGCACACTAATGGTGGAATGACTCCTGTGTTTAGGAGGCAGTTGCAGTCATTCAAGGCTGTCACGCTGATACCCCCAGAGATTCTGAAACTCACCTGCCTCTGTCTGTTTACTAGCCATGAATGCAATCTTAGTAAATGCCATCATGAATACCATTTTTTGTGTGTGTTTTGTTCCGAATTTGTCGTATTCCCTCACACGCTCAGTGTAACAGGGAGGTTTTTAGCCTGTTGCCTGGACACGGCCCAGCCTAACCCTGAGGAAGCTGAAGGTAATGAGTTAGAAAAGAAAGATAAAACAGAATTTCATCCCGGCCAGGCTGTGATAATGAAATCAGGCTTCCCACGCAGGTGCCCATTCTGCTCAGACTAAGCCTCAGATGGGCCCCGGCCTGAATGGTTTGTTTAATCGAATTAGACATGAACGCCAGTCTCATCATCCTGTTGATTGAAGAGTTGGAGAAGCCTTTAAAAAATAGATGACTTTCTTTTATTGAACTGAACCTGCAGGCAAATCAGCATCAGTACTTTGAATTCTTTGGGTACTGAGCTAACATTAGAAATCTATAGTGCCCTTTAGCACACCTGGGCATTGTATGGGGACCCTATTTGGTCCGGCCCTCCGTAACAGTCCCAGTTTCTCACGTGGCCTCTTTGAGAATGTCATTTCCCACCTCTGCCCTACAGCTAGCTATGTTTGGTTTTGTCAGGCTTTCTGATAATATGCTAGATGTATGATATATACAGTCAGCACCATACACATCACCACCTTTGCTACAGATGGGTAAGGAGAAGTCATTTCTTTATAATAAACAAGATCCCCGGAAGCCTGGAGCCGTGCAGCACTCGCACTACTGACTGCGCGAGCGTGGAATAATAGTTGTCATCGTTAATCAGCCAGTGAAGCTTCAGTTCCTACAGTAACGGCTGCTTTCTAAACAAAAGGAACAAAGAAATGAGCGGTGTGCTGTCTCTAAAGCAGCTAGCTCTTCTGCATTATGCTGTCCATCACTGCTTGATTACTTTATTGTCAGTAAATCAGTAAATTCTTCTCAACAGTGATGAGCACCATGAAGTACACTCTCGGCTTGTTTTGCTTCTTGAATTACTTGTCAATCTTTTTAGCCAGAGCTTGGTTATACAGTGGCAGCTGATATGAGGGGCATAAGAATTATGTACAGGAGACCGTATTGCTTCAAAAAGCTAAAGGCTCTCAAAAATCCTTGTTTTGTCTGTTTGTGTAGAGCTCATGATTATGAATTTTTACTGTAATGTTGGGTAAGAAGCTTATTTCTGTCTGCATTTTAAGCAGTGGTAGCTCAGCAGTTAAAGTACAGGACTAGTAACTGGAGGGTCACTGGTTCTAGCCCCTGTTGGGCCAACCCTCAATTGCTTGCAATGTATACAGTCTCAATTGTAAGTCACTTTAAATAAAGGTGTCTTTTAAATGCTGAAAATGTACACTGATCAGCCATAACATTAAAACCACCTCCTTGTTTCTACACTCACTGTCCATTTTATCAGCTCCACTTACCATATAGAAGCACTTTTTGGTTCTACAATTACTGACTGTAGTCCATCTGTTTCCTTACATACTTTTCTAGCCTGCTTTCACCCTGTTCTTTAATGCTCAGGCCCACCACAGAGCAGGTATTATTTAGGTGGTGGATCATTCTGCATTCTGCGCTGCTGGAGTTTTTAAATACCATGTCCACTCTATTAGACACTCCATCCTAGTTGGTCCACCTTGTAGATGTAAAGTCAGAGACGATCGCTCATCTATTGCTGCTGTTTGAGTTGGTCTCTTCTAGACCTTCATCAGTGGTCACAGGACGCTGCCCACGGGGCGCTGTTGGCTGGATGTTTTTGGAGATCTGCATTGTGCATGGAGAATCATGCACCGATCTCTGTGCAGGCACCATCGCAGTTCTGAAGAATCCCTCTGACATCATTCTCATCCTTTGGATGGGCCAATCATTGGGTTCGATTTCCTTATAATTACAGGGCAGGGTGCAGTAACACACCCCAGAATCCATCGCAATCCATCGCAGGTCCTCGGCCATTCTCATTCCGTAGATATAGCTTGTTTGTCTGTATGTTGAAGCCTGACTGGCTGCAACATTGGTGGTTAAAACCTTGGTGTAATTTTACTGCTTCACCACCTGAGTGCCTAATAAAAATGATAATCCAAAAAAGCAGCTAGATCAGAATGTAGTAGCTTGTGTTGTTACGCAAAGCTTTAATGCGCTGGTGCCTAACTTATGCTGTATATCCATCTTGTGACCAGTATTTCACGTCTTTGATGATGACTTCTCGTTGCAGTGACCGTCGTCTCCTGAGACTGACCGGAAAAGCTTTGTTTTGTGTATGAATATTATCTGAGCATGCTCAGAAGTGCTCTGGGTTTTTGAGACTTTCAGTGGCTTGTACCATTCAGCCCTGCTAAGAGGAAGAAGAACAACGTCAAGGGTTTACTTGTGTATTGCAGGATTCGTTTATTATTTCCCCAGTGTGTCTTAAAGAAGGTCATGGGTCATCACCAATAAAAAAATAAACTGTTTAGTGATAGTCTATTAGTTTTATTTAGGCATGATGAGTGTTTTAAACCCTGCATTAAACAAGTAGGGCTCATCTCTGGAGAGTACAAAGAGTGTTTAACAAGGTAATTATAGAGGTAAATGGCTCTGATTCTCTAACAAGACCGTGGAGATGTAACATCAGCCAGAGAGGTTTAATGATGAAGTCCAAAGAAGGTAAAAAACAGAAGACATGGAGGAAACAGAGCATATAACCATGCTTTAAACAAGAATTTCAATCATATGGTCACTGTATATGTGGACTTCAACCCACAATCTGGCTGGCCATCCCATTCCAACACCAAGGTCATTTATATGGATTGCCCCCCCATGTGTCTACTTTTCTCTGGGTGTTTGTGCTTATTCAATATAAAGGACACTTGGTGTTGCTTGCAACCGAAGTTCCAATTCATCCCAAAGTTGCTCATTGGAATTGAGCTCAGGTTTCTGTCCAGGTTACTGGAAGTGCTTCATATCAAACTGTCAAACCATGTCTTTATGGGTCTCTCTTTATAAATGGCCTTTTTAAAACTGTAAAAGTAATATTTACATTATATGTATATATTTTTTTGACTTGTTAGGTTGCGTTCACATAAGACTCGGTGCAAATTGCTGCTTTGTTAATCACTTGGCTTGAGCGGTGCGGTAAAATGTCGTCGAATACACATTTGTGTGAAATAACCATCAAATCCATTCTAAAAGCATCCACATACATCTATGTTTAGCTGTATATTCCTCACTGTGTGGTGGTTTCACTTTTAAACTTGTGTTATACAAAGGGATGTAACGATGGGCTTTTGAGACTTTTAGTGACTTGTACAATTCAGCCCTGATAAGAGGAAGAACAACAATGTCAAGGGTTTACTTAAGTGCATTGTAGGATTCATTTATTATTTCCCCAGTGTGTCTCAAAGAAGGTCATGGGTCGTCTATAATATGAATTTAATAAAAAACATAAACTGTTTAGTGTTAGTCTATTAGTTTTATTTAGACATGATCTAAAGCTACAGAGCAGGTATTATTTGGGTGGTGGGTCATTCTCAGCACTGCAGTGATACTGACATGGTGGTGGTGTGTTAGTGTGTGTTGTGCTGGTATGAGTGGATCAGACACAGCAGTGCTGCTGGAGTTTTTAAACACCTCTGTCACTGCTGGACTGAGAATAGTCCACCAACCAAAAATATTCAGCCAATAGCACCCCATGGGCAGCGTCCTGTGACCACTGCTGAAGGTCTAGAAGATGACCAACTCAAACAGCAGCAATAGATGAGCGATCGTCTCTGACTTTAGGAGTGTCTAATAGAGTGGACAGTGAGTGGACACAGTATTTAAAAACTCCAGCAGCGCTGCTGTGTCTGATCCACTCATACCAGCACAACACTCACTAACACACCACCACCATGTCAGTGTCACTGCAGTGCTTCTATATGGTAAGTGGAGCTGATAAAATGGACAGTGAGTGTAGAAACAAGGAGGTGGTTTAATTGTTATGGCTGATCAGTGTATAATTAAGCAATAGAACACGAGAGGGAGTGTGTTATCGCCAATAACATCACGGCTGTGATTTGGTCGCAGCTCGTAGATCATTACAGCCGTGATGTTATTCGCGATAACACACGACCTCGAGTGTTCTATTGCTTTTATACAACAGTTTTTACAAAATAAAGAAAGAAAATAAATCAAAGAAGCCCTGAATTTCATAATAAATATGCTTTAATATTGACAATACCTTCCGCCAAAAAGTAGTTCCACAACGAATATAAAGTTTAACACTACAAAGCAGACATCCCAAGTTGCAAAAACTCATTTCAGGGATGTAAGAACAACAAGAAGAAAAAGGCGAGAACCTCCCAAGGGAAAAAAAAGAAATAAAAAAACCACTTGCACACACCAAAGGATATAGGTGATAACAGAACTTTTAGGAGCTGCAAACTGGGCTATTACGCTAACTGTTCGCGTTACAAACACATTAATGTTCCCTACATAGTGCACTAGATTGTGTATCAGATCTCGGCTTTATGTTCCCTACATAGTGCACTAGATAGTGAATTAGACAATTGATTTATGTTCCCTACACAGTGCGCTAGATTGTACAGTATATCAGATAACGGATTTAAAAAGCGATCGGGGAAAAAAGTCTGTGTCGCCTGCGTGCGCGTTTGTGTGCATGAAGCTTGTCGTTACTGGCAACGCGTCAGTTGTGGTGTGAAAAGACCGTGCTGTTATCACAAATATCAGCACGGTTAGAACGCTTCTCAACCAATCAGATTGTAAGGTCGGAACTAACTGTTGTATAAATACTGTATATATTTCATATATATCATGTTTTGTAAGTACAGTTGGTGGCATGGATGGATTCTTGAGTAGCACTGTCGCCTCACAGCAAGAAGGTCCTGGGTTTGATTCCCAGGTGGAGCTATCTGGATCCTTTCTTTGTGGAGTTTGCATGTTCTTTCCATGTCTGTGTGGGTTTCCCCTTACAGTCGGTCCCCTTACAGTGGGTTCGATCCCCAGGTGGGGCGGTCCGGGTCCTTTCTGTGTGGAGTTTGCATGTTCTCCCCGTGTCTGTGTGGGTATTCTCCGGGAGCTCCGGTTTCCTCCTACAGTCCAAAGACATGCAAGTGAGGTGAATTGGAGACACAAAATTGTCCATGACTGTGTTCAATATAACCTACCATTCCTGTCATGAATGTAACCAAAGTGTAAAACATGACCTCCTAATCCTAATAAACAAACAAACATATTTTCCTACCTCTCTCATACTAAGAAACATCATAAACAACCGAGTTTTAACACTGGATTAGTAGGAAAGCCGTCATTATCTCTAGCCGAGTGTTCAGTCAAGTGCTGCATCTCGAGGGGATCGGGTGCTTCGCTGCAGTATGAAATCCACTCAACAATTAATCAGGAACCCTGGTGAGAGCCGAACGCTAAAGAGCTAAAGTGGCTCACAGGCACAGACGCAGTTCCAATCCCTGGGAAACAGCCACGTCAACCGATGCTGAAGTGACACAAAGGCTTTTTCCATATTTGAACATACGTACTTAATATTGCACCATGTTTTGCAGCTTAGCTTGCTGGAAATCTAATTCCAAAGCTGTAAACATTAAAACTAGGGATGCATCGATACCATTTTTTCCCAACCGAGTACGAGTACAAGGACATGTATTTTTGTACTTGCTGATACCAATACCTATTTAGAATACCGTTTTTTTTTTTTAAAACAAAAACACAAGTGAGAAGTGACGAGAAGTTTAATGATACCACGTCCAAAAATGCACGTCAACAAGTAGCGAGTGATCAAAGTGTTTGTGCACTGACGTGATGAAATCAAGGAGGAAAAATAAATGAATCTGAGTGGATTTGGCAACACGAATAGCATGGATTGTTCTGTAGTGAGTTGGAGGTTAATAAATATTTTTGCAATGTTGGTGTTTTGTTGTTATGTTTTGTAGAGAACGATCAGGTCAGAAATACTGTAAAACGTGTGTGTGTGTGCCGGTGTATTCTGATATAAACTATATTATCCCCCTGTCCCACCTGTTTACACTCCTCTCCTGCGTTTCCCCTCACACCGTATCCTGCGCTCTCATTGGCTGTTCGACATGTCACTCATTCCCAGTCGCACATCTGAGATCAGATATCTGACGTGCTAGAGAACTCGAGCGCTCGGCGAGCGAACGCCGAGTTTCTCCCGAGTTGGCAAATCTAGTGTAGTGTGAACTAGGCATAACGCAGCAACGTGCACTAGGCACACGGTATCGGATGTTTAGTATCGGAGCCTCGTTTGCGAGTACGAGTACAAGTTAATGAGCGCGGTATCGGGCAAATACCCGATACCAGTATCGGTACTCATGCATCTCTAATTAAAACAGAGTTGGCACCCATTTCCGGATATAAATCCTGCACGTTTTTTACAAAGGATTTTTACGAGAGTTTGGAGGAAATGTTTGTGTGGAAATTTGGGTCCATTTATAAAAGCGTTTGTGAGGTCAGACGTCGACATTGGACGAGAAGTCCTGGCTGCAACTGAGGTTTCAATTCATTCCAAAGGTGTTTTAATACGATTGAGGTCAGGGCTGTGTGCAGGCCACTGAGTTCATTCACGCTAAGCTTAAACTGAGAGGAAGGCACGGTGGCTGAGTGGGTAGCACTGTCGCCTCATAGCAAGAAGCTCCTGGGTTCTGTGTGGAATTTGCATGTTCTCCCCGTGTCACCTAACTAACACGTCTTTGGACTGTGGGAGGAAAACGGCTCACCCGGAGGAAACCCACACAGCAAGAAGGTCCTGGGTTCGATCCCCAGTTGGGGCGGTCTGGATCCTGTCTGTGTGGAATTTGCATGTTCTCCCCATGTCTGCATGGGTCTTTGGACTGTGGGAGGAAAGCGGCTCACCCGGAGGAAACCCACACAGCAAGAAGGTCCTGGGTTCGATCCCCAGGTGGGGTGGTCCGGGTCCTGTCTGTGTGGAATTTGCATGTTCTCCCTGTGTCTGCGTGGGTCTTTGGACTGTGGGAGGAAAGCGGCTCACTCGGAGGAAACCCACACAGCAAGAAGGTCCTGGGTTCGATCCCCAGGTGGGGTGGTCCGGGTCCTGTCTGTGTGGAATTTGCATGTTCTCCCTGTGTCTGCGTGGGTCTTTGGACTGTGGGAGGAAAGCGGCTCACCCGGAGGAAACCCACACAGTAAGAAGGTCCTGGGTTCGATCCCCAGGTGGGGCGGTCTGGGTCCTGTCTGTGTGGAATTTGCATGTTCTCCCTGTGTCTGCGTGGGTCTTTGGACTGTGGGAGGAAAGCGGCTCACTCGGAGGAAACCCACACAGCAAGAAGGTCCTGGGTTCGATCCCCAGGTGGGGTGGTCCGGGTCCTGTCTGTGTGGAATTTGCATGTTCTCCCTGTGTCTGCGTGGGTCTTTGGACTGTGGGAGGAAAGCGGCTCACTCGGAGGAAACCCACACAGACACAGGGAGAACATGCAAACTACACAGAAAGGACCCAGATGGATCCACCTGGGAATCGAACCCAGGACCTTTTTGCTGTGAGGGGACAATATGTATAGCACATACGTTTGGCCATATAGTGTATATATTGGACTGAAAGCTCTAAAAATTGGTGTAGAACGTTCTAGATTCCAGGCAAAAACATGATCCTAATCTCAGGCTCATCCTGTCTAATGCTTTATTTTATTATTGCGGGTATTTTTGTTGACTTACTGCTTAAAAAATACTCATCTGCAAATATTGTGTCATTTATTTAGCCAATTAGATATCAGCCGATCACAGAATAATCACACACGAGCTCTTCATCTCCAGAGAGGGTCATGTGGACTCCGAAATAACGGCAGATAATTGAATGAGTAATGATAACGTGCTCCACCTTCGTGTGCTGACAGCCTCAAGCGCTCTGGAGCAGCTCTCGCCTGCTAGGAGACAAAGCTGATGAAATTCCTCAGACTTATCGAGTGTGTGGGTGCGTGTTTAGGTGCGCTGAAGAACCAGCTGACAGATCAGAAGATGGATATCACACTGCGATTAGAGAGATGGAAATCATGGCTTAGATGGCTTACGGGAATCCAGAAAAAAAGGAAGAAGAAAAAACACTGGGGGTCTGTCTGAAAACCTAGTGAGCTCTCTACATAGACGCATTTTATGTCATCCTACACACTCATGAGAAGGAGGCTGTTTAAATTCTTAGATATCTTAAAATGCTGCCTACTGAGGTGCCTTAATTCGAAGTGATAATCTGACTGAATAATGATGGAGCATCTGATGCTTCCTTAGCCATGAAGGCAATCCCAGCATTCAGTGCAGAGGGCAGTGGTAGCTCAGCGGTTAAGGATCTGGACTAGTAATCAGAAGGTTACTGGTTCAAGCCCCACCACCGGCAAGTTGCCACTGTTGGGCACCTGAGCAAGGCCCTAAATCAGTGGTAATCCGGCCCGCTGAGTATTTACAAAACTGTCCTAAAACCACATTAATTTAATCTTTTTCCTGCACTAAACTTGCGTTTCAATTGATTCCACTAGATGGCGCACGCCAGGCGGTTAGGGTTGCACCTATAAAAAATATAATGTGTCTCACTCTGTCATAGGAACATTGATTCGGCTGTTTTTTATTTTTTTTATTCTTTATAATAATAAACCAGAACCATGTTTTAGGCAAAACAACATCCATAAAGAACATCATTTAATCATGTAACAACAGTGCAACAACATTTTTACATAATCCATATAGCGCCGGCCCTGCCTGCGTTACTTTAGTTTGGTCCTAAGCCGGATTCGAACCTAGGGCGGAAAAACATGAGCGATGCGCTCTGCCCACTGCGCTACTCAAACAGCGGTGTAATAAACAGGTTGTTATGCTGGTTTAACCTGCTCACACACGTGTTACTAAGACTAAAAGTGAAAACTACTTATAATAATAACCAAACGGCTCAGTCTAATCTGCATCATTTCTCTCCCATTGATAAAAATACGGAACAAAGCGCGTCCAGTATCAGTTCAATACGGAATGCAGCGTTAAGTTTCCAAATAAGGAACGATTCCGTATTTTACGGGACGGTTGGCAACCCTACTATCACCCCAGCATGATCAAACTACTTGACTGGTTTAAAACGTTACACAAAAACCATTAACTTATGTTGAAAGTGCTGCTTTAAAGGCTGAATTGGTTTTGTTTAGACGGCGATACACCAAGTAGAAACAAAGATAAAAATAATAAAAAATGCATTAAAAAAAATCACTTTCACGCATGTGTAAATGTGCACATAATAGGATGAGTCTGGCGTTTCATTTATATTCAAAAATTCATCCTATAACCATGAAAATAAAGGTTTAAATGTGAATTTATATTAATTCCAAACCCCCATCCCCGCACCCACCCAGTCTGTCAATTTTTAAAACCCAGTGTGGCCCTTGAGCCGAAAACGTTTGCCCACCCCTGCCCTAAATCCTCAATTGCTCAAACTATATCAGTCATAATTGTAAGTTGCTTTGGATAAAAAGCGTTTGCTAAGTGCTGTAAATGTAGAATACAACTTTTCACAAAAAAATACAAATACAGAGGACAGATACGGTACAAGTGTCATTTATTTGCAAATTCAGGTTTGTCAGTGGCAGTTTAACTGTTTTCGGTGCACAGAGGGAGATGTTAGCTGACATGCAGAGGTGGAAAGTAACGAATTACATTTACTCGCGTTACTGTAATTGAGTAGTTTTTTTGTGTACTTGTACTTTTTACAGTAGATATTACAACCTGTAATTTTACTTTTACCTGCGTATGTTTGGTATAAAGAATTGTAATTCGCTACATTTTAAATAACATCCGTTACTGAGTAAAAAAAAATGCGTCTGGGAAACTGCTGCAGTGAATGCTGGGATGGAGAATAAACTGGTGCTAAAATCTCAAAAAGATGGCAACCTGTGCGGGCCCATTTGAATGCGAAGTTGAACTCGAAGCAAATGAAGCGAACCTCTGACCATATCTGAGGGACCACTTTATTTTGCAATAATTTGCCCAGAGAGACTGAACTACCTTTGCAGTCGTAGTTAAAATTGGTATTCGTAGATAGATAGATAGATAGATAGATAGATAGATAGATAGATAGATAGATAGATAGATAGATAGATAGATACATAGATACATAGATACATAGATATCGATAGATACTTTATTGATCCCGAAGGAAATTAAGAGTCCCAGTAGCATTGTACATCAAATCAAATCAAATACACACTATAAAGAAAAGAATTACGACAATATGAATTCGAGAAAGTACAAACACTTTTGACAGATTGAGTGTAACCTGAGTTTTACATATACTGCATAGCTACAGAGCAGTTATTAATGATGAGGATGGATTGAGTGTAAATAAACAAAATAACCAAAAGGAATGGAATTAAAAGTGCAGGAAGGTGCAGTTCCAAGTCTACAGTACACGGTCCAGATTAAATATAGAATAGATTAAGTATTAAATATAAAGTAATAAGTGACAAGTATTGCACATTGGATTGGGCCAATAAAGCCATAACTATGTATACATTAGCATACATATGCATTTGTATGAATATACTTAGGTACACATATATGCATGTACAGTATATACGCTCAGTATTCGTAGTTTAGTTGCTCAAATTAGCCATAAGACATCAGCTCCTGCCATTACTAATGTTAGTTGGCACTATTGACCTGGACTAAGTTAGTTAGCATCAAGTCCAACAAGCTATACAATAATGCTAATGTTAAACAGCGATTTATTGAGGATAAACAGAAATAATGCTGTTTTGAATTGATAACAGCAGTTGCAGTCTCTTAGGTGTGTAGAGTGGCTAAATCCACACATTAACTGCTAATATGTACTGCATGTCTGGTGAGCTGTGTGTAGTCTGCTGTATAATTGATCTATGAACTTCTGTTGGGAAATTATGTCCCTCCTTCTGTTAAAAAAGTAAGTAAGTAATGTTTACTCTGAGTACATTTTAAATGAGTTACTTTTTACTTGAGTAGATTTTTAGATGAGTAATTTTACTAAAAATTCATCAACGTAATAGTACTTTTACTTGAGTACGATATTTTAGTACTCTTTTCACCTCTACTGGCATGCTAGCGTATTGTGCCGCCTCAGTCCATTGGTTTGAATGGGCTGAGGCTAATTGCTAAGTAGTGTGTCTAAATAATCTGCCTTATGAGTTAAATTAGTCATCTTATTAGAATCCGATCTACCTAGGCAGCTGCCCAGGTAGGCAGTAGGCAGCAAGGCAGCTCACTAGGTCTTCGGACAGACCACAAGGTGTTATGTGTGGAGTTCCTGACAGCTGAAAATAAGAACCACTTTAGAAGATGTTCAGTAAAAGGCATTTAGATACAGGGACGAGGTGTAGGAATAGAGTGGGTTCCAATTCTTCTCCATCAGTGATGGAAAACTGGATGACTCATAAGAATAATGTACACCAAAATGTATGCCATATTAAATTATGTCGGGGACAGAAAATGCTTCCTGTCACTTTCCATATCTGATTGATTGTAATTAGGTAAAGCACGGAAACAGGTTCACACTCTGACTGGTATTGCAATATGTGTTTTTACGTGAAAGAAACGTTTGCTAGTCTGTTCCTAGATCTATTAGATATAGTATAATATAAGCAGACTGTTCTAGGGCTGAAGAACTCGATGTCTATTGCTAAAAGCTTTTTAGCCCCAGCTAAAATAACAGCTTATAACCAGGGCCCTACTAAATTCATGGGAAAACAATTATAAACTGAATGATAGAATAAATGGAAGCCACAATACACAGCACAGCCTACCTTAATAGTTGAATGTGAACCTAGAACATGGGGGCGGCACGGTGGCTAAGTGGGTAGCACTGTCACCTCACAGCAATAAGGTCCTGGGTTTGATCCCCAGGTGGGGCGGTCCGGGTCCTTTCTGTGTGGAGTTTGCATGTTCTCCCTGTGTCCGCGTGGGTTTCCTCCGGGAGCTCCAGTTTCCTCCCACAGTCCAAAGACATGCAAGTGAGGTGAATTGGAGACACTAAGGGTGTGTTCGAAAACCTAGTGAGCTGCCTTGCTTTTTTATTGCCTACATAGGCAGCTGCCTCAGTAGAGAGGATTCTAATAAGTTATTGACTTATAAGTCAGGTTGTTTGAACGCACTACTTAGACAGCGATGGATGCTAGGATTGCCTTCACTGCTAATGCCAAGTTCACACGACTTTCTGATTTGCCGGGTCGCTGTACAGTTCACACTACACGACTGAATCTTTTGCACTCGGGAGTCTTTCAGTCGGTGTATATTTCACACTACACGACTGATCGGTGATAGGGGGTTTCACACTACACCATCTATCACCAACTGGAATCGCAGGCGAGCTTCTCTGCTCTCACAAACTACGTTTTGTCACGAAAACAAACGCGAGAAGTGATGAGGGGTTTAATGATACCACGTCCAACAATGCACGTCAACAAGTAGCGAGCGTTCAAAGTTGTTTGTGCGCTGATGTGCAGCGTAAAATCAAGGAGGAAAAATAAATGAATCTGAGTGGATTTGGCTGCGCGAACAGTTTGGATTGTTCTATAGTAAGTTGGAGGTTAATTAATTTTTTTGCAATGCAACGTTGGTGTTATGTTTTGTAGAGAACGATCAAGTCAGAAATACTGTAAAACGTGTGTGTGCTGGTGTATTCTGATATAAACTATATTATCCCCCTGTCCCACCTGTTTACACTCCTCTCCTGCGTTTCCCCTCACGCTGTATCTTGCGTTCTAATTGGCTGTTCGACATAGCACTCATTGCCAGTCGTGCAACTCAGATCAGATATCTGATATGCTAGAAATCTCGATCCGGTCGCAGAGTGCTCGGCGAGCCGGTCGGATCGAGTTGTTGAGCAGTTCACACATAGCAATTGAGAGCCGAGTTTTGATCGCCGAGCGAACGCCGAGTTGCTCCCGAGCCGGCAAATCTAGCGCCGAACAGTCGCCGAACGAAAATCAGGGCAAAAATCGTGTAGTGTGAACTAGGCATAAGGCAGCATCAGATGCTCCTCGTTCTTGAGTCAAAATAGCGTTGAAATTTTAAGATACCTTAAAAGTGAGGATATTAAGGCATCTAGGATTTCGAACAGCCTACATCTCGGGAGCGCGCGTAGGATGACGTAAAAAGCTGTCTATGTAGAGAGCTCACTAGGTTTTTGAACACACCCTAAATTGTCCACGACTGTGTTCGAACTGATGAACCTCGTGTAATGGGTGACTACGTTCCTGTCATGAATGTAACCAAAGTGTAAAACATGATGTTACAATCCTAATGAACAAACAAACAAACCTAGAACATGGTGCGAGGCTACGTCTCCAATACGAAAATACTCCCTGTTCATCCACAGAATTGGTTGGGAGTTTTCCAAACTCAGTTACATTAGTAGTGTTTTAGCTGGTTTAGACTTTGACATCTCGGATTTTTTAACTAATAATTACTAACTGAATTGCCGTAGGATGGCTAGGACTGCCTCATAGTGCAAATTAACCAGTAAACATGAGGCACTTGAACGCTACTTGAATAAAAAGCGTTAAATCGTTAAACACAAACCTTACATTTTGAATTGCACAGCAAATTGCATATTACACGGGAAAAGGCTCATTTCACGTTCCTTGACTCGATTATTAAAGCTGTGAATTAGGTAGGGCCTTAGTTATAGCCATGCGGTTTCAGGTCACAGACCAGGACTGATTCATAGGATTGTGGGTGGGAGTGGACAGTCAAACACCCCAGTGCAAGTGGGAGCAGTATAGAGTAGTAAAGAAGTATGACGAAGGAATAACAGCTTAAAATCAATAAAAACCAGTGCCCAGGTGGCACAGCTGGATTTTCCGCTAGCACACCAGCACTGGGATTCTAAACTCTCTGAGTTTTAATCTCAGCTCTGGTACCGGTCAGCTTGGCGCCCCCTAGCAGGCATAATTGGCAGTGCCAGCAGCAGACAAAATTGACCACCAAGTCTGCTGGGTGGTAAAAGAAAGCACTAAAAGGGGGTGGCGTTTTTAGCGCTATGTAAGGACTTTGGTTAGTAGCTGAGGCGCCTGTACAGAAGTAGAGGATCGTGGAGATCAGTGTGTGACTCTCCATGTGCAAGACTGGTATAAGTCTGGGTGAATAAGAGGGGGGGGGGGGGGGGGTCCTTTTTTTCTCCAATTTTTTCCCCAATTTTCTCCCTGAATCTAGTCGTGTCCAATTACCCTGATTGCGTTACGCTTCACCTCTACCGATACAACCCTCCACTGCTGACTGAGGAGCTTTTCAACTGACACAAGCCCCCTCCGACACGTGTGTAGTACCGACTGCATCTTTTCACCTGCACAAGGCGAGTTCATATGCGGATCAGCCTTGTGTACGGAGAGCCACACCCTGATCAGCATAATTCCTCAACTCTGTGCAGGTGCCATCAATCAGCCAGCAGAGGTCAGAATTGCACCAGTTATGAGGAACCCTGGTCTGGCTTGTCCCACCCTATAAACAACAGCCAAGCCCAGCAGGATGGCAGAGCTGAGACTCGATACAATGTATTTGAAATCCCAGCTCTGGTGTGCTAGCGTATTTTACTGCTGTGCCACCTGAATGGCACATGCTGTGTGCCTTTACAATTCTGCAATGATATTATTCTTTAATCTTAAGAGTGTGTAAAACATTTGTGTTTGGTCTGTAGTTGTTTTTCGACATGCTGCTTTGGTTGGCTGTCATGGCCCTCAGAATCTGGCTTCTGACAGCCCATGTGATGTCCCTACACCATCCACACAGTCAACATGAAGTGCCGAACACCGCTAGCAGCAAGTCGCAGTAGTGAAAGACCTCTCATCACTCGGCAAGAGTTTTGCTTCTTAGGTGACTGGGAACAGCCTGTACTGGGTTTACTTGTTAGCACGGCTTCTTCTGACATTCCATTTCTGCCTTGTCGGAGACTAGATGGTCTTTCTGACAGGGGTTACTGAGGTACACAGCTTCAGTGACACACAGGAGACCCTATCATAGCCTGCATTGTTTCCATAAGGGGAACTCAAACATCAGTGACACATTTCTCAAAGAAAGTAGATTTATTATTTTTTTCCTTCAGTCACTGTCTGTTTCTGAGTCGCTCAGACTTCCTCTGTGTGCCGAGTCTTCGTGTGTTTCCCCTCCCGCTGCTTTATTATCGGGTGGAATGCGAACGCCAGTCAGCTTCGCCTTCTGTTAAAGCACAGTGTGACCACACAGCGTGACCACCCTACCGACCATCCCCGCTGCTCTGCTAGCTGAACCTGCAGCAAAGCATTGACTGTCAGCCAAACCCCTGCCAAACCCCTGTCTGCTTTCAGTCCTGATTCAGACATTTCAGGCTTTCCTCACTGTTAGAAGGAAGGGTGAGAAGTGTGGGACGTCAAGACATAAACCGGGAGAATCAATACAGCTGAATTATTAATGCTTCAGCCTGACATGCAGTTGTTCTCCAGGCTGGTGCTTTAAATGCTATTAT
Organism: Trichomycterus rosablanca; assembly: GCF_030014385.1. Classification (NCBI taxonomy): domain Eukaryota; kingdom Metazoa; phylum Chordata; class Actinopteri; order Siluriformes; family Trichomycteridae; genus Trichomycterus; species Trichomycterus rosablanca. The sequence goes on along the minus strand of NC_085997.1, from coordinate 29,509,936 downwards.
ACATAATTAATTTTTTTAAAGTTAGGACTGAGGATTAAATGCAAATACTACCATAAAGCAGCCATTAATAAAATAAAAAAAACAGCATAAATAAGTGTAATATTTTATCTTATTAAGTACAAAGCCTATTTCTGTAAAAGTTGGGTCATTTACTAAAATGTAATAAAAGTCTTTGAGTAAATATTTAATTGGGCTGCACAGTGGCTTGGTTGGTAGCACTGTCGACCCTAGAGCAAGAAGGTCCTGGCTATGATTCCCTGGTCAAGCGGGCCAGGTCCTTTCTGTGTGGAGTTAGCATGTTCTCCATGTCCATGTGGGTTTTCTCCGAGTGCTCTGGTTTCCTCCCAGAGTCCAAAGACATGCATTTAGGTAAACTGGAGACACTAAAGTCCCCCTAGGTAGATGTGTGTCTCTCTCTGTGTGTGTGTGTGTGGAAACCTGGGGTGTTTCCTGCCTTTCGCCCAGTGAATTGTGCCCACTGCGACACTGAATAGGATAAAACAATGAAGTACAAACCCCATTTCTGTAAAAGTTGGGACATTATGGGGTTGGGACAGTCTGTGGTTGCCTTTGTCGGATTCTCCTCTTTATTATGCGCCAAACAGTTTTAATAGGAGAAGGATCTGGACTACAGGCAGGCCAGTTAATCACATGCACTCTGGGTCTACAGAACTACACTCTTGTGTCATGTGCAGAATAAGGCCTGGCATTGTCTTAATGGAATAATCATAAACTTTCCAGGAAAGTTTGTATCATATTACTCACTTTAATCACAGTATGCGCCTGTGCATCAAAAGTACATTCTCACATACGCAAGTCACCCATGCCGTGGGCACTGATGCACCCCTATACCGTGACAGATGTTGGCTTTCGCCCCTTGCGCTGATAACAGTATGGATGGTCCTTTTCATATTTGGCACAGGGCACTGGACATCTGTTTTTCCTATAAAACAAGCTGAAATCATCTGATCCATCTGAGATGAGCTCGGGCACAGACATCTGGGGGGCATTTCTACAAATAATTTATGTCTGGCTGTCTAATTACATAACAGTTTCAGGTTGCATTGCATGCTGCATTTACAGACGTGTTAAGTGACAGCAGTTCTCCAAAGTACTCCTGAGCCCATGTGGGTATATTTATCACAGTAGGTCATGCAAATATAGCAGTGGTTTCTGGCCTTGTCCTGCATAGACTTAGATTTCTCTGTAATGCTTTAATCTTTTCACAATATTATGTACAGTAGATGGTAAAATATTGCATGTATTCTCATACAAAGTTTGGCACACTGGGGTACACTGATCACCCATAACATTAAAACCACCTCCTTGTTTCTACACTTACTGTCCATTTTATCAGCTCCACTTACCATATAGAAGCATTTTGTAGTTCTACACTTACTGACTGTAGTCCATCTGTTTCTCTACAACACAGAGCAGGTATTATTTAGGTGGTGGATCATTCTCAGCACTGCAGTGACACTGACATGGTGGTGGTGTGTTAGTGTGTGTTGTGCTGGTATGAATGGATCAGACACAGCAGCGCTGATGGAGTTTTTAAATACCGTGTCCACTCACTGTCCACTCTGTTAGACACTCCTACCTAGTTGGTCCACCTTGTAGATGTAAAGTCAGAGACGGTCGCTCATCTATTGCTGCTGTTTGAGTTGGTCATCATCTAGACGTTCATCAGTGGTTACAGGATGCTGCCCACAGGGTGCTGTTGGCTGGATATTCTTGGTTGGTGGACTATTTTCAGTCCAGCAGTGACAGTGAGGTGTTTAAAAACCCCATCAGTATGTCCGTGTCTGATCCACTCATACCAGCACAACACACACTAACACACCACCACCATGTCAGTGTCACTGCAGTGCTTAGAATGATCCACCACCCAAATAATACCTGCTCTGTAGTGGTCCTGGGAGAGTCCTGCAGAGAAACAGATAGACTACAGTCAGTAATTGTAGAACTACTGTACAAAGTGCTTCTATATGGTAAGTGTGGAGCTGATAAAATGGACATTTGTTGTATCTCTGGTTTAATTGTCACCATTAGAACAATCACTGTTACTCCTTTGTTCAGCATGCTGTTCCCTTCTCCGTGTCCTCGTCCTAGCCCTTGTCTTCACCACCTCTTCTATTCCTGTCCTCCCCAGGTTCTGATACTGGCTGATGGAAATAAGGAAGGTTTCCTCTACCAGAAACTTCCAATCCTGTCCTCGCTGATTCAGCAAGAGGGCAAAGCCACGGCGTACGTGTGCCAGGACTTCACCTGTGCGCTGCCCGTCACATGCCCACAGGAGCTGAGGAGACTGCTGCTGGAGTAATGAGCTCTACTGCTGGAGTGGCATTATTAGTCACATTATTGCTACACAGACACACTCTGAATCACTGTCTCATTGTCTGATATTAATGAATATGGACTGTGTCCTTGGTGGCCTGCACTTATAGGGCACTGGCAACAAAACTCTGGCTATGTGCACCATTATGGGAAATGTAAACTCTTTGGAATGGCACCTTAATAACGTCTTTAAAATGTTCTTATACAAAATAATAGGATGATAAAGTGCTTTGACATTTAATTACCAATCTTGGTAAATGCACTGAGTGCCATATGAAATACTTTTTTGCTATGTGTAATATGTTTTGCATAGAAATACTTGTAAATGTGTACTTTTAAAATATAAAGTCGAACAAACAAACAAAAATACACTGATCAGCCGTAACATTAAAACCACCTCCACTGTCCATTTTATCAGCTCCACTTACCATATAGAAGCACTTTGTCATTCTACAATTACTGACTGTAGTCCGACTGTTCTCTACATACTTTTTTATAATAAAAAATTGATAATTGTGTCTGAACCTGAACCTGAACCTACACCTGAACATAATGACTAGAAGAAGTGTCCACATATTTTTCATCATACAGAGCACTGTCATTGCTAGGTGTTTTGTTTGGCAAGGTTCTTCACACTGGTTATGTCCTGTTCACATCCAGTGGTGCTCTAGATCTGATCTCACAAAGGGTATTACCTGCAATATGCCTATTAATTTCATGCAGAATCCATTAGATTTCTCTCTCTCTCTCTCTCTCTCTCTCTCTCTCTCTCTCTCTCTCTCTCTCTCTCTCTCTCTCTCTCTCTCTCTCTCTCTCTCTCTCTCTCTCTCTCTCTCTCTCTCTCTCTCTCTCTCTCTCTCTCTCTCTCTCTCTCTCTCCCTCTCTCCCTCTCTCCCTCTCCCTCCCTCCCTCTCTCCCTCTCCCTCTCCCTCACTCCCTCTCCCTCTCCACTTTTGATAGATACTGATTACTGCAGACCTGGAACACCCCACAAGGGCTGCAGTTTTGGAGATGCTCTGACCCAGTCGTCTAGCCATCACAATTTGGTCCTTGACTCACTCAAATCCTTACACTTGTTCATTTTTCCTGCTTCTAACACATCAACTTTGAGGATAAAATGTTCACTTGCTGCCTAATATATCCCATCTACTAACAGGTGCCGTGATGAAGATAATCAGTGTTATTCACTTCACCTGTCAGTGGTCATAATGTTATGCCTGGTCGGTGTAAGCTGTGTGATAGGCTGTCTGCACCTATATCCCTTGTTGCTGTCATGGGTAAAAGTACCATGGGTAAAATGATCTTTTCTGGGGCGGATGGGATCTTCCAGCAAGACAGTGCAACATGTCACACTGCTAGACACTGGTTGGAAGAGCATGACCAAGACTTCCTAGTACTACCCTGGTGCCCTAATTCCCCAGTCTTGAACTCGACTGAGCATCTGTGGGACCACCTTGATCATCGTGTTTGCTCTATGGATCCTCCCCCACGCACCCTACAGCAGCTGTGAGATGCACTGCAGTCAGCATGGCTCCAGATACCCGTGACAACCTACCAGGACCTTACTGAGTCACTCCTCGTCTAACCCGTCTAGCTGCTGTCCGTTCTGCACACAGCGGTTACTATGGATATAAGCTGGTGGTCATAATAATGTGACTCGTAGCCCAGGTGGCGCAGCGGGATATTCCGCTAGCACACCAGCGCTGAGATTCTGAAAAATAATAATAATGTGACTCGACTGTATATATGTTCACCTCCGAGAACTTTCATTCAGATTTTTATTCTGTTGAGGTGTGTATACATTTCTTGCCCCCCTCTTTATATAGTACTTTATAAAGCCGTTGTAAAATCTTTGGAGATTTTTCCAGATCCAGCATCTGATCTCAGCTTCGTATGATTGATGTGATCCCAGGGCTTCAGTGTGTTGTAAATGGCAGACGGTAAGCACAGCTGTGAGTAAATCAGTACTGCTGTCTCTTTTGAAAACAGATGCAAGGAAATCCAACACAAGGAGCAAAATATTGGCATTGCGTCTTTTCCTCGATCCTGCTTTCAGAGAGAGAAAGCGAGAGGTAAGCAGAAAATCTGCTCTGCCTGTGAATAATAGCACAGTAAGTAGAAGCAGACAAATTTGTAATCAGTAGGCACTGATTTGGACTGCCAAGTCCCTCCTCGGCGTGCCTGGATTCACCGGGAGCCACATTTGCGAACAAGTTGTTGAGAGAAAACGAGTAAGAAGTGTGCTCATGTTCCAGGTCTGTTCCACTTTACTCTGTGATTGTAAAACATCAGTAATTGTTCAGATACTTAACTGTTGGATAAAATGGAACCAAAGTGTGAGTTATACAGTGACAACACTTTGTTAGCCCCCTTTCATGCTGTTCTTCAATGGTCAGGACCACCGCAGAGTAGGTATTATTTGGGTGGTGGATCATTCTCAGCACTGCAGTGACACTGACATGGTGGTGGTGTGTTAGTGTGTGTTGTGCTGGTATGAGTAGATCAGACACAGCAGCGCTGCTGGAGTTTTAAAACACCTCACTGTCCCTGCTGGACTGAGAATAATCCACCAACCAAAAATATATCCAGCCAACAGCGCCCAATGGGCAGCGCTTGTGACCACTGATGAAGGTCTAGATGATGACCAACTCAAACAGCATCAATAGATGAGCGATCGTCTCTGACTTTACATCTACAAGGTGGACCAACTAGGTAGGAGTGTCTAATAGAGTGGACAGTGAGTGGACACGGTATTTAAAAAGTCCAGTAGCACTGTTGTGTCTGATCCACTCATACCAGCACAACACACACTAACACACCACCACCATGTCAGTGTCACTGCAGTGCTGAGAATGATCCATCACCTAAATAATACCTGCTCTGTGGGGGTACTGACCGTTGAAGAACAGAGTGAAAGCAGGATGAAATGTATGTAGAGAAATAGATTACAGTCAGTAATTGTAGAACTTCAAAGTGCTCCTATATGGTAAGTAGAAACAAGGAGGTGGTTTTAATGTTATGGCTGATCAGTGTATATATACTTTCTAAAGATGTCTGGGTGACCACCACCTGCTTATTTATGTAAAGGAACAACTTATAGTCATTTGAAGCACTACTCAGGAGAAATCTGGTGACTTCAGATTCCACCTAGGATGCAGAACTAACTCACCATCTTTTTATGCTCTTTTATTTATAATTTTATGCTATTCGCTGTTAGCAAGCAGATGCTATTTTTCAGACCTGGAACACAGGAATGAAAGAGGAGTGTTCCTCATTATATTCCATTATCCATTGTCTTACTCCCAACCTGGGAACTGCAGCGTCGGTGATCCCCTCAGAGATCATTACTGTGAGAGCCTCTCAGATCAGAAGCTTCTTGTCTTGACCAGCTGGCTGTGTAATAAGGCCACTTGAGGTTTGGTGCATCTGGAGGCATTTCTACATCCAGCTGTGGAGAGGAGCAGCACTGGGACAGTGAGAGTATGGGAATTCAAACAGTAGTGAGTACAGTTATATGAGGTGAAATAGGGTGAAATTTATCTAATGTGAAGTTAGAATAGATTTTATGTTCTACAACCCCAAATCAGAAAAAGTTGGGACAGTACTGAAAATGCAAATAAAATAAATGACTTTTATTTGATTGCAGACAGTTTAAACCCAAGATAATTTATGTTTTATCTGCTCAACTTAATTTTGTTTGTTAATAACCCTCCATTCCTGCATTTCAGGCCTGCAACACATTCCAAAAAAAGTTGGCACGGGGGCAATTTATGCCTAGTAATAAGGTGAAAAAACTAAATAATGATGTGATTCCAAACAGGTGATTGTAATCATGGTTTGGTACAAAAGCAGCATCCAGAAAAGGCTGAGTCTCTGATGAGCAAAGATGATCAGAGGATCTCCAGTTTGTCAACAAATGCGTGAGAACATTATTGAAATGTTTAAAAACAATGTACCTCAAAGAGAGATTGGAAGGGATTTGCATATTTCTCCCTCTACAGTGCATAATATCATTAAACCATTCAAGGAAACAGGAATAATTTTAGTGCATAAAGGCCCAGGAAGCAAGCTTACGCTGAACGCCCGTGATCTTCGATCTCTCAGACGGCACTGCATCAAGAACCGCCACTCAACAATAGCTGATATAACCACATGGGTGGGGGATTACTGTAGTAAACCTTTGTCAAGCACTACAATACAGAGTTACATGCACAAATGCCACTTAAAACTTTACCGTGCAAAAAAGAAGCCTTATGTTAACCATGTCCAAAAGCGGCGTCGACTTCTCTGGGCTCAGAGGCATCTAGGATGGACCATCACACAGTGGAAACGTGTATTGTGGTCAGATGAATCAGCATTCCAGGTCTTTTTTGGACTGGACTGGCGTGCCTGTAGTCCTGACCTGTCCCCTATAGAGAATGTGTGGAAAATTTTGAAACGGAAAATGCGACAACGACGACCCCGTACTGTTGCACATCTTAAGAGGTGTTTGCAGGAAGAATGGGACAAAATAAAAGCTGAAACACTAAATCACTTGGTCTCCTCGGTGCCAAAACGTCTTTTAAGTGTGGTGAAAAGGAATGGCAACATTACAAAGTGGTAAATGCTTTACTGTCCCAACTTTTTTTTTGGAATGTGTTGAAGGCCTGAAATGCAGGAATGAATGTTTATTAATAAATGAAATGAAGTTGAGCAGATAAAACATGAAATATCTCAGGTTCATCCTGTCTGCAATCAAATAAAAGTCAAAGTAAATGTAATAAACACTGTGTTTTATTATTTTTTATTATTTGCATTTTCCATACTGTCCCAACTTTTACTGATTTGGGGTTGTAGATGCATTTATCTATAATTAATACCTGCTTTATTCATTGGGGTCATCTTGGGTCAACAGTCTACAAGGAAGAATGTGTGCAAGGGAGGAAAACACCTTAGACAGGGTGCCAGTCCTTCACATACTCACCCATTCTGTCACACACCAAAGAGCAATTCATACTAGCCAATCCATGGGCATGATTTTAAGAAGTGGGTACACTTTTTACACACACACACACAAAGGAACAAAGGAAGAACGTATATTATTAACGTTTTTTTCTTCTCTTTCTTGGTAATCTGCCTCTTGCAAACTTAATTACCTTAATTATTCAGTCAAGTGTTTTAAAAAGGTTTCATGCGGCAGCTTCCAGTGGTGCTGCGTCACTGTCAGACGTTATCTAAAGCCTGCCATGGAGAATTGCCCGAGGACTTCTCCGGACTTTATACAGACATCGATTTCTTCCTGTCTGCCTCTAGCATATTGGCTGACGATCAGTGGGGTATCTGCCCCATAAGGTTCTGGTGAAACCCACAGCTCCTGTCATGTTTATTATACAGTAGATCCATACTCTATTGACCTAGTGTGTGGGTGGTGGTCTCCACAAACAAAACGGACGTCATCTGTTATGACCTCAGAGATTCGAAAGAGACTTGAAAAGTTTGAATCAGAATGTACCCTGTTTGTTAGCATGAGGAGGGTGTTTCTGTACACAGTGAGGAGAAAAATGGAATGTACAGCTGATAGTGCTGCCAAGAGTCTTACCACTTAAAACTATTTAATATTACCCTTCAAGCGATTAATCACCAGTCCTTTAATTGTACTGCACTACTAGCTTTGTTATTTCCCAAGGGCGAGTCAGTGCCCTCGTTTTTGCTGGTTCATCAAGCTATTTGTATGCCATTTGCAGAGATACATCTCTATTCTAGACCTTCTTCTCTCATGGGACCAATTAGCCATCTTCCTTCTGTACTCCTTGACACGGGATCACTCTTGTTAACCCTTCATTGCTTGAAGCTAACCAGCCAACAGCAAACTGATCAATGGAGGAAAATCACTTCGTGTTTAAACTCAAAAGCACTATCCTAGGCACACTGTTTGGTCTTTCCAAGTCGTCAGGTTGCTGTACAGTTCACACTACACGACTGGATCTCTTGTAATCGGGAGTCTTTGAAGTCGGTGTGTATTTCACACTACACGACCGATCGGCGATAGGGGGTTTCACACTACACCATCTATCACCAACTGGAATCGCAGGCCAAAATGACTAGGGGTTTAATGAAACCGTGTCCAAAAATGCACGTGCAGCGTAAAATCAAGGAGAAAAAAAGAAAGAATGGATTTGGCTACGTAAACAGCATGGATTGTTATATAGTGAGTTGGAGGTTAATAAATATTTTTTGCAATGCAGCGTTGGTGCTATGTTTTGTAGAGAATGATATGGTCAGAAATACTGTAAAACTTGTGTGTGTGCCGATGTATTCTGATAAAAACTATATTACGCCCTTGTTTCACCTTTTTACACTCCTCCCCTGCGTTTCCCCTCACACCGTATCTTGCGTTCTCATTGGCTGTACGACATAGCACTCATTGCCATTTGGGCGACTCAGATCCAGATATTTAACATGCTAGATATCTCTCTTCAGTTGGCGAGTGCTCGGCGAGCCGCTTGGATCGAGTTGTTCACACATAGCGATTGAGAGCCGAGTTTTATTTATTTATATTTTTTCCCCTCTTTTTTCCCCAAATTTTTATCCCCAGTCTAGTTGTGTCGACCTAGCATTATTCCTCAGCCCTGTGCAGGCGGCATCAGTCAGCCAGCAGGGGCCGCAGTTGCACCAGTTATGAGGACCTATGATCTGACTTTTTACCCCTAACCCTGAACAACAGCCAATCGTTGTTCATACTGCCGCCCAGCCTAGTCGGAGAGGCAGAGCTGAGGTTCGATACGATGTTTTCGAAACCCCAACTCTGGTGAGCTAGCGTACTTTACTTCCACGCCACCTGAGCGGCAACAGCCGAGTTTTGATCGCAGGGCGTACGTGAGTTGCTCCTGAGCCGGCAAATCTAGCACTGACCAGTCGTCGAGCGAAAATCAGGGCAAAAATCTTGTAGTGTGAACTACGCATAATGGGCTGTTCAGCCGTGTTGAGAACAGGGCATTTGTGGGCCCTTGATATCTGCCAAAGTTGGAAATTACCTCTCCTTTATGTAATATTAATGTTAAAAGGCAGTTGCTCTTACAATTTTCCAATTTACTGTCAATATTTACCATGAATCGTATGCCCACCTCCACATTAAAACCACATTTGATACCCAGCATGAACATAAAATTGAATATTTCATTTCTGCAGGAGATGAGACACAAAGATGGTGCCACATCACAATTTTGGCTTGAGGCTGACCAGATATTTGGGTGCCCCAGGCACTAGCTTTAGGCTAGGCTCGAGGGGTGAGTCCCAGGAAGTCTAATCCATGCAGAGTACGCTTAATCTTGTTTGAAACTTGTATGGGGTTCAGTATGGTTTCCCGTTTGCTGACTTGCTCTTAGTCTGTTTCCCATGAGCTGTGGATGTTTTCCAGAAGATACAGGTCACATGAGCAGGCAACAGTAATTCATAATTTCTGAAAACTCTGGAGAATAGACACTGCTCCTACATGGTAAGAGAAGACAGTTAAACTCATTTGCAAATTTGCATGGTTGCCCCTGGTCGTCTCCAGCTAAAGCTTGATGGAGTCCACAGGGCAGCCACAGTATTGGGGATTATGTGATACAGCTGACATGAGAATGTTTGTGGATCCCCCTGGGGGAGCTGGGAACTGTGGTTGTGAATAGAGTCAATCATCTCAACCTTCTTCAGCTACAACTCCTAACAAAAAAGGCCAAATAGTTTCTGTTAAGAATGGTAGAGGAGCAACTCTTGTCACCACTGGTAGCATGAGGTGGTACCTGCAGCCCATTCAGGTTGCACAAGTAAAGTAGTCCAGCTCCTCCATCCATATGTGTCATCACGAAAAGATTTGCTGTGTTCCAGCACAGTCTCGAGCATGGAGGAGATACAAGGACATGGGCCGTTACACAAGGAGAGTTGGACAGTGCAGTAGAAGGGCATCAGAATCTGCTACTTTGTGCAAAGAGCATTGCAAAACGACCTCCAGAGGGTTACTGAGGGCAACAATATGACCTCTAAGGGGCTACATGCACATACTTTTGCATATTTTTGACCAAACTGCAATGAGAGCCCAAAGTCTTCTAGTAGGACCTGTGTTCACAGCCCAGCACCATGCAGATCGATTGGCATTCACCAGAGAACTCAAGAACTGGCAGGTCTGTCACTGTCACCTAGTTCTCTTCGCAGATGAGGGGGCAATTTAGGGCTAGTAATGAGGTGAAAAAACTAAATAATGATGCGATTTTAAACAGGTGATATCAACAGGTGATTGTAATCATGGTTTGGTACAAAAGCAGCATCCAGGAAAGGCTGAGTCTCTGATGAGCAAAGATGGCCAGAGGATCTCCAGTTTGTCTCCCTCTACAGTGAATAATATCATTAAACCATTCAAGCAATCAGGAGGAATTTCAGTGCATAAAGGCCAAGGGCAAGGGCGCAAGCTTAAGCTGAACGCACATGATCTTCGATCTTTTAGACACCACTGCATCAGGAACCACCACTCAACAATAGCTGATATAACCACATGGGTGAGGGATTACTTTGGCAAACCTTTGTCAAGCACTACAATACAGAGTTACATGCACAAATACCACTTAAAACTTTACTGTGCAAAAAAGAAGCCTTATGTTAACTATGTCCAGAAGCGGCTTCGACTTTTCTGGGCTCAGAGGCATCTAGGATGGACCATCACACAGTGGAAACGTGTATTGTGATCTTCGATCCCTCAGACGGCACTGCATCAAGAACCGCCACACAACAATAGCTGATATAACCACATGGGTGAGGGATTACTTTGGCAAACCTTTGTCAAGCACAACAATACAGAGTTACATGCACAAATACCACTTAAAACTTTACTGTGCAAAAAAGAAGCCTTATGTTAACTATGTCCAGAAGTGGCTTCGACTTCTCTGGGCTCAGAGGCATCTAGGATGGACCATCACACAGTGGAAATGTGTATTGTGGTCAGATGTATCAGCATTCCAGGTCTTTTTTTGGAAAAAATGGACGCTGTGTATATCTCAGGTTGTAAGTAAATGTAAGAAACTCTGTGTTTTTTTTTTATTATTTGCTTTTTTCATGCCGTCCCAACTTTTTCTGACTTGGGGTTGTAGAAGTTACCCATCAACATCAGACCCAATGTACACTCATGGATAACTTTATATAACTCACCGTACCTGCTTAATGACCTAATCACATGCAATCACAAGCACATTTGTCTTTCATATTCCCTGCTGAGGAGCCTGACTCAGAAATATAAATCTGACTAAACCAATTAGACAATAAATAAAGATTTCTATAAGGGCTTCCTGATGGGAACAACTGTTCTTCATAATAAATGCTTTCAGTTGATCTCAGCATGCTTCTGGTACTGGCTGATTGGACTATTTGTTCAGTGAATTGACCCAAATTGTTTTTAATAATCTAAACCTTCTGGATTTAAAATGTACCAGACTGTGGTACATTCTGGCGACACAGTGGCTCAGTGGGTAGCACTGTCGCCTTACAGCAAGAAGCTGCTGGGTTTGATTTAGAGGTGGAGCGGGTCTGGGTCAATTCTCCCCATGTCTGTGTGGATTTTCTCCGGGTGCTCCGGTTTCCTCCCACAGTCCAAAGCCATTTTTGGGGTCAGTCATAATGTTTTGGCTCGTCAGGGCAAGTACTTTATAATACATGGCCAAAAGTGTGTATACTCACATTACTGAGTTCAGGTGTTTCAGCCACATCCATTGTTAACAGTCAATTACATATAATAAAGCATGTGCTTACAATGTTCTGGCAACAGTTTAGGAAAGTCCCTTTCCTGTTTCCTGACCCAAAATCTAGTGGTCTACACAGAGCCTAGATCTCATCCTTAATGCTCATCTTTGGAAAGAATTGGAACATTACAGTCCAGGTTTTTGGTCCAGCATTATTCCACATACATATGCTGTTTTTACAGCAAATGAACACTGATTAATAATAAATGAAAAGCATTATTTATCATTTCATGTAGCATGAAATTTTATTGTATATAAAAAAAACAACTATTCAAAATCCAACACAAGGTGGTCCAACTAGATAGGAGTGTCTAATAGAGTGGACAGTGAGTGGACAAGGTATTTAAAAATCCAGCAGAGCTGCTGTGTCTGATCCACTCATACCAGCACAACACACACTAACACACCACCACCATGTCAGTGTCACTGCAGTGCAAAGAATGATCCACCACCCAAATAATACCTGCTCTGTGGTGGTCCTGTGGGGTCCTGAGCATTAAACAGCATGAAAGCATGCAAAGAAACAGATGGACTACAGTCAATAATTGTAGAACTACAAAGTGCTTCTATATGGTAAGTGGAGCTGATAAAATGGACAGTGAGTGTAGAAACAAGGAGGTGGTTTTAATGTTATGGCTGATCAGTATATATACATATATTTCGATAGATGGATGGATGGATGGATGGATGGATGGATGGATGGATGGATGGATGGATGGATGGATGGATGGATGGATGGATGGATGGATAGATAGATAGATAGATAGATAGATAGATAGATAGATAGATAGATAGATAGATAGATAGATAGACAAAGACAAAGAGCAGAATAAGGTGGTTGGTTGATCATTGTCTCATCATCACAGCCGGTGGCACCCTGCTATACGGCTTCTGATAGTGATTTCATTGCTGTTGATTTTGTACTATGTCAAAGAACAAGAAGCAGATTTAAAACTGAGATGATGCTACTTCATGTGTGTCTCATTTAAAAGCAGTGCAGATTGACTGATCATACATTTACATTTTTACACTGTAATGTAAGAAATCCAATAAATCTGTTTTTCTGATGCTCTTGAGGTTGTAATATACTGTAATTTTTAGGACTGGTAATATAAGTGGATGTGTGGTTATTAAAAAGGAACATTAGTTTCTTTGCAGGCTTGTTCTAGTATCTAGTGTTTTATTGGATTCTAACTGCAGCAGTGGGAATTGAACAATAACGGATGTAGCTCATTATTTTAGCCTAGTTAATTAAGAAGGGCTAGATAAGCTATGCAGAATCAATTTTAGCTGTTGTGTGCAGCTACTGGCCTGTCAAGCTTTCTGTGTTAGTCAACAAGCAGACCTGTGAGGAACCTACATAGACGTCTTAACCCTTCTCCCGACCGATGCACATGTATGCATTTCATATTTACCTGTTTCACATTTCCCTGAAGGGTCCGTACATTGACAGATACACTGATCAGCCATAACATTAAAACCACCTCCTTGTTTCTACACTCACTGTCCATTTTATCAGCTCCACTTACCATATAGAAGCACTTTGTAGTTCTACAATTACTGACTGTAGTCCATCTGTTTTTCTGCATGCTTTGTTAGCCCCATTTCATCCTGTTCTTTAATGCTCAGGACCCCACAGGACCACCACAGAGCAGGTATTATTTAGGTGGTGGATCATTCTCAGCACTGCAGTGACACTGACATGGTGGTGGTGTGTTAGTGTGTGTTGTGCTGGTATGAGTGGATCAGACACAGCAGCGCTGCTGGAGTTTTTAAATACCGTGTCCACTCACTGTCCACTCTATTATACACTCCTACCTAGTTGGTCCACCTTGTAGATGTAATGTCAGAGACGATCACTCATCTATTGCTGCTGTTTGAGTTAGTCATCTTCTAGACCTTCATTAGTGGTCACAGGACGCTGCCCATGGGGCGCTGTTGGCTGGATATTTTTGGTTGGTGGACAATTCTCAGTCCAGCAGTGACAGTGAGGTGTTTAAAAACTCCATCAGCGCTGCTGTGTCTTATCCACTCGTTCCAGCACAACACACACTAACACACCACCACCATGTCAGTGTCACTGCAGTGGTCCTGTAGGGGTCCTGACCATTGAAGAACAGCATGAAAGGGGGCTAACAAAGTATACAGAGAAACAGATGGACTACAGTCAGTAATTGTAGAACTACAAAGTGCTTCTATATGGCAAGTGGAGCTGATAAAATGGACAGTGAGTGTAGAAACAAGGAGGTGGTTTTTATGTTATGGCTGACCAGTGTATAATATATGTGTAAATTAAACCACTCTCCAGTCTTGTCCTATTGGTGTCAATTTGTATGCATTGGCTACCTCAGCAGACATTCATTCTGCCATGTTACACTCTAACCTCATCTTGTGGATCCTCTCAGCCCGTGTAATAGCGGTTAGCATATGTTGGCATGTATCTGTGCCCAGTCACGTTTTAATGAGCAGATTGTGTGTCAGTGTTATTCTCTGTTTAGGTTTTTTTTGTTGTTGTTGTAACAACTGTCTTGACTAAAATATGTGGTGTGACATTAGCAGACCATGACTCGCTCTCAGCGTCACTTTACACGGAGAGGCAATTTGTCCAGATGGTCAGATGTAATCCAAGAAACCCAAATTAGAAGCTGCTGGATCTTGTGTGACGCTGGCCACAGTCAAACAGGCTTTATAACAACATGAACTTAGAACTCCTTGTTTCTACACTCACTGTCCATTTTATCAGCTCCACTTACCATATAGAAGCACTTTGTAGCTCTGCAATTACTGACTGTAGTCCATCTGTTTCTCTACATGCTTTGTTAGCCCCCTTTCACCCTGTTCTTCAATGGTCAGGACCCCCACAGGACCACCACAAAGCAGGTATTATTTATGTGGTGGATCATTCTCAGCACAGCAGTGATGCTGACATGGTGGTGATGTGTTAGTGTGTGTTGTGCTGGCATGAGTGGATCAGACACAGCAGCACTGCTGGAGTTTTATAATTCCGTGTCCACTCACTGTCCACTCTATTAGACACTCCTACCTAGTTGGTCCACCTTGTAGATGTAAAGTCAGAGACGATCGCTCATCTATTGCTGCTGTTTGAGTTGGTCATCTTTTAGACCATCATCAGTGGTCACAGGACGCTGCACACGGGGCGCTATTGGCTGGATATATTTTAGGTTGATGGACTATTCTCAGTCCAGCAGTGACAGTGAGGTGTTTCAAAACTCCAGCTGTGCTGCTGTGTCTTATGCACTCATACCAGCACAACACACACTAACACACCACCACCATGTCAGTGTCACTGCAGTGCTGAGAACGACCCACCACCTAAATAATACCTGCTCTGTTATGGTTCTGTGGGGGTCCTGACCATTGAATAACAGCATGAAAGGGGGCTAACAAAGCATGCAGAGAAACAGATAGACTACAGTTAGTAATTGTAGAACTACAAGGTGCTTCTATATGGTAAGTGGAGCTGAAAAAATGGACAGTGTGTGTAGAAACAAGGAGGTGGTTTTAATCTTATGGCTGATTGGTGTATGTATACAGGTGTACAGGCTTGTTTGGAAGCTGGGGTCAGCCACTGCACGGCACCCTTGGAGATGAGAGGGTTAAGGGCCTTGCTCAAGGGTCCAATAGTGGCTGCATGGCAGAGCTGGGATTCGAACTCTCAATCTTTCAACTGATAGCCCAAAGCTCTACCCACTAGGCTACCACTGTCCCAAAAACACTGTATATAATCGTTTACTAACTTTAACTGTACTAGTGAAACAGGTTTCTAGATATCTTGAGCATGTGAATGTATTTATGAGCTGCTTCGTGATCCCACAGACAAGCACAAAGCCACGCGTTATTCACAGTTATGTCAGACGAAGACGTAATGACCCAAGGGAGCATCAGGCGACTGTCGGACGATCATTTAGCGCTGAGAGAGTATGCTCTAAACTAGCCAGGCCACACTAGCCCTTGACATTTCCTTGACATTTGTTGACATTTGTTGATGATGTTAACAGTAAAAATGAAAAGTTAATCAGAACTAGGCAAGAATATTGATGCGCAAATGTCAACAAGAGCCATCTGCCCCATCTGGCTCAGGAGGGTTAACTGGACTACAGAGACACGTCCACTTTAAGGTTGGATTGCTGAATCCACACAAACCCCCCCTCCGTCCAGAAGGACTAGGAAATAACCCATGTTCACATTAAATAATTAGTGCAAAGCAAAGGTCAGGCAGTCTTGCAGTGCATGTGTAGCGGTCATTACGCTGCTAAAATTAAAACCTTGCTCTTGTATGAATGTGATTGAAATCACTTCAATCTCAGTAAACCTATTATTGTTAGCAAATGTTATGACTCACTCCCTGTCGGATGTATAGCTAAAATGTGTGTGTGTGTGTGTGTGTGTGTGTGTGTGTGTGTGTGTGTGTTTAGTTCCCCAGAGAACTGGCTCAGAGTAAGAGTGAATTGGGACTGGGCTCAGGCTAATCAGATGCAGGGATCTCGGGGAGAAAATCACTTTGGGTAAAAACACTTCCTTTCTCATATCACTTTTGAATGAATCTCTGATGACCTGCCAGTACAACAAATTCCTGACTTATATGCAGTGAGTGAACTATTTTTTTTTCCTTGTCAACAGAATAATTTCAACAGGAAATAATAAAAAAATAAAAATAAAAAATAAAAAATTATATATATATACCGTATATATACTGTATATATACTGTATATATACTGTATATATACAGTGTATCACAAAAGTGAGTACACCCCTCACATTTCTGCAAATATTTTATTATATCTTTTCATGGGACAACACTATAGAAATAAAACTTGGATATAACTTAGAGTAGTCAGTGTACAACTTGTATAGCAGTGTAGATTTACTGTCTTCTGAAAATAACTCAACACACAGCCATTAATGTCTAAATGGCTGGCAACATAAGTGAGTACACCCCACAGTGAACATGTCCAAATTGTGCCCAAAGTGTCAATATTTTGTGTGACCACCATTATTATCCAGCACTGCCTTAACCCTCCTGGGCATGGAATTCACCAGAGCTGCACAGGTTGCTACTGGAATCCTCTTCCACTCCTCCATGATAACATCACAGAGCTGGTGGATGTTAGACACCTTGAACTCCTCCACCTTCCACTTGAGGATGCGCCACAGGTGCTCAATTGGGTTTAGTCCATCACCTTTACCTTCAGCTTCCTCAGCAAGGCAGTTGTCATCTTGGAGGTTGTGTTTGGGGTCGTTATCCTGTTGGAAAACTGCCTTGAGGCCCAGTTTTCGAAGGGAAAGGATCATGCTCTGTTTCAGAATGTCACAGTACATGTTGGAATTCATGTTTCCCTCAATGAACTGCAGCTCCCCAGTGCCAGCAACACTCATGCAGCCCAAGACCATGATGCTACCACCACCATGCTTGACTGTAGGCAAGATACAGTTGTCTTGGTACTTCTCACCAGGGTGCCGCCACACATGCTGGACACCATCTGAGCCAAACAAGTTTATCTTGGTCTCGTCAGACCACAGGGCATTCCAGTAATCCATGTTCTTGGACTGCTTGTCTTCAGCAAACTGTTTGCGGGCTTTCTTGTGCGTCAGCTTCCTTCTGGGATGACGACCATGCAGACCGAGTTGATGCAGTGTGCGGCGTATGGTCTGGGCACTGACAGGCTGACCTCCCACGTCTTCAACCTCTGCAGCAATGCTGGCAGCACTCATGTGTCTATCTTTTAAAGCCAACCTCTGGATATGACGCCGAACACGTGGACTCAACTTCTTTGGTCCACCCTGGCGAAGCCTGTTCCGAGTGGAACCTGTCCTGGAAAACCGCTGTATGACCTTGGCCACCATGCTGTAGCTCAGTTTCAGGGTGTTAGCAATCTTCTTATAGCCCAGGCCATCTTTGTGGAGAGCAACAATTCTATTTCTCACATCCTCAGAGAGTTCTTTGCCATGAGGTGCCATGTTGAATATCCAGTGGCCAGTATGAGAGAATTGTACCCAAAACACCAAATTTAACAGCCCTGCTCCCCATTTACACCTGGGACCTTGACACATGACACCAGGGAGGGACAACGACACATTTGGGCACAATTTGGACATGTTCACTGTGGGGTGTACTCACTTATGTTGCCAGCTATTTAGACATTAATGGCTGTGTGTTGAGTTATTTTCAGAAGACAGTAAATCTACACTGCTATACAAGTTGTACACTGACTTCTCTAAGTTATATCCAAGTTTCATGTCTATAGTGTTGTCCCATGAAAAGATATAATGAAATATTTGCAGAAATGTGAGGAGTGTACTCACTTTTGTGATACACTGTATATATATATATATAAAGTACACTGATCAGCCATAACATTAAAACCACCTCATTGTTTCTACACTCACAGTTCCCATATAGAAGCACTTTGTAGTTCTCCAATTACTGACTGTAGTCCATCTGTTTCTCTGCATGCTCTGTTAGCCCCCTTTCATGCTGTTATTCAATGGTCAGGGCTCTTCCAGGACCACTACAGAGCAGGTATTATTTGGGTGGTGGATCATTCTCAGCACTGCAGTGACACTGACATGGTGGTGGTGTGTTAGTGTGTGTTGTGCTGGTATGAGTGGATAAGACACAGCAGCGCTGATGGAGTTTTTTTTTAACACCTCACTGTCACTGCTGAATTCAACGATTATAAACCCAGACCCACAAGCTTACTTAGCATAAAACCATTCCTGCCCAATTTAAACCAACAGTAGACCAGCACTGGCCAGTGGTAACAAGTTAGCAGCAACCAACTAACTTTCTTCTCAGCAGCAATACAACACTGATGGTTTATTAATGTGTAATGTAGCGTAAGGTAAATGCAAGAGGAATGAAGTGTGGACGATCAATTTGGGGAGGGGTTCCCACTGAACAGACATAAGTGATTTATAACAAATCAATAACTTAAGTACTTCCTTCAGTCCACAGTAATTTTGTTTTATTATTCTCAGCATAAACCTGTCAAGATTGAAGGACAAGTCTGATCCGGTGTAACACATATGGTTACTGGTTGACGAGCAGAAAATTGAAAATGATTATTAAAGCAGAACTGGCCCACAAAGCTTAGCATGGATCCAATGCAGCCATGAAACAAACAAAACCATTTGGGGAATTTATAGCTGTTTTTATATGTGAAACAATAAATCATGTGAAACTATAAATTACTAGAAATGCGTTGGAAATTGTCCCGGTCTTATGACACACATACACAGACAAAAGTGCACTGACTACATGGAATAAACACACACACACACACACACACACACACATCACACACACACACATGTTATCATTTTTTTAATACTGTAGTTAAAGTTACTTCTACACCCAATTTTAGTTTACACAGGCAGACTCTTTTTGACCTGCTATTTCAAATTTACTGTTATTGGAAAAGAATAGAAAATTTCTAACACTGAATCATTTCCGATCATTAAACCATAAAAAACATGATATTGCACAAATGGAATTTAAATAAAACCACATTTTGAACCCTTTTATTACATAAATTCTATTTTTGCTCAGTCTCTTTCCGTCGTTAACACCAATCTCAGCTAATGCCAGAGACGTCTGCAATTCTTTAGAGAGTTTTTTTATCTAAGATCTTTTGTTAAAACACTGAGATCTTAAAAAGATTTGTAGCGAGCTGTCCGCTCTTGGGTAGATTCCTTACTTGTCCTACTTTTAAATATAGTAGTCAAGTCATAGAGTTTTAAAAATGGATTTGGTACTTTTGCTAAGCCAACTTTTTCTCAGCTCCTCTCATGGCTTTGTGTTTCTGGACAACCATACTGAGGCTGCTTGACTTTAATGGTGAGGTTTAAATGAAGTGAGACCAATATTCTACATGTCTGCAGTGCACAAGGCAACTTCCATACAAGCATGGTTGGGTTTGTTTGGTGTGGATGAACTTAATTTGGGATGAGCTAGATTGGTGATTGTGAGCCAACATTGGTGTCTAACCTTACAAATACTCTTCTGGAGGAGTGGGCAAAAATTCATAGATACACTCCAAAATCTTGTAGAAATGGCCGCTCAGGTGGCGCAGTGGTAAAACACACTAGCACACCAGAGCTGGGATTTCGAATACATCGAATTGAATCTCAGCTCTACCATCCATTGATGCCATCGATTGGCTGTTGTTCAGGGATGGGAAAGCCAGACCAGGGTTCTTCATAACTGGTGCAATTACGACTTCTGCTCACATGCCGTTAGGCTGTTTGATCCGGCCCGTTGAGCATTTACAAAATAGTCCTTTAGAATAGGGCTTGCAAACTGAATCACTGTGTCAACAAGTCAGAAACGACTCCTTTCAAACGAATTATTCATTGGAATTGAATCAGGGAGCTGTGCTCTTATCTATGGTAAAGATTCATTTGTTTTGCTCACTCTATTTCATTACGGTGTCGTGCTCAAACAGCTTAATGTTCATTTGTTAAAGAGATTCCGAGGTGAGGCCTTGATAAACAGCTGTATAAACCAATCAGAACTTCCGAATTCAGATTTTGGGTGGAATTTTAATCTCTCTCTTCATTGGTTATTGTATAAATGACAGCTTAGTGAACGAATTACCAGTTTCAACCGCGAAAGCCGATAGAATAAATGATCTAAAACGTTTTTCGTTTGTTAGGTGGATAAAAACAGTTGGGTATGGATTTTTTATATTCTGGAAATATTCTGGAAACATACAAGATGGCCTCCAAGAAGAAAAAAAAGTGGATTATATCCCTAATGGAACAACACACATACAGTGTATCACAAAAGTGAGTACACCCCTCACATTTCTGCAAATATTTTATTATATCTTTTCATGGGACAACACTATAGAAATAAAACTTGGATATAACTTAGAGTAGTCAGTGTACAACTTGTATAGCAGTGTAGATTTACTGTCTTCTGAAAATAACTCAACACACAGCCATTAATGTCTAAATGGCTGGCAACATAAGTGAGTACACCCCACAGTGAACATGTCCAAATTGTGCCCAAAGTGTCAATATTTTGTGTGACCACCATTATTATCCAGCACTGCCTTAACCCTCCTGGGCATGGAATTCACCAGAGCTGCACTGGTTGCTACTGGATTCCTCTTCCACTCCTCCATGATGACATCACGGAGCTGGTGGATGTTAGACACCTTGAACTCCTCCACCTTCCACTTGAGGATGCGCCACAGGTGCTCAATTGGGTTTAGTCCATCACCTTTACCTTCAGCTTCCTCTGCAAGGCAGTTGTCATCTTGGAGGTTGTGTTTGGGGTCGTTATCCAGTTGGAAAACTGCCATGAGGCCCAGTTTTCGAAGGGAGGGGATCATGCTCTGTTTCAGAATGTCACAGTACATGTTGGAATTCATGTTTCCCTCAATGAACTGCAGCTCCCCAGTGCCAGCAACACTCATGCAGCCCAAGACCATGATGCTACCACCACCATGCTTGACTGTAGGCAAGATACAGTTGTCTTGGTACTTCTCACCAGGGCGCCGCCACACATGCTGGACACCATCTGAGCCAAACAAGTTTATCTTGGTCTCGTCAGACCACAGGGCATTCCAGTAATCCATGTTCTTGGACTGCTTGTCTTCAGCAAACTGTTTGCTGGCTTTCTTGTGCGTCAGCTTCCTTCTAGGATGACGACCATGCAGACCGAGTTGATGCAGTGTGCGGCGTATGGTCTGAGCACTGACAGGCTGACCTCCCACGTCTTCAACCTCTGCAGCAATGCTGGCAGCATTCATGTGTCTATTTTTTAAAGCCAACCTCTGGATATGACGCCGAACACGTGGACTCAACTTCTTTGGTCGACCCTGGCGAAGCCTGTTCCGAGTGGAACCTGTCCTGGAAAACCGCTGTATGACCTTGGCCACCATGCTGTAGCTCAGTTTCAGGGTGTTAGCAATCTTCTTATAGCCCAGGCCATCTTTGTGGAGAGCAACAATTCTATTTCTCACATCCTCAGAGAGTTCTTTCCCATGAGGTGCCATGTTGAATATCCAGTGGCCAGTATGAGAGAATTGTACCCAAAACACCAAATTTAACAGCCCTGCTCCCCATTTACACCTGGGACATTGACACATGACACCAGGGAGGGACAACGACACATTTGGGCACAATTTGGACATGTTCACTTTGGGGTGTACTCACTTATGTTGCCAGCTATTTAGACATTAATGGCTGTGTGTTGAGTTATTTTCAGAAGACAATAAATCTACACTGCTATACAAGCTGTACACTGACTACTCTAAGTTATATCCAAGTTTCATGTCTATAGTGTTGTCCCATGAAAAGATATAATGAAATATTTGCAGAAATGTGAGGGGTGTACTCACTTTTGTGATACACTGTATATAGATTAGGTAAGCAGCGGTTATGATTTTCTGCTGCTGTGTGATTGATCTAGGTCACAGTTCTGCTGTTTACTGTGTTTTTATTTTGCAATGATAGCAAAGCATGATCAAATATTGTATATATATATATGTATTATATATACGTATATATATAAAATACAGATATAATATTTAATACTGTTAATATTTATACAAATACAGCCTTGTAATAATACAAAATATAAACACTGTAATTCTGTCAGAATGTATCAGAACTACAGTATTTTGGAGTTTGCGCACTCCAAACACTACCATCCTTTGTTAAAGTCAAGTCTATCGTCTATACACACAGACATTTCATTCTTTGATTGATAATTTATATTAGTTCACCCCCCCCATCTGCTACTGGCCTGGCCCGTCTGTAAAATTTTTAAACCCAGTGTGGCCCTTGAGCCAAAAAATTTGCCCACCCCTGATGTAGAGAGATCATTAGACCCTGGAACACTTGGAGGCATTGCTGTATGTTCGGGATATGCCAACGCAACTAACAATAACGTAGAGACACTTGATTAAGTATAAATTGCTATGCTGCCACTGTTTTTTAAACTGTTCTGAAATTTTCTGACCACCAAACATACACTCAGAATGGAAGTAATTTCACTACTCTAATACCTTTCCTCAGTGTTATTGACACAAAATTTCCTCTCAGTTTAATTTTGCAGATGTCTGAAATCTGCCCATCAAGGTTCTATTTTTGATTCACTTTGATACTTTGTATATTTACCACAAGGCAACTGCGAAGTTGAAACTTCATAGGTTGCAACATACTTCTGAATTCCTGAATGACAGAGCACACACATGCTTCCTGTTAGCCACAAAAACAGCAAATTAATTTGTTTTTATTTTATTTTAAAAGTATTTGTTGCAGTACTGTACGACTCCTCTGCTGTCACTGCGAGCGCGGATGTTGGCAGATGATGTGACAGCGCAGGTGTGTGTGTGCGCATGTGTAACGTCGATCACATGCAGCACCTATAACATCTGCTCAGCCGAGTCCTGCTTCTCTGAACTGCTTCCAATTTACATTCCTGCATAGTGATTTCGATCAGCGCACTTTGATAAATCATACAACAATTTACAATTTACAGACCCACGTTTAGAGCCCCACAGTCACGCGATCGTAGTGACCGTGGCTGGCCCGTAGTCCGGCAGAACGAGAACAGATGGGCATGGATACTCAAAACAACAGGCAAGAATATATTAAATAAAAAATTAATGGGAGGCCATAAATCTGCTTGCTGTTCCACTGAGATCTATATCCTAGACAGGGGGAAAAACATGAAAACTAACGCTACACTTCAGAGTATTTTATTGTCATAAAGCACATTTCCAGAAAACTTGGAACACTTTGTGAAATGCAATAAAAAGAAGAATCTGTGATTTGTTAGATTTCGAAGGGAGGGGATCATGCTCTGTTTCAGAATGTCACAGTACATGTTGGAATTCATGTTTCCCTCAATGAACTGCAGCTCCCCAGTGCCAGCAACACTCATGCAGCCCAAGACCATGATGCTACCACCACCATGCTTGACTGTAGGCAAGATACAGTTGTCTTGGTACTTCTCACCAGGGCGCCGCCACACATGCTGGACACCATCTGAGCCAAACAAGTTTATCTTGGTCTCGTCAGACCACAGGGCATTCCAGTAATCCATGTTCTTGGACTGCTTGTCTTCAGCAAACTGTTTGCTGGCTTTCTTGTGCGTCAGCTTCCTTCTAGGATGACGACCATGCAGACCGAGTTGATGCAGTGTGCGGCGTATGGTCTGAGCACTGACAGGCTGACCTCCCACGTCTTCAACCTCTGCAGCAATGCTGGCAGCATTCATGTGTCTATTTTTTAAAGCCAACCTCTGGATATGACGCCGAACACGTGGACTCAACTTCTTTGGTCGACCCTGGCGAAGCCTGTTCCGAGTGGAACCTGTCCTGGAAAACCGCTGTATGACCTTGGCCACCATGCTGTAGCTCAGTTTCAGGGTGTTAGCAATCTTCTTATAGCCCAGGCCATCTTTGTGGAGAGCAACAATTCTATTTCTCACATCCTCAGAGAGTTCTTTCCCATGAGGTGCCATGTTGAATATCCAGTGGCCAGTATGAGAGAATTGTACCCAAAACACCAAATTTAACAGCCCTGCTCCCCATTTACACCTGGGACATTGACACATGACACCAGGGAGGGACAACGACACATTTGGGCACAATTTGGACATGTTCACTTTGGGGTGTACTCACTTATGTTGCCAGCTATTTAGACATTAATGGCTGTGTGTTGAGTTATTTTCAGAAGACAATAAATCTACACTGCTATACAAGCTGTACACTGACTACTCTAAGTTATATCCAAGTTTCATGTCTATAGTGTTGTCCCATGAAAAGATATAATGAAATATTTGCAGAAATGTGAGGGGTGTACTCACTTTTGTGATACACTGTATATAGATTAGGTAAGCAGCGGTTATGATTTTCTGCTGCTGTGTGATTGATCTAGGTCACAGTTCTGCTGTTTACTGTGTTTTTATTTTGCAATGATAGCAAAGCATGATCAAATATTGTATATATATATATGTATTATATATACGTATATATATAAAATACAGATATAATATTTAATACTGTTAATATTTATACAAATACAGCCTTGTAATAATACAAAATATAAACACTGTAATTCTGTCAGAATGTATCAGAACTACAGTATTTTGGAGTTTGCGCACTCCAAACACTACCATCCTTTGTTAAAGTCAAGTCTATCGTCTATACACACAGACATTTCATTCTTTGATTGATAATTTATATTAGTTCACCCCCCCCATCTGCTACTGGCCTGGCCCGTCTGTAAAATTTTTAAACCCAGTGTGGCCCTTGAGCCAAAAAATTTGCCCACCCCTGATGTAGAGAGATCATTAGACCCTGGAACACTTGGAGGCATTGCTGTATGTTCGGGATATGCCAACGCAACTAACAATAACGTAGAGACACTTGATTAAGTATAAATTGCTATGCTGCCACTGTTTTTTAAACTGTTCTGAAATTTTCTGACCACCAAACATACACTCAGAATGGAAGTAATTTCACTACTCTAATACCTTTCCTCAGTGTTATTGACACAAAATTTCCTCTCAGTTTAATTTTGCAGATGTCTGAAATCTGCCCATCAAGGTTCTATTTTTGATTCACTTTGATACTTTGTATATTTACCACAAGGCAACTGCGAAGTTGAAACTTCATAGGTTGCAACATACTTCTGAATTCCTGAATGACAGAGCACACACATGCTTCCTGTTAGCCACAAAAACAGCAAATTAATTTGTTTTTATTTTATTTTAAAAGTATTTGTTGCAGTACTGTACGACTCCTCTGCTGTCACTGCGAGCGCGGATGTTGGCAGATGATGTGACAGCGCAGGTGTGTGTGTGCGCATGTGTAACGTCGATCACATGCAGCACCTATAACATCTGCTCAGCCGAGTCCTGCTTCTCTGAACTGCTTCCAATTTACATTCCTGCATAGTGATTTCGATCAGCGCACTTTGATAAATCATACAACAATTTACAATTTACAGACCCACGTTTAGAGCCCCACAGTCACGCGATCGTAGTGACCGTGGCTGGCCCGTAGTCCGGCAGAACGAGAACAGATGGGCATGGATACTCAAAACAACAGGCAAGAATATATTAAATAAAAAATTAATGGGAGGCCATAAATCTGCTTGCTGTTCCACTGAGATCTATATCCTAGACAGGGGGAAAAACATGAAAACTAACGCTACACTTCAGAGTATTTTATTGTCATAAAGCACATTTCCAGAAAACTTGGAACACTTTGTGAAATGCAATAAAAAGAAGAATCTGTGATTTGTTAGATCTCTAATTCTTTCACTTACCAACTTAGTTGTATTTTTTCTATTTATTTATTCATTTTCCCCCTTTTTCTCCCCATTTAGCATTTAAATCTTTACGATTTCACATTGTAACTAAATCTTCTGTTGTTTTACCCCGAGGTGGTTCTGACGGAAACTTGTTTACCCTCTCCAGACTGCCGTGCCAACAATGCTGCTCCTGCTAGATGGGATGGAAACCTGGCGTGTTTGCACCAAAAACGTCCAGAACTTACAACAGACTTTATCACAGACTGGACTGAACAGTGAAGAACTCCAATTATTTTTTGCTAGTTACAACTTTCAATATAATTTTGTGTTTGTATGATTTGTTTAAGTCCTATTTATTTAAAGTATCCTCCAGGCCACTCAAGAAGGATGGGTCACTGCTGAGTCTGGTTCCTCACAAGGTTTCTTCCTGTAATTCTAAGGGAGTTTTTCCTTGCCACTGATGCCCTCGGCTTGCTCAATAGGGGTTTTTGGTCTTTTGGTCCTGGATTCTGTAAAGTTGCTTTAAAACAATGTCCATTGTAAAAAGCGCTATACAAATAATTTGTAAAAATTTTGTTTATGCATTTTCTCCCCTTTTTCTCCCTTTTAGCACGTCCAATTGCCCGATTGCATCATGCTTCCTCTCCAGCAATGCCGATCCCTGCTCTGATTGAGGAGAACGAAGCTAACCCATGGCCCCTCCGACATGTGGGCAGCATGCCGTATACATTTTATCACCTGCACTTTGACGAGTGCAGTGCAGCTCAACGTTGTGTACGGAGAGACACACCCTGAGAGCACTCTTTTCTCATCTCTGTGCAGGCGCCATCAGTCAGCTAGCAGAGGTCGTAATTGCACCAGTCATGGGAGAGAGACCCCATCTGGCTTAGTCCCGCCCATATCTGAACAAGAGGCCAATCGTTGTCCATGTGGCTGCTCAGCCTTAGCCGGTAGGCAGAGCTGAGATTCGATACGATGTATTGGAGATCCCAGCTCTGGTTCCAGCGTGTGTTTTTTACCACTGCGCCACCTGAGCGGCCCCTACACAAATAAATTTGACTTGTCTTCTGCTGCAGTGGATCCCTGATTGTGTTGGAGGAGGGTATTTTGCTGCTCACGTGCCCTCTGACGTGTGCACAGTCCTAGCAGTCCTTCTGCACAGGTGTCTCTGCCAGTTAACCAGGGTCCTTGCACAGCATTTGAAGACTCCACCCACTTAGTCTGTCATTTCCCCACCCAGCAGACACGGTGGCCAATTTTGTGTCTGCTGCAGGCACTGCCAATTGTGCCCGCTAGATGCTGGCCAACCGACTGGGGGCGGCACGGTGGCTTAGTGGGTAGCACCGTCGCCTCACAGCAAGAAGGTCCTGGGTTCAATCCCCAGGTGGGGCGGTCCAAGTTTTTTCTGTGTAGAGTTTGCATGTTCTCCCCGTGTCTGCGTGGGTTTACTCCGGGTGATCCAGTTTCCTCCCACAGTCCAAAGACATGCAAGTGAGGTGAATTGGATGTAAGGAGTGGTCTTGGGTCTAGGCAGACTCCAGCCGCTAGGGGTCAACAGCGAGCCGGCAATCAGGACTAATGCCCAGCACCTGTGTACAGGTCTATAAAGAGACAGAGAAACAGCCAGAACTTGCTGGTTCTTTGTCTCATGCGAGCAAACACATGCAGCCGGTAATCTTGGTAGAGGATTGAAAGTTTTCACCCTCACCCCATTTCTCTCTAGTCTCAAGTTGTTCTCTCTCTCTCTCTCTCTCTCTCTCTCTCTCTCTCTCTCTAGTAAAAGAAAAGCAAAGAAAGAAAAGACAAAAGAAAAGAAAAAGAAAAAAGAAAAAAAAAGAAAAGAAAAAAGAAAAAGATATACAGTATATATATTTATTAGTTAGTGAATATTAAAATATTAGTTCAGTCATTCTCTCTGTTAATTTATTATTATAGTTCTATATTTTCTGTTGGGAAAACCTTTTGTTTTATTTACCCCTTTTTCTCATGAGGTGGCCATTGTTCCCCTGGCAGTCCTTTGTTCTTCATTTTTCCCGCTCAAACTTTTCCTCAAAACAGGTGGTGTTTGTATTTTCTTTTGCACCTGTTCAAGCACATTAGTTTTGAACCCACCTGAGTTGACACGCTTTATAAAGAACCTGATTAGCTGAGTGGTAGAGCACTTGATCAGTGTTCTGACGACCTGGGTTCAAGTCCCACTAGGAGAGTTTTTTGTTTGTTAGTTAAATTGCCTAATTCACAGATTACTAAGCACTTGGGTCCAATTCCCAATTGATCTGGTAGCTCATCTAGTACGCAGGTACGCAGGGGTTTGGTGTTCAGATCCACCACTGGGTGAGCGCCATTACATTGGAGACACTAAATTGTAACCAAATTGTAACCAAAAGTTTAAAACATGACGTCCCAGCCTACTGATAGCAGAGCCGAGATTCAAACTGGGGTGTTCAGAATCTCTGCGCTGGTGTGCTAGCGGAATATCCCGCTGCGCCACTTGGGTGCCTAATTTAGTTGTATTTTGTAAATATAAACAAATATAGAATTTGATGCCTGCAACACACCTTTAAAAATTGGGACATGGGCAAAATAAGAGTCAAAACTTTATAGATTATTGAAGGTTCACTAATTCGAAACATTCCACAATTAGCAGTTAAAAGATGAGTTTTTTTGTCTGTTGGTCCTGGATGCTGTAAAGTTACTTTGATACAATGTCTACTGTAAAAATTGCCATACAAATAAAACATGCCAAACATCATGATGGGGTATAAAAGGAGGATCCTCCACAGGCTCAGTCTTTGCAAGCCAGCTCATCGCCTGCTGGTTCTATTTTTACCTAAGGTTGAAGGTAGGCAGGGTCGGCCTCTGTCCTCTCATTTGGAGATCCACAGCTGAGGCCCATTAGATTGGAGCTTAGTCCTTGTCAGGAATACAGAGAGAGAGGGAGCTAGTGTCAGAGGTCATATGTTTAGTACTGTTTCCACTGTAACAGTGCTGGACTTACTTAAGATGCCTAAGACAGAATCTGCTGTCTACATTAACAGCAAAGCAGTGCCATCAATTTAGAGCTGGCAGAAACCAGTGGGACACTGGTACACCCATCTATGGAAATACAAATCGGGTAAACGGGTACAGCTGGATTGGGAAAAAATGGGAGTAAAAACAATAATACTAATAATAACAAATGTGCACAATCACTTTTTCCCCCCATTATTATATGAAATACAATTAAATTCTTTGGATGTGGATGCAGCACAGCTCTAGGGCTCTGGGGACCTGAGTTCAATTCTTGCTTCCCCATCACTGTCTGTAAGGAATTTTGTACATCCTTTACATGTCTGTATGAGTTCGCTTTATGCCTAGTTCACACTACACGATTTTTGCCCTGATTTTTGCTCGCCAACTGGTCGGCGCTAGATTTGCCGGCTCGGGAGCAACTCAACTACTCAACAACTCGATCCTAGCAGCTCGACTGAGGAGAGATATCTAGCATGTTGAATATCTGGATCTGTCGGTTGCGACTGGCAATGAGTGTAGTGAGGGGGATAATATAGTTTCTATCAGAATACATCGGCACACACACAAGCTTTACAATATTTGTGAACTTCTCGTCCACGTCAAACCATAATACCAACGCTGCATTACAAAAAAATATTTATTAACCTCCAACTCACTACAGAACAAAACAATCCCTGCTGGTTGTTTTGCCAAATCCACTTGGATTCATTTATTTTTCTCTTTGCTTTAACACTGCACATCGGCGCACAAACTTTGAACGCTCGCTACTTGTTGACGTGCATTTTTGGACGTGGTATCATTAAACCCCTCTTCACTTCTCGCGTTTGTTTGGGAGACCAGATTCCAGTTGGTGATAGATGGTGTAGTGTGAAACCACCTATGGCGATCAGTCATGTAGAGTGAAAGCCACACCGACTTGAAAGACTCCCGATTACAAGAGATCCAGTGAACTGTACAGAGACCTGACGACTTGGAAAGTTGTGTAGTGTGAACTTGGCATTAGGTACTGAGGCTTTATTCCCCTGATGGATGACCCTGATCATGAAAAAGCATTTTCATAAGATTATATAATATAAACATTCGTTTATGGCGCAAGGCAGGAATTCACATTCACACTCACATTTAATCAGATACTCACACACATGAGTCATTTAAAGTAGCTTGTTAATGCATCTTGTATGTCATTATCTTGTATGTATGAATATTCAGAACTCACAGACGGTGACCAGGGCTGCGGATTAAACTCAGGTCCAAAGGACACGTGTTGCTATGTGGCATTCACTCTTCCAACTGCACCCTGGTGCCACCCTATTGTCAGGTGTTTTCCCATCCCAGTGTTGATCTGTTATACATTATAAAGGACTGGATGGCATTTCAGGACACATACACTCTACAAAAGAAAAACAAACTTTAGGGTTATAAATAACATGAAAAAAGAAACAAGAATTAAAATAGATGTGTGTGGGCTTATGCATATCTATTCATATTCATTCATTCATCATTTGTTTTAGCACCACTTAATCCTAAACAGGGTTGCAGTGGGTCAGATCCATCAGGCACAAGGTAGGAAACACTAAGGAAAGGTTGCCAGTCCTTCACAAGACAAACACACACACACACACACACACATGCACACACACACACACAGCAATTTTTAGTAGCTCCAATTAACCTGACTGCCTGTCTTTAGACTGTGGGAGGAAACTCTCACGAACACAGGGAGAACATCCAAACTCCACACAGAAAGTATCCTGACCACCTGAGAATCTAACCCAGGACCTTCCTGCTCTGAGGCGACAAAGCTCGCCTTTGGCTCGACATTAGCCAAAGCTTATACTGATGCTTATGATTTGCCTTATGAAGCAAAATAAATAAACTTTAAATACTTTAAGCTGCCTTAATTGAAATGCATTTAAATGGCTGTTGTCGTGGCTAAACAGTCTGTTTGCTGCTATCACAGTTATCAGAACAATATCCTTCAGCTAATATTACAGTTGACGCTATGCAGTCAGGCAGACACCAGGCAAATGTCAACCCCTATATCGTCTGTCAGACTGCTAAATGGTAAAGCATGGTTTTTTAAGTGACTGTGTTTCCACTCATTTAAAGTCATTCTAGCTGACACTTGGAATTTGTGTATTATGTCATATGTTTGAGTGGGATGGTGTATTGCAGCATTGCGGCAGTGATTCCTGGGAAACAAAACCCACCGCAACCCTGACCAGAATAAAGGTGTGGTAAAACATGAACATTTAACTTAAAACAAAATACTTAACCCTAGTTTAGAATGCAGTGGTATAAAAGGCAAACCCACCACAACAAAACCTAGTTTGAGTCTCAGCGTCATATGGAGAATGAACTCAATGTGGCTCCAGCATCGACTCTTACTGTCTGGTAAAGCCTCAGCACAATCATTTAAAGCATTTACTGTTTTGTTGTCCAAACTGACATACACTGATCAGCCATAACATTAAAACCACCTCCTTGTTTCTACATTCACTGTCCATTTTATCAGCTCCACTTACCTTATAGAAGCACTTTGTAGTTCTACAATAACTGACTGTAGTCCATCTGTTTCTATACATGCTTTTTGCCTGCTTTCATGTTATTCTTCAATGGTCAGGACCCCCACAGGACCACCACAGTGCAGGTATTATTTAGGTGGTTAATGATTCTCAGCACTGCAGTGACACTGACATGGTGGTGGTGTGTTAGTGTGTGTTGTGCTGGTATGAGTGGATCAGACACAGCAACGCTGCTGGAGTTTTTAAATACCGTGTCCACTCAGTGTCCACTCCTAGACACTCCTACCTAGTTGGTCACCACCTTGCAGATGTAATGTCAGAGACGATCACTCATCTATTGCTGCTGTTTGAGTTGGTCATCTTCTAGACCTTCATCAGTGGTCACAGGACGCTGCCCACAGGTCGCTGTTGGCTGGATATTTTTGGTTGTTGGACTATTCTTAGTCCAGCAGTAATAGTGAGGTGTTTAAAAACTCCATCAGCGCTGCTGTGTCTCATCCACTCATACCAGCACAACACACACTAACACACCACCACCATGTCAGTGTCACTGCAGTGCTGAGAATGACCCACCACCCAAATAATACCTAGTCTGTAGTGGTCCTGTGAGAGTCCTGACCATTGAAGAACAGCATGAAAGGGGGCTAACAAAGCATGCAGAGAAACAGATGGACTACAGTCAGTAATTGTAGAACTACAAAGTGCTTCTATATGGTAAGTGGAGCTGATAAAATGGACAGTGAGTGTAAAAACAAGGGAGTGGTTTTAATGTTATGGCTAATCAGTGTACATGTAATGTAAATAAAAACGCAAAAAAGGGCTAGTATTTCCAAAATATCATGTTTGAAATGAGACAGCCCAGTAGCACAGTGGTTAGTAGCAGCGCTGTTGTCTCACAGCAAAAAGGACCTGGATTCAGTTACCAGGCTGGATGACCAGGTCTGTGTGGAGTTTGCATGTTCTCCCTGTTTGTGTATGTGTCTGATCTGTGATGGACTGGCGACCTGTCTGGTGCACTTCCTGCCTTCCAGACCCACCGCAACCCTGACCAGGATAAAGCTGTGGTAAAAGTCTTAATGAATGAATGAACCTTGGAATTGGTTGCATCATATTAAAGTAACATCCAGCAATTTATTTACCTGTTAGGAATAGGTGTGGTTAAAAAAATTTAATCGGGTGGCACGGTGGCTAAGTGGGTAGCACTGTCACCTCACAGCAAGAAGGTCCTGGGTTCAATCCCCAGGTGGGGCAGTCCGGGTCCTTTCTGTGTGGAGTTTGCATGTTGTCTGCGTGGGTTTCCTTCAGGTTCTCCGGTCCAAAGACATGCAAGTGAGATGAATTGGAGACATAAAATTGTCCAAGACTGTGTTCGATATAACATTGTGAATTTTGTGTAACGAGTGACTATCGTTTCTGTCATGAATGTAACCAAAGTGTAAAACATGACGTTAAAATCCTAATAAACAAAGAAACAAACAAAAACAATTCAATCAATTAATTTAATTTGTCCATGACAGAGAACAATGGATTGCATCATGGAATAAAGTAAACCAATCATAATTCAAATTATTTAAACCATTGTCAAGAATTTAGAAAAAACTACCACTGGTGTTATGTGTATACAAGCAATTTGATAAAAAAAATGATGAGCACCAAGTTCTTGTTAAACACTGGTCACATGATCATGTCTGGTCACATGATTGACATGTAGTATATAATTGAATTCCTGACAAGATGGCTGACTGGCTAACCGGCTAACCACATGGATAGCAAACTGATGCTTTTGGTAGCATAGTGGTGCAGTGTGGGATATTTTATTAGAATGGTACTCTACACAAGAATCAAATCCCAGCAGTTAATCTTCCTTCCTTAACAAGCATGTGTGACCAAACAAAAGTGGCCAAAAAGTATAATGGTTTGGTTTACCACCAAGGATTGGAAACTCCAGGATGAAATTGTGGATTCAAGGTCTAATGGCTGACTGTATAACCAGGACAGACTTTGGATCCCCTGCAACCTTCACAATGAATAATAATGTAAGTGTTTTTATTATTTCCTTCAATGTATTGTGTATGGAAAATAACTGAGCAATAAACACACAGCCTTATGCAAAAGTTTGGACTTTCCTGGTCAAAGTTGGTCTAAGTTAACACATCCTACACAGGAAAGAAACCTCTGTACATTGTACTGTGTGATTACTGTATATTTGCTGAAGTAAACAAACAGATTTAATATTTCATTTTGTCAAAATGTGCTATTTAGCAAACACACTTAAATGTGTTCAATGAAAAACTTTACAGACCATTATAAATCAACAATTCATGGAATTTGACCATTTTACATGGATTACATATAAATGGATGACATATCAGCCATAACATTAAAACCACCTCCTTGTTTCTACACTCACTGTCCATTTTATCAGCATATAGAAGCACTACATAGTAGTTCTACTACATAGTAGTTCTTACTGACTGTAGACCATCTGTTTCTCTGCATGCTTTGTCAGCCCATTTTCATGCTGTTCTTCAATGGTCAGGACTCTCCCAGGACCATTACAGATTATTTGGGTGGTGGGTAATTCTCAGCACTGCAGTGACACTGACATAGTGGTGGTGTGTTAGTGTGTGTTGTGCTGGTATCAGTGTATCAGACACGGCAGCGCTGATGGAGTTTTTAAACACCTCACTGTCACTGCTGGACTGAACAGTCAACCAACCAAAAATATATCCAGCCAAGAGCATCGCGTGGGCAGCGTCCTGTGACCACTGATGAAGATCTAGAAGAAGACCAACTCAAACAGCAGCATTAGATGAGCGATCGTCTCTGACTTTACATCTACAAGGTGGACCAACTAAGTAGGAGTGTCTAATAGAGAGGACTGTGAGTGGACACGGTATTTAAAAACTCCAGCAGCGCTGCTGTGTCTGATCCACTCATGCCAGCACAACACACACTAACACACCACCACCATGTCAGTATCACTGCAGTGGCCTTTGTCCAAAGTAAGTTACAATTGAGACTGTATAGACTGCAACCTTGCTCAAGTCCCCAACGGTGGCAAACGATCAGACGTGTGGCTTGAACCAGTGATCTTCCAGTTGCTAGTCCTGTATTTTAACTGCTGAGGTACTACTGCCCACTATTTGCTGTTTGTTTAACTCTGTGCTTCTACAAAATTTGAATTTGGGTATTGTTCTAGTTTTTCCTGTGAGTTCATTGGCTGTGCTTGAATACCCAATTCATCTAAACAACCATACTTGATTTATTTGATAGCTTCTGAACTTAACTTAATTCTGAACTTAACTTAATTCTGAACTTAACTTATGTTCTTTACAATTGTCCAATAATAAAAGTGGTTCAGTTCAGACTCCATAATTGAACTTTCTGCTCATCTTTTACTTTATTATATGTAATAGTTTGACCAGTGCAGTTCTTTGCTTGTTTAGCCAGATCAAATGGTGTAACGTAAGCGAGACAAACAAGTTAAAATGATAATAGTGTCAAGCCCTTTCCTCCAGGGTAAGTCCCTGTGAGACGGGACTTCTTTGCTTTCCTGAGCACAAAAATGGCTTTTTGTGATGAACTGCTCTTTTGGTTTAGATTGCTTGAGAATGAGGGTTCACACTGTCAACAGCCCTGCCATGAGGGACATGAAGGCTTGCACCTCTTTAACTACAGGAATAAATAAAGCAGGAGTTTTAATAACCAGCCACTGTTTTGCTGAAGATATCCGGTCTGCACCTTAAGGTCTGAACAGCCTACTCTGTTCTGGAAGGCTTTTTCACAACTTTTTGAATTATGTCTGTAGGAATTTGTGCTCATGAAGTGTGATGAGCGTCTGTGAGGCTAGGCATTAATGCTGGACCTGCAATAGAGTGTTCAGTAGCAGTGAGGTCAGGACTTTATGCAAGCCACTAAAGTTCCCTCAAACCAAACTCATGTCTTTATTAACCTTGATTTGTGTATGAGGCACATTCAAACTGGAGCAAGAAAGGGCCTTACTCAAACTGTTGGCACAAAGTTGAAGGCATAAAATACGATCAAAATACATTTTCTGTCAACAATGTTTATACACTTATTAGTCAGTGACTGAAACAACAGAATAATTTGTGTGTAATTAGTGTGTGTGTCCACATACTTCTGGCCAAACTGTGTGTATCTTGATGTATACACTGATCAGCCATAACATTAAAACCACCTCCTTGTTTCTACACTCACTGTCCATTTTATCAGCTCCACTTACCATATAGAAGCACTTTATAATTCTACAATTACTGACTGTAGTCCATCTGTTTCTCTGCATGCTTTGGTAGCCCCCTTTCATGCTGTTCTTCAATGGTCAGGACTCTCTTAGGACCATTACAGAGCAGGTATTATTTAGGTGGTGGATCATTCTCAGCACTGCAGTGACACTGACATGGTGGTGTGTTAGTGTGTGTTGTGCTGGTATGAGTGCATAAGACAAAGCAGCTCTGATGGAGTTTTTAAACACCTCACTGTCACTGCTGGACTGAGAATAGTCCACCAACCAAAAACATCCAGTCCTGTGACCACTGATGAAGGTCTAGAAGATGACCAACTCAAACAGCAGCAATAGATGAGCGACCGTCTCTGAATTTACATCTACAAGGTGGACCAACTAGGTAGGAGTGTCTAATAGAGTGGACAGTGAGTGGACACGGTATTTAAAAACTCCAGCAGCGCTCCTGTGTCTGATCCACTTATACCAGCACAACACACACTAACACACCAGCACCATGTCATTGTCACTGCAGTGCTGAGATCATCCACCACCTCAATAATACCTGCTCTGTGGTGGTCCTGTGGGGGTCCTGACTATTGGGTGAAAGCAGGCCAAAAAAGCATGTAGAGAAACAGATGGACTACAGTCATTCATTGTAGAACTACAAAGTGTTTCTGTATGGTAAGTGGTGCAGATAAAATGGACAGTGAGTGTAGAAACAAGGAGATGGTTTTAATGTAATTGCTGATCCAGGTATATCTCAATATACACACAGTTTAATTTATTCTCTCAATAGCACTATCAGTACAGCATGAGCTAATGTAATTACCTGGTGTTAACCACTTCTACATTCTTTAAGTTAGAATCATATTACACAGCTAGAACCTGCACGGCTCACCCATTTATCTCAGTCCTGGATGCTGTGCATGCTCAAATGTATCTATATACATACACACAGGTGACACTTGCAGTGGCATTTTATGCCATCAGTGCAAACCTAAAGGTCAGTAATTTGTACAGTGTTTTAATAAGCACAAATCACTGTGCGATTTGTTGGGCTTAATTTGAGCCACACTCATGGCAAAGTCTGTTTTGTGACAATTGTGCATGTCACAGACAGAAATATAAAATGGAAGTGATGGAAGTTACTCATGGTTCACTGACCAGGTCCACACTTGCCCCCTCTGTCAAACACATTCTCTATGCATGCCAAAAGAATAAAATTCTACAATGCAAACGACTACAAGGAAATCTTCACCTCAGACCCCTTTATCCCCAAAGAAAAAATACCAGCAACAAGAAAACCTTAAATTTCTATGTCGTTTTTAATCCTAGTGCTTCTAAAACAGTTAGATTCTACACCATTAGTCACACAAACACTCTAATTCATATGAACTCAAGTAAAGAAACAAATGACCCCCCTTTTTGACTTTTTAAAGACATATCCTATTATTCAGCAATGATAATAGCCATAGCAGCTGACATTGTGTTAAGAATCAAACAAAAAAACTCATAGTTCATGTTAAATTCAACATTTATAATGAGGCATAGAGTTGATAGATTTTAATAAGGAAAGTGGGATACGGGTGTAATGTGTAGGTGTCCCAGTACTTTTGTCTGTGTAGCGTAGCTATAATTGAATAAGTTGAATAAAGTTTATGGAGGTCAAGAGTACAGCAACTTTAGCACCACAGGGGAAAAAGTAAATCTTAATTGAGAAATACCAGAAGGAAACTAAATGTAGGTTTAAATGAAATAAATATGGTTTTATTTACATGCACACATTCTAACCGAAAGCTGTGTTTCCTCAAGGTTGTACAAATGTGAATGCTTTATCTCATAAAATAAGTTCTTTTCTGAAATGTTTTCAAATGCAGCATTTTTACCCTGCTTACAGTGCAGAAAACATTTATCTTGTCACGCACAATGCTCGATCACTAAGAAGACATCCTTTCTTGTTTTGTTTTATATTTCATATTTGTCTTTATAATCATACCTACATAAACCTGCTTAATCCAGTAATTCCCTGCATCAGCGTTTCTCAAAGTGCTGGAGTGCTGTGATGTTCTTCTTGAGGTGCAACAAGATCTGCCATTAATGTAAATCAAAACAGCTCAACTTTCACAGCAGACGCCTATGCCCTAAAGCAAGGCCTCAATCATATTAAAACCACACATCTAAATAATGCACAGACTCTAAATGGGCTCAGTGGGTTTGATCCCCGGGTGGGGCGGTCCGGGTCCTTTCTGTGTGGAGTTTGCATGTTCTCCCCGTGTCTGTGTGGGTTTCCTCCAGGAGCTCCGGTTTCCTCCCACAGTCCAAAGACATGCAAGTGAGGTGAATTGGAGATACTAAGTTGTCTAATGTGTTTGAGGTTAAAACTTGTGAACTGATGAATCGTGTGTGACGAGTGACTGCCGTTTGTCATGAATGTAACCAAAGTGTAAAACATGATGTTAAAATCCTAATAGACAATCAATCATACCTACATGAATGTTCATACACACTTTTAAAGAATCTGCTTTATTCTGTAATTCTCTACATCAGCGTTTCCCAAAGTGCTGGGGCGCTGTGGTGTTCCTTGGTTGCACAGGATCTGGTTTCAACGTAAATCAATTCTCAACTGATAACTTGTACCATCTCAGACAAACAAACCAAGAGTACCAGCCTATCAAAAACACAGCTCAAATTTCACAGCTGACGCCTTCGCCCTAAAGCAAGGCCTCAATCATATTAAAACCACACATCTAAATAATGCACAGACTCTAAATCATGCCTGCACATCTTAGAATCCCTTAATTCTGCAACGTATTTTGTTGGATCCCAGGCAACTGTGGTATCCTCGTAAATGAAAGAGCAGACCAACTGGCAGGGAAAACAATAGGACCGAATGCAATAGCACACAAGATCTCTACTACAGATTTCAAACCCAGTATCTACAATATGGCAAAATAAATACAACTCCCAAACAAATTAACTAAACAATCAATTAAGAGACCAAGTCTAACACACAAGACCTAGAATCAGCCACACCAGTTATCCCACCAACACCTGATAAAAGGAGGAACCCCCCCTCCCCCCCAAACCTGTGAAATCTACCAAAAACCTTCTATAATGCACATCCTGATGGAATGTCCCAACAGGCGGCACGGTGGCTCAGTGGCTAGCACTGTTGCCTCACAGCAAGAAGGTCCTGTGTTTGATCCCCAGATTGGTCCTTTCTGTGTGGAGTTTGCATGTTCTTCCCGTGTCTGGGTGGGTTTTCCTCCGGGAGTTCCGGTTTCCTTCCACAGTCCAAAAACATGCAGTCAGTCAGGTTAACTGGAGATACAAAATTGTCCACGACTGTGTGTGACATAAAACTTGTGAACTGATGAATCTTGTGTAATGAGTAACTACTGTTTCTGTCATGAATGTAACCAAAGTGTGTAAAAACATAATGTTAAAATCCTAATAAACAAATAAATAAACAGAATGCCCCAATTACACAAAAAAAAGGCAACAGCTGTGTCCGGAATCGCATACTTCCATACTCAATAGTACGTGAAATGAGTACGCGAGAGCGGTTAGTATGTCCGAATACATAGTATACACAAAGAGGTACGCGAGAAGTACCCGGATGACCTACTTATTGGGCAGCCATGTTTGAGTATGCAAGCGATGCACACTTGCGGTGTATCCCATAATGCAACTGGAGCTGCGTAGGAGTTCAAAGCGGAATAAGAAACAAGTAAGATAGCGGAAAACGGAGTCCTCTGTTCACAAGTGTAAGTAAGATAAATAAAATAAAACATTTTAAAGACGAATAAATAACAAAAACACGATAAATATCCAAAATTTTGGCAAGTGGGGTTTGTAATGAGTCTGTAACTATGGTGATATTACGTCATCACGTCCATCACGTCACGGCGCATGTAGTACGTAGCGGTGTTGTGTGCATACTGCATACTTCTGTACTGAAAGTATGCACTTTTTTACCGGCCGAGTAGTGCATACTTCCTCCAATCTAGTACGTACTCTGTAAGTATGCGATTCCGGACGCAGCTAATGAGTACACATGCCTAAAACCGAATACAGCACAGGAACAATTTGAATCGTACCTCACAATTATAAAAATGTAAATGTAAGGCCGCTCAGGTGGCGCAGCAGTAAAAAGTACACTAGCACACCAGAGTTGGGGTTTCGAATACATCGTACCGAGTCTTAGCTCTGCCTTTCAGACTGGGATGGGCGGCTGCATGAACAACGATTGGCTGTTGTTCGTAGGGGTAAAATAGTCGGATCATAGGTCCTCATAACTGGTGCAACTGCGGCCCCTGCTGGCTGACTGATGGTGCCTGCACAGGGCTGAGGAATAATGCTGGTGTGGCCCTCCATACACAGTGCCCGTCAGTGTATGAACTCGACTCGTGCAGGTGAAAAATGCAGTCTGTACTGATTGTACGTGCCAGAGGGGGCGTATGTCAGTTGAGAAGCGTCCTCAGTCAGCGGTGAAGGGTCGAATCAGTATAGAGGACGCAATCAGGGTAATTGGACACGACTAGATTAGGGGAGAAAATTAGGGGGGAAAAAGTGGGAAAAATAGAAAAAAAAAAAAAAAAAATGGAAATGTAAAATGGACCCAGATACAATAAGCACACTAGAAAACAATACCAATCAAACAATACCAATCAATACCATAAACTGACACAAATGTGTCATTTAAGACCAAACAAATAATACACCCAAAGAAACGAATAGAACATAATCACATATACAATATGTTGACTCAGACATACAAAACATGTTCCGTCCTGATAAGAGACAGATTAAAAATCTACACTTAAATACACATTCAAACAGAACGCACAAGCTACACAGTGAAAAAAAGAACAACCTAGAATGTTACCATCAACAGAAGAGACATGCAGCTCCAAAAAAGCAAGAACTCATCAAATTTCTAAACTCAACAGGACCGAATGGACACATCTAGAAAGTCCTTTTGTTAACAGAACCTCAAATGACTTCTAAACAAATATAATACAAACACAAGTAAAATATAAACTTTCCTGCCATTAAAATAACCCTGGAGTTAATGATGTTTAACCATACCCCCATACCATAGCATGAGACATTTTATTTATATTTGTGATAATGTATGAGAATGTATTGTGTTGTTTTGTATGTATTGTAATGTATTAATGTATTCTTACAACCTAGGAAAATGTGTGACCATCTATCCCTTTCAGGATGTTCAATTTTACAACCTTAAAATAGATCAATTTTAGCAATTTAGCCATCAGCAGAACTCGCTGGAGCTGGAGAACATTGTGCCTCAACATCAGTGTGTCAAATCTGCAGAGAAAAGTTAGCAAATGCATCAGTTGTACTGATATAACTTAACAAGGCATCTTAAAACAAAACACCCAGATTATATTCAGGCTGATTAGTAACCCAAACAGAAAATAGATTGAATTATACTGTACACTGATCAGCCATAACATTAAAACCACCACCTTGTTTCTACACTCACTGTCCATTTATCAGCTCCACTTACCATATAGAAGCACTTTGTAGTTCTACAATTACTGACTGTAGTCCATCTGTTTCTCTACATACTTTTTTTTTTTAGCCTTTTTTCACCCTGTTCTTCAATGGTCAGGAACCCCACAGGACCCCCACAGAGCAGGTATTATTTAGGTGGTGGATCCTTCTCAGCACTGCAGTGACACTGACATGGTGGTGGTGTGTTAGTGTGTGTTGTGCTGGTATGAGTGGATCAGACACAGCAGCGCTGCTGGAGTTTTTAAATACCGTGTCCACTCACTGTCCACTCTATTAGACACTCCTACCTAGTTGGTCCACCTTGTAGATGTAAAGTCAGAGACGATCGCTCATCTATTGCTGCTGTTTGAGTTGGTCATCTTCTAGACGTTCATCAGTGGTCAGGTTGCAATTTCTTTGTAAATGACAATTTCTTAACCAGCTTTAACCAGCTGGACAAAAGCACTCCTAACAGGTTCCTACCTGAGGTTAGCTCTCAATTAGGTGTTTATTGCTGGTAAGGGTAGACAGATCATTCTTAATAATGGAATTACTACATTTGTTACATTTCTTGTTGCTGTACTGGTACTCTTGATACTTTGTACGACATCCATTTGCCAAAGTAACAGCACTTAGTCTTCTCCTATAACATCTAGCGTTGGAGAACACGAGCAAGGAATTTGAATGAACGTGCCTCATAACAGCATATCTCCAGGTTATCTCAGATCCTGTATCCTATTTTGTGCACTCTATGTAGCTCACCCCGCATGCAGGTAGCTTTTTACACCCTGATGTGTGCTAGATGGGTGCAATTTTCTTTTTCTGTCTGAAAAATTTGGAACGTCTTGCAGACATCAATTTAAGAGTAAATTTAAATGTACTTTAAACAATAAGGGTAATAATAATAATAATAAAGGTTTTTAAATACTGTTAACAATTATTTTTGTTAATCTTCCTTGTATTTAATGGTATTGTAATATACACTGTATTGCCAAAAGTATTCACTTACCCATCCAAATCATTGAATTCAGATGTTCCAATCCAATCCTGACCTCAACCCGATAGAACCGACAGAGGGGTTAAGGATATAAAACGTTTCTGCACCCACCACACAACAGCTGTTCTAGATTGTCCAGCATAAAATTATTCTTCAGTCTAATGTCACTCTTCCGTGCATGTGAAATTTTTCGGACACTCGAGACACCGGGATTTGATGTGCCAGCCCAAACAACAACATATATTAAATACATCGATCATATTGTATGAGAGTTTGCACAGCAAATGTGAGTACATTCCTACCTTCTGATGCCTTTCTACCTTCAGAAGAGGCTCTAACCACAGTCTAACATACACCACAGAGGATTCCACGCCAGTACAGTCACACACAATCGGCTAAGGGGATCTTGGGAAGCTCACAGAGAGAGATGAAAGATGGTGCTTTGAGGCGCCTGTGCTCTGTTTTCTTTGTACACCACAAACAAAACTTCACCAGACTGTTTGTTCTCAAACATGTCATCCCAATTAAGAGGAGAAATCGAATAATGTTGAGGGCATCCAGCTTCCAAGGTGATGCACCAAACAAATATAGTTGTGGAAACAGGGATGACAAGGATCTACTCAAGTAGACTAGTGACCTCTGAGTAAATCTACTTGCATTTAAGTATGCATATTTCTCTCAATCTTGTTGTGTCCAATTACCCTTGTATCTCTCCCCCACACTTGCCTAACTCATGCCCCTTATGGCACTTATGCAGTTGCCTACTGCTTCTTTTCTACAGCACAAGGCAGGTTTACATAGGGATCAGTATTGCGTAGTGAGAGTCACCCACTTCTGTCCATTATTCCCCTCTCTGTGCGGATGCCGACAACCAGCATCTGCAGCAGGTTATAAAATATAAAAATATTAAATAGAACGACAGGGGGTTCAGCTGATAGACAGAGCAATGTGGTACCACAAAGCAAAGCAACATGTTTGGTACACATCCTTGGTCATTGTAAGGAGTTTTGTATGTCTTTCCTGTGTCCACATGCCTCTTTCTCTGTATTACTCAGTTTTCCTCCTACATTCCAACACCTTGCCCAAACTGGACTGCTTTGTTCAACACTTCATATGTAGACATTGCTGTGAATGTGTCCATAAGCATCTCCTCAAGTAGACTAGTGACCTCTGAGTATATCTACTTGCATTTAAATATGCATATTTCCCCCTTTCGTCTCTCAATCTAGTCGTGTCCAATTACCCTTGTATCTCTCCCCCAAACTTGCCAAGGAGGGTCTTACATAACTCACGCCGCTTATGGCACTTCTTTTCTACAGCACGAGATGGGTTTACATAGGGATCAGTATTGTGTAGTGAGTCACCCACTTCTGTCCATTATTCCCCATCTCAGTGCAGATGCCGACGACCAGCTTCTGCACCAGGTTATAAAATATAAAAATATTAAATACAATGGCAGGGGGTTCAGCTGATCGACAGAGCATTGTGGTACCACAGGCAATGTGTTTGGTACACGTTCTTGGTGGGGATGTAACGATGCACCACAAGACAGTTAATAACCGACTTAATTCTACGATTCAAATCGATTTGACATGTAAAATTAATAGATATTCACTTTAAACAGCAGAGGGCACTGGCGCCATACACCTCGCCTGGTTGACGTCACTGGTGCTATACGCCTGGTTGCCAGATTCAGGGTTTTTCAGCCAAATTGGGCTTAAAATTGTTTTGCATAGTTTGTACCTACCTCAGAAATAAAAGGGCATTCATTATTTAGATAATCACAAATAGTGTTTTGTTGTTTTCTTTTTTTAAGTGAAATAATAAAAGGAAACTTTGTCATAATTTGTCTTCAATTTCAGTTTAAAAAACCCAGGGAAAAATCACATTGTGAACCCAGTATCGTGAATCGCATCGCATCGTGGGTAGAGTGTATTGTTACATCCCTGATTCTTGGTCATTGTGAAAAGTTTGGCGTGTCTTTCCTGTGTCCACAGTTGATGTATTCACACCAACCTGCTTGCCTATTGTAGATTCACTCTTCCCAGCCTGGTGCAGGTCTACAATTTTCTTCCTGGTGTCCATCGACAGCTCTTTGGTCTTGGCCATGGTTGAGTTTGGAGTCTGACTGTTTGAGGCTGTGGACAGGTGTCTTTTATACAGATAACGAGGTCAAACAGGTGCCATTAATACAGGTAATGAGTGGAGGACAGAAAAGCTTCTTAAAGAAGAAGTTTGTGAGAGCCAGAAATATTTCTTGTTTGTGGGTGACCAAATACT
Organism: Trichomycterus rosablanca; assembly: GCF_030014385.1. Classification (NCBI taxonomy): domain Eukaryota; kingdom Metazoa; phylum Chordata; class Actinopteri; order Siluriformes; family Trichomycteridae; genus Trichomycterus; species Trichomycterus rosablanca. The sequence continues at coordinate 29,464,972 of NC_085997.1, read as the reverse complement.
TATTTTCCACCATAATTTACAAATAAATTCTTAAAAAATCCTACAATGTGATTTCCTGGATTTTTTCTCATTTTGTCTCTCATAGTTGAAGTGTAGCTATGATGAAAATTACAGACCTCTCTCATCTTTCTAAGTAGGAGAACTTGCACAATCAGTGGCTGACTAAATACTTTTTGGCCCCACTGTATGTGAACACTGCTGTGAATGTGTCCATAATCCTCTCTTACCAATTCTTTTACCCAGTTTTGCTTAATTTATTCTTATGAAATTACAGAATTGTGCCCTTTTGGATGACTGCCTAGGTGGTTGCCCATACCAGCCCTAAATCATTCAATGATTTATCCAATTTTATTTAGTGCTTCACTCTAATCAGGGTTGGGGTGTGTCTAGAGCCACCCAGAAATGCTGGCAAGAATGCACCCTGGACACAGTCCTAATAAATGACAGGACACCACACACATGCACTCATACACCAATCAGCCATAACATTATAACCACCTCCTTGTTTCTACACTCGCTGTCCATTTTATCAGCTCCACTTACCATATAGAAGCACTTTGTAGTTCTACAATTACTGACTGTACTCCATTTGTAACCCCCTTTCATGCTGTTCTTCAATGGTCAGGACCCCCACAGGACCACTACAGAGCAGGTATTATTTAGGTGGGGGATCATACTCAGCACTGCAGTGACAATGACATGGTGGTGGTGTGTTAGTGTGTGTTGTGCTGGTATGAGTGGATAAGACACAGCAATGCTGCTGGAGTTTTTAAACACCTCACTGTCACTGCTGGACTGAGAATAGTCCACCAACCAAAATCATCCAGCCAACAGCGCCCTGTGGGCAGCGTCCTGTGACCACTGATGAAGGTCTAGAAGATGACCAACTCAAACAGCAGCAATAGATGAGCGATCGTATCTGACTTTACATCTACAAGGTGGACCAACTAGGTAGGAGTGTCTAATAGAGTGGACAGTGAGTGGACACGGTTTTTAAAAACTCCTTTAGCATTGCTGTGTCTGATCCACACTAACACACCACCACCATGTCAGTGTCACTGCAGTGCTGAGAATGATCCACCACCTAAATAATACCTGCTCTGTGGTGAAACAGGGTGAAAGCAGGCTAACAAAGCATGCAGAGAAACAGATGGACTACAGTCAGTAATTGTAGAACTACAAAGTGCTTCTATATGGTAAGTGGAGCTGAAAAAATGAATTAATTACACTGTGCCTGGACACTAACATACACTAAAAATGTATCACATTGACATACAGTTTATACAAAACATGCTAAATATAAGACAAATGAAGAACACTATGTAGCTAAAATGCATTTCAAGCTCTTACAAAACTTCTACAGCAGGATGGATAAAATAGTTTTACTCTGCGGTGTGCATTTAAAGAAAACAACTGTGTGTAATATCGTCCCCTGAAGCTGAAATAAATAGTTTTTAGATGTTCGCTACTGTGTGCTGTGACGAAATGTATCCAGCGCAGTCGTGTGACCGATTCTAACACCAGGTGACCTAAAGATATTGCCTCCAGTCCAGAGCGTAGTAATGTTCTTATCTGCTCGTTTCAGAGAATGAGGCTTCTGCTGCGACTTAGTGTAGCATGTCACGGTAATCAGAGGATCCCCAAATAACTCTCCAGCTATCAGGCTGGAATTTCATGTGCCTGTGCAAAGCTCCTATTTCAGAGATACAGAAAATAACTATATCCTTACTCCTAAAAAAGTAGTAGTTGGGTAACTAATACGGTTGGAATTGGGAGTTTTAGAAAAACATAATAAATGTTTTTATACCAAATATTAAAAATAAATCTATATATTATTATACATTGATCAGCCATAACATTAAAACCACCTCCTTGTTTCTACACTCACTGTCCATTTTATCAGCTCCACTTACCATATAGAAGCACTTTGTAGTTCTATAATTACTCACTCTAGTCCATCTGTTTCTCTACATACCTTTTTTACAACCTGTTTTTCTATGGTCAGGCCCCCCACAGAGTAGGTATTATTTGGATGGTGGATCATTCTCAGCACTGCAGTGACAATGACATGGTGGTGGTGGTGTGTTAGTGTGTGTTGTGCTGGGTATGAGTGGATAAGACAGCAATGCTGATTAAGTTTTTAAACACCTGTCCATTTTATTAGCTCAACTTACCATATAGAAGCACTTTGTAGTTCTACAATTACTGACTGCAGTCCATCTGTTTCTCTACATACTTTTTTAGCCTGCTTTCACCCTGTTCTTTAATGGTCAGGACCCCCACAGGACCACAGAGTAGTTATCATTTGGGTGGTGGATCGTTCTCAGCACTGCAGTGACTGACATCGTGGTGGTGTGTTAGTGTGTGTTGTGCTGGTATGAGTGGATAAGACAGCAATGCTGATGAAGTTTTTAAACACCTCACTGTCACTGCTGGACTGAGAATAGTCCAACAACCAAAAATATCCAGCCAACAGCACCCCATGGGCAGCATCCTGTGACCCCTGATGAAGGTCTAGAAGATGACCAACTCAAACAGCAGCAATAGATGAGCGATCGTCTTCCGACTTTACATGTACAAGGTGGACCAACCAGGTCGGAGTGTCTAATAGAGTGGACAGTGAGTGGACAGGGTATTTAAAAACTCAAGCAGCGCTGCTGTGTCTGATCCACGCATACCAGCACAACACACACGAACACACCACCACCATGTCAGTGTCACTGCAGTGCTGAGAATGATCCACCACCAAAATAATACCTGCTCTGTGGGGGGCCTGACCATTGAAAAACAGGGTGTAAAAAAGGTATGTAGAGAAACAGATGGACTAGAGTGAGTAATTATAGAACTACAAAGTGCTTCTATATGGTAAGTGGAGCTGATAAAATGGACAGTGAGTGTAGAAACAAGGAGGTGGTTTTAATGTTATGTCTGATCGGTGTATATTATATCAGGGCAGTAACTATACATAAATCCCTTAAACCTAAAATGAAAAGAAGGTTTGCATGTTCAGTGACGTAAGGAGGTGGGGGCATCATGATATTGATCTGATTCTCTGCAAATGGTACCAGGACATTACAGGTCAGCGACATTTTTTTTTTTTTTTACTGTGGCTTTGAAACTTTATTTAATCCTTTTGCTACTAAAACTAAACGTAAGCATACAAACTAAAATTCAAAAAAATCTTCTGACTTGAATCCCAGTGAAACTTTATGGATGATTTTCAAATGGCAGAGCCATCTTTGTTACCCTAGGAAATTAAAAGCAACTGAAATTGAATAGAAATTGAAAGAAATTGAAATTTAAGTTCAAAATTGAACTATAATGCTGCAGTAAAGCTCATTATTTCTTACTGTAGACAGCTTTGTGTGTAAATTTGAGTTTATATATGCACTGGAAATAATGTATATTGTAGAAAATATGGTCGAATACTTTCCCCAACCTTATCTAACAAGAGGTTTAGTCTCAGCTTGTTGCTTCAGGATGAAATGTTAATGTGCTGTATTCTCTTTGCTGTGCTTGCTGATTTGTTTTCCACCATAGATGGCAGTGTGGTAAAACCTCATCGTGGTGTTGGTATTCTGCTAGTGAAAAGAGTCTAACGTGACATTCTCTGTGAATGTGAAGTTTCAAAAGAGTTGTGAAATATATGAAAATTAAAAACGGGTCTTTCTTTTTGTTCAGCTTTTTACTAAGAACCTGTGTAGATCTGTATATTTTAGTTAGTTTAGTTAGGGTACAGAAACTATTATTCTTCAATTGCAGATTAACATGTGTAGTGTAACAGTTAGTGCTTATGGCTGTTGTAGTGGACTAACACTTCTGATGTGGATTTTTCTTATTTACTGGGTTTACCCTCTCTTTTTCTTTGTGTTATTATGGTGTGCTGTCACGACATATTTGCTCCAGATGCCTGAAGACTCCGGCCTGCTTGACTGAATTAAATAACATTCCAAGCATTTAGTTTAGCTGTTTTTTTTTTCTTTTCATGTCTTTTTTTGGTCACTGTATTAATAAATGGTCAGATTATTTCTGCTTTCTATTATGCACTATAAACATCAACGGTGTATAGCCAGTATATTAGGTATACACCAGTCTTGCAGTTCCAGCTGTGTTCTTGAGGGAGGCTTTAAATCCACTACAACCCTGATCTGAATAAAATAGTTACTAAAGAATAATGAATAAATATTTGTGGGTAATTCAAAGAATTGTGTGTTTTCTGTTTTGATTAAATGCTCCTAAATTAAGTTATATGAATATCTAGTTATTAGCTTGTTAGCCAAACATCAAAAGTAAAGAAACAAAATCGACTAAGACACCCGATTACCTCGGTATCTTGTTTAAAATCAAAGGTTAGCAGTCTTGGGACCACCAAGTATCCAAGAAACTACCCAAAAAGAGAATGCTGCACAGACTGGTCCAATCTGGTGAGCTTACGTTACGCAATGAAAAAAATGAAACCCGACTCTAACATTGGCATCTTAAAGTTTGACTAAACTCACTGCAGGTCCGGTGCTGTTATGTTAAAAAACTGTTTCATAAATAAGAAATCATATTAAAGTCCAAGTGCATTTATAACGATTGCACCAATCCCATTTCTTGACATTCCAATACAATATCAATACCAGTCTAGCGATTGGAGTATCTCCACAACTGAGTCATTCATCTTTGAACTAATGAGATTATGCAAACCATCACGAGTAATGTCTTAGGAATAATGTTTAAAATGACTACTTTTCAGTGAGACAGTAGACGTCTGTTACTTTCCTGGGCCAATAATAGGGCTGTACACAGAAAACATGACACCATTGTCATCGGGAATAAAGTAGTACATACATACAATTGGTTTTTTTCCCTTTTAATAGCCAAAACAAAACATTTTTATCATGACATTTTCTTGCTGCTTCATTTTGTCACCTAGTTACAACATAGAAATAGTTGCCAGTCAAAAGCACTAATTCATCCCAACCCGCATTTACTTATTTACTCAGTTAGGCTACGTTAACCAGTCCGCCATATGCATATTTTGTATGTATAGGGTTGGTGCAAACTCCTCACAGATCGGGGTCAAGGCGAGAATTTAATCAGGGGCAGTTGTAGCCTAGCGGATAAGGTACTGGACTAGTAATCAAAAGGTCGCTGGTTCAAGCCCCACCACTGCCAGGTTGCTGCTGTTGGGACCTTGAGCAAGGCCCTTAACCCTCATCTGCTCAGACAGTATACTGTCACACTACTGTAAGTCGCCGAAAATGTAAATGAGAATTCGTCAGGAACTCGATTCCTCAAGATCTGTGTTGTTCTGTATCACCTACTCTACCACCCTAGGAAGAAGGTCTTGGGTTCGATCCCCAGATGGGGCGGTCCGGGTCCTTTCTGTGTGGAGTTCACATGTTCTCCCCGTGTCTACATAGGTTTACTCCGGGTGCTCCGGTTTCCTCCCACAGTCCAAAGACATGCAAGTGAGGTGAATTGGCGATACTAAATTGTCCATGACTGTGTTTGATATAACCTTGTAAACTGATGAACCTTGTGTAATGAGTAACTACTGTTTCTGCATGTAACCAAAAGTGTAAAACATGATTTTAAAATCCTAATAAACAAACAAACCACCCTAGGAAAAAAAAGTATTCTTAAATAACTTAAAGTAGCTGTTCTTAATACTGAATATCCCAGTTATATCTAAATGTATGTACAAACACAGAATGATGAATGCACAAATAACATTCCATTTCAGCATAGTATAGTGGCAGCGTTTCAGGGACATGTTTTTGATTTTACTTCAGTCTTCCTTGCATAATAAACATCGTCCAATCATGAAGTGAGTGCAGTTCCAATTAAATTCCTGACTTTTTATTGGCTGGAAGTAAACCCAGCTATTCCAGCTGTTTCTCCCTCCTTTCTCTGGTTAAATTTTGATTGGCACTAGTTTCAACCTAACACAGTGCGCTCTTACTTTCAGCGCATTTTGCTTGGTGGATGCACTACTGAAAGGGAGGAGATTGTAAACTGAACCCAATTCCAGCTGTGAACTGGTTAGATGAGCGCTTTTCGTGCTCGTGTGCCGACCGAGGGAGAAAATATTTATACTACTTTTTTTAAATAATGGCTGTGGTTTTGCTTTAGGTAACGAAAGTTGCGTCTTTTTTGCGTTGCGTATGATCTGCTATTAAGACTTTAATCCGCGTCGCTTCAGAAACTGATGCACTTCATGAAGAAAACGCACACTTAAAGATGTGTCCAGTAAAGTGGGCACCTCCGGATTGTAGGGCATTCCGAGTTTTTCTGGACATGAGAGAGAAAGTTGCTGCGTGCTTATTTGGAGATCCATAAAAAAACGCGCACGCTTCGAGCTTGCACTGGAGGACCAGTCAGTCTTTCTTTTCTTGTTTTTCGGACTCTCTTTATAGGATTTGCTTCTTTGTTTTCGTATTGGGTGTTTGTATGAAGAAAAGCGTGTAGTACTTAGTGATCGTGGAGCGGTGGGCACTTCAGTGGGCATGTGGCTCCTGCGCGCCGCCGGAAAACGCGCCTGCGCTCCCACCATCAGCTGCAAGCTCCGCGCCCGAGCCTGACTTTCTCTCCGGCTTTTTGCCGACTTTTCTCATCAACACCAAACCATCATGCGATGAGTCAGCTCGGACTGGGATTAGAACCAGGAACGATTAGCCTACAGGTAAAAAAACAACTCTGTTTAACACCTGATTATGTGCGATGCGCACGCCGCGTCCATTCATCATTAGGATGGGTACTGGAGTCTTGTGTGCGTCTAATATGCAGCGTTCCACTCTTATTTAAGTAATTATTCGATCAATCTTTATTACTGTACTTTTAATTAACTGGGACTTGAATCTTATTGTCCCCTGCTGCTTTGGTTAACTGGATCTTCCTTGGATTGGTTGCATTAGACTCACTGTCATTGTTGTTACATAATCGTACAACAGCCTGCTTGGTTTTCCACTGTGATTATAATAACCAGATTGATTATTTTTTTGCTTTAAATCAGTCTGTGTGTGTATGTGGGGGCAGGGGGGTACAAACATTTTTTTTTTTAAATTATTTATGTTCCCTAGTTTCAGTTAAAAACAAACACAACAGTGTCTTCCACATCACTTTTGATAATAAACTGATGGCATATTTTATTCATTATTCATGTGTAAAACGCAGGCAATTAAAATGATGCCCATTAATTATTAACCTAATACAGAAACACAGCAAATAACGTGTCAATGTGACGTGTGTTGCCGCACAGCTTTAGCCATACAGATTCAATAAGTGCCTATAGTTAGGTTGTGCGTGTTCTCCTCATGGTACGTGGGTTTCCTTTCCACATCCACAAACACGCCACTGTCTGCATCACTTGCTCCTCAGTGAAGCAGTGATTACTGAAGGAGGAAATATTAATAACAGTGAGTTTACTTCATTACTTAAGCACACAGGTAGTGACCAGGATGAATAAATGAAAATAAATAAATGTTATAGAGTTAATAGAGTTAAATGTAATAAATCCTTAATTTCCTTCGGGATTAATAAAGTATCATCTATCTATCTATCTATCTATCTATCTATCTATCTATCTATCTATCTATCTATCTATCTATCTATCTATCTATCTATCTATCTATCTATCTATCTATCTATCTATCTATCTATCTATCTATCTATATAGAAGGAAAAGTTTTCCTAAATATGTAGACATCAGTGTAGGATCCAAATAAATCAATTCAACACAATTATATCTTCCCTTTTAATGATTTAGTAATTTTAATGAACAAGCCATACATTTCCAGTCTACAGTAGCCTGTATTAACCTACCATATAATTACAGCTCAATTACACGGCTGGTGATGTGAACCATGTTGTTGCCACACAGCTTCAACTAAATGTTCCTTCCTCATCCCAAAACGCACCATTAGGTAGATTGGCTCTTCTATATTGCCCCTCAGTGAATGTGACAGTGAGCACAGCAGGTGGTGTTGGTGCTGCATTGCTTTAGAATCCTGGGGTCCTGGAATGATCCTCATGTCTGATTGCTGTCCCCCAGCGTCCTGATGGATTTTTTTTGGGGTACTCTGATGTCCTCTCACGTTCAGTATAAAATATGTATAAGGTGAATTGGCTAGTCTAAATTTGTATATGAGTGAAAGGGTGACCTGTAATGAATTAGTGCCCCGTCCAGCCTTCCAATCTGCCACCATGTGTTAGCATTCTAGACCTTGAATTGGTTACTGAAGATAAATAGATTAATGTTAAATGCTCCACATACAGCGTGTTGTGATAAATTTATATAAAGTATATTTCTTGTGGCGTAGCAGATTATCAGTGACACACAGCTTTAATAAGCCAGGTTTCATCCCCACCATTAGTTACTCCCTGTGTCCTCATGGATTTTTGGGTACTCTGATGTCCTCCGACGTTCATTATAAAATATGTATAAGGTGAATTGGCTAGTCTAAATTTGAATATGAGTGAATGGATGACCTGTAATTAATTAGTGCCCCATCCAGCGTTCATTCCTATCTGGCACTGTGTGTTTGCATTCCAAAACTTGAATTGGTTACTGGAGATGAATGGATTAATGTTAAATGCTCCAGATACAGTGTGTTGGGATAAATTTATGATAAAGTATATTTTTTTGTGGCGTAGCAGATAATCAGTGGCACACAGCTTTAATAAGCCAGGTTTCATCCCCACCATTAGATACTCCCTGTGTCCTCATGGATTTTTGGGTACTCTGATGTCCTCACAAGTTCAGTATAAAATATGTATGAGGTGAATTGGCTAGTCTAAATTTGTATATGAGTGAACGGGTGACCTGTAATGAATTAGTGCCCTTCCAGCGTTCATTCCTATCTGGCACTGTGTTCCAGAACTTGAATTGGTTACTAGAGATAAATGGATTAATGTTAAATGCTCCACATACAGCGTGTTTTCATGAATTAATATTAGAGTATATTTTTTTGTGGCGTAGCAGATTATTAAACATTCCAGGACCCCAGGATTCTAAAGCTATGCAGCACCAATACCACCTGCTGTGCTCACTGTCACTCGTTCATTCACACAGCTTTAATAGCCCAGGTTTCATCCCCACTGTTAGTTACTGTCATAATACTGTCAAATTTAGACATAAATTTACTAAATACAACAGAGTAGCGACTCCTGTCCTTTTTCTTGACCTATAAAAGACGTATCGCACCCTCTCCTGCTATGAACATGACCCATGAGCAGAAACAGCATTAAAAACTAAACACTATACTGTACTGTACTGTGTGGCCACATTATCTACTGGTGGAAATGTGAATGAATGACTGTGGGATGCTCTGTGATGGACTAGTGCAGTAATGCTGGTGTCTTTTTAAAACAGACCCTGGACATATTATGATTCTATGACGTCCGCAAACCATACATGCTTTATATGGTGGAGGGCTGAGAGGGGTATGATGATACATTTAACAGAATGAATGACCGATTTAATTAGTTTTCTCTGTATACTCATGCTGGAACGTTTAAAATGTGGCTAGGTGTGAGTGACTGCACAGATGTCTAAGTGACCTAAGCCCTGTTATAGCAGCAGGTGTTTCCAGGTGTGACCAGACCAGCGACTCTGACAAGGGTTAAACTAGTAGTTAGGATGAATTAATGATTCCATGCATGTACATTTAATAATGTGGTAGTGTTTCGCATGAATGGCGAGGGGGGCATATGGGGGGCATATTTTTAAATGCTCCTGGCATATCGGGTTGTTGGTGCCATGATTCTCCATTAACTTAAGTTCAACCCCCAACGATGGGGACACTCTGAAGTTTGGTGTGTATTTAAATAATTTGTATCTGAAATAGGTTTATTGGACTGGTTCTGTGTTCAGAGTGTGGTGTGTTTTCGTTTTTCTTTCTTTCATTTTTGAAGGTCGTGGACCCACTGTGACCCTGACCCTCTTTCAAGGTTTCAAGTTTAATGCATGTATATATGTCCAAATACCTTATAATGTATTTTTTCTGTAGGGAAGGAGGATGAAATGTAAAAGTGTCGGACTACAACTTGGTTCCAAAGCTTTCTTGTTCTGATCCTTGTGTCTAGTTACTATTAGTTGCGAGTTTAGAATGTTCTCCCTTGTGTCTGCATAAAGTTCCCTTAGGTATTACAGATTTCTTTTAAGTGCCAAGTCAAACTGGTTATGATAAATTGCCTGTGCGTGCAAGTAATTGAGAAATTTCACGCACTGGCTTGGCAGTCTGTCCGGGATGTATCCCTGCCTCACGCCAAGTGGTTTTGGGTGGTGCTTGACCCGCTGTGACCCTGATCAGTATAAAGGGGGTGGTGAAAAGGAATAAAAGGGAGAAAAACATGAAAGCGCTTCACTTGCTGTTTAGTGAATTGGTTGTATTTCTATAGAAAATCTGTCCACTGTGCATCCCTCTCATTTTAATCCCCATTTTCTTCTCTCTTTGAGGAGGTGAATGATGGCTGAGGATGGAGGTAATATTTCCGAGGAGCAAAGAGCCAGCGATGGAGTTAATACGTCTTCGCTTCCCAGGACCTTTATCCGACTGAACGATCTGTCCGGGGAAGGAGAACGAGGGGCCGACGAAGTCCACGATGAAGGAGAGAGAAGGGAGAGCGCGGGAGGCCCGGTGGCCGAGGAGACGGCGTCGGCTGAGGGGGGCGAGGAGGCTTTGCCCTATCCCTCGCTCGCGCCCGTCGTCTTCTTCTACCTGAAGCAGACGACCCGTCCCAGGAGTTGGTGTCTGAAAATGGTCTGCAATCCATATCCTTTCATTCTCAAGGCGAGGAAGGTGTGTGCGCCAGACAGAACCCACACCTAAAAGGTAGGGTGCATGACTGCTGTCTGACGGATGCTGCTCATAGTCTAGCATTCAATAAAAATAGGACAGTGTTAAAAAAGCAAGAATAACAAGAAAGGAACATTCTGTGATTTTTCTTTTTTGGGTTAAAATGATGAATGAATTCTGGTCGTGTCGAGCATTTTCTTTCTACACTATAGTTTATTGTAATCGTAAAATCAGACATGATCGGTAGTGTGGGTGTTTAACAGGTTATGAGGACTATTTAGGCAGACTTGGAAGAAGGTCTATAGTTTTTTAAGATATACACTGATCAGCCATAACATTAAAACCACCTCCTTGTTTCTACGCTCACTGTCCATTTATCAGCTTCACTTACCATATAGAAGCACTTTGCAGTTCTACAATTACTGACTGTAGTTCATATGTTTCTCTACATACTTTTGTAACCTGCTTTCACCCTGTTCTTCAATGGTCAGGACCCCCACAGGACCACCACAGAGCAGGTATTATTTAGGTGGTGGATCTTTCTCAGCACTGCCATGACACTGATATGGTGGTGGTGTGTTAGTGTGTGTTGTGCTGGTATGAGTGGATCAGACACAGCAGCGCTGCTGGAGTTTTTAAATACCGTGTCCATTCACTTGTCACTTGACACTCCTGTGTAGTTGGTCCACCTTGTAGATGTAAAGTCAGAGACGATCGCTCATCTATTGCTGCTGTTTGAGTTGGTCATCTTCTAGACCTTTATCAGTGGTCACAGGACGCTGCCCACGGGGCGCTGTTGGCTGGATATTGTGGTTGGTGAACTATTCTCAGTCCAGCAGTTACAGTGAGGTGTTTAAAAACTCCAGCAGCGCTGCTGTGTCTTATCCAAATAATACCTACTCTGTGGTGGTCCTGGGAGAGTCCTGACCATGAAGAATAGCATGAAAGGGGGCTAACAAAGCTTGCAGTGAAACAGATGGACTACAGTCAGTAATTGTAAAACTACAAAGTGTTTCTATATGGAAAGTGGAGCTGATAAAATGGAAAGTCAGTGTAGAAACAAGGAGGTGGTTTTAATGTTATGGCTGATCGGTGTATGTATACATGTGGACATTACAACAAAAAAAATTTTCTGCATATCCCAGCTTGTTTTGAAGACAGCGTCCCTGGAGCAGATAGGGTTAACGTTCTTCCAACAATCTTCCGATTGATAGCCCATAGCTGTATCCACTAGTCTACCACTGTCCCACTGTTATTTAAAGATTTATTTTGAATTAAAAAGAATGCAACTTGTTGGATAGGAATTTCCTTTTAGTAGCGGTGCATTTGACAAAGTTCATTAAGGCGACCCATAGACCCACAAATTCATTAATGATCAAAAGCCATGAACAAACTTCCTTTTAAAAGAGGGTCTAACATGCAGAGACTTAATTAAATTATGATTAAGTAGTCATTACACGATGCCACACTTATTACACCCTTATAACTGTTATTGAAAGTAGTAAATACCTACCTCGTAAATATTATCAGTAGGGTCTCTCAAGTCTTTGAAAAGGGTTGCCTGGGGTGGCATGATGGCTCGGTGGGTAGCACGGTCAACTCACAGTGAGGAGGTTCTAGTTTTGATTGATGCAGTGGTCTGGGTCTTTTTTGTGTGGAGTTTGCACGTTCTCCCCGTGTCAGTGTGGGTTTTCCTCCGGAGGCTCCGGTTTCCTCCCACGGTCCAAAGATGTGTCTTTGTCTGTGGTGATGTTTGATTTATTGATATTGAACTTGAACTGAAGAACCCTGTGTAACCTGTGACGTTCCGTTATGTTAATATAACCAAAAGTGTGAAACATGACGTTCAAATACAACAAATACCTAAACAAATAAGTAAATAAATAAATTAAAGTGTTGCCCATAGTCACCTTTTTTTTTGCTCTATTCCAAAGCGTGATTCTAGTTTTATTCCTCCAGTGTCTGTGCAGGCTTTCTCTGATTACTCTGGTGTCCTCTCATGTTCCAAAAACCTGTTACTTGGTAAATTGGTTACTCCAAATTGCCCTTAGTGAGTGGTAAAATGGGTGTATGGCTGAAGCTCTGCAACTGATTGAGTCGTGTTGTATTTTCACTTTGTGCACAGTGCAGTCCATGCCAGGATGAAACGTTACTTGTGGATAAAAGATAGGTATAAGTAGGGATGTAACGATACACTCTACCCACGATGCGATACTGAGTTCATGATACTCAGTTTTTTTAAACAAAATAAAATTGAAGAGAAATTATGACAAATTTTCCTTTTATTATTTCTCTTTAAAAAAAATAAATGGAATGCTGTATTTGTGCTTATCATTTATTTATCTAAATAATAAATGGCCTTTTATTTCTGAGGTAGGTACAAACTATGCAAAACAATGCTGCACATTTTCCTTTTTGTGTAAAAAAAAAAAAAAAACTGAAATGAAATAAATCCCACATTAAATAAAGAAATGAATAATACAAATAAAGAAAGTATCCTCACATAAATAAATTTGGCTGGGCAATTTCGAACCTGGCAACCCTGTAGTGACGTCAACCAGGCGAGGTGAATAGCGCCAGTGCCCTCTGCTGTTTAAAGTGAATATCGATTCATTACACATGTAAACCGATTTAAATTGTTACACATGTGAATCGATGTGAACTGTCTTGTGGTGCATCGTTACATCCCTAGTATAAATATAATTAAACTTAAATACTCTAAACTTATCTTAACTTGTCCCGTCCCGACATTTTTGTTTAGTGTGTTTAGCAGGTATCAGCGAAAGTCACTTTTTTGTTTGTTTTCAAAATGCCATTAAATATTCTGGTTAGAGAATTTAAAGCTTATGCAAATAGAAATACACTATATGCCCAAAAGTATTTAGACACCTGGCCATAAGCTTGTTGGACATACCATTTCTGAAACAAATGATATTAATTCATATTAAAATAGTGACCTCTGATATTTTCAGCTATAACAACACTCACTCTTCTGAGACAACTTCATGCAAGACTTTGAAGTATGTGTATGGGAATTTGTGCCCATTCAGTCTCTAATGAATGCTCCATTTCTAGAAATCCTCAATAAAGTCCAGGTTCCAGTTCATCCAAATATGTACAGTGAGGCTGAGGTCAGGGCTCTGTGCAGACCAGTGGAGTTTCTTTAAACCAAGCTTTTCCTCATGACTTTATTGACCTTGATTAGTGCACAGAGGTACATGCTGCAACAGGAAGATGCCTTCCCTAAATTGTTGCTTCAAAGTTGGAAGCATATAATTTCCTTTATAAAATATGTAATAGGGCGGCACGGTGGTTCAGTGGGTAGCACTGTCGCCTCACAGCAAGATGTTCCTGGGTTCGATCCCCAGGTGTGGAGTTTGCATGTTTTCCCCGTGTCTGTGTGGGTTTCCTCCAGGAGCTCCGGTTTCCTCCCACAGTCCAAAGATGTGCAAGTGAGGTGAATTGGAGACACTAAATTGTCCAAGACTAAATTGATATAACCTTGTGAACTGATGAATCTTGTGTAATGAGTAACTACTGTTTCTGTCATGAATGTAACCAGTTGTAAAACATGACGTTAAAATCCTAATAAATAAATAACGTCTGTAATAAATGTTATAGTTTAATGGGGTGTCCCAATACTTTTGTCCATACAGTGTGTACCTGTAGTGTCTTACTCTTAAAAATAAATCGAATACCTTGGCTTAAACCATCTAGAATTGTTGGATTTCTGATGGCCAGGTCTTATGTCTGTTGTTGGTTTAAAATAAATGAGACAATACAGTGGTTCAGACTGGCCACGCTGTATGCATGTCTGCCTCCGCAAGGAAAAAAAAATAAAGGTGTGAAATCAGATTTTTGTTGGCATTAATAATATTAAAATAGTTTTCTGCTTGCTCGAATTATGCGGCATGTAAATGCAAGGCTGTCAGACGAGTCGAGCGAGGTCATTGTACCTCATTATCCACAAAACTCGCTGTCTGTCTGTGGCTGTTCATGAAATCTCCTCATTTGTCAGCGTCACGTCGATAAGCTTGGTTTGCTTGTTTGGTGTTTTCAGTGCCTTGAACAAGTGATTACGTGTGATGCTTTGAATAAGTCAGTGGCTCTTTCCTTGCACTTTCCTCTGTATGATGTACCTCTGGTAGAAATCATTGACGGCTCGAGGAAGCTCACACTGTCTTCTTGCTCGCTAAACTCCTGTTGTCTTTGTACCAGGACAGATGTTCCTGGGCCCCTGTGGGCAAGTTGAATCGTTCAGACTTTGTGGCAGCCCTGCTGTACCGGTTTGCTTCAGATTGGTAGTCAGGCTGTGTGTCAATCACAGATGCTTTAGTGTAGTGGGACACTCGCAGGTATCCAGTGAGATCTTCCTCTGAGATGCCTTCTGTCTGGGGTCACTGGCTTCTACAGAGTACAGGGAAATGTGACACATTCCTCTGCACCAGGGATAAACCAGTCGTGTGAAATATAAGCAAACACAGAGCTTAAAAACAATATCACTCTGCTCATTTTATTGTTCTGTCTGGATGGCTGGCTAAATAAGCATCATTCATTCATATATTCATTAATTCGCCCGTCCGTCCGTCCGTCCACCCACACATTCATTTATATAATTATTTTTTCATATGTCCATCCATCCGTCCATTTATCCATTCACCCACATGTTCATTTATATAATTATTTATTCATATATCCATCCATCCACCCACACATTCATTTATTTAATTATCCATCCATCCAACACCCACACATTCATTTATATAATTATCCATCCATCCACCACCCACACATTCATTTATATAATTATCCATCCATCCATCCATCCATCCATCCACCCACACATTCATTTATATAATTATCCATCCATCCATCCATCCACCCACACATTCATTTATATAATTATCCATCCATCCATCCATCCACCCACACATTCATTTATATAATTATCCATCCATCCATCCATCCATCCACCCACACATTCATTTATATAATTATCCATCCATCCATCCATCCATCCATCCACCCACACATTCATTTATATAATTATCCATCCATCCATCCATCCACCCACACATTCATTTATATAATTATCCATCCATCCATCCATCCAGCCATCCACCCACACATTCATTTATATAATTATCCATCTATCCATCCACCCACCCACACATTCATTTATATAATTATCCATCCATCCATCCATCCATCCATCCACCCACACATTCATTTATATAATTATCCATCCATCCATCCATCCACCCACACATTCATTTATATAATTATCCATCCATCCATCCATCCATCCACCCACACATTCATTTATATAATTATCCATCCATCCATCCATCCACCCACCCACACATTCATTTATATAAGGCAGATGCTATTTGCACCCTGGTGTAAGCAACAATGTATACTATTTACACCCAGGTGTGAAAACAGCATTACATACTATTTACACCCGGGTGCATACAACCTGCAGATACTGTTTGCACCCTGGTGTAAACAGCATTGTGTACTATTTGCACCCTGGTGTAAACGGCAATGTATACTATTTACACCCAGGTGTAAATATTACAAGATTACAAATAATTTTAACATTTTTTATATTATTTTCAGATTGTATATTTTTAAATTGCATTATTTACATTATACATTATCTACACCCAGGTGTAAAATAGCAATATACACTGACATGCCAAAAGTCTTGGTACAGGAACTAGTATCATGTTAGGTAACCCTTTAGCCTGGCTAAGTGCAGCAGGCATTGGTTCCACAAGTCGACAGAAATATCTGGAGGGGTGTTGACCCATGCCATCTGGATAGCCACCCACAGGTCAGTGGTATTTGTAGGTGCAGGATCTCTGGTCCCTCTATGACATATTCCCAGTACATGTGACACTGGATTATGGAATGTTAAATGTCCCACCCATCTGGTACCCACAATCTTGCATCACTCAAACTCCATTAATTCGCATCACCTTGCCATGAGCACACTGGCCAGTGGTCAGCCTTACTCACAAAATAATACCTCCAACTTTTACAGATATGGGCATTCCCAAGCCGTCCCCAGGTAACACCACTTCATGATCAATTTACTGCTATCCTTTGACCTTTATCATGTCCATGTAGTGTTTATATACTCTTGTGAAACTGAAAAATACATAACCTGAAGCAAACAGCAATTTATACATCCATGTGTAAACAATTATGTATTTTTTTGTACCTTAATTTAAAGAGAAATATATACCATTTACACCTTTGTGTAACTGTCTAATAATTAGACTTAGCTTTTTAGCTATCCTTTTGCTTGGACCCTTATTTCTGTTAAGCTACACATAAAAAAGTACCTTTAAATTAGCAGTGGTGACACTGATAATTCCAATGATAAATATACTGAATGACAATTTTAGTCTTATACAGTATGTGCTTCTTGACTACCATGCATTCTAATTTCTTTCCTAAAAAATCTATTCTGCTTGTGACAATCACCAAATTGGTTAAGTCATTGTAGTTTACACCTAAGCAATTATCTGAGCATTATTTATAAACACTTCAATAAATACTATAATAAAGAAAATTAAGCCTGTCTACAGAGTATATGAACAACACTAGTAAATGTTTTTGTATTTGTAACTGTTGTGTATTGTTACATTTTCTTCTTTTGACTCTATTATTAGAGTGCTTTATAGTCATACAGCTAATAACAGAGTACTCCATAATAGCCACATAAAGTGATTACATTAATTAAAGGTAAAAATAACTTTTAGGAACAGACTAGGATTGGTAATGTGAGAATCAGTTTCAACCAATACCTACACCATTGTCCAGTGCAAAATTATCTTAATTTTGATTAGAAAGAAAGAACAAAAGAAAGAAAAAACACACGACACAAGATACCTTTTTAAAATGTATTACTTTTCCTTTCATTACACAAAACACATTCACGTTCACATATCCTGTAAAACACAGTCTGTAAGGCAAAAATAAAAATAAAATCATTACAAAAAGTTACAAAAAAAAAAGTTCAATTGCGTTTAGGAGCTGCTATCAGACGATCACGGATGTACAGCCGGATTTTATTTATTTGGCTTTGTTTTACATCACTTGGGTCAGTGTTTTTTATCAAAGCTTCAGCATTCTGAGAGATCAAAAAGAAAATATACATACTAAGAGAACAAACTTCACAGGCACACAAAGCTAAAATTTAGATATACTATTTATGAATTACACTTACCATCAGAGCAAATATGCCACAGCTAGAGCCATCTTCCTGTGTCACTGTAGAGATGCTTCCACTTGACCAGCCATCCAACTTCTCTCCAGTTACAGCCCGCTCTTTCATGAAGTTTCTATTATGAAAGGTAAAAAAAAAAAAGTTATCATTTATATGCATTATGCTACATTGACTTTCATCCTCCAATTTATACAACATATGATAAAGATTGAATACCTCCAGTAATTTAGGTACTGCCTCTGTCTAGTCACACTTGGCTGCGAGTCCATGACATACACCTTGCGCAACTCAACATTTGCTGCCAGAAGGAACCAGTGTGAATTCCTGCACACAGGCAGCAATATCCACTGGTACATCTCAAACTGCACCTGTTGGCACATAAAAATGGAGTCTTTGCACCACTATTCTTGTAACTGGACAGGACATGTGGTACAATGGCTTACATGTTTGTACTGCCACACAGTGTACTGTCCTTTTCTCCAAAACCCTTCAATAAAGCACTGTAGTATGTAAACTGGCTTGACGGATTCTTCTGCCACGAGTCCAAGGTAGGCATGTATAACCTTAAAAAACACATACACTATTCATAAATTATTATTACTACTGAAAATGTGAACATTTACTTAAGTAGTGCATGTTGTTTACATTGTCATTAAGCCACATTCCTGGTTTAAGGGTGTCCAGGTCAAGATCATAGAGAGTAATCCCTCCAACACTAAAACCTGTATCTGGTGTTGGCATCACTTGGCATTGTAATGGAACAAGGAATGAAGGCAGATCGTCCAACTCTGTATCTGGTTCATGCAGACGTTTCTTGGCTGTAATCATGTCAATGACAAACATATTAAATGCTTGACAGTTCATTAAGAAAATTCATGTCCTGTTATTGTACAGTATTTTACAATGTCATAAGTAAATACGTGCTAACCTTTTTTGTTGAAAGTAAAGTTTCTTTGCCTTTTTGGCCTTCCCCGTCTACTTTTAACCGGTGTGATTTTAAGGCTGGAACAGGCGTTAACAGCATCTTTAGCATCAAGCTCTGCTACCTCTGGATCATGAATATGACTGCATTTGTTAGCACTCATTACATTATCATTTGTCTTGTTAATATCCAAAAATGTTTGGCTATCTCCAGACTCAAACATTTGTTTGTCTTCACTGTGGCTACAGTCTTCAGTGCTGGATGCAATTTCAAGTACTACACTTTGTTTGTTGGCCTTCCAGCTATTTAATAAATTTCTCAATACTTGAAGTTTGTCCTGATATTCTTGGCCTCCACAGCTAGCAATCAGAGATGCTATCTCCATGGCAATAGGACAAACAGTACTGAATCTTTCATTGCTACTGAATTTGGACTTTCGCATCATCATAACCTGGCAGTCCCCTAAACCATTTTTAACAAACTCCTGAAGGACTTCCTCATCCCGTTTAAGCCATCTTGGATGAATGCTTGTGTGGTCTACAACTGGAGCATTTTCTTGTTTTCGACAGAAAATAATATGTGCACAGGGTAGACCAAATGTTACAGAAAAGGTGCAAGAACATGTTTTCATAGCTGTGTCCACTTTGTTTTTCTTGTGTCTACCTTTCCCTTGCCATTGTACAAAGTACCCTTCCTCCTCTTTAAAAATGGTAAAACTTTGACTTTCTGATATTTGTAACTCCTCCATCACCATTCTGTAGGCTTTGTCTGTCAGAATCTTTGATAGTTCCATTGCTGTTTGTGAACCTGCCCGTGTGTCAAAGAAATGTGTAGTAATCTCTGAACATTCTTGAAAATTTCTTTCACATTCCTGTATTTCAATGAATGTAATCAATTCTTTTAGAGCTGCACATATTGACAAATTTTGGTGCAACACCTTTTTCAGTTTCTGGAAGTGGCTTTCAATTCTATTATTTGTGTTGTTTCCCATGGTGGGTAACTTCTTCCTGTAAAAATGCGCCCATTTTTCTTTCTGAGCATCCCATTGTGTCAAAAAGTAATCAACAAACTTTTGATCTGGGCATTCACGTTTCAGTTTTTCCAAACCTTGCTGATATTGCGCATTGGTGTCACTGTACAAAATTGATGCTAATGTGGTCAGAAGAGCTTTCTTTGCTTGTCTTGTGAGAAGCAGCTCTGCTATTCTTTTCTTCCAGTGTTTTATTACATGGAAAGAGCACAGAAAGACAAGAGCATCTTCAAAGTATTCATGTAACACTTTCATTTGGGTTGCATCTTTGTCCACCATGAACATTCTGATTCTGCTCCAGTCAGCATTTCTCTCCTTGAAAAGAGCACACATTTGAGACAGGTGTTGTTCAGTTTCGCCTCGCAGAAAGGCATATGCGACATGTTCTCCTAAGCCCTGTTCATTCATTACTGCAAAACACTGAAGAGTGTAACCCTGCATGTTTGTCTTGTAGGTGGCATCTGCAAAGGTTATGTCTGGATTTTTTTTGAATGCCTGTCCCATCTTCTGGGTCTGAATAAAAATCATTTGAATGCTTCCACTCTCATCTGCCCCAATCTCAGCTGTATGGCCTTGATCTTTCAAATGTTTTATAACTCTGACAATCTGCTCTGCATCTGTGTGGTCACTCTGCTCTGCTTTCTTAACTTGCTGCTTTATATTATGCAGATCCTTCAATTTCATTTGCTTTCCAAATCTATCTTTCACAAACCCTTTCAATATTGATGCACTGACCTGACAATGATCAATTAACAATGAATTAACTGCAAATATAAAATTAAAGTACTGTACATCTTATTCATAACTATATTAAATGAATACTTGCCTTTAGCTGCACCAATCTTTCAATTTCTTGCCTTTCTTCTATGTTAGGCCTTCTGTTTTGTGGGTATTTCTGGAAAAGCTTGGCAGATACAGGGTGATTATGTTTCTCCACCACCTTAGAAACAATATGTTTGCCCACTTTCCTGTCATAGCGTAATTTAATGATCACAGGGCATCCCATCCGTAAATAGTGCTGAAAAGGTCTTTCATTCTTGCCTGCAATAAATAGAAACAATGAAAACAATTATATATGTATGTTTTTTTAAATGTCATAAATGTCTATAGGAAAACCATTTCAACAATCTGCCAGAGAAGCTCTAGCACATTCCATTCCAGCTAGTCTGATATTAAGCTTACACAATTGAACAGCAGAGCTAATGCTACAGTGCATGGCAAATTATTTGGGTCACTCTCTGCAAGTGTCAAAAAGGTGCAGCAACTGTTCTCACTAACTTTTGCAAGTTCTTTTGGAACCATAGTGGACACATGACAGAGTCAATCTAGAGTACTTGAACTTTTCTGCAAGAGCTGGATTGCTATCATTTATCTTTTCTGATCTTTCTTTGTGCATTGGATGGTGGCCCTCTGCACTCCATAACCTCACTGCTCTCTGGAATTCCTCATAACTGTCGAAGGACTTTCCTACACAAACTGTCTTGGGTCTTTCTTCCTTATTTGGGAGAGAACACAAATATTAACATCATTACAAGCCTGGCATGATATACTGTATGTGTGAAAACAGTTTGCCATACAAACAAAGGTACTTTACTGTTCTGAAGAATTGATCTGAACATACTAACAAGCAGTTAAGTTTTTTGGATGAGCCAACACTGCTTCTTAAAATTAGCGAATATTAACTTTAAATCACTGATGCTCTCAACAGTTTGAACAATTTAGGTACAAAAACAGCCAGCACTTAAAAAAATAGCATGAGTATGGGCTAATGAGTGAAAACTCAGCAGTTGTAATTTCAGTTTGAGGTCTGCAAGGGCTTGAGTTATTTAATCAAAGTTTGAATTGAGGGAGGATTGGGGGATGGCATAAGAAAAAAATGGAATTTGAGGGGTCCCATGCAACTTCTTTGAATTTTTATGATTTTATGTGACATTATCCTTACTCAGTTTTCATCATCTTCAAACTTTGAGTCTTCCCCCATGGATTTAAAGTAAACTCACAGCTTTAACAAATACAGTATACAGGACATTGTGTAAACCGTGAACAGGATCCCCATGAACCAGAAGCGTAGGTTTTATTTCAACTTTGGGTGGGACACACTGTTCACACCACCTAACCTAACACATTGTACAAGTAGTGTTTTATGTTAAAAGAATGCTGTTATTATGGTAAAATTATGTTAAAAGAATATTATACACCCTCTGAACTTTGAGGGGGACACCCCCCCCCCCCAACTATGCCTAGGCTATGAACCTTTCTCCACACAAGTTCCAATTATCATATATAAACCCATTCTGCTTCATTCATTATTGCCCTCAGATCTTAAAAAGATGACTGCTTCAAAATGTTGGTTATTCCAATTGTCCATTCCACGTTAAGCAGCAAAAGTTACAACATCCCCACAAGTTGCTTGAATAAAAGTTCTCTACTATTTGAGATGAAACTTCAAACAAAAATTCAAAATTGAAAATACTAACAGACAATAGTTTGCCACCTTAAATAAGCCTTGTAAAACAGACTTTAAAATAAATAATAGTAATTACGCCAAATACAAACAGACATTATTATTTTTTATATAATAAACATAGATTATTATTTTTTCTTTTTTTATAGTACATCTATATTTAGCAGCATGCCTATTCTTTTAACAAGGTGTTTATGCATGCCCGCTTTGAATCGCAGCCTGCTGGATGTTTAACACAGAGGTCAAGCCAGCGGCCATTTGCCCAAACTGGCCGCATGTCAGATTTGTTTGCACAGCTACCAGTGACTAGTACATGAAAACATGAATAAAAGACCTCAAATTACACATACAACTCACCACTTTATAAAATGGTAATTAGTAGTAAGTAAGTAGTCCTTAAACAATCAGATGTCAGTTCACTGTTTATCATGCTTATTCTACTGTAGTGTTTTAGTAAACGGCTTCCAAAATTGGCAATTGTATTGTAATGATGTTATACATATATAGTATACAATTGTCGTTTTTCTTAAGTAGTCCATAAAACCAACATGTTTCAGCTAAGTTTTTTTTCAGTTCTATACTGTTATATACTGTTTTGATGAAGTACCTTATGAGAAATAACCACCTTATAATGTGTTTAAACTCATTAAAATACAGCAGACAATTATGGTGATTCTGGGTGTCATTTACCATTTACATTAAAACTGAACAGTACCTAACTTCCTAATACCTACCTATATATGAATATGCAAATATGTTGGTTTTATGAAATTCATTAAAACACAGTTGACATTTTTGATGGCTTGGGATGCCACTTACTTAAAAACAATACAATAGAATCACTTTCGAATTCAAATCTACATAACATGATCAACACTGTACTGATATTGTTTGGTTTTATTGACTACTTTTGAGAAATTACCATTTTATAATGTATTTTACTTCACAAATCATTAAAATACAATACAGTTTTGATTTAGAAGCAATTTACTTAAACTGTACAGTAGAATGAGTTCATAACTGATAAGTACATAGTATGATAATTCTGAATTGACATCTGCTTGTTTATGGACTATTTATGAGAATTCACCCTATAAAACGGGGAGCTATTTGTATGTGTAAATTGATTGTGTTAAATGTTTAGTGACTCCACCAAGGCACTAGTACCTGTGCACACAAATCTGATGTGCGGATAGTTTAACTGTGTTTGAGCTGGCTAAAGCGCAGTTGTGTAACTTACTTCCTATGACCACGGTGCAGCGAATAAATCCAGCTGGTCAGTTACAGGTAGACTGCCCTGTGCAGACCTCAAACATGAGCTCATTCCAGCTCCGTTTGCCAGAACCACAACAAATATAACGTCAGCATGCTATTGACTATTTTTGCTAGCTAATGCTAGCGAAAATGTAACATTATGGTTACCTCTGAACGTCGTTTCAGGAGGGATTTCTTCATTGTCTGTAAAAAAATTGCTAAGTTAGCCAGTCTCCAAGTTAAGGTTAAGTTTAGATAGGTTAGCTCGATAGGTGTTAGCACTTTGCCTTCGGTTTTTATTGGCAGACTATGGAGTTTGTCAACATTTCTTAGAGAACAACTTTAATATGTTGCAGATGTCACGTAGTTGTCTAAACTGTACTGTTAATGCACTTGTTTAGGCTTCAAACTATTTAACATCCAACATTTTGAGAAAATTTGACTCACCGTTCACCAAAGAGCTTTGGCTGAAAGTGTTCGAACTTCGAAGTGGCGCCTTTTCTGCAACTCCGCCCTACAGCGGAGCAGTCGTTGGTAGACATGCGCAGTTTGCTCTTTTTCATTTTTGGGTACGAATAGCTTTACTGTGTGGGAAATGCTATTTGTACCCGGGTGCAAATAGACACTCCGTTTATATAATTATCCATCCATCCATCCATCCATCCATCCATCCATCCACCCACACATTCATTTATATAATTATCCATCCATCCATCCATCCACCCACACATTCATTTATATAATTATCCATCCATCCATCCATCCATCCATCCACCCACACATTCATTTATATAATTATCCATCCATCCATCCATCCATCCATCCACCCACACATTCATTTATATAATTATCCATCCATCCATCCATCCATCCATCCACCCACACATTCATTTATATAATTATCCATCCATCCATCCATCCACCCACACATTCATTTATATAATTATCCATCCATCCATCCATCCACCCACACATTCATTTATATAATTATCCATCCATCCATCCACCCACACATTCATTTATATAATTATCCATCCATCCACCCACACATTCATTTATATAATCATCCATCCATCCATCCATCCACCCACACATTCATTTATATAATCATCCATCCATCCATCCATCCATCCACCCACACATTCATTTATATAATCATCCATCCATCCATCCATCCACCCACACATTCATTTATATAATCATCCATCCATCCATCCATCCATCCACCCACACATTCATTTATATAATTATCCATCCATCCATCCATCCATCCATCCATCCACCCACACATTCATTTATATAATTATCCATCCATCCATCCATCCATCCATCCACCCACACATTCATACATAAAAATCTAAACGAGAAAATTAAACTATAATTGCATTAAAGGTCTGAAATGGCTTCTTGTTTTTTGTAAGGCCAGTGGTCAATGGGTGGCATTGTAGCGCAACAGGCAGATTGAAGGTGATGAGATGTGTTGCTCACAGTCACTTTCTGTATAATACGACTTCAATACATACTGTATAATACCACTTATACTAATACTGTATAATACTTATACTAATACTGTATAATACTTATACTAATACTGTATAATATATACTGAAGTTTGTTGTTTGTGCCACAGTGACATTTATGCTGTTGTTTTTAATAATTTAGCCCCAACAAATTAAAATGATCTAAACAATCTTACTGTCCTTATTGTTACACTTGATAGAACTTTTGTTTGTGTGATTAAAATGCCCGTGGGGTAAAATATCAATTGACTCTAATGAGAGAGGTTGCAGCAGCATGTGGAAAAGATATTCACTCCCGCTAGCAATTCATTTCACTTCGCAGCAAGTGTATTTAGGTGATTTTTAAAATCTGAACCTTGGAAGTGTAAGTAATTAAAATGAATAAATAAATACAGTATATGCAGTGTATATACTGAGTAAAAATCACAGCATGGCAGGCATTTACACATCATTGAAATAGATTAAAATAGCGACCTTGCTTCTTAATGTTTAAACTGTCAATAATTAACCGGTTAACCAATAACCAACGAAAGTCATTGTTTGGTAAAAAATTTCATTTAAGTTAATTAGCACAAGCCAATGCTTGACTTTACTCTAGAGCTGGGGTGTCAAACTCATTTTCACCGAGGGCCACATCTGCATTATGGTGGCCCTCAAAGGGCCGATTGTAACATGTCCTGCTGTGATTGCAGTCTGTCTTTTAAGTCTTGGACAATTTGTTGTTTTTCTTGGAGGCTAAATTCTGTTTTGTGTCAAAATGCCAAATTTATACTGTATATTTATAATGTTTATCTACATTTATATTGTACTCCTTTACCACAGACACGACCTCATAACACAAGAGACGTACCGGTTTTTCTTCTTAAAGCACAAACTTGTATTCACTTTCCCATCTTTCATTAAATTAGTGTACCTTCCTTCTGCTTCAGTTTTCTCTTCTTGTACATTTTGGGATTATTTGTAAATATTTCTCAACATCACTTGTTCGAAATCCACCTCTAGCATGCATTGTGGAAGATGCAGTTTATGTATGATTTTACAGTGTATTTTAAGACAATCATAAGTCTTTTAAGCTCTCGCGGGCCACGTAAAATGACATGGCGTGCTGGATTTGGCCTGCGGGCCTTGAGTTTGACACATGTGCTCTAGAGTAAATCTAAAGATCTCTTTAGAGTAAGACCCACCCTTAGTGTGTATGCGCCAGCTCTGTGTACAGCTACATTTGGAGTTTCTAAACTGCAGCCTGTTTATGCTTTTATATCATTTAAATAATAAATGAAATGAAAACAATTCTGCATTAAAATCAATAATCACAAACATGAAAGCTCTTTTGCTTTATAATGTAGTCTGACTGCATAGTAATGCAGATATGTGTAGCGTTGCATAACATTCCATTATAAAAGTAAAACTGTGTATTGAAATATCTGCGTTGTTGTTAGGAATTGCTTTCATATACAAAAGGGCGGCACGGTGGCTAAGTGGGTAGTAATGAGTAACTACCGTTTCCTGTCATGAATGTATTAAGTGTAAAACATGATGTAAAAAATCCTAATAAACAAACTAATATACAAATGTAGCTTATTATGAGTAGCATGTTTGGTTTGTGAACTGCTTGCAACTGACGGTAAAATCTACATTTTGTAAAGTTCATATGACTAAAAACGCTGATTATTATTGATCCCTTGTGTCTTTTTTTGTTGTTGTTGTTGTTTGTGTGTCTAATCAGGCTCCTGTTGCCCCCCCCCCCAAAAAAAAAAAAAAATAAATAAATAAAAAAAAATAATAGAATGAATTCAATAAATTATATACATTAAATTAAATGGTCACTATGGCTGAACAATCAAAACAAGCTAATTCTGGCTTTTTAGTCATAGCCAGTTAGACCTTGTTGCCAAACTTGGTTAAATCCACCTAGTTCCAGTAAGCAATGTATTCTGACTGGATGCTTGACAAATTTCCCTCTCAGAATGTTATTATTTTTTTTTTTTTTATAATTCTGAATGCTTGGTTGGTGCGACCGTCTAATGCACTAAACAGCAACTGCTGACATTTCAAGCTCTTGTTCAAATCCCAGGTTGTGCTATTGACCAGGCTGTGGTTACCCAGTCAGACACAGGGAAGGTGAATGTTTTTCATTGTGGCTATGCAATTGAATTTACCTTATTTGTGGTCAGTGCACTTGCTCTGGTGGTGGGGTGTTCATCGAGCTTAGTGCATAGTGCTCCAGGTACTGTATGGTTCTCTGTACCACCCCTAATGGTTGAAAATTGCAATAGTGGACCTGGCAATGGTTAGATTTGAAGGAAAATGGGAAACAAAATGCAGTTTTGTCACTGATGCTTTGCTTTGTAGGGCAAATAAAAAAAGCTTATTAATGTACCATTCTCAATCATGTGACATGCGCCTCAAGTCACTGGTTTAAATTTTGAGAGGCCTTATGTCCCAAATTTATTTTTGTAATATTTACCCCCTACGGTACACTAGGCCACTTCTCACCTAACCATTCACTTGAGTTTGGTCTCCATGGAAAATTTTGAGCGGTACAAAAAGGAGGGGTTTTTTTTGTGTACCTTTTAGCAAAAGTAAATGTTAGTAGCCTTTTCAGGAGTGCACAGCTCATGCTTTAAGAGAGTTCTCCAAGCTAATTTCATTCGTACGATGCATCTTTAAGTGATTATCTCGTGAATGGTGCACATCCAAATGCTCAGCCTTCCATTTCTTAAAAAGTTTCTTACCCACTTGTGGGAGCATTCTGACTGAAATGTGGGCACCAGTCGAAGCTTCTGGTGAGGGTAAAACTAAGTGTTTCACTTTTTAAAATCAGGAGGCTCGCAGGCACTTGTGGATGCTTCTGAGTGGAGGTGCTCTGTTTGGTTTGAAATGGACTTGGAGCGGCCTTAGCGAAGGAAAGAATGCTTTTTTGGATTGGCAAGCGGCTGGACCTGATTGTGATGTCTGGGTGCAGATGCTTTGTTTTTCTTCGCAGGGAAATATGATCAGTCCTGCGGCCTCTGAAAAGCTGCCCAATCAAACACAATCGTCTTACTCTTCGTCTGTTTCTCGGTCGGCCTCACGCTCACTACTTCACCGCAGAAACCTACGTCCGTGCAAAATAAGCTTGTATTATCGAATGCTTCTCGACGACTGATACTGCCTGTGAGCAAACGCAGTCCTCATGTGGTTCTCTCGGCCTGAGCTATTACACAGATCCTTAAGGTCTGATATTCCTTTGTATATATCATTTGTAGCCCACCGTTTGTCGTGCAGATCCCTTGCTGCTGAAAGCACAGGTCTACCTGGCAAACAATCAGTCCAAACTGGATCCTAATAACTGAGCTATGGGAAGAAAATTAATTGCTTTAGATTTATCCTCCCACGCAGATACATGCAGTCTGTTCACCTGAAGGAATGCAGTAATGAATTGGCTTTATAGAAACGTACTTCAAATTAAATTTCATTTTATATTGTTATGCATTGCTACACAGCAATTCCCAATTATTAAATTAACACCTAGTGTTTGTGTATAAGGACTTTAATGGTCCATGTAGCATTTCATTTATTGGTGTGGGGGATTTTGTGCTGTTGGTATCTATAGTTATTACACTTTATACAGTCGTTAAGAAAAAAAAAAAAATACTTGACTTTTATTTTTGCATATTTGCATCTTATTTCTTTAAATAATAAGTCTAAATTTAAGACCACATATTTAAGTGTGGCAAGTGATGGACTATACAATTGTATACTTTACAATGTAACTACAATTTTCTGTTAAATGTTCAGTCAGATATGGGCTGCTCAGGTGGTGCAGCGGTAAAAACACACGCTAGCACACCAGAGCTGGGATCTCGAATACATCGTTTCGAATCTCAGCTCTGCCATCCGGCTGGGCTGAGCGGCCACATGAACAACAATTGGCCTGTTGGTCATATGGGGGTGGGATATTAAACCGGATAGGGACTCCTCGTGACTGATGCGACTGTGACCTCTGCTGGCTGATTGGCGCCTGCACAGAGGCGGGGAAGAAGTGCGTTGATCAGGGTGTGTCTCTCTGTACACAAGGCTGATCCGCATTAGCACTCGCCTAGTGTGGGTAAAAAGATGCTATGGCTGCTGCCCTTGTGTCGGAGGGGGCGTGGGTTAGCTTCGTTCTCCTCAAATCAGAGCGGGTGTCGGCATTTGCATAGAGGAAGCATGACGCAATCGGGCGATTGGACGCGCTAAAAAGTCTGGAGAAAAAAAGGGGAGAAAATCTATCTATCTATCTATCTATCTATCTATCTATCTATCTATCTATCTATCTATCTATCTATCTATCTATCTATCTATCTATCTATCTATCTATCTATCTATCTATCTTATCTATCTATCTATATACACTTGCATAGACACTGTACAGTACTTTAAGTTGCTTTGAATGAAAGTGTCTGCTAATTGCAGACAATGTAAATGTAGAGAGGCCTGGCAGAGCTACAATGCATCAACAAGCATAGAATCTACACATGTAGCCATCTGATTTACAGTCTGTCTGTATTAATGCCGTCTGATTTATTCTGTTTGTCATTCGTTTGTGTCACTCATAACTCATCCCCTTATGGTATGTTATACTAAAGCTATATCTGATGTTCCTCCATGTGACTCCATGTGATTCTGGTTCCTCTTGATGCTTGGCTGTAAAAGTATTTGTTCAACAGTAGTACACAAGCAGGAACCTGACGGCGTGAGAGCCTGTATGTGTTAAGTGAACCTGGGACAATTTACTATTGGAAAATTATTGATGCTTCAAGAATGACTGTAACGGCAGTCCATAGCCGACACAGAGGAATCCTGTAGGTGTGGTTTTTCATCTAAAAGCCTGGTTAGTGCCTTTCAGATTGGATTTAGTGCAGAAAAGACTACTGTATGGTTTCTATGTCGTATGTGTAGAAAATTTTCTCGTCTTCGCTATCTGACAGCTATCTAAAGGAATAAATAGTTGGCTTTTCTAAACAGTAAGTAAAATGGAACACAAAGTGTACACTTACTTAACCAGCAGAAAATATCTTGCCCGCAGGGCTTGGAGTCCTACAAGGGAAAATTGTGGAATAATAAGACACTTAAAACAGTGGTTTATGCAAATTCTTGTTTTTAATATTAGTTTTCCAGTACATATATCTTCATCTGTCGATGTTTTTATGAGTGCAAGATAGTCACAAAAAGCCTGTTCTTGTAAGTTAAGGTATTGTCTGTGCATATTGCTTTCTATATACTGTATATCGAGACACTTTTTAAAATAAGAACACTCTGGTTTTCAGATCATGAGAATTATTGTTTCTGTTAATCAATGCAGCTGTAGGAACTAATTTAGGTACTAATCTTTTGCACAGTTGCACAGTCGCTTTACATACACCGATCAGCCATAACATTAAAACCACCTCCTTGTTTCTACACACACTGTCCATTTTATCAGCTCCACTTAACATATAGGAGCACTTTGTACTTCTACAAGTACTGACTAGTTTATCTGTTTCTCTACATAAATTTTTAACCTCCTTTCACCCGGTTCTTCAAAGGTCAGGACCACCACAGAGCAGGTATTATTTAGGTGTTGGATTATTCTCAGCACTGCAGTGACACTGACATGGTGGTGGTGTGTTAGTGTGTGTTAGTGTGTGTTGTGCTGGTATGAGTGGATCAGACACAGCAATGCTGCTGGAGTTTTAAATTACCATGTTCACTCACTGTCCACTCTTTTAGACACTCCTACCTACACTGTAAAAAATGATTCTCGAACCCAGTAAAGTTTGCTTATTAAAATAAGTAGATTTTACCTAAAATGCAACTTTTTGAACTTTACTTAATAAAAAGAATAAATGCAGTCATGTATTTTATGTTTTTATTATACTCGCAATTTTGTTAAAACATTACTTAAAGTTTTGATGATTGTCAACATCCACTAGAATTGAGCAGACTGAACTCAGTATTTTAAGTATTCTTGGGAAACCACGTGACACAGGACGTTGGTGCAAAGAAGAAAATTTGAATCATGCAGGTGCAGTAGTGATGGGAATTCCGGCTCTTTTTAGAGAGCCGGTTCTTTTGGCTCGGCTCACTAAAAAGAGCCGGCTCTTTCGGCTCCCAAGTGGCTCCTTCGATTTTTTTGTTCCTTAAATTAATTTATTACCAAATTACATGTAAAATGAATTACTAATGTAAAAACATTGTATCAAATGTTTATTATTTAAATGGTTTTATCTATATACTCAACATGGAATAGAGTGCTACAACAATAAATACAAAAACAAAGACCCATCTCAATTAGACAAAAAGGTCTGATTGTGTATATTACTTGTAAATTTGCATCTAGAGTGAAAGAACACAACATCAACAAAGCATCACTCAACAAAATATAAATGAAAATGTGCAAAAAAAAAAAAAAGCAGCATCCAGGTGACAGTATTTGTAAGTCTTTAGCGAAGATCCTGTTTCTCCCTGTTTTCAACTGCCCTGTTTTTTTTCTCTCTGAGGGGGCAGATGTTGCTACATTACACAGTCTATGTGCCATCACATGTATAAGATGTGGGTAGACTGAATACTTGGTCTCCCACCAGTTCAGTGGGTCTGAACTTCTCTGTAAAAGGGGCTCCTCATGTCCAAACTTTATTATGTCTCCTCACTCATTCTCCTCACCTTTCCAGCATGTAATGTCTGCCTATGTAAAGCGCAATGTAAAACTTCATCAAGTCCCCTGTCTGTGCACGCCACTACGCATCTTGACCAATCACGTGCGGCAAAAAAAAAAAAACCGGGAAAAAAAACCGGAAAAAAAAAGAATCGGCTCCCAATCAGGAGCCGGATCCCGTCGTTCACTTTAAAGAGCCGGCTCTTAGAGCCGGATCGTTCGCGACCGACCCATCACTAAGGTGCAGTACAAGTCAGAATTTAAAAGGTAAGAACACTTATTTTTTTTACCTTTTTATGTGTTTTGCAGTTTTGAGTCATTTTTTAGTTTTAGACAGTAGATGTGTTTTGGTTTCTTTAGCTGTAAAGTGTGGGTGGAGGAAAAGGTATTTTTATTGCAAATGTTGCTATGCTAGCTAGGAAGCCGATGTTGCTATGCTAGGTAGGAAGCATGAATATATTTTAGATTAAATGTAATGGATAACTTGGTTTTAGGAGTAGTCACAAACCAAACAAAAACTTAATTTATTTATTGTTTAATGGAGGACTCACAAAGGGTCTGTTGCCTTGTACTAAAACCTACTTGGAGTAATTTTAATAGTAATAGTAATTGTAATATTCTATTCTAACTTGGACAAATACACAGATAGACTCCTCAGTTTGTTTAGCTACAAAGCAGGAAATGCTGCATGCAAAATGCACAACATATTGATGTTACTGGATCAGGTAATTTGATTGTTTGCTGATATAGTATGAATTTTTTAAATGTTAAGGCTTGGTGTTTAACCATGAATTCATTATTTTTTTGTGTTTCTTGGCCATTCAGAATGCTGATATAGGCAATCATTGAGAGATAGTGATTCCTGACATGATGCTATACCTCTCTGAGGATGCTGAGCACTTTATTACAAATTACCAGGTTAGTGTGGTATGTGTTAAGTCTTTGGAGGTGCAGTCATTCCCATGTTATGAAAAGACCAGTGGGGAAAAGAATTTGCAAGCAATATCATATCATTGTTCTTTGTGTTTATTTCAGGACATTAAATTCAATCCTGATGACCTGAAACACCACCCAGTGCAGATGGCAGTCCTTTAGAAGTAGGGATATTTTTGGAGGGCATGCAATTGATTGCACGTTTACAAGTGTCCTGAATGCATGTGTCATCTTGCTTGACATGATGTATGTGGTCAGTCAGAACTATCCAAATCCATTAAGTACAAATGTATTTTGATGTTTTTTAAATGCTATTTCTTAAAATAAAATGTTGTTTAAAGTTTACTAAATGGCTTGTTGGTATAATTATTTCATTTATTTGATATACATATACAACCCATTTTACCTGTTACTATCTTTGACTGTGGCATTAGTATCAGTATTAGTGGTGGTAGTAGCTGGGATATTAACTCAAATTATCACTCACAGTTATCTTAAAAAATTAAGTAAGTTGAAAAAAGCAGCTTAATTTTACTACCTAGAGAAACATGTTTTTTTATGTAAAGACAGAGAAGTGAAAATTTTTTAGTACTAACGTTTTAAAGTATGTCGTGAAAATGACCTAAAATCTTAAGTAGAGTATACTCAAAAATAGGGATGCAAAAATGTTGCACTATATTTTTAAGTAAAATGAACACATCATTTTTTACAGTGTAGTTGGTCCACCTTGTAGATGTAAAGTCAGAGACGATTGATTATCCTTTGCTACTGTTTGAGTTGGTCATCTTCTAGACCTTCATCAGTGGTCACAGGACGCTCCCCACGGGGCGCTGTTGACTGGATGTTTTTGACTGGATGATTGGTGGACTCTTCTCAGTCCAGGTCCTTGGTGAACTATTACGATTAATTGCAAATAGCTGAGCCCATATGCAGTGTGTTTCCACTTGTACACATGCAGTATTATTGTTGATGAAACAATATTTAATTGTGTAATTCATGTACGAACAGTGGCATGGTGGCCTCACAGCAAAAAGGTCCTGGGTTCAATCCCCAGGGGGGCTGTCTGGGTCCTTTCTGTGTGGAGTTTGCATGTTCTTCCCATGTCAGCGTGGGTTTCCTCAGTGAGCTTGCTGAACAATTAAGATTAATTGCAAATCGCTGAGCCCATGTGAAGTGTGTCCACTTGTACACATGCAGTAATTTTGCTGATGGAACAATATTTAAGTGTGTAATTGTGTAACAGTGTCATGGTGGGTAGCACTGTCGCCTCACAGCAAGAAGGTCCTGGGTTCGATCCCCAGGTCGGGCGGTCTGGGTCCTTTCTGTGTGGAGTTTGCATGTTCTCCCCGTGTCTGCGTGGGTTTCCTCTGTAAGCTTGCTGAACAATTAAGATTAATTGCAAATAGCTGAGCCCATGTGAAGTGTTTCCACTTGTACACATGCAGTAATATTATTGATGGAACAATATTTAAATGTGTTTTACAGTTTAAAACTGAAACAATTTCAGGAAACAGCTCATAGACTTTGATTAATTATTGTAAGGCGTAGTGTGTTTAAACGTACTAAATGTATCGTGAACAGTTGGCGTGTGTAAAAACCTCATTTATAATGTTTCTTTCCTGCTTTTTCTTGATTGTTGTCATTTGCTCAATTATTCTTACTAATTCATCCCATCACGCCCACTAACCACACACACCATTTATTACACTGGTAATACAAATTAGTACTGTTTATTTGAAGCCTTAGTAAGTCACAGCTTCAGAGTTTGAAAATGTTAAATACAATTCCCTCCGAGATAAACACCAAGAGAATTTGTGTTTATGCATTTTATTTACCAGAAGTTACCAGAACTGAACAAAATTCCTGAACATTCTACTTGTTTTCTTCCTCAAGTGTGCTCGTGTGCCAGGGACATTATTTAGCCCCGGTACATTCTTTTAAGATGCGGAATAAAGCCTGTAAAGTGCTCTGGTCGTTATGAAATGATTTCATACCGAGTGCTAGATTCTCTCTTGTGTTGAAAGAGCTTTGGATGTTGGCACCTTCTGCTACTGTCTCTGCACTCCCATAATATCAGCAGCACACTCAGCTTGGCAGCTTTTTACTTCTTATGCATTGTTACTCCAGCTCTAATTGGTGCCTCTGGTTGCCAAACGCTATCATATTGTTGATTTATGAGAGGAATTTTTGAATCCTGAAGCAATCACAGTTTTTATTATTGTCGATTAATTATGATCGAGTGGCCAATTCCTCTTTCACCAGGCTTAACAAAAATCTTGAAAACCAGTCATGACCTGCAGAGTGGCCATTATATTCTCTTTAATATTTCAAAAATCCATCATTACTCTCTTTCATTTGTTATATAACATTGGATTAATGCACAGGGTTTCATTAAGGGGGCTGTCAAAGACCGTCATCTATGGTTCTGTAGGACAGTGGTCTGAATGGAGGATTGAGATCAATGACTCTGTACCTTAAATGACCTTTTTGTTTTATGAACCACACTTCTGGAAAATTTGGTTTGTTTGCTAAAATTTAGTAAAACAAGAACCTGTCATTTGTTTATTCTCTTAACTTTAACTAAAGTACAGAAGTGTTTTTACTGTCCAACTTAATTGTATTTTGTTGTTATAGTCCAATTCAGATATATACACTGATCAAACCACATCCTTGTTTCTACACTCACTGTCTACTTTATCAGCTCCACTTACCATATAGAAGCACTTTGTAGTTCTACAATTACTGACTGTAGTCCATCTGTTTTTCTGCATGCTTTGTTAGCCCTTTTTCATGCTGTTCTTCAATGGTCAGGACTCCCCCAGGGCCACTACAGAGCAGGTATTATTAGGTGCTGGATCATTCTCAGCACTGCCGTGACAATGACATGGTGGTGGTGTGTTAGTGTGTGTTGTGCTGGTATGAGTGGATCAGACACAGCAGCGCTGCTGGAGTTTTTAAATACCGTGTCCACTCACTGTCCACTCCTACCTAGCTGGTCCACCCTGTAGGTATAAAGTAAGAGACGATCGCTCATCTATTGCTGCTGTTTGAGTTGGTCATCTTCTAGACCTTCATCAGTGGTCACAGGACGCTGCCCATGGAGCGCTGTTGGCTGGATATATTTTTGGCTGGTGGACTATTCTCAGTCCAATAGTGACAGTGAGGTGCTTAAAAACTCCATCAGCGCTGCTGTGTCTGGTCCACTCATACCAGCACAACACACACTAACACACCACCACACCAGCTCTGGTGTTCTAGCGTGTGTTTTTACAGCTGCGCCACCTGAGCGGCAAAGTAAATGCTTTTAAATGTGATTGGTTCTTGTCATAATACTCATATATGACAAGTAAATGTGTGAGCTGGACTGTTATATATTTTACTAGCTTTTCTTTCTATAGTATGTGAAAATGCTTTCCTCCATGTGTGGGTGTACATAATTGTTTATTTATTTATGTCGTGAGTATTCGTTCTCTCTACAGTAAAGTCTCGGTCAAGTGTGATTTAAAAAAAAAAAAAAAAAGTGCTTTTACTCTACAGCTTTTAGGTTTATTTTTTAAATGATTAAATCTACCTATAACATTCACGATTATACTGTATGTTGCCTCAGAAGAAAGGGATATGAAATATTTTGGACATGTATGTACAGTGGAAGTATAAGAAAGTGCTATATTATTATTACCTTTTAAAAAAGCACACAATGGTTTTCATTTCATTTCATTGGTCATTTTTTTAGTTCTTTGTTTGATCGCTTACCAATTTCTTTTAACCCCTCCTATTTTTTCTTGCTTTTTCCTTGGGCTTTTCCGTGAGATGTCTAAGTTTATATAGGAACCAGGCCAGAATTTTCTTACCAGCTTTTTCTCATTAGAGAATTGGATGAGATGTGGGCTAAGGGGAATGGCATGAAAGAGGGAAAGAAAGAGCATGGGTTGGAAGGGGGGTGCGGCATATATGTTGGCTTGCTTAACCGAATTCCCATATGGCCTCTGAAGTTTCTTACCCCACCACCTATCTTCGCTTCCTTTTTGTGTTATGACAAATAGGTTTGACCCTCACCTTTGCCCCTGGCACACGCTTAGAATTAAGGTAACCACCTTCCTTGTTGTCAGATCATTTTGTCATGGTGCATGTGCCTCATAAGGGGTTGGTTTTTCATCAGAGCACAACGTACTGAAAAATTGGCAGTAAAATATTACAACCCCGAATGACAAAAAGTTGGGACAGCATGGAAAATGCAAATAATAAATAAATACGTAATGATTTTCTTACATGACTTTTATTTCATTGCAGACAGAATGAACCCGAGATATTTCATGTGTTGTCGGGCGTTCAGCTTAAGCTTGCGCCCTTGTTTTTTACGCACTGAAATTCCTCCCGATTCCTTGATCTTCTAGACCTTCATCAGTGGTCACAGGACGCTGCCCATAGGGCACTGTTGGCAGGATGTTTTTGGTTGGTGAACTATTCTCAGTCCAGCAGTGACAATGAGGTGTTTAAAAACTCCATCAGCACTGCTGTGTCTTATCTACTCATACCAGCACAACACACACTAACACACCACCACCATGTCAGTGTCACTGCAGTGCTGAGAATGATCCACCACCTAAATAATACCTGCTCAGTAGTGGTCCTGTTGGGGGTCTTAACCATTGAAGAACAGTGTGAAAGAGGGCTAAAAAAGTATGTAGAGGAACAGATGGACTACAGTCAGTAATTGTAGAACTACAAAGTTCCCCTATATGGTAAGTGGAGCTGATAAAATGAACAGTGAGTGTAGAAACAAGGAGGTGGTTTTAATGTTGTGGTTGATCAGTGTAAGGCATGCTGTAAGTTGCTTGGACAACAATTACATATAATTGAAAGTCGAAAATATTGGGTCAGATTTGCCATATGCTCTTGTTTGTGGGAGGGTTGTACAATATTGTACTGTATGCATAACAGATCAGCAACAAAAGACTGCTTGCCCAGTTCCTGAGTACTATCATGATCTGGTACTAAGGGTACTAGCTCTAAAATCAAGAATAATGGACTTCACTGGTGCTTTCTGTCAAAGCTATTTTGTTAGACTAATAAACATTAATGGTTAAATGAAAACCAGTGAATAAATGTTGTTTTACAATATGGGAAAAAAAATCATAGACATTTACAGTAGTGTTTCATTGTGTAATATTTATATATAATATATATTATATATTATATTATATATATTATATATGTGTGTATATATATATATATATATATATATATATATATATATATATATATATATTATTTTTATATATATATATATATATACAGTGTATCACAAAAGTGAGTACACCACTCACATTTCTGCAGATATTTAAGTATATCTTTTCATGGGACAACACTGACAAAATGACACTTTGACACAATGAAAAGTAGTCTGTGTGCAGCTTATATAACAGTGTAAATTTATTCTTCCCTCAAAATAACTCAATATACAGCCATTAATGTCTAAACCACCGGCAACAAAAGTGAGTACACCCCTAAGAGACTACACCCCTAAATGTCCAAATTGAGCACTGCTTGTCATTTTCCCTCCAAAATGTCATGTGATTTGTTAGTGTTACTAGGTCTCAGGTGTGCATAGGGAGCAGGTGTGTTCAATTTAGTAGTACAGCTCTCACACTCTCTCATACTGGTCACTGAAAGTTCCAACATGGCACCTCATGGCAAAGAACTCTCTGAGGATCTTAAAAGACGAATTGTTGTGCTACATGAAGATGGCCAAGGCTACAAGAAGATTGCCAACACCCTGAAACTGAGCTGCAGCACAGTGGCCAAGATCATCCAGCGTTTTAAAAGAGCAGGGTCCACTCAGAACAGACCTCGCGTTGGTCGTCCAAAGAAGCTGAGTGCACGTGCTCAGCGTCACATCCAACTGCTGTCTTTGAAAGATAGGCGCAGGAGTGCTGTCAGCATTGCTGCAGAGATTGAAAAGGTGGGGGGTCAGCCTGTCAGTGCTCAGACCATACGCCGCACACTACATCAAATTGGTCTGCATGGCTGTCACCCCAGAAGGAAGCCTCTTCTGAAGTCTCTACACAAAAAAGCCCGCAAACAGTTTGCTGAAGACATGTCAACAAAGGACATGGATTACTGGAACCATGTCCTATGGTCTGATGAGACCAAGATTAATTTATTTGGTTCAGATGGTCTCAAGCATGTGTGGCGGCAATCAGGTGAGGAGTACAAAGATAAGTGTGTCATGCCTACAGTCAAGCATGGTGGTGGGAATGCCATGGTCTGGGGCTGCATGAGTGCAGCAGGTGTTGGGGAGTTACATTTCATTGAGGGACACATGAACTCCAATATGTACTGTGAAATACTGAAGCAGAGCATGATCCCCTCCCTCCGGAAACTGGGTCGCAGGGCAGTGTTCCAGCATGATAATGACCCCAAACACACCTCTAAGACGACCACTGCTTTATTGAAGAGGCTGAGGGTAAAGGTGATGGACTGGCCAAGCATGTCTCCAGACCTAAACCCAATAGAACATCTTTGGGGCATCCTCAAGCGGAAGGTGGAGGAGCGCAAAGTCTCGAATATCCGCCAGCTCCGTGATGTCGTCATGGAGGAGTGGAAAAGCATTCCAGTGGCAACCTGTGAAGCTCTGGTAAACTCCATGCCCAGGAGAGTTAAGGCAGTTCTGGGAAATAATGGTGGCCACACAAAATATTGACACTTCAGGAACTTTCACTAAGGGGTGTACTCACTTTTGTTGCCGGTGGTTTAGACATTAATGGCTGTATATTGAGTTATTTTGAGGGAAGAATAAATTTACACTGTTATATAAGCTGCACACAGACTACTTTTCATTGTGTCAAAGTGTCATTTTGTCAGTGTTGTCCCATGAAAAGATATACTTAAATATCTGCAGAAATGTGAGGGGTGTACTCACTTTTGTGATACACTGTATATATATATATATATATATATATATATATATATATATATATATATATATATATATACTGTATATAAATTGGCATTTTCTTTTATTTTGATATTTACCTGATCCACTTACATTTGTCAGTCTGGGTTTTTACATATCCTCTGACTGGACGACCATGGTGCTGGGTGACTAAATGTGTGTGTGTGGGCATTTTAAGTGTGTGTCTGCTTGTGTATTGGTGTGTAAGGAGGGGGTTGTCTGTGCTTAGGAGGTGAGCATTCCTGATTGTTTTTCAACTAATAGCTAGGATGTCTGCCTTCTTTCTATACCCACTTTTGTCCCCTTTATTGGACATGCTTAACTGCCAGGGGGTCCCAGGTGGCCGTGATGGACTCCAGGGCAGAACACTTCTTATCTCTAAGCCGCCTCCCAAATACGGCTTTGCAACGGCCCCTTGTCCCTATTGCAGTGCCCATCGGAATTGCGAGCCTAAGTGGGCGTTAAAAATTAAAGGTTAAACTCCATGAGATTGTAAGAATTTTGCTGTCAAAGTGGTAAAGTTTCTGTATTCAAACATTTATAAATTTTTTTTGAACATTGCCAGGGAACCATAACATTGGTTTATGACTCCTTGGCTCTTACTTCTAACATAATTAAAATACACTATATTGAATAGCCTTCTATATATTAAATGGCAGAATGGCTTGGCTTAAATAATCACGTTCTGTAATAAATGTTGCATTATATACTGTAGTATATAATCTCCTTTGTCATGAATTATATGGCTCTGTGGGGTATTTGGGGTAATTGTGTAATTGTGGCATTTTGAGGTTGGTCATAACTGAAAAACAATCCATGAATCTAAGTAAATGACCAATGGGATACACTGATATCTATAACCTCCTTGTACTGGCTTTAGGATCATCATGCTTTAGGATTCGCCTGCTAAATATTTTTGGCAATATGTGTCTTTGGACTACTTCAAATATTTCCATGTGGTGTAACAACAGTGTAGCATTTTAGGAAGGATTTACCCAGCAAACTAGCAGATTACATCTAAGTAAGGGATCTAAGTGTGCATATACACATGCACAGTACAATGCAATTCTTTTTCCGCATATTCCAGCTTGTTTTGGAAGCTGGGGTCAGTGCAGGGGTCAGCTATTGTACTGGAGCAGACTGGGTTTAGTGCCTTGCTCAAGGGCCCAACAGTGGCTGCATAGAAGAGCCTGGATTTGAACCGACAATTTTCAGATTGATAGTCCAAAGCTTTATCTACTAAGCTATTATTGTCCCTGCATGGTAGTCCCATCAATGTACACATAAATTTTAAAAAATGTAGCCGCTCAGGTGGTGGCACAGCGGTAAAAACACGTTGGTTTGTAACTCAGCTCTGCCATCGGGCTGGGCTGAGTGGCTACATGAACAACGATTGGCTGTTGTTCATCGGGTAGGATAAGCCAGATAGGGACTCCTCATAACTGAGAGAATTATGACCTCTGCTGGCTGGTTGATGGCGTCTGCACAGAGTCGAGGTATAATGCGTTGATCAGGGTGTGGCTCTCCGTACACAAAGCTGATCCACATATGAACTCGTCTCGTGCTGGTGAAAAGATGCAGTCGGCTACTGCACACGTGTCGGAGGAGGCATGTCAGTCTTGCTCTCCTCACTCAGGGCAAGGGTTAGCACCACTGGAGAGAGCATAATGCAATTGGGTAAAAATTGAATGTGCTAAAAATTGGGAGAAAAAGGGAGAAAATGCGTAAAATCATTCCACT
Source organism: Trichomycterus rosablanca (assembly GCF_030014385.1). Taxonomy (NCBI): domain Eukaryota; kingdom Metazoa; phylum Chordata; class Actinopteri; order Siluriformes; family Trichomycteridae; genus Trichomycterus; species Trichomycterus rosablanca. Next base: position 29,423,472 of record NC_085997.1, on the reverse strand, counting down.
AAATGATTCCATGAGACTTTGGTCCTTGGTGTGGAAGAATGGGATTCATGTCATCTCTCCAAGTCCCATATTTCCCCTCCAAAATTTTACTTTTCTTTGCCCTGTTTTCTTTTGCCTCTATTGACACTGTTTATGCTAAACGGCAGCTAAACTGTTGATGGAAGTGAATACGAATCTAGTCTCTCCTCCCCACAGAAAGGGCCAGTTGTTTCTGTTTAGGTCTTCAGGGTGCTGAAACTGCTACCCCACCCGAGTGTTCAGCCAAGAAGATGCATAAAGAGCAGTTTGCCAAGAGATAGTGGCTGACCTTGTGTTATCTTTTACCCCTCCTAGACTGATAGCTGTCATGTGATAAGAGACTCAGCTAGTGGGTAAAAGGAATAAACTCTAAAATCATCTCCATTAAAAGTTTACAAGGTAAACTGGTGTTTATTCGTACCCTCAGTTCAGAGAAATGGTCATTATTGACCATGTTAATTGCAAATACATTATAGCATCCTAAAACACCAAATGTAACACTCTAATTGTTATTGTGTACTTCCTATAGAATAATAACTCCTGTAGTAAGTGGACAAGGTTTAGCTATTCTTACTTCACGTCTGGCTCTTCATCACCCCACCCCGTCAGGGTAAATTTTGTAACAGTGACTAGCTGGTTATGCATCTGCTCTTACAGAACGGCTTTCATGAGGCACAACTTAACATTGTTTTCTTCAGTCCCGGTTCAGTTGAGGGGGAGGGCATGAGGAAAAACCTCGACAGATTTTCTTGACTGCGCACTAATTACAGTGTAGCACCTCATTGTTTTTACTGGGACGCGTTTTGCTCTTGCACAGTTTTGCATAGTAAGACGACAGATCTGGAGGAGCTTCTGTGTGGTGGTGGTGGTGTCGCTGCTGTACGTTGATAAGAGTAAATGATGACATTTGGTTTGCATACTGTTATGGAGAATAACTGGGTGATGCTACTGACTTTAATTGAATGTCAAGAGTTCAGAAATATACCAGTTACAGCTGAATATTATTGACTTACCTCATTTTTGACCTTGTATTGATGCAGGGAAGGGATTAGGCTAATGCTGTGTTTAAAAACTGTTTAAAGCCAATCATATCCAGTATTTAATTTTTAAAGGGTTTACAAGGTTTCTTAAATTCATTAGCAGTGTGACAGCAAGGTTGTTATTGTTATTAATAAATAATTAATAGTATAATGATTACAGTTGTCTAAAATACTAAAATCTCTAAAAATACTAAAAATTACTACTGTACTGCTCGGTTTATCACAGTTAGATATTAACTGATGAACAAAGATCTTTCTCTTAAACTGCAGTGTAGTGTACAATATGTCACCCATGGTGGTGTTCTATTTTGACATTCAAGACATTTGTCTATTTAACATGTATTTATATTTACTAGTAGGGTCTAGAAATGGCTAAATTAATTTTTCATAATATTTGCTATGCAATTTGGGACACAGTTGCACAGCGCTTTTAAGATAAGCAATTGTTACTTGAATAAAATGCCATTATTACAGTATACAGTGGTACCTTGTAACTCAACATCCCCTAAACTCAAATCTTTGAAACTCAACGCCCTTCGTCGAGAAATTTGTACCCTTAAACTCGACATTTACCTTAAACTCAACATGTTCAGCTTTTATTTTTTTAAAAATTGATTCATTTAATTTCAAATGAATAATGATCAGCCGCTTTGTTCAGCGCTTGGCTTGAACATCATCAAAGTGTGAATATGGGACAAATTTGCATTTGTGTGGAATAACCAGCAGATTCACTCTGAAAGCATCCACATGTATCTGTGTTGAGCTGGATTTTCTTCCTGTTCCACTTTTAAACTTGTTACAGCTCGAGAATCTGAGAAATTGTAAGAATCAGCTTTTCCCAAGAGAGTCTAAAACGCTTATCATTTAAAAAAAAAAAAAAAAAAAAAAAAAAAAGCTGAACATGACTTAATGTACTAAAAGAATGACACAGGAACACTAAACTACTGTTAATTATTACTGCTCATAATTTCTCTCCACTAATAAAATTTCCATGGTCGTTTTAGTACAATAGGTCACGTTTTGTGCACTGGCACACTCCATAGGACGGTGGCTAAGTGGGTAGCACTGTCGTCTCACAGCAAGAAGGTCCTGGGTTCGATCCCCAGGTGTGGCAGTCCGGGTCCTTTCTGTGTGGAGTTTGCATGTTCTCCCCGTGTCTGCGTGGGTTTCCTCCGGGTGCTCCAGTTTCGTCCCACAGTCAAATGACATGCAAGTGAGGTGAATTGGAGATACACAAATGTCCATGACTGTGTTCGATATAACCTTGTGTGAACTGATGAACCTTGTGTAATGAGTAACTACTGTTCCTGTCATGAATGTAACCAAAGTGTAAGACATGACGTTACAATCCTAATAAACAAACAAACTCCATAGGAAAAAATGGCAGAGTCAGTGCAAAAGCTATTATGCAGCTTCTCATGTGAATGCACCTTTACTGAAATCGCTAATGGAATATGGTATTCCAAGATCAAACATCTCTTTGATTAAGAAGCATAAGGAAACAATAAAGAAGTAAAGGTAAAGAACAGGTTTTATTGTATTATTTATTGATTTTTAACTGTTTTTAACTGTATTTCAGTGTTTTTATATTATATTTGTGTTATTTTCAGTGTATACGTGTCAAACAACCCCATTATTTTTACATTAGCCTAAAATATATGCAGTTTCACGGGACCATGGAACACATTAACAGGTTTCCCATACATCTTTATGGGAAAAGAATACCTTGAAACTCAACATCTTTTAAACTTGATACCAATCCCAGAACCAACTGATGTCGAGTTTCAAGGTACCACTGTATTTAATGCATTGCTGTACTAAAATATAATGTAATTATTAATTACAATGTTGGAATAGATTAAGATTCTAAAATCTCATTTGCCTGATATTAATGTTTAGTGTGTTTTCATGGGATGTCCAACAAGTTTATGTATAGTGAATCCAGAAAGTATTGAGACTCCTTGATTTTTACCCATCATGCTACATTTACTTAACATGTCTAGCAATTTTTTTATTTTTTATGAATTAAAAAAAACTGATCTTCAGTTATTCCGACCCTTTACTTTGGTACTACAGATTGTGGTCAGGTGAACATGTTTGCTTTAATTATCCTTGAGAACTTTGAGAAATTTGAATTGAACTGGTTGCAATTTGAACTGATTGGACAAAATTTAAAAAGGCACACAGCTGGGCCCGTAATGGCCCACAATTTTAGCCTGCATGTTTAAGACAAAAACCGAGCCATGAAAGGACTGTTTGTGGATATCCGTGATCAAACTGTAATGAGGCACAGATCTGGGCAAATACATAAAACAATATCTAAGGCTCTGAGTGTTCACAGGAACACAACGGCCTCAATAATTTGAAATAGAAGAATCTTGGCACAGCCGTGAGCCATTCTGATGTTGGTCATCTGGCCAAATTGGGCATCTACAGAGCCAGCACAGACCAAGGCTGAGACGACGGTTCACTTTTAATATGACGGAGAGAGTCTCTGAATGTCCCAGCCAAAGACCTGACTTAAACCCAACACTGTGTGTGTGTGTGTGTGTGCCTCCATCCCAACTTTTTTGGAATGTGTTGCATGTATATTAACAAATACCCAAATAAAACATGAAATATCTTGGGTTCATACAGTGCAATTAAATAAAAGTCCCATTTTTTTTTCCTTTTTCCATACTGTCCCAACTTTTTCTGATTTGGGGCTATAAATTGCTTTTTAAGGATATCATGAATACTTGGCTCAGTATGTCAGTCTTGGCTGCAACCAGTGTTCAAATTAGTATTTGAGATCTGAGTTAGATTAAGTGTTGCATTCAGGCTTTCCCAGAACACGTCTTAATTTTTAGATGGTTTCAGTTTTCTAAACCCCCAACACCCTGTGCTTTATTGGAATCCTATGTGGGGTTGTAATTTGTTGGAGTGGTTGTGTACGTCTTGCAGAGGTTGCTGTGTTAAAATGCTGTGTGTGTGTAATGGGGCTAGCCTTCTTGCCTCTGTGTTGCTGTCACACTGAGGAAGAGGCGGTGGGGGAGACACTGTTCTCATGGGTTTTGTGTCTCTAGTTAACATTTTCTGTTCAGGATTTCCTACAAGATGTGGCTACAAAATCTGTTCCAGACCCCCTCTGCCTCTCTGGCTCGCCACTCCCTTCTTCAGTAGACAAAAAAACGAGAAAAAAAGGGGGGAAAATTGAAGTCTGCTTTTAATTTACAGACGAGCAGCAGTACGCTGGAGCGAGTCCACCGGGTCCTAACTTCCCCCTTTATTTGGCAGTACAGAAACTCAGAAGTTATTGAGTGGAAAAAATGAACAAAGAAATAAATCCAGGAACTTTGGCAGAAATCTGTCGGTGCGAGAGCTTTTATTATGTACCTCCTTATGGGGTCTGATTTCAGTCCCAGTAAGTGTAAGGTAATGGACATGTCATGTGATGTTCTGAGGTAGTTGTCTAGGCTCCAAGGGCAAATTTGAATGTGTGTATGTTGATTGATTAGGGAGAAAACACTTTTTGTTCTTTATAGTAAAGGCACAAGCCTGGTTTTAAATTGAGGTTATAAAATATTAGGGTAGGGTACTGTAAGTTCAATAAACTATTATTCCCCCCCCCCCCCCATCATTTAAAAAACTGTTCAAATCACATAATAAGAAAACCAAAAGCAACCACTTCTGTTTTGGTCATTGAATATACTTACAGTGAAACAATCCACATTAAATTTACACACAATGCACAAACTGGCCTGCACCACATGATATTTTACATTATGTTCTCAGACTAATGTTAATGTTAGACCCTCTCCTGTCATTTGAGCCACATATAAGTTAACTGGTGAAGTCTGCCTTCTTTCAGCTTCGAAATGTCGCTCGACTGCGTCCGTTTCTGTTCTTTAAAGCTGCTGAGACCCTGGTACATGCCTTTGTTACTTCCAAACTAGACTACTGCAGTTCTCTCGTCTATGGGCTTCCCTCAAAATCCATCCGACCCCTGCAGATCGTTCAGAATGCTGCTGCCCGAGTGCTGACCCAGTCTAAAAAACATGAGCATATCACCCCGGTATAAGAACGACTCCATTGGCTCCCAGTCAATAAGCGTATTCAATAAAAAATTTTAGTGCTCACTTTTAAGGCACTTCATGGTCTGGCCCCCTTGTATCTGGCTAATCTTCTACATCGCTATGTCCCTTCTAGTAGGTTAAGGTCGTCTGATGCTGGTCTTCTGGTTGCTCCTAGGTTTAAGTCGACCACCATGGGTGGTAGATCATTTAGTGTTGCTGCCCCTACACTGTGGAACTCTCTTCCTCTCCCTCTTTGTATCTCTTCCTCTCTCGCTGAGTTTAAATCTCTTCTAAAAACGTTCTTGTTTACTCATCACTTTCACTCGTCGTCTTCTGTTTCTGTTTGATCTTGTTTGTGATTATGATTCCTATGTAAAGCGTCCTTGGGTACTATGAAAGGCGCTATATAAGGTGAAATTATTTATTATTATTATTAAGAACGGTAATTAAAAGTGAGGACAATATACAGTGAACCACACCTCTGTTATGTTAGTCCTCATTTTGTAACCACGCCTTTCACAATATGTATTGGGAATTTGTGCCAATCCACTCAAATGAACATTTGTGAAGTCAGGAACTGATGTTTGACAGTCAATTCACCTCAAATTTGTTCTGTATGGTTAATGTCACTGGAGTTCCTCCAAAACTTGCCAAGACAATTTTTTCATGGATATAGCTTGATGGAAGGTACCCCACTCTGTGATATTTGCCAAATACCTATTTCTATCAAACACATACTGACCGAATGCCCTAATACTTATGAGAGCGGCAATATATAGCAATACTTTCATCATCTATCGTCAATTTCTTAAAAAAATTGTCTAAACTGTGTAAACACTGTGTAAAACACCTTAATAAATAAATAAATACATATTGCTTAATATAAAGGGACAAAAGTCATGCTGAGACCAATGGCTTACCAAAACTGTTAAACTGCAGTGTTAAAAATGTGTACTTTATTTAATGTAACTGTTGGCAAAGGGTGTTGCAACAGCTTGTACTTTCAATAAAGTAGCATATCACCCCGGTATAAGAACGACTCCACTGGCTCCCAGTCAATAAGCGTATTCAATACAAAATTTTAGTGCTCACTTTTTTTTAACATAATTATTAAAATGGGTGTCCGCAGGCATTTGTCTTTGTTTATGCTTCTAGAGGATCAAACGTTACTGTATGTAAATTGGAAGAGGATAGTTGCACTGAAAATATATCAAATAATGAAAATACAGTGTTGTTGAATACTTGTTTTATTTTATTGCATATGTGTATCTGTCATAAAAATGGAGAATTCATAAGTTTTTTTTTTAGTTTTCTTCCCATCTTCCTCCCTTTTAGTGCATCCGATTGCCCGACTGCGTCATTCTTCCTCTCCACCAATGATCCTCTGATTGAGGAGAATGAAGCTAACCCATGCCCCCTTCAACACGTGGGCAGCATGCTGTATGCATTTTATCACCTACACTTCAACGAGTACAGTGCAGCTCAGCGTTGTGTACGGAGAGACACACCGTGAGAGCACTCTTTTCTCATCTCTGTGCAGGCACCATCAATCAGCCAGCAGAGGTCGTAATTGCACCAGTCATGTGAGAGAGACCCCATCCGGCTTAGTCCCGCCCATATCTGAACAACAGGCCAGTCGTTGTTCACGTGGCCGCTAAGCCTTAGCCGGTAGGCAGAACTGAGATTTGATACGATGTATTCGAGATCCCAGCTCTGGTTCCAGCGTGTGTTTTTTACCACTGCGCCACCTTCAGATTTAACGCACTCAATTCGTCTTCCGCTGCTGAGGGATACCCGATTGCATTCGAGAAGAGCACATCGCTGTACACGCCTCTTCCGACACATGTACAGCCCTCCTCTTCTCGCCCCTGCATTCTGCACAGGCGTCTCTTCCATCGATCGGGGTCCTTACACAGCGTATGAAGACCCACCCACACATAGTCCGGCCCCCACCCTGCAGATACGGTGGCCAATTAGTGTCTGCTGCAGGCACTGCCAATTTTGCCCGCCAGATGGCGCCCAGCCGACCGGTGGCAACGCCGAGTTTCGAATCGAGGAGTTCAGAATCTCGGTGCTGGTGTGCTAGCAGAATATCCCGCTGCGCCACCTGGGCGGCATATTAATTGTTTTTTTTAATGTCACAACAAAAACTGCTAGAATTATGGGGGAAAAAAACTCTAAAACAGCCTCCAGTACTGTATATCAGACCCAATATTATTTGCAGCGCAGTAAATATAGTTGTGTGACACTTAACATCAGCTAAAAATTATTAAATTATTATTATTAGTCTTTATTAATAAAATCAAAAAGATGTATGATAAGATGCCTGATTAATGTGTGTTTTAGGGTAGGCTCTCAGCCCCGTGTGACCCTCGCTGGAATTAAGCAGTCAGTAAACAATGAATTAAATGCTTTTAAATCTAAGTGTCATAGCTGTTAGCATGTTAGCCTGACAGTTATTTCTCCCTTAAAAGCTACCCATAAAATAAAATAATGAGTTTAAATTTTTATTTAGGTGTTTTTAAAGAATAATAACGTACCAGCATAACATACAGTAAGGACAATTTATCCATCTGGCCTCAAAGATGTTAAATATGTCAGCCTGTCAGTCATTTCCACTACTTAATTATTAATGTTGGATAGATCAATGGTTAGAAAATGAAGCAGCACCTTTTTAACCCACCCAGATGTAAAACATTTCATTTTAATTATCATAGATTTAGAATTATGCTACTCTGTTCCTCATTCCCAGCTGACCTGGGGGTGATGAAAAAAACCTGACTTTCTTTTATGCTCACATATGCCCAGCCCTTCGATTTTATTCCCAACAGAGATAAATGTCTTGCTGATTTGCATAGCGTGCACTGTAAATTTCATGAAGAAAGACACAGACTTTCATCCCGCTGGGTTATGTTCCCTGAATCCAATCACTCCGATGGGTTTTCAATGAACTTATGATTGAAATTGATAGCCATGTGTGATAGATGAGGCTGTACTGTGTATTAAATTAAAACTAAAAAGAGCAGGATGGTCCATTAGCAAAATATCTATAGGAGAATGTTTGCTTGAGCATTTGAGAGTACTATACACATTGTCCATTTTATCAGCTCCACTTACCATATAGGGGCACTTTGTAGTTCTACAATCACTGACTGTAGTCCATCTGTTACTCTGCATGCTTTGTTAGCCTCCTTTCATGCTATTCATCAATGGTCAGGACTCTCACAGGACCACTACAGAGCAGGTATTATTTAGGTGGTGGGTCAGAGTACTGCAGTGACACTGACATGGTGGTGGTGTGTTAGTGTGTGTTGTGCTGATATGAGTGGATAAGACACAGCAATGCTGATGGGAGTTTTTAAACACCTCACTGTCACTGCTGGACTGAGAATAGTCCACTAACCAAAAATATATCCAGCCATCCTGTGACCACTGATAAAGATCTAGAAGATGACCAACTCAAACAGCAATCAATAGATGAGCGATCGTCTCTGACTTTACATCTACAAGGTGGACCAATTAGGTAGGAGTGTCTAGTAGAGTGGACAGTGAGTGGACACGGTATTTAAAAACTCCAGCAGCGCTGCTGTGTCTGATCCACTCATACCAGCACAACACAAACTAACACACCACCACCATGTCAGTGTCACTGCAGTGCTGAGAATGATCCACCATGCAAATAATACCTGCTCTATGGTGGTCCTGGGAGAGTCCTGACCATTGAAGAACAGGGTGAAAGCAGGCTAAAAAGGTATGTAGAGAAACAGATGGACTACAGTTAGTAATTGTAGAACTACAAAATGCTCCTATATGGTACGTGGAGCTGATAGAATGGACAGAGAGAGTAGAAACAAGGAGGTGGTTTTAATGTTATGGCTGATCAGTGTTCATGTTTTTCCCCCCAACTTCAGTTGGTGGCAGTAAGTGGTTGTTTTTTCCAATTTGTACTGGAGTTTGATTCCCTAAATGCAGAACGGCATCCAATAGAATTTTATTGTTCTTAGAACGGTAGGAAGTTCTAAGCTGTCTGTCAAACAAGGTGGCGGTTAGTAAACACTCAGGAAAAAGTGTGCATTGTAAAATAATGGGACATTTTTAATGTACCAAAGCTTTGAGCAGTGAAATCCCATCACGTTGCACTTAATTTTCATCATTAATAACTGTTCTGTGTTGGTGTATAAAGCTGCATTAAGCTCTTTTTTGTACTCTGTTTATCATGTCAAGTAGCTTAACACAAACCTCTTGGTTTATATTTATTTTTGTTAGAATTTTTGCAGTAAATACTGATCAGTATAGTAAAACTCGTGTGTTTTTTGGACCCCTTGCTGTCGTACGAAATTCCTTTTCCTAAATCCTAACTCCGCCGGCTTTGTTCCCCTTCATTAACATTAATCAGAACAGGCTAATTAATTTGAAATTAACATGAAATGTAGTGTTACAAAATGATAATAGAACTGAATGCACTTAATTGGTTCTGTTGATACTTCAGATTTCTCCAGATGTATGGGTGAGAGCAGGTAATTTATTACCCAGTAGGCTGCGGAACCATGTCAAGAAGGCATTAATTAATGTTGTGGTTGGAAAATATTTACATTAAGGTTTTATTTATTTATGTAAAGTCCCTACACGTCATGCTCATGCTTGGCAGGCAAGTAGTGGGGGTGCAGGTTAATGGAATGTATAGTTCAGCAAATGTTAACACCTGGTGGCAACACTTTAGATTGTAGGACTCATGTCGGGGGCGGGGGGTTAGGCAGTTAGGGTTGCACCTATAAAAATTATAACGGGTCTGAAACGTCATAGGAACATTATCAAAATGTTTTATTTAGGCTGTTTAACATTTATTATTTTCATTCTTTATAATAATTATATATTATATTATATAATATAATTTATAATTTATATATATATATATATAATATAATATAATATAACATAATAATAATATAATTATATTAATATAATATATATAATAATATAATATATAATAAATTATATATATATATATATATATATATATATATATATATATATATATATATATACAGTATATATATATATATATATATATAAATATAAATAATTTATTATATATTATATATGTTATATTAATATAATTATATTATTATTATTATTATTATAATAACATGTGTGTATATATATACTGTATATTGTTACATGATACAGCTTTGTTAGAACAAGTGATATGACCAAAGTTTTTAACCATGAATTTCATGATGTAGATAAATGTCCACTTCTAATCGAAAACAAGCAAGCGAGCACTCTGAGGGAGAATAAAAAAAGGCCACCGCATTGTTGTGGTACACACAATGTCCCATGGGAAGCAAATGAGAGGCTTGGCTGCTGAGTTTCTCATACCACACCATTTATCTTGTCCTGTGGAGTGTAATCATCAATGTGGTGTGCAGTGAATCAGGAGACACCCCATGGGGCTTCTGCCTCCAGACTGCTTTCCCCGTCTCCTATACTGACCTGAACTGATTGTCATTAAACTCGGCATGGAAGAGGCCTTTAAGTAGTACGTATACTGTATTTGTGTGTATACATTTTATACACGAGTGTTTTATTTATATATATATATATATATATATATATATATATATATATATATATATATATATATATATATATTAGGGCTGTCAAAGTTAACACGATAATAACGCATTAACGCGATCTCAATTTAATGCGATTTAAAAAAAATAGTGCCGTTAACGCAAATTCTATTTGACCCTGCGAGTCATCCGTAGTTTATGTTGAGACTTGATCTCTCATTAAGACAGCGTTTCTCAAATGTAACCTAGCGTCGTAGCACTTGCTTAATAAAGAAATAAATAGACGGTATATTCACAAGTTGTCGGGAGCAGAACACTTTTATTACTTTTTCTGTTAAGGTACCGAATAGCGGACAGCTAGAGTCGTTAGCCAAGCATGCTATTCCATGAACTATGGAAGCCCCAAATGGTCAAAACACACTCACTTCGTGTAGAAACGTCCATCAAACCAGTGTCACGATACAACCACAGAAAAGTCTGTTACAATAACTACGCCTTATCCCACCCAAAGCACCGCTGATGTACAATGTTTGCTGATGGAGAAATTTCATACATGTCAGTGTCACTGCAGTGCTGAGAATGATCCACCACCCAAATAATACCTACCCTGTAGGTTACTGTTACGGCACGGTGGCACGGCGGCACGGCGGGTAGCACTGTCGCCTTACAGCAAGAAGGTCCTGGGTTCGATCCCCAGGTGGGGCGGTCCGGGTCCTGTTCTGTGTGGAGTTTGCATATTTTCCCTGTGTCTGTGTGGGTAATGAATAAAAGACACTATTAACCCTTTATTTAAGCCTTGTTCTTTTGCCAGGATGTACTTAAAGATGCATTAATACACTCGCAAATCAAACTTGACCTCGTTCTCCAATACAGACCTACTACTAATACAGTTACTTCTGAAACTTGGTATACAATGTCAGGCAGTTATATCACTTAATATAAAAATAAAACAAGCTACACTTACACTCTCATTAGGTTAAAAGCCAGTTACATTTTACATTATACAGTTTACTTTTTACAGACCTCATGGAAGATAACAGAGGTACAAATTTAAGGAAATATCTTATGTTGGTATTAATGGACTTGAATCTAAACACTATAACGACAGCTTTTCCGACAGTGTTTAATTTTTCTGAGTGGGACTGAGCATCTTAACTCCCTAATCTGATACATTAAGCGAGTCTGTACATAAACAGCCACTAATCGCCTCACCTTCCACCTTAACTGCAACTCCTACTGAATATAATAAGCTTTAAATTAAAAAGCAAAACGAGAACTGTCTGAAATCAGGCATGGATGTGAATTATTTAGCTAGTCTCTTTCCTGGAGGAAATCTGAACACACGGAGAGCGGGGCAGCTTTTGGCAGCAGACGGTGGCACTGCAATATGGTGTTTTCTTTATTTTTATTTTTTTTGGTTTAAGACTTGTGATTTCTTTATTTTTTTGCTATCTGTATAACCTTCTTTCCCCACATCTTGAGTGCAACTTCAGATTTGACCCAACATGATAACACCTTACAAAAGATCCCAGCTTTCAGAACTCAGCAGCAGCCAATTACCATCCATGGCCTGCCCAGACTTTCCTCTAGCTTTCACTGTCTGTCTCTCTCTCTCTCTCCCTCTCTCTCTCTCTCTCTCTCTCTCGCTGTCCCCCTCTTCTTTCTCGCTGTCCCCCTCTTCTTTTATTCTAAATCACTTTTTCCCCCTCTTGAGAGTTCCAAGTCTGGCAATTGTTGGAATGAGTAGAGCTATAATACTGTATGTTGAGTATTTTTCCTTCTGCTATTCTCACTACTCAGCCTTTCTTAGCCAGGGTTGTCATGGAAATCAGTTCTTCATAAAAAAGTCAGCTTCTTTCCCCCTTCTGCTTTTCTCCTCAGTTTTACTCTTTGTCTGACTCTTTTCTATTCTCTCCCATTTTACCTGAGCTATCTGTGTTGCTATGGTTTCTTGCACAGAGTGCATTTTAGATGTGACAGTTCGACCGTGTGTTGAGTTTTGTGCTGCCCGTCAGACTAACATCTTCATTGACCATCACGGTTAAGGCTGGATTCATAAAAATGGACACACACTGTGGTAGAAAGGGGAAAATTTTGTATTTTTCTATTTATTTATGCATTTTCTCCTCTTTTTTACATTTAGTGTAGTCAATTTGTCTTCCGCTGCTGTGGATCCCTGATTGCATTTGTGGAGGGTAGATTTGCTGCTCACGTACCCTCCGACGCATGCGCAGTCCTAGCGGACCCCTTGTCAAAATATGAATTCTAATTTTAAAATACTTTGTTAAGGCACAGTGGGGTAGCACTGTCGCCTTACAGCAAGAAGGTTTTGGGTTCGATCCCCTGGTGGGGTGGTTCGGGTCCTTTCTGTGTGGAGTTTACATGATCTCCCCGTGTCTTCGTGGGTTTCCTCTGCACACCCCGGTTTCCTCCCACAGTCCAAAAACATGCAAGTGAGGTGAATTGGAGATACAAAATTGTCTGTGACTGTGTTTGACCTTAAACTTGTGAACTGATGAATCTTGTGCAATGAGTAACTACCGTTCCTGTCATAAATGTAACCAAAGAGTGTAAAACATGATGTTAAATCCTAATAAATAAAATACACTTTTTATACAAATACAAATATTAAGCTTTTATTAAAGCCTTGTTCTTTTACCAGGATGTACTTTAAAATTCATTAATTTACTCGCAAATCAAACTTGACCTCGTTCTCCAATACAGACCTACTAATACAGTTACTTCTGAAACTTGGTATACAATGTCAGGTAGTTAGTATTAAGAGAAAAACTACATAATTCTTAATATAAAAATACAAAGCTACACTTACATTCTTATTAGGTGAAATTTATTTATTTTCTCCCCTTTTCTCCTGATTTAGTGTAGTCAATTTGTCTTCCCCTGCTGTGGATCCCTGATTGCGTTTGTGAAGGGTAGATTTGCTGCTCGCGTGCCCTCCGACGCATGCACAGTCCTAGTGAACCCCTTCTTGTCAAGATATGAATTCTAATTTTAAAATACTCTGGGTTCGATCCCCAGGTGGGGTGGTCCGGGTCCTTTCTGTGTGGAGTGTATATGTTTCCCCCCGTGTCTGCGTGGGTTTTCTCCGCGAGCTCCGGTTTCCCCCCACAATCCAAAAACATGCAAGTGAGGTGAATTGGAGATACAAAATTGTCCATGACTGTGTTTGACGTTAAACTTGTGAACTGATGAATCTTGTGTAACGAATAACTACCGTTTGTCATAAATGTAACCAAAGAGTGTAAAACAAGATGCTAAAATTCTAATAAATAAATAATAAATAAAATACACTTTTTTAAAATTCATTTTTCTCCCCATTTTCCTCCCGATTTAGCACACTCAATTTTGTCTTCCGCTGCTACCAGGGATGCCAGATTGCAGTCCTAACGGACCCCCGTTTTACGCCCGTGCTTTTGCACAGTCGCCTCTATCTGCTAGCCAGGGTCCTTGCACAGCGTTTGAAGACCCCACTCACTTGGGCTGCATAAATCATAAATCGCATACTTCCATACTGAACAGTATGCGAAAGCGGTACTCGACAGTGGTTAGTATGTCCGAATACATAGCAGTCATTAAACAGTACACGGAAAGTACCCAGATGACCTACTTCATGGGTATCCATTTTTGAGTATGCAAACAATCCACACTTACGGTCCTACAGTCTGTCCCATAATTCAACTGGAGCTGCAACGGTGTTCGTAGCGAAGAACAAAGATGGTGAGTCGGAGTAAGACAAAAATGAAAATGTTATGATTAAATACAAACCTGAAGAACGTTATGAGTGGTTTTGTGGAGAATGACGGAATTAATTTTGTCCGACTGTGGTGAGGTGACGTCATGCATCATGTGACGTTGGTAAGATGGTGGGCATCGTCAGACGTGGTTGCATGCATACTGCACACTTGCGTACTGAAAGAGCGTACTGCTTTACCGGCCGAGCAGTACGCACTCTCAAATCTAGTGTGTACTGTTTAAGTATTCGATTTCGGACACCGCCTTAGTCCGGTCATTTCCCCATCCCAACAGACACGGTGGCCAATTGCTGTCTGCTTCAGACACTGCCAATTGTGCCCGCTAGATGGCGCCCAGCCGACCGGTAGCACAGCCAAGACTCGAACCGAGGTGTTCAGAATCTTGGCACTGGTGTGCTAGCGGAATATTCCGCAGGAAGGGAACATTTTTTAATTTCATGTAAAACAGCGTACCTTTGAGCTTCACTTTATTATAATAATAATAATGTGACTTGTACGTATTGGATGTTTTAGCTTGATCAGCTGTGGTACTTGGTCTCAAGTTTGAGAACCCTGGATTAATACCCAAGGGTCAATATTAGGAAAGTATTCAGACTGCACCATTATATACAGTTGCATTTATTTCTTTTCTTCTTCCGGCTCCTCTTGTATTCTTGGCTCGCCACAGCAAATCTGGTTTGCATACCAGACTTGGCACAGTTTATTCCTAACACAACCCTACTATTTCTTTTCGGGCTTGGAACCAGCACTGAGAGTGCATTAACAATTGCACCTCTCAATGGTTAAACTGTTTTGGCTATCCCACTTTCCTTGGACATTAGTCAATTATTTCCAAGCAAACGCCCAGCCAGCTGATACCACTGCTGAGATTCGAACCCTGGATACCTGGATCTCAGCTATAGTGGGTTAGCCTGCTTGATCGCTATGCCAGCCAAGCACTACTAAAAATGCAGGTGGTTTACTTATTTGCAATGTACAGTTTCCCCTTTTTTACCAAGGTTACGTTCCAAAGACAATCACAAACTTACACTTACCTTCTTAACCCTTTAATGGTCTGCTCAATAATTTGGTTAGGCTTACTGTGAGTGTTAATACTTGGGTAAAAAAGTTGTATTTAAAGAATCTTGTTTGGGCCATATCTGCTCCTTGGTTGACGTGTTAAACTCATATTGGTAGATGGTTTATGAAAACAGCCTTTCTAACCTATGTCAGCTTGAAACTAGCAGCTGAAAAATCATCCATGAAAGTTGGATCACTTTTGTGATCCTCTCAACTGTTTAGTAGAGGCTCATTAAATATAAATACTGTCACTAACAAAAAATATGAATTGTTTGTTGTTGGTATGGTCCCAAGAAACTAAGATATGCAAATAAATGATTTTTATACATTATTTTCTTGAGACCATTAAAAAGGGTTAAACATTTTTAACATTTAGCGGACGCTTTTATCCAAAGTGACTTACAGTACTGTGACCGTATACTGTCTGAGCAATTGAGGGTTAAGGGCCTTGCTCAGGGGCTCAACAGTGGCAGCCTGGCAGTGGTGAGGCTTGAATCAGCAACCTTTTGATTACTAGCTACAACTGCCCTAAAAAAAAGGGTTTAACAGGCTTCAAAAGTCAAATAACTTTTGAAAGCTTCATTTAAGAAGAAGATTATTATTGTTACGTGGAAGAGTGGAATAGTGTATTACGTATTAATAGTGTAATGTAATGTATGATGTCAGGGGCCAGTGGTTGGCCAGCAGTTAAGGTACTGGACTAGCCTAGCACAGGACTAGCTGGACGAGTCCCCACGATGAATTGGTGTCCTGTCTGGGGTGTGTTACTAAGTTGTGCCCAGTGATTCCAAAGAAGCTGGACCCACTTCTACTCTAACAGGACAAAGTGGTGCTAAAACGGGAAAAAGGAATAAAAATTGAACTTCACAACCTTGGAGGTATGAAACCTCATACAGGTGACTTTCATAATCGGAATTGGTGGCTGTTACATATGAATATCTGTCCCCATGTATACATATGTCTTGATTGCACGTATTGTCAACAGCTTAGTCGATGATAGCGTGTTGCTGACCGTCTGCAAATCATCTAATTACAGATCCTAAATGGCATCGTTTCTGGTCGGCGTGTGGCCAACAGTGCCATTTTATGCTAAATGACTGTTGAGTTTAAACATCAGGCTCTGACTGCACATTAGGGTTAAATTGCACATCATCTTTTTCTCGCATCTGTGATCGTATTTCGCCTCCCGAAAGCTTTTCATTTTATCACCCTTGCCTGTGGCTTATTAATTTGTGCTTGCGTGTGTGTATTATAATGTGTTCAGTGTTTACTTTTCACTGACCGTCTGTTACTGTGGTTGAATGTGTCATAGTGAAGTTTAGATCTGCCGGCTTTTAAGGATATTTTAAGGATATTATCTTTATGTAGTCTCAAGCCTTATAAACCACTCCAGAGCGGCACTGCCAGGCTCTATTTCCTGCCTTTATTTTTGC
The DNA here is from genome assembly GCF_030014385.1 of Trichomycterus rosablanca. NCBI lineage: Eukaryota > Metazoa > Chordata > Actinopteri > Siluriformes > Trichomycteridae > Trichomycterus > Trichomycterus rosablanca. The sequence continues at coordinate 29,406,521 of NC_085997.1, read as the reverse complement.
TGTCCATAAAGGAATTCCTTTACTTTATAGTAGAGTATTATTGCATTGATCTTCTGTGGTTTTGTCTCATGGATTTAGTGAAATTCTAAGGGCTAGACGGGTAAGCGGTGGAATGAGAGGTGCTAATGTGACCTGTGGGATTATGGAAGGATGACAAGGGAAGACAATCCCATCACATATACAGTACTTCAAAGCACTATTATCTGTAGTGACAGTCAGCGGAGTGGTGGGGGTGCACTCAGGAGTGTTTATGTACTTTATACAGTAAATGCTGAAGGATGGAGGAGGATGTTTGTTTATTCCACTGACTTAACTTAAGCACCTATGTGGATCTATGGCAAATATACTCACAGTTTAAGCCATGAATATGGAGTAATGTTTTGAAATAATATTAGCCTTATTTAATCCACATCATATTTTGTTGTTATAACTGCATTAAGTTGCAATTAAAAATATTCACCCCTCTCCAATAGAAAATAAGGATTCATCTCACTCTACAGAGCTAGAATGCACTTTAAATTAAGTCTTGAATCATACAGAAAATGAACAAAGAACATGAACTATGTAGTATTTTAGAGTAGCAGGATTTTGGTAATACTGCCATGTCACAATTGATCAACCCCTACATAATACTGCTGATCTTAAAACCTATGGCTAGTCTGTATAACTTAAGGTTGGGTTACAACACGATTAACCCATTGGGAACTCAAAAACAAGCGTCTGCTTTAGCTGGGTGGCTCAAAATGCCGATAGTGCGTGTAACCCTTCTGTGTATGCGGAGAGATCCCATGCCAACACCAGTCACTGTCAAAAGCCCAAACGATGGACACTTAGCCATTGGAACTGGTTTTTTGACCTCAGCCAGAAATGATCTTAAAACCTATGACCTTAAGTTGGGTTACAACATGATTAACCCATTGGGAACTCAAAAACAAGCCTCTGCTTCAGCTGGGTGGCTCAAAATGCCGATAGTGTGTGGAACCCTTCTGTGTATGCGTAGAGATCCCATGCCAACACCGGTCCCTGTCAGAGGCCCAAACAATGGACACTCAGCCATTGGAACTGGTCATCTGAACAACGGAAGGCGTTCAGCTGCTCTGACGAACTCCAATTTCTCAGAGATCATGCAATGACTGGCTATGTGTGAACCTTTTACCCAATGCAGACTCTTTCTTTCAATCATAACTGATAGATCTGTGGGTGTATTTTGACCTCAGCCAGAAATGATCTTAAAACCTATGGCTAGTCTGTATGACCTAAAGCTGGGTTACAACATGATTAACCCATTGGGAACTCAAAAACAAGCCTCTGCTTCAGCTATGAGGTGTTATATAAACAGCACTTCGCTGTTCAAGTGTTCAAGGTGTGTTGGAACCATGATGAAAACTAAGGAGCTGCTCACAAAAGCTGAGTCAAGAGATCATTACATTGCACCAATGTGGGGGAATGGATATTAAACAATTTGCAAGTCCTTGAACATTTCTAGAGACACCATTGTAAAGCAGAAAACCTGCCTGACCGTGGGAGAAAGCCAAAATGTCATTAAAAGGTCTTGTTAATCTCAACACGGCAGTGAAGCAAAACCCCATGTGTTATCTCAAATGTCTTACATGATGACCTGATAAAGGCTGTGACTTGTCAGTGGTAGCACAAGAAGCACAGGAAGGGACAACTGGAATACCCCAGTAGGAATTTGGATAGTCCTGCGGAATTCTGGGACACAGTTTTAGGGAGTGATAAATCAGAACTGGAACTGTTTGGTCATGTGGATCAGTGGTTTGTTTGGTGCAAGAAAGGTGAGGCTGACTAGATGACTAGAACTATACTATCCCCACAATCAAGCATGAAGGTGGGTCAGTGATGGCATTTCTGTAAATCAATGGAGCCAGTTAGATGGTCAAGATTGCCAGCTCCTGCAGTAGAACAAACCTCCCAAGATAATTAATGAAGGAATGTTCTGCCTGCTGTGGTGAAATTGGAGTTTGTATTGCTGGAAAGTGAGCCCAAGCACACCTTCACATCAACCAAAGCTTGGTTAAAGAATCTGTCCTGGAATATCCAGGAGTGACCTTCAGTCTCCAGATTTAAATCCTATAGGAAATCGTAGATTTTTTCCCCACTTTTAGCGCATCCAATTTCTGCCCGTCAATCATCCTCTCACTAATGCTGGTCCCTGCTCATGATTGGGAAGGAACGAGGCTGCTCCGCGCCCCCTCCGACACGTGCACAGCAATCGAACATCTCATCACCTACACTTGACGAGTGCAGTGCGGTACAGCGCTGTGTACGGAGAGCCACACCCTCTACCGCACTCCTTCCCCATCTCCGTGCAGGCGCCACCAACCAGCCAGCAGAGGTCGTAATCGCACTAGTCTGAGAGAGAGTCCCCATCTGGCTTAATCCCGCCCCTATCTGAACAACAGGCCAATCGTTGTTCATGTGGCTGCTCAGCCTCAGCCGGCAGGCAGAGCCGAGATTCGATACGATGTATTCAAGATCCCAGCTCTGGTTCCAGCGTGTGTTTTACCTCTGCGCCACCTGAGCGGCCTTGATTGGGATTTTAAAAAAGCAGTTGGAGCATGAAAGCCAGCAAACCCCAATGAGCTGGAAACTTCATGGGAAGAATTTGAAGGTTCCACAAAAGCGGTGGCACATACTGCTTGTGATGCTACAGAACCCCATTAGTTACCTAAACTTACGTATTAAATGTTGCGAGTACAACTTCATATTGGAGATATGGTGGGTGCTGTTGGTGCTTTACACTCATGACCAGCTTTGTGGACATCAAGCGTTGAATCCTGTGCTGTAATGTTCCTGGAGATGGTCTACGTAAAGACAGCTGCATAATTTCTAAACCTCTGTGCTTTGTGCATCTGTTCAAATAATATACGACCAAGCCATTGGTTAAATATTCATTCCACATGCTCATCAGTCCAAGCTATAAAATGTGCCTATAAGTACTCTCCAGACAGTTTAGCACATATGGTATGCAACTCAGAAATGCCAATAACCAGAGAAGTTACCACCATCAGCAGATCTGAGGCTACGTGCTGATGTAGCCATTTACACAAATCTCTCGGTCGTACTGCATGCGTATGTTTCTACATGAAAGTATTGAACTTTACATGTTGAGGTTGCTGGGCTCTTAGGGATTGTGTAAAACACAAACAATTAAAATATTAGCAGATGCTCAAACATAATTAATAGTGCAGTGAGGGTTAAATGAAATACACTGATTAGCCATAACAATAAAACCACCTCCCTGTTTCTACACTCACTGTCCATTTTATCAGCTCCACTTACCATATAGGAGCACTTTGAAGAACAGGGTAAAAGCAGGCTAAAAAAGTATGTAGAGAAACCGATAGACTGCAGTCAGTAATTGTAGAACTACAATGGTCAGGACCCCCACAGGACAACCACAGAGCAGGTATTATTTAGGTGGTGGATGATTCTCAGCACTGCAGTGACACTGACATGGTGGTGGTGTGTTAGTGTGTGTTGTACTGGTATGAGTGGATCAGACACAGCAATGCTGCTGGAGTTTTTAAATACCATGTCCACTCTATTAGACACTCCATCTTGTCCACCTTGTAGATGTAAAGTCAGAGACAATCGCTCATCTATTGCTGCTGTTTGAGTTGGTCATATTCTAGACCTTCATCAGTGGTGACAGGACGCTGACTGTGGGGCGCTGTTGGCTGGATATTTTTGGTTGGCGGACTATTCTCAGTCCAGCAGTGACCACTGCTGTGTCTGATCCACTCATACCAGCAAAACACACACTAACACACCACCACCATGTCAGTGTCACTACAGTGCTGAGAATGATCCACCACCCAAATAATACCTGCACTGTGGTGGTCCTGACAATTGAAAAACAGCATGAAAGGGGGCTAACAAAGCATGCAGAGAAACGTATGGACTGCAGTCAGTAATTGTATAACTTCAAAGTGCTCCTATATGGTAAGTGAAGCCGATTAAATGGACAATGTGTGTAGAAACAAGGAGGTGGTTTATATGTTATGGCTGATCAGTGTATCTGCAGCAGATATGGGCAGCATAAAGAACTGAGTGACTTTAGTTTTATTTATTTATTTATTTAGTCTAGTTTTACTCTGGCCAGACAACTTGGTTGAAATATCCAGGTTTGTTTTTAGGCAGTGGTCTGAAAAGAGACAAGCTAAAAACCGCTGACAGCTTGTTGGGCAGCCAAGACTGATGCCCAGCCAAGGACATGAAAGATGTAACATCTAGTACAGACCAACAGAAAAGCTATGGTTGGCTCAAAGTGCTGATAGTTCAATATCAGTGATGAGGTGAATGTGTCAAAACGTGGCCATATAGTGCCAGGCCAGTCAGAGATCCCATGCTAACAGGCATCATTGGAACTGGTCACCTGAGCAATGAAAAGTGGTCAGCTGGTCTTACTATCCCTGATTTCTGAGAGATCATGCAATGACTGGCTATGTGAGAACTGTTTACCCGTGGTAGAGGTGACACTGGGATGCACTGTAGGATTAGGGCTCAACCATAACATTAAAACCACCTCCTTGTTTCTACACACATTGTCCAGTTTATCAGCTCCACTTACCATATAGAAGCACTTTGTAGTTCTACAATTACTGACTGTATTCCATCTGTTTCTCTGCATGCTTGTTAGCCCCATTTCATGCTGTTCTTCAATGGTCAGGACTCTTCCAGGACCACTACAGAGCAGGTATTATTTGTATGGTGGGTCATTCTCAGCACTGCAGTAACACTGACATGGTGGTGGTGTGTTAGTGTGTGTTGTGCTGGTATGAGTGGATCACACACAGCAATGCTGATGGAGTTTTTAAATACTTCAATGTCACTGCTGGACTGAGAATACTCCACTAACCAAAAATATCCAGCCAACAGCACCTTGCAGGCAGCATCCTGTGACCACTGATGAAGGTCTAGAAGATGACCAACTCAAACAACAGCAACAGATGAGTGATCGTCTCTGACTTTACATCTACAAGGTGGACCAACTAGGTAGGAGTGTCTAATAGAGTGGACAGTGAGTGGACACTGTATTTAAAAACTCCAGCAGCGCTGCTGTGTCTGATCCACTCATACCAGCACAACACACACTAACACACCACCACCATGTCAGTGTCACTGCAGTGCTGAGAATGATCCACCACCTAAATAATACCTGCTCTGTAGTGGTCCTGTGGGAGTCCTGACTATTGAAGAACAGGGTGAAAGCAGGCTAAAAAGGTATGTAGAGAAATAGATGGACTAGTCAGTAATTGTAGAACTTCAAAGTGCTCTTATATGGTAAGTGAAGCTGATATTTTACCAAGTTAGCCTTTAGAGAATTGGTCTTTTAAGCACCAAACTGAAGCTTTATTATTCTTATCTAAAAGTAAAGTCTGTATGTCGGCATCGTAAGAGCACTGTCAGTATGTTTATAACAGCTTCACATTGCTGTTCCCCTGAAAGCTTAAAAAGGTCTCAGTGTTTACATGATTCGTCTGTATTATTCAACCCCCCCGCCGTACCACACGCACGACTCTATACAGGCGTGGTGCTCCTCATTACTTATGCGTGTTAAAACAGAACAATAACGCTGTGTCGTTTAGTTGTAATTGTACGCACATTTACTATGCATTTGCTCCGAGGAACCATGGAGCGCACATCCCCTCCTTACGCTGTAATTATTTTTAAAATAATGAAGAAATATGCTTTCTGTCCAGGGTAAGACATTACTGTCCAGCATAATGGAGTGCGGATGCAGAAGCCATTTGCCTTACAAAGTAGACCATTGGGAATGTAGGATCTTGGCTCATTGTTTTTATTCGTTCTGATGGCCCACCACAGTTTTGGAAGACAGATGTGAGGGCCAGCGAGCCAGACTAACCTGTGTTCCTAAGCCACCCGCAGATGTTGGCAATCTCTGGATTCGGCACAAGTGCCAAGATGATGCTATTCATCATGGGTGTGAAAGTGGGACAACATTAGCTCCTCCTTGCACCCTGCACTTTTTTCTTTTTTGCTTTCTCTCTCCGAGTCTCTCGTGCGCTGTGATCTTGTTGAACTGATAGACCTGTCAGTGTGAGGTTTTGTAGGCTGGATGGAATATAGTTGTACAGTTTTGTGCTTTGTTTGTCTTGAGCTCTGAACACTGACACTAATGTGTCCATCAGGGAGTTTAGAGGTTTAAAAATGAACTCCAACAGCCAGTCGACCTTAGTGATGCGCTGTTGTGAAGCACCTTAGATATGCTTAAGTGAGGCCAATCCATCTATTTTATAATGCTAGGTTTATAGAATTAAGTAGAATGGGGCAGAAATGGACTATATTTTAGTTTACATTAATATTTATGGCATTTAGCAGACGTTTTTTATCCAAAGCGACTAACAGTACTGTGACAGTATATTGTCTAAGCAATTGAAGGTTAAGGGCCTTGCTTAAAAACCCAACAGTGGCAACCTGGCAATGGTGGGGCTTGAACCAGCGACTTTTCAAATTACCTAACCGCTAGGCCTGAACTGCCCTTATACAATTTGTTATACCGATTGTCTTAAAGCAGCTATACAGACATCTGTGAATCAAACCTCAGTAGAAAACTAACTAAATAAATAAATGCCATAATTAAAATAAACACCAAAAATATGATTAGTAATGGGTATACCAATAAAAGCAAGGGCTTTTCAGAATGGTACAGAAGATTGTAGGCCTGAGCATGACCAGGCATCATTTGCACCATAAATGTCAAGAACTCACTATGGACTTTATCACAGATTGGACTGAATAATGAAGAACTCCAATTATTTTTTGCTGGTTATAACTTTTAGTTCAATTTAATTTTGTGTATGTATGTGTGTAAATTCTAGTCATTCAAATTATCCTCTAGGCCACCCAAGGAGGATGGGGGACCCTGCTGAGTCTGGTTCCTCTCAGTGTTTCTTCCTGTAATTTTAAGTGTGAATTTTTCCTTGCCACTGTTACCCTAGGCCTGCTTAACAGGGGTTTTTGGTCTGTTGGTCCTGTAGTCTGTAAAGTTGCTTTGAGACATTGTAAAAAGTGCTGTACAAATAAATTGACTTGCCTTGACCAAACTAGAGTCCAGATAAGGTGGAGGCTTGTAGGTCTTCATCTGCCTAAAGTAGGTTCCAAATGGTGCAGGACTTTGTAGGCTTCAGAATTTCAAAGAAGGATCTGATCTATATGGACAAAGATATATATGGCCACCTGATCGTGAGTCGGCTTTTTGGCAGATATAACCATCGCAATTAATATACACTTTACCCATTCAGTCAATTTTCTTCTTGCATTTGTAGCCTAGTTGGCGATTTATTGCTCCAGTGGGCGGCTGTAGTAGAATTTAAAAAGCCCTTAACACATCAGAGGAAGGTTTTTGATGAAGACGAGTCTGTAAGTCTGTAAATAAGTCTGTAAAGATTATGAGCTTATGAATTTCTTAAGTAAGGAAGAAGGGGCTTGTTGACGTCATGATGATAATAAGAACTGTTAGCTTTATGAAGGTAGTAAAATATAACAAAATCAGTGATGATACTGCTTAATATAGCAGAGCAAGACTTGGACCGTTTCTTTAAAATAGTCTTGGAGGAAAGTGAATGTAAATACAGCAAGAACATTCTTCTTATATTTCAGCATTTTTGTTGTTTGAATGGTGGAAGTGAACACTGGACTGGTTGGAATGGTTAAGTCTTTAGTCTATATTTAAACTAAATAGAAATTTCTGACTCTGGCAAAATGACTTACACAATTCAGGACCATTATAGTTTTCAAGCATTAAGACTTTGGGAACATGTAAGTTAAAAATTAAAAATACTTATAATTATAATGGTGGAGCTATTTAAACCTACAGTATATCCAAGTTAAGACGTATTAATTTGTGCCATTTCCCCCTTGTTTGGCTGCTCCCGTGTTTAGAGGTCACCATAGTGCAGGAGTGCCCATACTTTCCAGGCTTGAGATCTACTATTTCAATCGACAGGTCATCACAATCTATATTTTAAGGTTGACCTCATTATAATGTGTTTCAGTTCTTATATTGATATTCAGCATTACAGGGCAAGTGACTGAAAATTCACACTAACCTTATTCTGATGATTTACGCTGAATGGTGTCAGTCAGGTTTATGTAGTCTGGACTGTAGCTGCAGATACAAATTCTCAAGCTTCATCAGTATCATCAGTGTTCATCAGTAAGGATGGACCGATATTTAGACTTAGAAAAAGGCTGATTCACACAATTAGGTTGATCCAAACATGCTGTGAAATACATGGCACATTATGTTATGTTTGAATATTTTTCCTCAGCCAGCAAGTTTCAAAATTGTCCAGCAGAAGCTCTTAACTTAACATAAATGTCAGATTATAGGGTTTAAATTTCTCCGTCAGCTTCTTCGGGCGGCTCGGTGGCTTAGTGGGTAGCACTGTCGCCTCACAGCAAGAAGGTCCTGGATTTGATCCCCAGGTGGGGCGGTCTGTGTCCGGGTCCATTCTGTGTGGAGTTTGCATGTTCTCCTCGTGTCTGCGTGGGTTTCCTCCGGGTGCTCCGGTTTCCTCCCACAGTCCAAAGACATGCAAGTGAGGTGAATTGGAGATACTAAATTGTCCATGACTGTGTTCGATATAACCTTGTGTAATGAGTAACTACCGTTTCTGTCATGAATGTAACCAAAGTGTAAAACATGATGTTAAAATCCTAATAAACAAACAAACAAACCATTAGCTTCTTCCAAGTATGAATGAAACAGCGTCTTTGTTAGTGGTCTTACCTTAATCGAACCGTTTTTGGTTTCTTTGTGCTTGGTTGCACACTCATCTTCACAAACAGTGTAGGTGTACAGTGTACAAAAGGACAAATGCAAAAATTGCACAAACTGGCTACTGATGAATGAAAACTTTATAGATTTGCAGTGCTTTAGGCAGGCTGAGGTGTAGCTATGGTAACAAAGCTCAAATTAAATAGACAGTGGCCACATTTCATGTCAGTCAAGTTGACCAGTTTGAGTGAGCCACAATCAACTGGTAGATCGCATTTGACATATTGGGCACCCCTGCCAAAGTGGATCATTCTGGTCCTTGTATCTGATTTGGCAACGTGTTTTTTGACGCAACCCTCCTAGGCTTGGGACCAGCACTGAGAGTACACTGACAAGTTGACCTCCCAAAAGCCAGTGACTGTTTAGCCATTTATTCCCCACCCATCACCTTTCAGACAGATGAGACTGGCTGACAAAATCCAGGGTTTTACCTCTGCACCAATCGAGTGTTCACCGTCAATCTTGTGATTATTATTCTTAGTACAGCTTGCCAACTTAATGACAGCTGACCTACTACAAACCAATTCAGAGTATTTTATATTTTACACAAGTTTTACATTTAGTTTGGAATATTTGATCCTCTCACGTCTTGCTCTTTGTGTTCTTGGCCACAGCTGAGACTCTGAGATTAGGCAGTGATATGAGGAAATGACCCTTTGCCAGTTTAGCAAGAACATTTTCGTGATAAACCCAAGAAAGAAAAGAAAATAATTGATCGTTGGGCTCAGATTGTATAATTTAGCAACAATAAACGCTTTCTGGCCCTGGTGCAAGAACAACTCATTTTGGAGTTTCCTTGGCCAGAGGGTAAAAACAAAGTAAAGAATTCTAATCGCTCCATTTCAGTTCAATTTACTTCATCTTCTTTCTGAGCATTGGGTGAAATGGGAGCATATGGTGTGTTTATTTCTCTAGGTTAAAGCTAGAGGATTTCGGGGTGTTTTCTGAGAAAGTGGAGGATTCTCAGAACATGGCGTGTTCCCACAGCTTTACGAGTCGTCTCATTTAGACATAAAACCTCATTTTAAAACTTTGTTTATCCAAACTGTTCAACGTTCAGTGCTGTTATGTCTGGTTTTGTTATCATACCAAGAAATCCACAAAATAAACATTGCTTTCATAATTACATATACTGGTGCTGGTCATAAAATTAGAATATCATGAAAAAGTTGATTTATTTCAGTAATTCCATTCAAAAAGTGAAACTTGTATATTATATTCATTCATTACACACAGACTGATATATTTCAAATGTTTATTTCTTTTAATGTTGATGATTATAACTGACAACTAATGAAAACCCCAAATTCAGTATCTCAGAAAATTTGAATATTACTATTAGGATTTTTAGAAATGTTGGCCAACTGAAAAGTATGAACATGAAAAGGATGAGCATGTACAGCACTCAATACTTAGTTGGGGCTCCTTTTGCTTGGATTACTGCAGCAATGTGGCGTGGCATGGAGTCCATCAGTCTGTGGCACTGCTCAGGTGTTATGAGAGCCCAGGTTGCTCTGATAGTGGCCTTCAGCTCTTCTGAATTGTTGGGTCTGGCGTATCGCATCTTCCTCTTCACAATACTTCACAAAATTTTCTATGGGGTTAAGGTCAGGCGAGTTTGCTGGCCAATTAAGAACAGGGATACCATGGTCCTTAAACCAGGTACTGGTAGCTTTGGCACTGTGTGCAGGTGCCAAGTCCTGTTGGAAAATGAAATCTGCATCTCCATAAAGTTGGTCAGCAGCATGAAGCATGAAGTGCTCTAAAACTTCCTGGTAGACGGCTGCGTTGACCTTGGACCTCAGAAAACACAGTGGACCAACACCAGCAGATGACATGGCACTCCAAACCATCACTGACTGTGGAAACTTTACACTGGACCTCAAGCAACGTGGATTCTGTGCCTCTCCTCTCTTCCTCCAGACTCTGGGACCTTGATTTCCAAAGGTAATGCAAAATTTACTTTCATCAGAGAACATAACTTTGGACCACTCAGCAGTCCTTTTTGTGTTTAGTCTAGGCGAGACGCTTCTGACGCTGTCTCTTGTTCAAGAGTGGCTTGACACAAGGAATGCGACAGCTGAAACCCATGTCTTGCATACGTCTGTGCGTGGTGGTTCTTGAAGCACTGACTCCAGCTGCAGTCCACTGTTTGTGAATCTCCCCCACATTTTTGAATGGGTTTTGTTTCACAATCCTCTCCAGGGTGTGGTTATCCCTATTGCTTGTACACTTTTTTCTACCGCATCTTTTCCTTCCCTTCGCCTCTCTATTAATGTGCTTGGACACAGAGCTCTGTGAACAGCCAGCCTCTTTAGCAATGACCTTTTGTGTCTTGCCCTCCTTGTGCAAGGTGTCAATGGTCGTCTTTTGGACAACTGTCAAGTCAGCAGTCTTTCTCATGATTGTGTAGCCTACAGAACTAGACTGAGAGACCATTTAAAGGCCTTTGCAGGTGTTTTGAGTTAATTAGCTGGTTAGAGTGTGGCACCAGGTGTCTTCAATATTGTAACTTGTCACAATACTCTAATTTTCTGAGATACTGAATTTGGGGTTTTCATTAGTTGTCAGTTATAATCATCAACATTAAAAGAAAATATCAGTCTGTGTGTAATGAATGAATATAATATACAAGTTTCACTTTTTGAATGGAACTACTGAAATAAATCAACTTTTCTCATGATATTCTAATTTTATGACCAGCACCAGTATATACACTAATCAGCCATAACATTAAAACCACCTCCTTGTTTCTACACACTGTCTATTTTGTAGTTCTACAATTACTGACTGTAGTCCATCTGTTTCTCTACATACCCTTTTAGCCTGCTTTCACCCTGTTCTTTAATGGTCAGGACTCCCACAGGACCACCACAGAGCAGGTATTATTTGGGTGGTGGATCATTCTCAGCACTGCAGTGACACTGACTTGGTGGTGGTGTGTTAGTGTGTGTTGTGCTGGTATGAGTGGATCAGACACAGCAGCGCTGCTGGAGTCTTTAAACATCTCACTGTCACTTATGGACTGAGAATAGTCCACCAACCAAAAACATCCAGCCAACAACACCCTGTGGGCAGCGTCCTGTGACCACTGATGAAGGTCTAGAAGATGACCAACTCAAACAGCAGCAATAGATGAGCGATCGTCTCTGACTTTACATCTACAAGGTGGACCAACTAGGTAGGAGTGTCTAATAGAGTGGACAGTGAGTGGACACGGTATTTAATAACTCCAGCAGCATTGCTGTGTCTGATCCACTCATACCAGCACAAAACACACTAACACACCACCACCATGTCATTGTCACTGTAGTGCTGAGAATGATCCACCACCTAAATAATACCTGCTCTGTAGTGGTCCTGTGGGGGTCCTGACCATTGAAGAACAGAGTAAAACACACCAATCAGCCATAACATTAACATCTTTTTCCCAATTTAGTGTAGTCAGTTTGTCTTCCGCTGATTCCCTAATCCCTGATTCCTTGTCATCCCTCCCTGTAGGCACTGCCAATTATGCCCAATAGATGGCACTCAGCCGACTGGTGGCAACGTCGAGTTTCGAACCGTGGAGTTCAGAAACTCGGCGCTGGTGTGCTAGCAGAATATCCTGCTGCGCCACAAGCAGGTTTTTAAGCTGGGAAAATTAAGATTTTTTTCCACTGAGTTCAGAGGGAAGTGGGTATGTTTAATTTAAAGAAGTATAATAATCTTCACATTAAGATTATAAACTATTAAGTTAAATTGGCAAACTGTCAAAGATAGATTATTAGTCACTGAAATAAAAAGAAAGTGTAATTGTTCAAAGAAAAGTTTGGACATCCCTGTTCTATATTAATACCCTGACAAAAAACACCGAGTCTTTATTTATACACTGTGAGTTAAAAATGGACCTTTGTGCTTTTGCCCTTAACTCTTGGACACAACTTACCTATTTAAGGAACAACCAGTTGTGTTTCCGCTCCAGCAGCAATATTGTAACACAAGATAAAATGGCTTTTACCACCAAGGACAGAATTTTAATTAAGAACTTGTATCTGCTTATGCCTAGTTCACACTACATGATTTTTGCCCTGATTTTCGCTCACCAACAGGTTGCCGCTAGATGTGACAGCTCTGGAGCAACTCGGCGTTTGCTTGGGGATCAATTCGGCTCTTAATCGCTATATGTGAACTGTTCAGCGACTCGATCCGAACGGCTCACAGAGCGCTCACAGACTGAAGAAAAATATCTAGCATGTTAAGTATCTGAACCAGTTGGCGACTCAAAATCGTGTAGCGTGAAAGGCGTTGTGAGCAGGTTGCGAGTGGCAGCGAATGCTATGTTGAACTAAAGCCAATGAGAACGCAGGATAGGGGGTGAGGGAAAACCCAGGGGAGGAGTTGTAAAACGTGGGACAGGGGCCATACTAGAGTTCCTATCAGAACACATCAGTACACACAAGCTTTACAGTATTTTGTGATCGTCGTGTAGTGTGCAATACACAACGACTTGAAAGACTTCTGATTGCAAGAGATCCAGTTTTGTAGTGTAAACTGTACAGCGATCTGACGACTTGAAAAGTCGTGTAGTGTGAACTTGGCATTAAAGGTTATAAACTGCATAAGAACTTGCTGAAGATAGAGTAAAACTGAAAAGATTATAAGAGCTGCGATACTTGTAGCTACAAAACACACAAGCACTGATGACAGCACAGCGCAAATTCAGAAGCTGGTGCTCAGCCAAAAGGACGAACCTCAGACCCATCGGTCAACACCTCATATTTCTAGCTAAACTGGACTTAGCCAGTTGTCAGTGAATTTTTTTGTGCTCTGGTGCCTCAACAGCAAATTAATTTTGAAGTTTAACTCCGTGTCTATGCATTCCTACACCACCATCATAACCCCAAATCCTAAGTGTAACACTTCTAATAAACCAGTGTTCAGATGTTAAAGTGAAGGCGTCTAACATCAGAATCAACTGTTATCAATCTTCTGCGCTATAATGAATGTTGTGTTAGATCTTAAGGTCACAGGAAGTCACGCAGCAACTTTCCTTTGGCTGGCTAAGCACTAAAACCACAGTGGGTGGCATGATGCTGGAATTAATGCTGGAACTGCACCAAGCTTTATTCCCACAAATTGATTTCTCTGTCAGTCAGTCATGGGGACAGAGCGCTAGCAGTTCGGAGGTGCACATATTTCCTTTACTCTATCCCATTGATGTGCTCCATTTCTTTTACACTTCTAAAGACTGATGCACCGTCGCTCGCTTCAAGGCTTTTTCTTTTTTTGATTTGAAAAATGAAAATAAATCATTTAAACAGTCAACTGGTCAAAATCTACATCTCTATTTACATTAGCAGCATTATTTAATGTGACTTACAACCACCTTCTTGTTTCTACACTCACTGTCTTTTATCAGCTCCACTTACCATATAGAAGCACTTTGTAGTTCCACAATTACTGACTGTAGTCCATCTGTTTCTCTACATACCTTTTTAGCCTGCTTTCACCCTGTTCTTCAATGGTCAGGACCACCACAGAGCAGGTATTATTTGGGTGGTGGATCATTCTCAGCACTGCAGTGACACTGATGTGGTGGTGGTGTGTTAGTGTGTGTTGTGCTGGTATGAGTGAACCAGACACAGCAGCGCTGCTGCTGGAGTTTCTAAATATCGTGTCCACTCACTGTCCACTCTATTAGACACTCCTACCTAGTTGGTCCACCTTGTAGATGTAAAGTCAGAGACGATTGCTCATCTATTGCTGCTGTTGGAGTTGGTCATCTTCTAGACCTTTATCAGTGGTGAGAGGACGCTGCCCACGGGGTGCTGTTGGCTGGATGTTTTTGGTTGGTGGACTATTCTCAGTCCAGCAGTGACAGTGAGGTGTTTAAAAACTCCATCAGCATTGCTGTGTCTTATCCACTCATACCAGCACAACACACACTAACAGACCACCACCATGTCAGTGTCTGAGAATGCACTGCAGTGCTGAGAATGATCCACCACCCAAATAATACCTGCTCTGTGGTGGTCCTGGGAGAGTCCTGACTATAGAAGTGCTCCTATATGGTAAGTGGAGCTGATAAAGTGGACAGTGAGTGTAGAAACAAAGAGGTGGTTTTAATGTTATGGCTGATCAGTGTAGTTCAAGCAATTGAGGGTTAAGGTCCTAACTAAGGGGGCCTAACAGTGGCAACTTGGCACTGTTTTTACCACTGCCCTGGAAAAAAAAAATGTTTTAACATCTTGTAAAATTACTGATGCTACTTAATACAAAAACACTTAAAAATTACGTTATTTAAATAAATAAAGTGGATGTATTGAATGGTTAAGTATTCTATTAGGGCAGAAGTAGGTGAACACGCCTCCTACTTGAGTTTGGTTGTTTCAGCCGCACCAACAGCTAACGTGTATCAACAAAAATCTTTGTGCAGAACCTCTTGTGGCCTGGACAAAGTCTTGACCTCAACCCCATTGAGCATCTTTGGAACAGACTGGCTTTTTTATTTAGCATCAGTGCCAGTTCCCACAAATTCCTGTTTGATTGAATGAAACGAATTCCCAGACACACTCAAGGGTGAGGGGGGTTCAATTACTGCTCATGGTTTTGGTTTTCGGATGTCCAACAAGCTCATAAGCAGGTGTCCACATAATTTGGCCATATATTGTATATACACTGGAGGCTAATTTGACCTAGACTTTGGTCATGGATAGTTCTTGATCATAGTGCTTTATAGTAGTCATTCTCACAAGTCACTACTGTAAAATAAACAATCATGTAGTCATGTAGAGTCTGAGGTTTCCTGTTTCAGTCTTATAGTAGCCATGAGAATGACGACGGCATGGTCTCTCTGGAGAGGACTGTATATTGCTCCTGTCTATTTACCCCAGAGGACTTGTCTGGTATGTGGCCTAATTGCTATCTCTAACCTTCTGTGGGATTTTGAATGTTTTCTCTTATATGTATGTATGTACCAGGACACAAATGTTTACATTGGGAAAGTGTCATACGTTGATGGTTTAACCTCTAAATTTGGTTGATTTATGGTGCTTTCACATATTCAGAACTGTGTGAAGCTTTTGGGAGACTTGACCAAAGTACCGTCTATATATTGTATACACTGATTAGGCATAACATTATGACCACCTTCTTGTTTCTGCACTTACTGTCCATTTTATCAGCTCCACTTAGCATATAGAAGCACTTTGTAGTTCTACAAGTCATCTATTTCTCTACATACTTTTTTAGCCTGCTTTTACCCTGTTCTTCAATGGTCAGGACCACTACAGAGCAGGTATTATTTGGGTGGTGGGTCATTCTCAGCACTGCAGTGACACTGACATGGTGGTGGTGTGTTGTGCTGGTATGAGTGGATAAGACACATCAATGCTGATGGAGTTTTTATTTCTCCCCTTTTTCTCCCCCTTTAGCGCATCCAATGGCTTAATTTGCATCACGCATCCTCTCTGCCTCTGCCGATCCCTGCCCTGACCGAGGAGATCGAAGCTAACCCACATCCCCTCCGACACGTGAGCAGCAAGCCGTATGCGTCTTGCCACCCACACATTTGACGAGTGTTGTGCCACCTAGCGTTGCGTGCGGAGAGACACACCCTAAGAGCACTCCTTCCTCATCTCCGTGTAGGCGCCTCTAATCAGCCAGCAGAGATCGTAACCGCACCGTTCTGACAGAGAGACGTACTTCCAACCTTAGTCCTGCCCATCTGAACAACCGGCCAATCGTTGTTCATATCGTTGTTCGGCCGGTAAGCCAGAGCTGGATTCGATACAACGTACTCGAGATCCAGCTCCGGTTGCAGCGTGTGTTTTATTTTTATTTATTTATTTATTTTTTTTATTTATTTTTTTTTACCGCTGCGCCACCTGAGTGGCTCTGATGGAGTTTTTAAACACCTCACTGTCACCTCTGGACTGAGAATCGTCCACCAACCAAAAATATATCCAGCCGACAGCGCCCCATGTGCCGCATCCTTTGACCACTGATGAAGATCTAGAAGATGACCAACTCAAACAGCAGCAATAGATGAGTAATCGTCTCTGACCTTACATCTACAAGGTGGACCAACTACGTAGGAGTGTCTGATAGAGTGGACAGTGAGTGGTCACGGTATTTAAAAACTCCAGCAGCGCTGCTGTGTCTGATCCACTCATACCAGCACAACACACACTAACACACCACCACCATGTCAGTGTCACTGCAGTGCTGAGAATGACCCAAATAATACCTGCTCTTTGGTGGTCCTGTGGGGGTCCTGACCATTAAAGAAATGAAAGTGGGCTAACAAAGCATGTAGAGAAATACAGTCAGTAATTGTAGAACTGCAAAGTGCTTCTATATGGTAAGTGGAGCTGATAAAATGGACACTGAGTGTAGAAACAAGGTGGTGGTTTTAATGTTATGGCTGATTGGTGTATATCTTAAAAGTTAAGATTTTGTCTCAAATTTGTAAGCATTTATCCTCTCATTAACAGTGCTATTTAAACATCAGCACCGAAATGACAAACGGAAATAGAGATTATGCAAACGCACCACTTTATTTCCTAAACACAGAATCACGGTGAAACCGGCTCACCCCCTTTTTATGTATTATGTGATCACAGACATCAGCAGCCAGATGGATTCACAGCTGAATTAAACCATATTAACCGCTCAGCTCTCTGCCAAAATGCTTTAAAATTAAGGCAAAAGCGCTTCACATCAAATAGCAAGAGGGGAGATTAATGGCTCAATTGAGAAAAATTGTCTAGCTGAATCAATATCCTGACAGTTAATGTAAACACACACAGTGCAATAAAGACGGTGTTATTGATGTGAAGAATCAGTGGGACTGGAGTGACACGCAACTGCGGCAGTGTGGGGAGAATCTCGCTTCCTGTATTGTCAGTTGTTTAGTTGTTGGTCCATCAGGGGCTTTACATTTTTAAAAAGCCCTGACAATGCCAGGCACTGAAAAACATTAGGGCTGGTTCGATACCACTTTTTTATGTTTGATACCGAACCAATCCGATACCGTCATTTCTCCTCTCAAACAACTAAGCAGTGATAATACTCTGTATAATGTCTCAATGCATCATAGTTAAACTAACTATCTAAATAACAATGCTCAGACTGTGAAACAAATATTCTAAAGGAATAAATACAGAACCTACATCACACTTATGCTAAACTGCTGTTTTTATTTTAACTTTTACACACAGAACATTTAGCAGCATTTTTGGTTTCACTTACGTTCGAGCTGCTGTTCACGTGACGCATCTTGCTTTACGGCGTGTCGTCCAAAGTGTCACAATTGGAAGATGTGGATGTCAATCAAACATGATGGACCAATTAGAATTGACGCAGAGTTGAGATTTTCCGTTAAAGTTCTGTCACGTTTTTAGATTATTAAACCCTGCTGGATTTTGAAGAGGACATCTGTGGCTAAACGGGAAACGGTGTAGTTTGTTTTATTTCATAACACTAATGGATTAATCGTTGAGGATGTGAGAGATCTCCAAGCTGGGAGAAGATTTCTTTATCTCAGGTGAGCAATTTATCATTTATAAAGCGATTTTTATTGTGTTTAAACAGTGTTTTTAGATGTGGCAGTAGTAGATGATTTTTATTGTGTTTAAACAGTTTTTAGATGTGGCAGTAGTAGATGATTTTATTGTGTTTAAACAGTGTTTTTAGATGAGGCAGTAGTAGATGATTTTTATTGTGTTTAAACAGTGTTTTTAGATGTGGCAGTAGTAGATGATTTTTATTGTGTTTAAACAGTGTTTTAGATGTGACAGTAGTAGATGATTTTTATTATGTTTAAACAGTGTTTTTAGATGTGGCAGTAGTAGATGATTTTTTTTAAATGCTAAAAGTTTGAGTAGATCAGTGTGTTTTAATTTCTGAATGGCTGTTGCAGATGAGTTGTAGATCAGTGGCACATGTTAATGATGTCATCAAGATACACCTTGTTACGGCAGTTGCCGAGTGAGCTGGCAATAATCGGCACTCTGTTGGAACGTATCTTCGTGTGTTATTTGCTTTACACACAAACAATGGCCTTATTTACATTGTTATTTACATTAAGTGTTATTTACATTAAGCAACAGTATCGGATCAGATTACATGTTGTTTTCCCTCCGATATCCGATCCAGTGTTTTGGGCCAATATTGGTCCGATACCAATACAGAGTATCGGATCGGTGCCAACCCTAAAAAAATGGCATAATTCATTTTCATGTATACAATATCAGTATCGTAGATGGTCCATTTTAGGGAAATCACCGAGCCTTAAAATTGATATTGATGCAAAGCATCGGCGTGACCAGGGTTACACAAAACAATGCAGGGCACCCAGGTGGCGCAGCGGGATATTCCGCTTGCACACCAGCACAGAGTTTCTGAACTCCTCGGTTCGAAACTCGGTGTTGCCACCGGTCGGCTGGGCGCCATCTAGCGAGCATGGCTGGCAGTGCCTGCAGCAGATACTAATTGGCCACCAGATCTGCAGGGTGGGAGCCGGACTATGTGTGTGTGTGTGGGTGGGTGGGTGGGTGGGTGGGTGGGTCTTCATACGCTGTGTAAGGACCCTGATTGGCGGAAGAGAAGCCTGTGCAAAATGCATGGGTGAGAAGAGGAGGGCTGTGCACGTGTCTGAAGAGGCGTGTACAGCGACATGCTGTCCTTGGATGCAATCTGGTATCTCTCAGCAGCGGAAGACAAAATTGAGTGTGCTAAATCGGGAGGAAAATAGGACAGTGGTATGCTATTCAGCCTGGTGATAATAAATAAGTTCTACGCAAGACCAATCAAGTGCTTTATGTTCAAAACATAATTAAAGAATTTTAAAAATGTATCATGTATCAACATTTGCCAAAGTTATGGGTGAACTCACAGTGAACCTTAATAACAAATATCAATAAAAAGCATCATATTATATCTAATAACAAATAAAACTATAAATTTAGTAAAGTTGTCCTAAAGTTTCTGCATCCTAGGTTTCTGCTCATGTCTCCCTCTCTGTTTGTTCATCTATTTTTGTCTGGGATTGTGCTCTTGCCCCCTGCCCCTGACACTCGGCAGTCTCGTATGTTGACGTCATTCCTGTCGTCTGATTTTGGAGAACCCTCATGGGTTCAGCTTCCATGCAGTCGGGCCTGTCTAGGGGATTCTCATCATCATCGTTAAGTATTTTCCTCACGAGCAGCCTCGGTGCATAAAACGGCACTCGAAGATCCCGGGATCTCATATCAGTCAAGTGTATCAGTCAAGTGTTTGTTCTTATTCTTCAGCTTCCACTGACTCCTGCGATGATGTGTCTGGTTCACGTTCTGCCACACGTGTTTATCTTATCTGAAGGCTTTTCAGATATCACTCCATGAGCTGCACATTGCACACATTCTCACTATAAGCCACAGGGACTAGCCAATTCAGATAAGTCAAGTCGAGCTGAACTCCCGGGGCTGTTGTGTTTTAGCACTGCACATTCCCTCCTGCTAAATAATGTGTAGTGGATATTACTTTCTTGATTTGGTCTTTATAATGTTGAGGTGTCTTTATTAGACTCATTGATTATTCACATTTTGAACATGCATGGGGATTATTTTATTTAACAACATTTATAACCTTTAGGAAGTACTTTTCCTTTAAGGTAAAGATAAATGTTAAGCTGAAATGCTGAGATTTCCTGCATGATCAGCCCTTTGTAGGTCACTCCATAGCAGATCAATTGAATTATGGTATGGACTTTGACTTGCATAATCAAATTTCTATATAGGTTTGGGTGACATGTCAAGACATTTTACAGGAGAATGTCAGGTTTGCAGTCCAGTTTTAAATTCATTGTTGCCCCAGTGATCGCAGGTTGGTGAAGCCCTGAAGAAGCAAAGCACCCCAAGCTATGATACTGAGGGCACCATGCTTTAAAAACTGTAGACCCTTGAGTTACGAACGGTTTATCATATGAACATTTTGGATTACGAATAATCTTTTTCAACTTAACATACGAACAAATTTCGGATTACGAACCGAAATTCGCGAAACATGTGACGTCACGAACAAGTTGACTCAGACTCTCTCTCTCTCTCTATTTATTTATTTATATATATATATATATATATATATATACTGTATATATATACTGTATATATATATATATATATATATATATATATATATATATATATATATATATATATATATATATATATATATATATATATATATATATATATATATATATATATCAGTGAGCGAACATTCGGACAGCGGACGGTGTTTCCATTGTTTTCTTTATATTTTGTAAAATTCAATATTAAAACATCCCCAAATAAGGTGCCGAGAAAGCACAATGTTGAGAAAATGAAAAAATCTATTACATTTATTGTTGTATAATTACTCCTGCCAGTAGATGTCACTGTGTATCAGACAGAGGGGACAGTGAGTGAGAGAGAAGAAGGAAGTCTGCTCAGTAAATTATTCTTTCTTTTGTGCAATTACACCTACAAAATACAACACTATTGAAATAAAGAAGGAAATAATAGAGAAATATGAGAGTTATTGTTGTTTCTGGTAAAAAGAAGGAAATGTATTATGGTGTATGGTAGTGCACATGTACTGTACTGAAATGTGATGTGTGTTTTATGTACAGTACAGTACTACTGTGTATTGTTTATTACAGTAATGTCTATTCTATAATTTAAAATATAAGGGACAAAAAAAAACCCTTGTATTTTTAACAAAATAGACAATTTAAGACATTAGAAAGGTTAGATAAGTGGGTGGTTTGGGAGGTCTGGCACGGATTAGTTCTATATACATTGTTTCTTGTGGGAAAAATAGGTTTAACTAACGAACATTTTGACTTAAGAACAGCCCCTCGGAACCAATTAAATTCGTAAGTCAAGGGTCTACTGTATGTTTAAGGTTTTTGATGTTCCAGTTTTCTATTTCCGATTTTAGACACTCATACATTGAGCTCTTGGTGTTATCGTTTTAGGTCGCCCACTCTTATGGAGTGTAGTAAGAATTGTAATGGTTGTATATCAGTTGTATCTGGTTCAGTTACCTGGATGGAATGACAGTGACTAGCTATGACCAACTCCTTTAGAAAGATCCTCAACCAGAAGAATGCAAAAATGATACTCAACTTTCTCATAGGTAAAGCCAGAAATCGTTGAGCCAATACAAAGAGTCTGAAAACCATTGTGTCTGAACACTATGTCTGAAAACTTAGTGACCTGTCTTGCTGCCTACCTAGATCGATCTGTCTGTCTGTCTGTCTGTCTGTCTGTCTGTCTGTCTGTCTGTCTGTCTGTCTGTCTGTCTAATCTGTCTATCTGCCCCAATTTGCACATAAACGACACTTGTACACCTTTAGAACTCTGTTGCTCTGTGTTCGTCCGCCATATTTGTAATTTTCTGTGAGAAGTTGTGTCGCACTGAATGCTGGGGTTGCCTTCACTGCTAAGAAAGCATCAGATGCTCCCTAATTATTCAGTCAGAATATTGTTTGGAATTAAGGCACCTCAGTAGGCAGAATTTTAAGGCGTATAAGAATTTAGACATACCTTCTTCTCTGCAGCAAGCATAAGATGATGTAAAATGCTGTTTATGTATAGAGCTTACTAGGTTTTTTTGACAATCCCAGAGATACTTTTCCTTCCTTGAAAGTGACTCATTAGAGTCAACAAGGCGTTAAAAGCCAAACAAACCTTGGAATTAATTCCTTCAGCCACAGCAGCTCTTAAGGAATACTACTGGTCACTACTGGAGCATTGACTTCAGACATGTAGGTAGCTAATGAGGCTTCATAAACTCTATCTTGAGACTGTAAATAGACAGGATGTGCCACGATAGCAAGAACAGTCGCTTTGCTAACAGGCTTAAATCCATTTTCTTTGTATTTCTTTGTTGTACAACATTGTTGATCTTGTATCAGAGGGTCTGTATCAAAATCTGAGCACAGACTGGAATCTTTCTCCATTCTTCATCAGCGTACTTGGCCACCCCTGCTTAGCTTGGCATGTCCCGATAAGCACTGCAACATGCACAGCAGTCTCACCGGGATTGTTATAAGCACAGCACGAGTGTAAACAGTTACAACTAAGCAGGGTTAAAGTCGGAGCTCCTTCTGTTTCCTCGGCACACTGACTTTCCAGCGCCAGGCCTCCTCATCCGAGTGCCAGTTCATGCAGGCTGTGTGTGCCAGACGCAGACAGTCGAACCGTTTCATGCTCTTTTTATCAGAGAGCGAGGTGTCTCACTGGACTTGGGGTGAGATTGGACCGGGGAGTGAAGCTGAAGGCTACTGCTGTGCTCTGAATGTCACAGGCCTTTCCAATGCCATCTGAAGAATCACTGACTGGGCAGTCTAGTCCCAAAAAGTTTGGAGTAAACATTTGTGTGGTAACTTGTAAATGTCAGCAAGCATGTGACTGATGATGGGGGCCAGTCAGTGGATTTAATAAGTAATAATCCAAGCAGTAAGGTGGTCTGTAGTTTAAAATAATTCAATTTTTGTGCCCCCCTCCTCCTTCCCCTATATAATGC
Organism: Trichomycterus rosablanca; assembly: GCF_030014385.1. Taxonomy (NCBI): domain Eukaryota; kingdom Metazoa; phylum Chordata; class Actinopteri; order Siluriformes; family Trichomycteridae; genus Trichomycterus; species Trichomycterus rosablanca. Next base: position 29,383,159 of record NC_085997.1, on the reverse strand, counting down.
TACTAGACAATGCTGCACACCTCTTGTTTATTTATTTACCTGAAGTTACTGTCTCTATGAAGGCTCACATTTTCCCCCTTGCATTCCCCGTTGTAATTCAATGATCAGACAAACATGCAGTCACTGACGTCTTCTTTTCACCTGTGAGGCAGGTGACCCGTAGAAAGCCATATGCCATTTTGTATTCCTCATCCCTCATGCAGGCACCTTAACAAGCCAACAGATGCCTATTTGCAGCAGCAATAAGAAACAGGGCAGTGATAGCTCAGTGGCTAAGGTACTGGACTAGTAAACAGAAGGTTGCTGGTTCAAGCCCTGCCACCACCAAGTTGCCACTGTTGGTCCCTGAGCAAGGCCCTTAACCCTCAATTGCTCATCATGTTCAGCTCATTGTGTAAGTCGCTTTGGATAAAAGCATCTGCTAAATGCTGAAGATGTAAATGTAAACCCTGTTGGCCACCCTCCCTCAGACACGGCCAGTTGTGTCTATGGCATGGGTCCTTACCTTTAACAAACATGCCAGTATGTGTAATGACTAGGCTAAATTGCTCCTATGTTAAATAGGGTGCATCATCCAGGTGCAATCATCCAGCTTCAGTGAATTTTCTGAGCAGGGAAGATGTCTCTATGAAGCAGAAGTGCCAACTGCTGTGAGCTGTAACTCCCATGGTACACTGCAGCACTAAGAAAAGTGTTAAATTATTAAAAGCAAAATGCTAACTGCTTTCTTCAGTTCCTACACCGTGTGGAGTTTGCATGTTCTCCTCATGTCTGTGTGGGTTTCCATCAGGAGCTGTGGCTGGAAGCTCCTACTCATGGTGGCTTGATGGGTAGCACTGTTGCCTAGGAGCGAGAACATCCTGGGTTCAGTTCCTAGGGTGAGTGGTTCGGGTCCTTTCTGTGTGGAGTTTGCATGTTCTCCCCATGTCTGTGTGGGTTTCCATCAGGACCTGTGGCTGGAAGCTCTTACTCATGGTGGCTTGATGGGTAGCACTGTTGCCTAGGAGCGAGAACATCCTGGGTTCATTTCCTATGGGGAGCGGTTTGGGTCCTTTCTGTGTGGAGTTTGCATGTTCTCCCTGTGTCTGTGTGGGTTTCCATCAGGAGCTGTGGCTGGAAGCTCCTACTCATGGTGGCTTGATGGGTAGCACTGTTGCCTAGGAGTGAGAACATCCTGGGTTCAGTTCCTAGGGGGTGCAGTTGGGTCCTTTCTGTGTGGAATTTGCATGTTCCCCCCAGGTCTGTGTGGGTTTCCACCAGGACCTGTGGCTGGAAGCTCCTACTCATGGTGGCTTGATGGGTAGCACTGTTGCCTAGGAGCGAGAACATCCTGGGTTTATTTCCTAGGGGTAGCGGTTCGGGTCCTTTTCCTTTCTCCCCGTGTTTGCGTGGGTTTCCTCCGGGTGCTCCGGTTTCCTCTCACAGTCCAAAGACATGCAAGTGAGGTGAATTGGAGATACAAAATTGTCCAAGACTGTGTTCGATATAACCTTGTGAACTGATGGACCTTGTGTAACGAGTAACTACTGTTACAAACAAGCACTATGCGAGCATGGTTTGGTGGTAGGAGAGCACAGGTGCTAGACTGGCCTGCTGCAGTCCAGCAGATATCCTGAACTGTTAAGCAGCTGAATTGTCATATCAAGCCCAAATAGTAAAAAAAAAGAAGATTAAAAGCAATTAGTACTCAGTTTCCAAATAATTATAGATGAAGCACGACTACCATGGGTTAACATGTTGCAGGAATTAAATTCCAAAATTCTGAGCCTGACCAGGATAAAGCAGAATAATTATTCTTATTGTAATATATATATACTGTATATATATATATATATATATATATATATATATATATATATATATATATATATATATTGCACACAGTCCACCTCTTACATGGTATATGGAGAGAAGCCAAAAAACAGAGGGGGCGGATTAGGGAAGAAGCACGGATATGATGGATAGTGTAAATGGGCAAAGTGTGTTCGTCCCAAGAGAGAGATTTTGTACTCAACCCCTTCTTTCTATTTTTTCTCTCCCTCTCTCTTTCTATATGTAACTACCCTGAACATGCGTCTGTCCTTATTTGCTTTTACTCACCATAGATAGCTTTATTTCTAATCAGAAACCTTCTCAGTGTAATGTAATGTCATGTGGCTGTTGCTATTTCCCCCAGAATAAGTTGTTTTTGGTGAAGTGTTTTCACGCTCTCCCAAAAAAGCCTGTTAGAAATGGCAAGATTTGGACAGCTTGCTGATATGACGTGTGATAATGACTTTACTGAAAATAAATTGTCTAATGGGACTGGAGCTGTATTTACTTTACAGGTCTGTACATTAATAAGAACAATGTGTCATCAATAATGGTCTCAGATTTAACATTAATTTCTAATCATCTATAGTAATAGTGGGGTGGCGGGGTGGCTCTGTGGGTAGCACTGTTGCCTGGATTTGATTCCCAGATGGAGTGATCTGGGTCCTTTCTGTGTGGAGTTTGCATGTTCTCCTCGTGTAAGTTTCCTCCAGGAGCTCCATTTTTCTCCCACAGTCCAAAAACATGCAGTTTGACCAACTGGAGATACTAAAATTGCCGTGTGTGTGTGTGTTTGTGTGTGTGTATATTTACTACTTTTCACCTGGTGAATTTTACCCACTGTGACCCTGAATAGGATAAAGAAGTGGTAAAACACTAACAATGAATAGATGAATAAGTAAAGTAACAGTAGAGTGAAATTAATACATGTATAGTAGCTGTTTTAAAACCACAGGCTGCACTGATGTTTAATATCTGGGGTTTTATCATTCTGGAGGGTGGCACGTTGGCTCAGTGAGTAGCACTGTCGCCTCACAGCAAGAAGGTCCTGGGTTTGATTCCCAGGTGGGGCAGTCTGGGTCCTTTCTGAGTCGGGTTTGCATGTTCTACCCGTGTCTGTGTGGGTTTCCTCCTGGAGCTCTGGTTTCCTCCCACAGTCCAAAGACATGCAAGTGAGGTGAATTGGAAATACAAAATTGTCCAAGACTGTGTTTGACATTAAACTTGTGAAATGATGAATCTTGTGTAACCTGTAACTACCGATACTGTCATATTTATTTATTTAATTGTACATATGTATTTACTGTCAGCTTTATTCATTGACATCTGTTGTACCTTGTGTGTCCTTGTGACTTAATGGATATATACACTTGCTGTCAATCCAGAGTGCTAAATGGTTTTTCGTTGTTTGAACAATGACAATAAAGATCAATCTAATGAATGTAACCAAAGACCAATTAGACAAATTTTTACCAGATGACTGCTTGTGGCATTCTGGATCCTTCAGTCTACTTCTAAGTTAGAAGCAGACACTTAGTAAAATGCATTGAAATAATTTAGACATAAAACCATTCAAACCAAACCAAACCAAAATTGTTGTAATTTATGCTTTGTGATGTTCCAGCCTTGTGATGGTCCTTTTCACACTTTTTGTTCCACAATGTGACACAAATTCCATTCATTTTTAGTGTCTGTCTTTGACAATAATGGTTACATAAAAATATCTTCAAGATCCTAAACAGTGGATGAGCAATAACTTCCTTAAATTGAATCCAGACAAAACTGAAGTTTTACTCCCTGGTTCCAAATCTATAATATCTAAACTTACTGATGTTACTCTCAGCCTAGATGGTGCCATTGTCAAACCCTTGTCGACAGTACAGAACCTTGGTGTTCTCTTTGATTCCTCACATTCATTTGAACCTCGCATCAAGTCTCTGGTTAAAAATGCTTTCTTTCACCTTCGTAATATTGCTGGACTCAGGCACATGCTCAGCAGACAAGATGCTGAAACTCTCGTTCATACTTTCACCACGTTTTGTCTTGACTATTGCAACTCACTTCTCATTGGCATTCCTAACAGATCCATCTGTTCACTTCAGTATGTTCAAAATTCTGCTGCCAGAATTCTGTCACAGGTTAGAAAATCATCCCACATCACTCCTATTCTGTATCAGTTACACTGGCTACCTGTCACACAATGCATTCAGTTTAAACTCCTCGTGCTGACCTACAAGTCTTTGCACGGTCCTGCTCCCCCTTATTTAGCTGAGCTAATACACTCATACCGCCCTGCCTGTACACTCGAGTCCTATGATGCTGGCCTCCTTGCCATCCCTGCTTTCAGACTGGTCTCGGCAGGGGGCAGATATTTTAGTGTCATGGCCCCTATACTTTGGAACTCTTTATCACAATCTCTTCGTTTCTGTTCATCACTTTCATCCTTCAAAACTCAACTTAAAACAACTGTTTTCTCAATCAATCAATTTCCTCGGCTGCTCCCATTAGGGGTCGCCGGCAGATTGTGATCCGCATAATTGATTTAGCACAGTTTTTACGCCGGATGCCCTTCCTGACACAACCCTCCCTTATTTATCCGGGCTTGGGACCGGCACTAAAATGCACTGGTTTATGCATCCTAGTGGCTAGTTACCTATAGGCAATTCAGTGTCCCCAATTAGCAATCCCCAATCCCCACAGCAAGAAGGTCCTGGGTTTGATTCCCAGGTGGGGCGGTCTGGGTCCTTTCTGAGTCGGATTTGCATGTTCTACCCGTGTCTGTGTGGGTTTCCTCCTGGAGCTCTGGTTTCCTCCCACAGTCCAAAGACATGCAAGTGAGGTGAATTGGAAATACAAAATTGTCCAAGACTGTGTTTGACATTAAACTTGTGAAATGATGAATCTTGTGTAACCTGTAACTACTGATACTGTCATATTTATTTATTTAATTGTACATATGTATTTACTGTCAGCTTTATTCATTGACATCTGTTGTACCTTGTGTGTCCTTGTGACTTAATGGATATATACACTATATACACAATTAGCCTGGCTGCATGTTTTTGGACTGTGGGAGGAAACCGGAGCACCCATAGGAAATCCACGCAGACACAGGGAGAACATGCAGACTCCGCACAGAAAGGACCCGGACCTCCCTACCTGGGGATCGAACCCAGGACCTTCTTGCAGTGCTACTCACTTAGCCACCGTGCTGCCCAGCTGTTTTCTTAATATTTCCATCAATTCCCTTCTGTAAACAGTTGATGAAGTTTCCTTGTAAAGCGATCTTGAGTATGAGAGAGGCGCTATATAAATCTAATTTATTATTGTCAACATTGTCAGTTTAATTTGCCTTTTTTAATTTTTATTTATTTGTCACTAAAGCAATCAGTGGTTGAAGGTCTGTTTGATAGTGGTTTCCAGCTTTGCCCTATATAGACTGAGCTTTCTCCAAATTTCCTGAATCTTTTCACAATATTATGTACAGTTGACAGAGACAAAATGACAAAAAACACATTCGTGTTCTACATTTGTTTCATTTACATTGGCTTTTATTAATTTATTACAACACCATAAACACAATCCAGATGAAGCTTCATGAGACCTGTCCAATAAACAGTGACTCACCTGACTGTATCACAGTTTTCCACTCATCTACAGTCTACTGACAGTGCCTATCCTACCCCAGCAAAGTCGTTTTGTTTTATTTCTTCAAGGCTACTTTTGTCTAAATGTTTAGAACACAGTGCCCCCTGTGCCAGGGTGCCCTTCTCTAACTTATTGCAGGATTTATTTATTTAAATTTACAATCCAGTTTTATGCTACAAACCTGATGTCTGGAGTAGGGACTGTGGAAGTTTTGTAAAATGTAATAAAAAGCAAGAATCTGTGATTTGTTCATTCTGTTCATTTTAAAACTGGCATGTTAAGTAAAGAAAGGTTTTTTTTTTTTAGTGTTTTCACTGATCTGCCTAATTGTATTTAGTACATACCCCCCTCTCACTTTTATAATTAAAGCGTGCAACACATACAAAGACAGAGGTGTTTACTATGTGTTGCATCACTTTTACTATTAATTTTACTTTTTAATCACATGGAAACTGGGGTACCTAATAGTTGCAGTTTTGCAAGTGGAATTTCAGCACATTGCATATGATACATTGCATATGATACAACACTTTAGTCTGTGGTTGCCATTGTCTGGTTCTCTTCATGATGCGCCATACATATTTAATAGAAGGCAGATCTGGACTGCTGGCAAGCCAGTCAAGCACACATTGTGTCTGTGAAGCCACACTGTTGTAGCATGTGTGTAATAAAGCTTGACAATGGACTTGACCCTGGTGGGAGCATGTGTCTCTCTCTAAAATCCCAATATACTTCTGAGTAAATGGCAGTGTCTGTAGCAAACAAAACTGGCCACTAGTCTAGCGGAGATTAGTATGTGACTCTTCATGCGTGAGAATGGCCTCGCGCACAGGCCTTTTCCACCAAAGTATGGTTGAAAAAGATATGGAAGGGTGTGTCAGGGAAATATACTCTCCTCGGACGCGATTGGGGTCCCCAGCAGCAGAAGACTAATTGACTACGCTAAATTGGGAGAAAAAGGGGGAAAACTTTAGTTTTATTAATTAAAAAATACACCGATCAGCCATAAAATTAAAACAACCTCCTTGTTTCTACACTCTGTCCATTTTATCAGCTCCACTTACCATATAGAAGCACTTTGTAGTTCTACAATTACTGACTGTAGTCCATCTGTTTCTCTGCATGCTTTGTTAGCCCCCTTTCATGCTGTTCTTCAATGGTCAGGACTCCCCAGGACCACCACAGAGCAGGTATTATTTGGGTGTTGGATCATTCTCAGCACTGCAGTGACACTGACATGGTGGTGGTGTGTTAGTGTGTGTTGTGCTGGTATGAGTGGATCAGACACAGCAGCGCTGATGGAGTTTTTAAACACCTCACTGTCACTGCTGGATTGAGAATAGTCCACCAACCAAAAATATCCAGCCGTCAGCGTCCTGTGACCACTGATGAAGGTCTAGAAGATGACCAACTCAAACAGCAGCAATAGATGAGCGATCGTCTCTGACTTGACATCTACAAGGTGGACCAACTAGGTAGGAGTGTCTAATAGAGTGGACAGTGAGTGGACACGATATTTAGAAACTCCAGCAGCGCTGCTGTGTCTGATCCACTCATACCAGCACAACACACACTAACACACCACCACCATGTCAGTGTCACTGCAGTGCTGAGAATGATCCACCACCTAAATAATACCTCCTCTGTGGTGGTCCTGTGGGGGTTCTGACCATTGAAGAACAGGGTGAAAGCAGGCTAAAAAAAAGCATGCAGAGAAACAGATGGACTACAGTCAGTAATTGTAGAACTACAAAGTGCTTCTCTATGGTAAGTGGAGCTGATAAAATGGACAGTGAGTGTAGAAACAAGGAGGTGGTTTTAATGTTATGGCTTTTTCAAGACAGTTATCCTGCACCCCTTAAAAGTAAACAATTTAGTTGTACAGGGTTAGAGGTTCATGAATTATTTAGAGTGAAACAACACCGTTCCTCGTCTCTCTTCAAATTGATATTTTTTAGTAAGGTTTAAAGCGTTTCCCCCCTACAGGAACCCTACAGCCTTTTCTTTTAAGTGTTGCATTAAACCTTTAAAACATGCCATCATCTTTCAAAAATCACGGCCATAATCATAACCATGATTTCCTGGACAGTTTCTCTGAAAATATACTTACTTTCCCATCTTGAAGAAATCAAAGCAATCCGAAAGGATAATTTAAAACCAGTGACTTGAAGATGTGGGCATGGAGCAGCTGGCAAAGACCACGTTCACTATGTTTTTCAGGTCATTCTGTTGCCTGCTTGTTAAGATCACAGCTATGTTAATGATTCTTGGCCCACATCCATTCGCATTAGCAGAGCATCTCTGTAGCCAAGATGATATCATAGTTGGACTTGTCTGGATCTGTTAAAGGTCAGACTTCTACAGAAGGCTCTGATCAGAGCAAATCTGAAGAAAGATGATGAGCTCATGTAATGAAGCGTACGTAACTTACAGCATGTCTGAATCATATCAAAGGATTCGAATATTCTAGAATGAATATTCTTCCTGCTGTGAAAACATGGCTGATGGGGGATGATTAACTTTTCAAGTAACTGTTTATTTACCCAGATGGTGCTGTACTACCTATCTGGTTGATTGCGTCTGATGTCGTGGTGCATGGTCATGTAGTGTTTCCTTTATCATTAGGGCTCAAGCATCTGCGTTCTCACCAGGTCTTTCTTCTCATATGAGCTCATCAGAGTGAAGATGAATGAACACCGTGCTGAAATAATTATAAATACAGTTTTTTTTCACTTCACTATGAATGCAGAAACGTTTAAGCTGTAGTGCTCTTCAAACCCCACTCTCTTTATACAGCTTATACATAACTGCAAAGTTTAATAATAAATGAGGCAAAGGATTTATATGAACATAAGTACGCTCAGAATATAAAACATCCAGATCTTCATGTGTCCCCCAACAATAAGGTTTTATTCAGAGACTGTATAGTAAGCCAGGCCACTGATTGAAATGTAATTGTGGAAAAGTATTGTGGCTCAGTATGTTGGTGTAGAACAAAAAGCCCCAACTGTTAACTCAAACCCAATCTCTTTTTAACCAGTGAAGAATAGACCAATCAAATTTCTAGATGCACTATAGATGGATGGATGGATAGATAGATAAATGGATGGCTAGGTGAATGGATATATGGATGGATGGATATATGGATGGATGGATATATGGTTGGATGGATAGATAGATGGATAGATAGATGGATGGATGGATGGATGGATGGATGGATAGGTGAATGGATATATGGATGGATGGATGGATAGATAGACACTTTATTGATCCTAAAGGAAATTAAAAGGTAATTAAAGGCACTTTTCTCTTGCAATAATTCAGAATATGCATACACTTCTAATTCCATAGAACATACTATTGTTTATTTAAATTTAGCATGCTTAACATTCACATCTGCAGTTTATAAATCTTCCAGAGAAAATACAACAAATAAAATCATATTCACTATATACTGTAGTTCACTACCTAGGTTGTAGAAGCCATTATATTCTAGCTGATGAGGTGCACGGATGTATAAAATAGAAATAAGGAACACACATTAAGAAACAAACACTACTTGGTTTATTTTAACCAATGCCAACAAACTATTTCTACGTATTAGTTTACTTACATTATCATTAAAGGCTGACGCATAGACCAAGTCATATACACAAGATGCAGAATTGGCCACAGTAGAATTACTTAGAGCAGTTGTAGCCTAGTGGTTAAGGTACTGGACTAGTAATCAAAAGATCGCTGGTTCAAGCTCTGCCAGGTTGCCACTATTGGGCCCTTGAGCAAGGCCCTTAACCCTCAATTGCTTAGAAAATATGCTATCACGGTACTGTAAATCGCTTTGGATAAAAGCGTCTGCTAAATGCCGAAAATGTGAATGTACTCACCAACACCTGATAAAAGGATAAAACCCACCAACCTGTAAAATCTGCCAAACACCTGTTACAAAAATGCACATCCTGATAGAATGCCCCAAAGAGAACACAAGAACAGTTTTAACCTACAGTTATTACAATTAAAGTGGACCCATAGTATAAAGACAAGATACAGTAAGCAGACTCAAAGATAATGCTGATCATGTCATAAAAGGACACAAATGTGTTAAACATGGCGTTATAATCCAAACAAACTAACGTTGATTTTATCGTTTGATATATCTATTTTCATTAAACTGCTAGGCAATACTTGTTGAAGTGAATATAGCTTGACCATCTTTGGTAGCATTTTTTACACTTAGAAACACTGAGTGTAAAAACCCAAGTTCAATTGGGCTTCATTGTTTTATTTTCTTAAGGCAGACACACGTCTAAGTTGTTTAATATATTTCTGGTTGGTTGCATTGTCACTAATAATTGGAAACAGGTGGAGTAAATGTTTAGTGTTGATTAGTGGTGGTAAATTCGGTTCATTTTATGGACTCTGGTTAATCTGAGTCACTCGGTAATGTGATCCGGTTCACTTGAGTCACCTGAGTCACTTGTACTGACATCTTGATTGCGATTGATTTCCAAATATCACTTGTCTTCCATGCACTCATTTTCTGTAAATAAATCCTTCTCTGTTAATTCTCTTGGCACCTCACACTTCTCTTGTCAGTGTGAAGTTGACACTTTGGAATCTTGATCATGGGGATAGGGACAAGGAGGGGGGAGGGGGTGGATTGACCTACCAATCAGATGGGTATATTAATGGTTCAAGGGTTCAATGGGGATGGTCAACAACAAATTGCCATGGTAACTTGACCCAGTCAGGCAGCCACAGTGGCACCAAAACAGTCAATACATTACCATACTGTTAAATTCTGTTTGATTTCTTGTTTTCTTGTTTGAGGGACAGCCTTCCCATCCTTGATCACCTGTAAACTTAGCTCTCAGAAGAACCTCTCATGACGTCTAAACCAAGTTTGAGTCACCCGCATGCATATTTTTGCACCCATCCAGAACTCTGTAATGGCTTTAATGGTGACTGCTCATCAGCTTGGAGTGTGCTTTAATACTTCATGGGGGGCTTAGCTGCTCCTTAAGCCAAAATAAATAAATCAGTGTCGGCTAATTTAGCTGGCTTATGAATTGCAAATGAGGACCTCATCATGGCTTTTACTGGTGCATTATTACATGGTGATAACGGGAGCCAGGCTGTGTATGGCCTCTTGTTTGGGGGCATTGTGAGCCACCCACACTTCCTCCCTGCTGTCCCCTGCAGCCTATCCAGGCTACTTGCTATTGTGGTGGTGGTTATTGACCATTTTTTCTGGCAAACAATTTTTTCTGTTTTCTGTTTTCCTAGGTGCATTTGCCTACTCATATAACAGCTGTGCTTTAGAAAGGATGCGGTCATGGGGTGCATTTATATGAAGCAAATCAGATTTTGCCAACAGGTTACCAGGCTCCTGAGTAATCTAATAATACAAAAAACTCTATTTTCCAGTAGTAATGTGGCATCAACACTACACATTTAATTAAACAAATTATTATTGGTTGATCTATTTCATTGAAAGAATGGAGATGTGCTAATTTAATTTAATTATTCTCATTTGTTCCTTGATATTCTCAAGTTCCATGCTCTGGCTTTTGGGATGCCAATCATCTGAGTCTGTGGTGTTTTTGGTAAACCTGCTCACTCGCCTTGTGTACTTAGCCAGTCAGAGGACTCAAAGGATCTGGGTTAATTGAGACCTGGGACTCGTGATTCCTGATTCAGAACAAAGATTCGAATCATTAACCTGGGTGATTCAGGAACCGCCGAGCTCTAGTGTTGATGTCATAAAAAATCTGACATGCAGATTTTCCACATTTTGCACTCATGTGTAATTAAATTCTTGATTTTGCCAACAGGTTACCAGGCTCCTGAGTAATCTAATAATACATAAACATACATAAAGTGACATCAACACTACATATGTAATTAAACAACTTATTATTGGTTGAAAGAATGGAGATGTGCTAATTTGTTTAATTAATTTCATTTGTTCTTTGATATTCTCAAGTTCTATACTCTGGCTTTTGGGATGCCACCCTGTTGTCTCTTCCCTACCATCCAGAGTTAGTCATGTGTTTTCTCCAACAGTAATCGTTGCATCTTGCTCCTTTTGCAACCTGTTTAATTATTAGTAAATACTAAGGTTGGGGGCTAGAGTTTCCCCCCATTTACAGGGGGATTTTGGCCCTGCGTTTCGCGTTATTTTTAGACACTTAGCCAATATTTTTTCCCTATTTATTTATGCATTTTCTCTCCATTTTTCACCCGATTTAGCATAGTCAATTTGTCTTCCGCTGGTATATTTCCTGCTCACGACTCCTCCTAGAACTCATCTGCAACAGCCATTCATAGATTAAAACACACTGATCTACTTAAACTTTTAGCATTAAAAAAAAAAATCATCTACTACTGCCACATCTAAACACACTGTTTAAACACAATAAAAATCATCTACTACTGCCACATCTAAAAACAGTTTAAACACAATAAAAAATCATCTACTACTGCCACATCTAAACACTGTTTAAACACAATAAAACTCATCTACTACTGCCACATCTAAACACACTGTTTAAACACAATAGAAATCATCTACTACTGCCACATCTAAACACACTGTTTAAACACAATAAAAATCATCTACTACTGCCACATTTAAACACACTGTTTAAACACAATAGAAATCATCTACTACTGCCACATTTAAACACACTGTTTAAACACAATAGAAATCATCTACTACTGCCACATCTAAACACACTGTTTAAACACAATAGAAATCATCTACTACTGCCACATCTAAAAACAGTTTAAACACAATAAAAAATCATCTACTACTGCCACATCTAAACACTGTTTAAACACAATAAAACTCATCTAATACTGCCACATCTAAACACACTGTTTAAACACAATAGAAATCATCTACTACTGCCACATCTAAACACACTGTTTAAACACAATAGAAATCATCTACTACTGCCACATCTAAACACACTGTTTAAACACAATAGAAATCATCTACTACTGCCACATCTAAACACACTGTTTAAACACAATAGAAATCAGCAAAAATGCTGAAAAATGCTGCTAAATGTTGTGTGTGTAAAAGTTAAAATAATAACAGCAGTTTTGCATAAGTGTGATGTTGTAGGTTCTGTATTTATTCCTTTAGAATATTTGTTTCACAGTCTGAGCATCGTTGTTTAGATCGCTAGTTAAACCATGGTGCATTGAGATGTGTATTATTACTGCTTAGTTGTTTGAGAGGAGAAATGACGGTATTGGATTTGTATTGGCAGATACTCAATTTGCAGTATCGGTATCGGACATAAAGAAGTGGTATCGAGCCAGCCCTTGTCATTGCACAGCGTTAGTAGACCCCACTCACATAGTCCGGTCATCCCGCCCTAGCAGACACGGTAGCCAATTAGTGTCTGCTGCAGACACTGCCAATTATGCCCGCTAGATGGTGCCCAGCCGACTGGTGACAAGGCCGAGTTTCAAACCAAGGAGTTCAGAATCTCAGCGCTGTTGTGCTAGCGGAATAGCCCACTGCGCCACCTGGGCACTTAAGCCAATATTTTTATAGATCATGTGTATTTCTTATGAGTTGGTTAGAAGCATCAGCTGTGTTTGCAGTACTGTAGCTGTGTGTCCTTTTTTGATGAGTGTTGTATTAAAAATCGACGTCTGATGGTGACATTATCTAAACTGTTCCAGGCAACGATGTTCTGCCATCATTTTCCTTCTTCTGTTTTTTTTTTATGGTGGCTTAACAATCTGGTTAAAGAGCAGATGCTAAGTTTAGATTAAACCATTTAAAACTGAAATTTAATCAAACGTGCTTTGCGTGCGCTTTGCGTCATATCTGGTCTGACAAAGCTCACGCTCGTTTTTATTAAACCAACAACTTCTAATGTGGTTTAGGTTTTATTTGCTGGTCTCAGTTGAAAGATCTTCAACTGTGTGGTCTGTTTTGTTCGTACTGTAAGCACAACATGCTAAACCCGTGTTCAGTCTTGTTTTCCGTAAGCTTTTACATCATATTTTGGACTCTGGCTTCGTTGAATCACTGATTTTGGATGTTCACCTGAAACACTCCCTTCATCCAGAAAACCAGAGCCAACCAATTCAACCCTCATGCTGTAAAATTCCTCATGCCGTCAGTGTTTTATGGTGTTTCTTATTCATTACACCCTCGATATTTCAATAAATAACAATGCACCCAAGTACTGGTGCAACTTTGACAATTCCTTACAAGGCAATGAATGCTCTAGAGCTTCTTTATAGATGATTTGTGCTTGGATTGTAGTTGAAACTTTTACAGTAGGTAGATGTGAAGAACAGACCAAAGGCGACTGTGAGAGACTGTGTGGGTGAGGAAGTGTTTAAAATCATGCATGAGGGCTTGATTAATACTTTTCACCAGAGCAGAAGGTGTCTGTGAGGATAGCTTTATTTCTTCGTATTTTTCAACTGGTCTTTACTGAAAAATCTTTTTAGCCTTCAAGATGATGCAAACCTATTGAACTGCCACTTGTAAAAACCATGAAGAACCTCATTATAAGAACTGGTGGGTGTTATTAGCATTAGTCCCTACTTCTATTCTCTTTTTTTTCTCTCATTTTTATTTCAGTTAGATCATCTTCATTTCCCTTTTACCATACTCTGCTGGTCGATGGCTGCTCCTTTACGTCAGCCAGTGCTGGATTCCCATAGGAAGCCATACAGCGTTAGGAGAGATATGCTATGCCTGCTATGTGTTTCTTCTTTACTTGTGCTGTAACGGGCAGCACGGTGGCTCAGAGGGTAGCCACTGTCGCCTCACAGCAAGAAGGTCCTTGGTTCGATCCCCAGGTGGGGTGGTCTGGGTGGAGTTTGCATGTTCTCCCCGTGTCTATGTGGGTTTTCTCCGGGTGCTCCGGTTTTCTACCACAGTCCAAAGACATGCAAGTGAGGTGAACTGGAGACACTAAATTGTCCAAGACTGTGTTCGATATAACCTTGTGAACTGATGAATCTTGTGTAATGAGTAACTACCATTTCTGTCATGAATGTAACCGAAGTGTAAAACATGACGTTAAAATCCTAATAAACAAACAAACTTGTGCTGGAACCTTTTTCAGAACGTAGGAGTCACTGGTGATTTGTATCAGCATTTAGTATAAACCCCATCTGACCGTCCCTTCCTCAGTCATGGCCTGTTGAGCACCCTGCTAGGCCTATAGCAACTCTTATTGGTGGTAAGCATATTAGACCTATTTATTTTTAGTCTTTTATTGCTCACTACACATTGTACAACAGTAAAATGAGTCCTAATTGTTTAGTTATTTACGTATTCACTTAATGAAAAACATTATGACCACCTTCCTAATATTGTGTTGGTCCCCCTTTTGCTGCCAAAACAGCCCTGCAACTGTAATGCACTGTGTATTCTGACACCTTCTATCAGAACCAGCATTAACTTCTTCAGCAATTTGAGCTACAGTAGCTCGTCTGTTGGATCTGGCCACACGGGCCAGTCTTCGCCCCGCACGTGCATCGATGCGCCTTGGCCGCCCATTAACCTGTCGCTGGTTTACCACTGTTTCTTCCTTGGACCACTTTTGATAGATACTGACCACAGCAAACTAGACTCCGCCCCTGGCAGTTGAAAAAAAGGTGGCATGACGGCCTCGGTCTCAAGAGAGATAAACACCAATTGGCATCAGTTTAACTGGGTAAAAAAATAAGTATTAAGAATTTATTTGTATTAATTATGCATTTTATACACTCACTCACTCACTTTCTTAACTGCTTATCCAATTAGGGTCGTTGGGTGCTGGAGCCTATCCCAGCTTTTCAATGGGTGCAAGGCACACAGTAACACCCTGGACGGGGTGCCAGTCCATCGCAGGGCAGACACACATACACACACACCCATTCACCTATAGGGCAATTCAGTGTCTCCAATTAACTTGACTGCATGTTTTTGGACTGTGGGAGGAAATCTGAGCTCCCGGAGGAAACCCACGGAGACACGGGGAGAACATGCAAACCGCACAGAATCGACCCGGACTGCCCCGCCTGGGGAACGAACCCAGGACCTTCTTGCTGTGAGGCGACAGTGTTACCCACTTAGCCACTGTGCCGCCCCGCATTTTATACAGCTAAACTGATTCCATACAGCACCATAATAAACCTTTAAAAGAGCAGTATTAATGTTTTAAGCATGAACACTGAACCCTGCTGAACCCTATTACACCAGGAATAAATCCTGCTCTACAGTGGAATGACTAATTGCTACATCTGCCACCGTGGGATGACAGTTCCCTTCCTCAAAATATGGAGGAACTAGAGAGCACTATATTAGGATGGCATGAAAGTGCTATCTGAATTTATGTTTGATTCTGCCCATGGGGTGGCTGATCGATTTTGGTGATATGTATGAGCAGGAGCACAGCTGGAAATGTCTGAATTGTGCTCCCTGCTATATCACAGACCATCACACCAAGATTTCTGTAACCTTACTTCACATCCCTTTGTAGTTCTATTAGCTTTAGCTTTTAATAATTCCTAATAGTTTTCTTTAGTATTATACAAATATGAATATGATCAGTAGATGCTTGTATTGAAGTGTTGGATATAAAATATCTTTTATTATAAACTTTTCCTTTATTTATTTATTTATTTATTTATTTATTTATTTATTTATTTATTTATTTATTTATTTATTTATTTATTTATTTATTTATTCACTTGCATGGTCCTATTCAAAACCACTGACATGTTTCGCATAAAGGAATATATAGACCACATACGTACATAGTGAAATTTATTTTCAGTATTTAAATATAGTATATCACAAGATGTGTTCTTACTCTTTTCTAAGTAAAGTAGACCCTTACGAATTTAATTGGTTCAGAAGGGCTGTTCTTAAGTCAAAATGTTCGTTAGTTAAACCTATTTTTCCCATAAGAAATAATGTAAATAGAATTAATTCGTGCCAGACCCCCCTAACCACCCTCTTATCCAACTTAAATGGTCTTTTTTGTTATAAATACAAGTATATTTTTCCTTAATCTTAAATTATAGAATAGATAATACTGTAATAAATAATAATAAACAATACTCAGTAGTACTGTACTGTACATAAAAAACACACATCTCAGTACAGTATGTGTGCTGTACCATACACCATAATCAATTTCCTTCTTTTAAAAAAAAATTTATCTACCAGAAACAACAACTCCCATATTTCTGCATTATCTCCTTCTTTATTTCAATAGTGTTGTATTTTGTAGGTGTAATTTCATGAAAGAAATAATACTTTACTCAGCCGACTTCCTTCTTCTCTCTCACTCACTGTCCCCTCTGTCTGATACACAGTGACAGCTACTGGCAGAAGTAATTATACAACCACAAATGTAATAGATTTGTTCATTTTCTCACCACTAAGCTTTCTCTGCACCTTATTTGGGGCCATTTTAATATTGAATTTTACAAAATATAAAGACAACACCGATAAAACACCGTCTGCTGTCAATGTTCGCTCACTGTATATGTATGTATATATACGTATATATACATATATATATATATATATATATATATATATATATATATATATATATATATAGAGAGAGAGAGAGAGAGAGAGAGAGAGAGAGAGAGAGAGAGAGAGAGAGAGAGAGAGAGAGAGAGAGAGAGAGAGAGACGCTCGGAGTCAACTTGTTCATGATGTCACGTGTTTCGCGAATTTCGGTTCGTAATCCGAAATTTGTTTGTACGTTACGTTGAAACAGATCGTTCGTAACCCAAAATGTTCGTATGGTAAACCGTTCGTTACTCAAGGGTCTACTGTAGTTATTTCTGTGTGTGCTGGTATGAGTGGATCAGACACAGCAGTGCTGCTGGAGTTTT
The DNA here is from genome assembly GCF_030014385.1 of Trichomycterus rosablanca. Classification (NCBI taxonomy): domain Eukaryota; kingdom Metazoa; phylum Chordata; class Actinopteri; order Siluriformes; family Trichomycteridae; genus Trichomycterus; species Trichomycterus rosablanca. The sequence continues at coordinate 29,365,819 of NC_085997.1, read as the reverse complement.
TAAATAGTGTGTCCACTCACTGTCCACTCACTCCTACCTAGTTGGTCCACCTTGTAGATGTAAAGTCAGAGATGATCACTTATTTATTGCTGCTGTTTGAGTTGGTCGTCTTCGAGACCTTCATTAGTGGTCACAGGACGCTGGTGGTAAAAAGGTGGTTTTAATGTTATGGCTGTTCGGTGTATATAAAAACTGACCTCTGACTTGACTTGTGAGGCCTTGACATTAAAAGCAGATCAGATTCAACAAGACACTGTAAAACCCCAAATCACAACAGTTGGCACACTATGGAAAATGCAATATTTATACTTTTATTTAATTGCATTACAACAGTATAACAATACCCCAAACGCACCATGAATGGCAACAACTACACATGCCTAGAACCATAAAATAAAGAACAGTTTTAACCTACCTCACAGTTACAGTATAAAATATAAATGAAAATTTACAATTGACCCAAAATACAAAGGCAAGATACTAGGCAGACCAAAACATAATACCCATCATGTTATGAAATGGCACAAATATGTGTTAAACGTGGCATTAAAACCCAAATGAATAAATAAATTAATTTTTGCACCTACAGGCAATTGAGATAAGCTGTTTAACTCGCTGCATGCATTTGAGTGGTGGGAGGAAACCAGAATATGTGACAGAAACCCACACATACATGAGAAGAAACTGCAAAACCTTAAAGGTTGTGAGCAAAGATGAGTCGAACCTTGTTGTGCGACACCAGTGCCAATGTGCAGACCCCCGGTGATATGTGGAACATAGCTCACATGGTGCAGTTATTCTTTTATTTTAATTTTATTTTATTTCTTTTTAATGCATTTTCTCCCCTTTTTTCCCCCTTTAGTGCGTCCAATTGCCCGATTGCATCATGCTTCCTCTCTGCCTATGCCGATCCCTGCTCTGACCGAGGAGATCGAAGCTAACCCACGCCCCCTCCGACACGTGGGCAGCAAGCCGTATGCATCTTATCACCCACACATTGACGAGTGTTGTGCCACCTAGCGTTGTGTACGGAGAGACACACCCTAAGAGCACTCTTTCCTCATCTCTGTGTAGGCGCCTCTAATCAGCCAGCAGAGGTTGTAATTGCACCAGTCTGACAGAGAGAGACCCCTATCCGGCTTAGTCCTGCCCATCCTCAGCCGGCAAGGCAGAACTGAGATTTGATACGATGTATTCAAGATCCCAGCTCTAGTTGCAGCGTGTGTTTTTACCGCTGAGCGGCCTGCAGTTATATTTAAATATATTAAGTTCTCTTTCTATTTACAGCTCAGCTACGTCTTCGATAGCTCTCTGGAAATCCACTTTAATAAGTTAGTTTTATATTTGGGCCAAATGTAGATGATCAGACACAAAACCTTTTTTCTTGACGTATCTAAACATAGCCTGAAAGTTCTCATTTGAGGGCCCCTATCTGGTTCAGAGCGGAGCTTTTACAATATTCCTAACCTTTGCTCTCCTGTATACATCTGCTGGAGCCCTGGCAGACTCTGTGTGCTTTGCTTGCAGTGTTTAAAACAGAGCAATTTCAGTATTTGTTTGTGTGTGACATGAAGGGTAAGTGGATTGGGCAGACACAGAACAGAGCTGTAAACTGTTTATCTCGTCTTTGGCCTCCTGCAAACCCCTTACTGTTGTGTTTTCAGTGCCCTGTTTCATCAGCTTTTATTTTTCTGTACATGACGTCCAAAAGCTAGAAACTGCAGCGCAGCGTCTCCATGCCCCTGTGTATCAGAGGATGTTCAGATGGACTACATTACTATAAAGCTTGTGGACACTCAAACGCCATGCATATATGCAAAATGCAAGGTCTGGTTCTATTGCTGAATCCAATCATGTGATTTTGGACACTTCCACAACCTGGTGAACCCCATGTACATAGGGACAGTGGAAGCCTAGTGGGTAGAGCTTTGTGCTATCACTGCTGAGACTTGATGAACCTAGATGTCAGGGCTGGTGTGTTAACTTAATAGATGGCTGCATCATTGATGACCTGCTGGTAAAATGACTTTCCAAAGCCACAAGCAGTAAAATAAATTTGCTTCTTTATTTGCAGCCAAAACAGACTCAACTCTACTGGGAAGACTTACTAGATTTTAAAACATGACTAACAAATTTACTACATTTAGCCACAAGAGCATTGGTCGGTGTAGATTGGGTTACGATTAGGTTACGATTAGGTTAGCCAACAAACTTTGCAGACCATATTTTAATAGACCTTGTGTTGGGACGTGGACATGATAAAACAGGAAACTTTTTTCACAGTTTACAAACTTAAGTTAAAAGCACAACATTATTTAGCATTATGATTTCCATTTACTAAAACCAAAGCACCAAGCCCAAGTCATCCCCTGATAATGCATTTTTACTGCTCCAGAGCCCTGATGGTCTGCTTTACACCACTTTAGCCAAAGCTTGGCATTACACATGCTGATCCTAAGCTTCTTTCCAACTTTTTAAGCATAGATACCCTATTAATGAACCTTCCACCAAACCCCTTTTGCTAATGTTGCCTGCAAACTCAGTTTGGAAGTCTATATTAAATGTCGCCGCCAATGCTTTAGCAGGACCTGTGTGACCTAGTGCTTGACAGTAACACCTACAGTTGACGGGGGCAGCTTGAACAGTGCAGAAATGTACTGAAGTGACCTGAAACTAATTAAAAACAAAAATTTTTTGTAAATTTTATTCTACTGCCAGTGTTTAAAATTGATTGTGCTTCTCTTCCTAATTTTATGCGCCTATTAGTAGTACAAGATGGGACTGAAGTTGTAAAACCCACTGTTTAGAAATGTTGTACACTCTTGTGTAGTTGTAAATCCTTATAAAGACAAATAGATAAGTAGATGTTACTAGGGTTCACTTGATAGTTGATTAATTTGAAAAGGAGTCCCATAATAAGAACATAAATAAATATATGTACATATATACATACATATGCTTAAACATGTCTTTGATTTAATTTGCAAAGCACAGTATATTTGCAGTCTTATTTATTTATTAATTAATTTTTTTAAAAGAGTGAATTAAGGATGATCTGACCAGTCAGGGTGCCCATGCTGACCCCTGTCCACCGCCGAAAGCGCCATCAATGGGCACGTGAGCATCTGAACTGGACCACAGAGCAATGGAAGAAGATAGCCTGGTCTGATGAATCACGTTTTCTTTTACATGACATGGATTTCTGGGTGCGTGTGCCTTGCTTACTTGGGGAACGCATGGCATCAGGATGCACTATGGGAAGAAGGCAAGCCGGCAGAGGCAGTGTGATGCTTTGGGCACTGTTCTGCTGAAAAACCTTGGATCCTGCAATCCATGTGGATGTGACTTTGACACATTCCACCTACCTAAGCATTGTTGCAAACCATGTACACCCTTTCATTGAAACGGTATTCCCTGATTGCCAAAACAACGAGTTTGAGGTCCAAATTCCCCAGATCTCAATCCAGTCGAGCATCTGTGGGATGTGCTGGACGAACAAGTCCGATCCATGGAGGCCCCACCTCGCAACTTACAGGAGTTAAAGGATCTGCTGCTGACATCTTGGTGCCAGATACCACAGCACACCTTCAGGGGTCTAGTGCAGTCCATGCCTCGATGGGTCAGGGCTGTTTTGGCAGCAAGAGGGGGACTAACACAATATTAGGAAGGTGGTCATAATGTTATGCTTTATCTGTGTGTATACAGTATATAATCTGTGGTTTGAACAAAGCAGGTAAGAGCTTTTATGTCGGCAGTTGAGAGGAAAAAAAATGAAATTTAGTTATGAAAATCTGCATTCGTGCTTGGATGATTTAGTCACGGCACAAAAACATGCTTTGCCATATGGCTGCAACACAAACAACTGCTTTGGCTGGAAGTACAGTAAATGAGTCTGTTTGTGTTGTGATTGTGTTTGTGTAGTCATGGAAATATAACTCTTCGACTGAGCAAAACAGTTCACACTCGGATCACTTACAAGGCAAATCTCAGTCAGTCCAAAAATAGGAACAGATGCGACGAACGGGATTTCGTAAGATTTATACCCCACGAGTTCCAATACTACAGATAAATCTGGGGGGTGTTACCAACGATCATAGAAATGTGATGAAGCAATTATTATAACATTAATCATTCAGATACCACACGCGATCTTTAAATACGCTGGGTGGATGTCGTCACGGTTTATTCAGCCCAGATCGGTTAACATGTGCATCAGTTTAAGTGAAGGTTTTGTTTAATTGAGTATATTGCATTTTAAACAGGATCATACAGGTCCTGTAATGCTTCTGGTCATGATGCACACACAAAATACTAAAATGCTTCTAGTGCCCTCTTGTGGAAAAACTTCTGCCAGGTTAACTTAAGTATATAGTCTATAAAGGATAAAGGACCAGCCATGATCTCAGTCATGCTCCATAACATTAAAATCACCTCCTTGTTTCTACACTCACTGTCCATTTTATCAGCTCCACTTACCATATAGAAGCACTTTGTAGTTCTACAATTACTGGCTGTAGTCCATTTATTTCTTCACATACCTTTTTAGCCTGCTTTCACCCTGTTCTTCAATGGTCAGGACCACCACAGAGTAGGTATTATTTAGGTGGTGGATCATTCTCAGCACTGCAGTGACACTGACATGGTGGTGGTGTGTTAGTGTGTGTTGTGCTGGTATGAGTGGATCAGACACAGCAGCACTGCTGGAGTTTTTAAATACCGTGTCCACTCACTGTCCACTCTATTAGACACTCCTACCTGGTTGGTCCACCTTGTAGATGTAAAGTCAGAGACGATCGCTCATCTACTGCTGCTGTTTGAGTTGGTCATCTTCTAGACCTTCATCAGTGATCACAGGACGCTGCCCACAGGGTGCTGTTGGCTGGATATTTTTGGTTGGTGGACTATTCTCAGTCCAGCAGTGACAGTGAGGTGTTTAAAAACTCCATCAGCATTGCTGTGTCTACCTAGTTGGTCCACCTTGTAGATGTAAAGTCAGAGACGGTCGCTTATCTGTTGCTGCTGTTTAAGTTGGTCATCTTCTAGACCTACATCAGTGGTCACAGGGGCGCTGTTGGCTGGATGTTTTTGGTTGGTGGAGTATTCTCAGTCCGGCAGTAACCGTGAGGTGGAGAAAACTCCAGCAGCATTGCTGTGTCTGATCCACTCATACCAGCACAACACACACTAACACACCACCACCATGTCAGTTGTCACTGCAGTGCTGAGAATGATCCACCACCTAAATAATACCTGCTCTGTAGTGGTCCTGGGAGAGTCCTGACCATTGAAGACTAGCATGAAAGGGGGCTAACAAAGCATGCAGAGAAACAGATGGACTACAGTCAGTAATTGTAGAACTACAAAGTGCTTCTATATAGTAAGTGGAGCTGATAAAATTGACAGTGTGTGTAAAAACCAGGAGGTGGTTTTAATGTTATGGCTGATCAGTGTAGTAGGAGGTTAGTATGAGTAGACTTTCTCACAGTGATTGAAGGCGAGTATCGAAACGAGATTCTCAGGACCCTTATTGTTAAGGTTCAACCAGTCTACCACATTGTTAAAATGTTAAATATGTTGAGTATATCGTATCACATAACAGCTGCCCCTACCAGTAAGTCCTGGCCAGCCCTAATCATGCAAATCATTTCTTTGATGTTTCAAGCAGAGCAATGTTCCTCTATTGTTCTGAATAGTCACATGACCCATGGCTGTATTTACATAGAAACATAAGCTCACTGTGTAACGGCTTCAAATCATTTAATCATATACTAAAATCTCCCTGCTGCCTTTATTCTCTGTTGACTTTTCCAGCTATTGATAAGTCAACTGCTTTCACCGCTTGATGTTTGCTTCCCCGACTCCCCCACGCTCATCAAGTGGTCGCACTTATGAACGAATCGCCAGAATAATGCTTAAAGGACACAGGATTGGTCTGGATGCTTGAACAGTCTGTTTCCCTCCGTTAGCTACTGGAAACGGCTATTTTTCATTCACATCAGTGATGAATTAGAGATTGAAAAAAGATTCCTCTTGTCCCCAGACCTCTGCTCATGAATATTGTACAAAAGTCTAAAACTTGGACGAAGAAGAATGAAACTGGGGATAAAAGTAGGGCACAGTGGAGGGATTTAAAACAGACAAGAGTAATGATGGAGGTAGAACGGGTGCTTATTAGGGGGGGTGTGGGGATGGCAACATTTCACATACCTTAAGTTGCTGCTGTTGTACTGTCAGTGTGTGGTGTAACTGCATTTAGCCTAGTGTTTTGAAAAATACTAGGTTTTAAGACTGTCGAGCATTTGTTTATTGGATATACACTGATCAGCCATAACATTAAAACCACCTTCTTGTTTCTACACTCACTGTCCATTTTATCAGCTCCACTTACCATATAGAAACACTTTGTAGTTCTACAATTACTGACTGTAGTCCATCTGTTTGTCTGCATGCTTTGTTAGCCCCCTTTCATGCTGTTCTTCAATGGTCAGAACAGGACCACTACAGAGCAGGTATTATTTGGGTGGTGGATCATTCTCAGCAATGCAGTGACACTGACATAGTGGTGGTGTGTTAGTGTGTGTTGTGCTGGTATGACTAGATAAGACACAGCAGCACTGATGGAGTTTTTAAACACCTCACAGTCACTGCTGGACTGAAAATAGTCCACCAACCAAAAACATCCAGCCAACAGTGCCCCATGGGCAGCATCCTATGACCACTGATGGTCTAGAAGATGACCAACTCAAACAGCAGCAATAGATGAGCTGACATTACTCATCTCGTCTCTGACATTACATCTACAAGGTGGACCAACTAGGTAGGAGTGTCTAATAGAGTGGACAGTGAGTGGACACGATATTTAAAAACTCCAGCAGCACTGCTGTGTCTGATCCTCTCATACCAGCACAACACACACTAACACACCACCACCATGTCAGTGTCACTACAGTGCTGAGAATCATCCACCACTTAAATAGTACCTGCTCTGTGGTGGTCCTGTGGGGATCCTGACCATTGAAGAAAGGTGAAAGCAGGCTAAAAAAGTATGTAAAGGAAATAGATGGACTACAGTCAGTAATTACTATATGGTAAGTGGAGCTGATAAAATGGACAGTGAGTGTAGAAACAAGGAGGTGGTTTTAATGTTATGGCTGATCAGTGTATATTATCAATGTCAGTGTCTTTAAACGTAATGTTAGTGAAGATGTTTGAGTACATTGGATGGCAAACAAGGCAAACAAATGGGTCCTCAACCAAATCAAATGTTACCTCAGGTGCACCAGTTGAAACCCCCTTACATACAACATATAAACCCAATATTCATGATGCTTAATCAAAGCAAACCAAAGCAAAACACACTGGTTAAAGAACCAGAAATAAAAAGGAGAAAACTGCTAATGCAAGTGGCCAAAATAACGGAAACTGAAAGCAAAGATACCAAATAAAAAATCTGCAGCCTAAAGCAAGAGAATACGAGAACAGATGAGCGTGTTAATCAGACTAAGAAGTATCACACTCCACATGCTAATCCAGGAATGAATAGAAGGACGTTTACTCCACAGGAACATGCAGGGTACAAGCTTATGTCATCCCCAGTGAACATCAGAAAACTCAGGTGGCCATGTGCTTGCACCACAGGGGCACTGGTGATAAGCCGCCAGTAAACTGCATGAACACAGAGGAAAGAAGGACAAATTGAAAACTGAGTTACCAACGTGCTCGCTGGTAGGTCCACAGGCATGTGATGAACCTAATCTCAGAAAAAGCATAAAGAGAGAGGAACTCTGTAAAAGTTGGAAGTGGCTCCATTAAAGCTACGTCTGTTCCTAGTAAGTCTATTTCTTTTGACATTTCCCCACAGTTTTCCTCTCTACATTTCCCCACAGCTTCCTCTCTACTGATGTTGACCTCCACTCTGACTGAGGAGAGCCGTGACAAACACACGCCCCCTCCAACACATGTGCAGTAGCCGACTGCATCTTTTCACCTGTATGAAGCAAGTTCATATGTGGGTCAGCTTTGTGTACAGAGAGTCACACCCTGTCCACATTAGCCCTTGACTCTTGACCATGTACAGGCGCCATCGATCAGCCAGCAGAGGTTGTAATTGCATCAGAGGAATCCCCTCCGGCTTCCTTCCTGAACAACAAGGCAATCGTTGTTCGTGTAGACGCCCAGCCTGCCGGTTGCAGAGCTGCGATTTGAGATGTCAGCTCTGCTGTGCTAGAGTGTTTTCCTGCTGTGCCACCTGAAATAATACCAGTCCTCATTCTACAAGTGCTACAACAGTGTCGCTTTGTAGACAGAGTGCATGTGCTTGACCGGCCTGCCTGCAGTCCAGATCTGCCTTGTATTAAAAATGTATAGTGCATTATTAAGAGGGGAATTGGACAGTGGCGACCACACTGTTAAGCAGCTAAAGTCTCGTGTCAAGCACGAATGGGCAAGAACAAAAATCTTGAGTTCCCAAATGGTTAAAAAAGTAGAATTAATAGGAATGGTGATGTAACCCAGTGGTAAACACCTCTGTCCCAACTTTTTGTTAAGTTGCAGGTATTAAATTCTATATAGGCATAACATTATGACCACTGAAATGTGAAATGAATAACATTGATTATCTCTTCATCACGGCACCTGTTAGTGGGGTTCAGAGCATCTCCAAAACTGTAGCTCTTGTGCTTGGAGGCCCCACCACGCAACTTACAGGAGTTAAAGGATCTGCTGCTAACATCTTGGTGCCAGAAACCACAGCACACCTTATTAGGAAGGTGGTCATAATGTTATGCCTGATCGGTGTACGCTTATATTTACAGCATTTAATTAAATTGAATAAGTTGCACACACATCATCCTGTGGTCATTTAATGTTTCTGCATGGCTGTAGAAACCTACAATGACATTTTTTGCTTTGCAGACTAGGAATCGTGAGCTGGATTTTATGAGCTACATGGTGCGTGGGTGTTTTCTCATGCAGCGATATTAATACTTTGGCTTATTCGGTTCTAAAGATGTCTAGGGTGCTTTTCCTGTATTTTTTTCTGTTTGTTTTGCATACTACTTCACCGAGCCAGCTGCTCTCTCATCTCGTAAGTGTACACATTTTATACACATAAGATCTTCTAATGACGATGTGTTGGAAATCAGCCGTGAAAACCAGTAGTGTTCTGTTTGCTTTAAATATGTGTACATCATTTAGATGGTTTGGTAAATTCACTGTCAGTGCGGCAGATTCACTATTATTAGCCTAGCTTAGCAAAATCCACAAAAAGCAAGCAGCGTCTGGATTGACGCAAAGACTAAATTAGTAGTGCCCCTCGAAATGCAGGGCACTCGTCTTTTGATTGTGTTATTTTTGTGCTTGGTCACACACAATAGAACCAAAACGTGTTCTTTACATATTCATATTTAGATTTATTACACTGATAAACCATGTTTTGCTCACCTAACAGGTTTAAAAATGGGAAAATCCCAAAAATGGCATAACATTATGACCACTGACAGGTGAAGTGAATAACACTGAAGTTGATGTGTTGGAAGAAAGAAAAATGGACAAGTGTAAGGATAAGAGCAAGTTTGACAAGGGCCGAATTGTGATGGCTAGACGACTGGGTCAGAGCATCTTCAAAACTGTAGCTCTTGTGGGGTATTCCTGGTCTGCAGTGGTCAGTATCTATCAAAAGTGGTCCAAGGAAGGAACAGTGGTAAACCGATGACCGGGTCATAGGTGGCCAAGGCTCATTGATACACGTGGGAGTGTCATCCATGTGGATTTTACTTTGACACGTACCACCTACCTAAGCATTGTTGCAGACCATGAGGCTGTGGCCTCTTTCAGCAGGATAATGCACCCTGCCACAAAGCAAAAATGGTTCAGGAATGGTTTGAGGAGCACAACAACGAGTTTGAGGTGTTGACTTGGCCTCCAAATTCACCAGATCTCAATCCAATCAAGCATCTGTGGGATGTGCTGGACAAACAAGTCCGATCCATGGAGGCTCCACCTCACAACTTACAGGAGTTAAAGGATCTGCTGTTAACGTCTTTGTGCCTCAACGGGTCAGGGCTGTTTTGTCAGCAAAAGGGGGACCAACTTAATATTAGGAAGGTGGTTATAATGTGATGCCCGTTTGGTATAAATGATCCTTTTTGTGTGGATGTGAATATTTTCAAGCAGGTTGTGTGGAGTTTGGAAATTGATATACTGTACCACTGTGTTGTGTACTGCTCCTGTATTTAGGGCTCGCCACACAGGACTTGGCACAGTTTAAACACTGAATACCCTCCCAGATGCTATCCTCCTATTACTATCCGGGCTTAGGACCAGCATTGAGAGCACACTGACAAGTGCATCCCCAACCTCTCAATATTTGCTAGGCTGTTTCAGCCAACCTACTCCCCTCTCGGTAATACCACTGATATCCAAGCTCTGGATCTCCAGATCTCAGCATTAGCATAAGTAGTAGCAAACTTTACCACTGTTCCACCCAAGCTGCCTGCATTATGAAACTGTACCACTATATTGTATACATGGGCTGGTTTTTCCCCATTTAATGTTTGCATTGATCAAACAACATGCCCTTAAACTGGTTTGAATATATAGTGATGAGCGGCCATCTCGTCTTCATAGAAAGACAAGGGACGTTCCCCCTGCTTACGTCATCGAACATGGGAGCGCAGTATCCCATGATGTAGTGCACCCACAGCCGAAATATTAATAAAGGTTTTATCCAAAGCGACGTAGAGTACTGTAACAGTATATTGTCTACGCAATTGAGGGTTAAGAGCCTTGCTCAAAGCCCAGCAGTGACAGCCTTGCAGTGGTGGGGTTTGAACCAGTGACCTTTTAATTACTAGTCCAGTACCTTAACCGCTAGGCTACAACTGCCCTATAACTGGTTAAAACGGGTTTCATGGTTAAAATTGTGTTGGAAGCATTCATGTTTATAGTTGTGCTCAAAATAATGTAGCGCATTTTTGTTAAGTGTGTTGTGTTTGGTGACCTGTCTGTTGTGCTCACGTGTTTAGCAAGTGGGAGGGTCTGCTGTACGTCAGATATGTATGCCTGCTGTACGCCTCTTTTCCACACCTTTGTTATTCATCGTTATTTACAGTAAGAGAGCCTTATGTTTCCTTATGTGGGTGGTACGTTGGCTCGATGGGTAGCACAGTCGCCTCGCAGCAAGAAGGTCCTGGGTTTGATTCCCAGGTGAAGTGGTCCAAGTCCTTTCTGTGTGGAGTAAGCATGTAGGAGCTCCGGTTTCCTCCCACAGTCCAAAGACATGCAAGTGAGGTGATGAGTCTTGTGTAACCAGTAAATACCTGCCCTGTCATGAATGTAACCAAAGTGTTTAATCTTATCTGCAGAGAAGGATCACACTGACAGAGTCTCACACAGAGGCTCTGTGAATGTGATAACATTGGGAAAAATAAACATCCTTATATCATTATATATCTCGTTGGTGACCTTGTAGGGCAGTGGAAGATAGAACATAAGAGCTGGTCTAAATCAGCTAGAACAGGGTTTTGGGCGTCATGCAATGCAATTGACGCACTTCTTATCACGTACACCATGTACACATCCAGTAACAATCTGTTATAGCAGTATTCTTAGAATATTGGAATATGACTACTGGATCTACATTTCTAAGTAGTAACTGATTATGTATTAATACTTCTAGTGTATTTCTCTCACACCTCCTACAGTAACAGTGTGTTTCCTTATATCTCTCCGACACCACAATATTTTGCTTGCTTAGTACTGAATATAAAAAATACATATTATTAGGGATGTCCCGATCACGTTTTTTTGTTCCCGATACCGATCCCGATTATTAATTTTGATCCCGATCCGATACCGATTCTCAAACCGATACTTATATTTTGTAGACATTGTCTAGATAAGAACTAGATAATACTGTTCACACAGTGCACACTTCAAGTACATTACAGTTATTCAAATTAATCCAGTGTATATGTTTAACAACTAAATAGCTCTGCAGTGCTGAAGGGAAAAATGCTGCATCCAAGCTATTGCTTAATGTTTTTGTATGTTTACAAAATCAATCAAAATGAGTGAGATAATTAGTTTTACTTTAAACTTTACATTCAAAGAAAAAAAATGTTTAATGCAGTGATGCACTAAAAATGAACAGAAAGCAGCTTAACTTGAATATAAGAAAAAAAGTTACTTAAAAGCATTACAGTAAAACCTGAATACCAAAATAAAATGGAAAGGCTCTTTTGTTATGAAGGAAAGCCAGTTCTTAAAGTGCTTGTATTGTGACAATGGTTTGATGGACGTTTGTACACGAAGTGAGTGTCTTTTGACCCTTTAGGCCTTCCATAGAACATGAAATAGCGTGCTTGACTCAACTGTCGGCTATTCGGTACCGTAACAGAAGTTAATAAAGTGTTCTGCTCCCGACAATATGTGAATATACTATGCATTTATTTCTTTATTAAACGAGTGCATCACTACGTTGTTTTGTAAACCGGAGTGATCCTTAACTCACACACACTCTCACACATGAACGCGTAGCTCTGCTCCCACCGCCTCGTGAAACGCTCACACTGCAGATGTTACACTTCACTGTTGGACTTGTTTTACTTTTCAATTTAAAGTATTTCCACACAGCGGACATGCTGACGTAACACAAAAGATCGGGATTAAGATCGGGTTTAGTAAAGCCGATTCCGATAAATTAAAAAATGCCTTGATCGGCCCCGATCCCGATCTTTGAGATCGGATCGGGACATCCCTACATATTATATAACTAGTGCATAGCTTGGTAGTGGAAGTGTTGCACGGCTCCATTGTCTGGCATCAAACCTTGCTTTGTCTTTGGGAAATTTAGCAGGTTTGCCCTGTGACAGCATAAATCTCCAGCTTCCAAAAACATGCAGAATTTTCTTCTCTATGCTGCTATTACTGAGTCAATAGGTGGGTGGGATGAGTGAGGGCATAAATCCCTGAGAAGGACTTGATGGTGTATTCCGGTGCCTCACCCACTATGATCCTAATCAGGATAAAGCAGATGATTAACTAAACAGCCTTCTAGTTTTCTACCCCAAAGCTCCATCACAAGTGTATTATCATAGCAGAAATTTATAATGTGTGTGTTTGCAGAATGTGATAAGATTGTAGTGTCAGTATTGTAGTGCAGTTAGAATTGTATCCATGATATAGCATTTTAGCCGTGGCTAATTTGAGTTAATTCTGGTTTCGGCAAATTCGTAAATGCAATTTAATTAGTTTTTTTTTTTTTAATTGTATTTATGCATTTTCTCTCATTTTCTTCCAATAGTCAATCTGTCTTCCGCTGCTGGGGAATCCCTAATTGCAGTCGAGGTGGGCATATTGCTGCTCATGCCTCCTCCGACCCGTGTGCAGCCCTTAGCGGAACCCTTTTTCACCCATGCATTCTGCTCAGGTGCCCCTCTATCTGCCAATCAGGGTTCTTACACAGGGTTCTTACCACGCGTCCAATTGCCCGATTGCGTCATGCTTCCTCTCTACCAATGCCGATCCCTGGTCTGATTGAGGAGAACGAAGCTAACCGACGCCCACTCCGACACGTGGGCAGCATGCCGTATGCATCTTATCACATACACTTTGATGAGTGCAGTGCAGCTCAGCGTTGTGTACGGAGAGACACACCCTGAGAGCACTCTTTTCTCATCTCTGTGCAGGCGCCATCAATCAGCCAGCAGAGGTCGTAATTGCACCAGTCATGAGAGAGACCCCATCCGGCTTAGTCCCGCCCATATCCGAACAACAGGCCAATCGTTGTTCATGTGGCCGCTCAGCCAGATTCGATACGATGTATTCGAGATCCCAGCTCTGGTTCCAGCGTGTGTTTTTACTGCTGCGCCACCTGAGCTGTGCCAATTATCTTTTTTTTTTTTTATAGTTGAGTTGGGACCTAACTCACTTTCTAACCCACTTATCCTAACCAGGGTCGCAGGGGTTGCTGGAGCCTATATCAGCTCTCAGTGGGCACAAGGCACACAAAAACACCCTGGTCAAATCGTCAGTTCATCACATCCATGACACACACACCCATACACACATCTAAAGGCAATTTTTAGTATCTCCAATTAATCTGATTGCATGTCTTTGGACTGGGGGAGGAAACCGGAGCTCCCGGAGGAAACCCACGCAGACACAAGGAGAACATGCAAACTCCACGCAGAAAGGATCCAGACCGCCCTGCCTCGGGATCAAACCCAGGACCTTCTTGCTGTGAGGCGACAGTACTACCCACCTGCCGCCCAATAAAAGTTTATATATCCTAAAATGACATATTTTAGGACATTTTTTACATGGTGTATGTAATTTTAGGGATGTCAATAATGCTCACCACAATCTGTGTTGTCATAAATCATAGAAATGAAATATTACTGTCAGATATATAATTCATTGCCCCAAAAGTTCTACTCTCTGATAACAGATCACAATCCGTCTTTTTAAAAAAAAAGCTTTTAGTGAATGTTCCTTTGGGGAAACCTTATCTTCCCTCCGTATGCTTCAGTGGAAATAATGCTGGAGTAAACCCGGACGGTTTGTCCTGCTTTAGAGACGCCTCTGGCTCAGAGTCTGGAGTAGTTTCCACCTGACCTCTGCTCAGCTGAATGCCGTCTACACGTGGGCTCCAGCTGCTGGAGTGCAGGCTGCCAGTGTATATGTAAGCTAGTGGGCTTCATTCTTCATCCTTCCTACGAAGTTTAACTTTTTATTTTTCCACCTGGGGCATTGCTAATTGCAAACAACCAGACATTGAGCTCAAGTTATAAAGCACTAAAGAACGAAAACGTCCCAGCAGACTTAACGGAACTTAGACTTTTCGGCTGCTGTTTATGTTCCAGAAATGTTTGTAGAGGGCTCTATTGCTGGTAGACCAATAAGAAAAAGAGGCACTGCTCATTCTTAGCCAATAAGCATTAGGCATCTCTGAACTTCCCTGTGGATTGTAGGGTAATTCAAACCAGATGAGGACAGCATGCGCTGTGCTAATGACGCTTTGTGAGTTCAGGCCTTAAAAAGAACTAAGTCTTGCAATTTTGTTCAGCGTAGAAGGTCCTCCACAGAGTAGAACATTCCTTTCAAACCGCACTGTTCCTGTGTGGTTGAAATATTAATCAAAGCGATGTCTTCGGTGTCTAAAGCTTTAATCAGACAGTCAGCCTCTCTCTGAGCCAGCCGAGGATGTGGCTATAAGTCGCTTAATGATCGACACTCACAAATGAATTAAGTGCTTGCTCATTTCAGTTTTATTTAGCAGAAAGTGCTATTTTGGGAAGGTATGTTGTGTTAATGTACCTCATTTTAAATCCATCAATTTGAAACGAGTGAATAATAAAATGTATGTGTAATTTCAAGTGCAGTCATTAGTGCATTAACGTGTGGTTAATGGTGGTGCATGTCTGTTTATAAGCAGTGCACAGTCAACATTCTGGATACACTGATCAGCCATAACATTAAAACCACCTCCTTGTTTCTACACACATTGTCCATTTTATCATCTCCACTCACCATATAGGAGCACTTCTCTTCATGCTTTGTTAGCACCATTTCATGCTGTTCTTCAATGGTCAGGACCACTACAGAGTAGGTATTATTTAGGCGGTGGATGATTCTCAGCACTGCAGTGACACTGACATGGTGGTGGTGGTGTGTTAGTGTGTGTTGTGCTGGCATAAGTGGATAAGACACAGCAGCGATGATGGAGTTTTTAAACACCTCACTGTCACTGCTGGACTGAAAATAGTCCACCAACCAAAAGTATCCAGCCAACAGCACCCCGTGGGCAGCGTCCTGTGACAACTGATGAACGTCTAGAAGATGACCAACTCGAACAGCAGCAGTAGATGAGCGATCGTCTCTGACTTTACATCTACAAGGTGGACCAACTAGGTAGGAGTGTCTAATAGAGTAGACAGAGAGTGGACACGGTATTTAAAAACTCTAGCAGTGCTGTTGTGTCTGATCCACTCATACCAGCACAACACACACTAACACACCACCACCATGTCAGTATCACTACAGTGCTGAGAATGATCCACCACCTAAATAATACCTGCCCTGTGGGGGTCCTGACCAATGAAGAACAGCATGAGAGGGTGCTAACAAAGTATGCAGAGAAACATTTTTACATTTACATTTTAGCAAGTAGAGAAAGTAGTGCCATCAGCTTTATAGTGTCAAATGTCATAGAACCCAAAACCTGCACCTACTGGTAGACAATGCATTGTAAACAGTCCTTATTAATAATAATGGATAACAGAAGCTAATATTAACCTCACACTTCAGTTCTTGTATTATCTTCATGAGTCTGAAGGGTCACTTGGCTAGACCTATTGCAGGGTAGAATTATTCACCAAGTGCTAGCAAGAAAATAGTATAAAATCCAGTAATTTGGCATAAAATAGCACCACTTTAACACAAATATGTTTTATGTGAAACCATGTGTTCTATTTTTCCCCATTTACTCATTTTATAATGTTCATTTGTCAGGTAAAGGAAGTAGTGCCATCAGCTTTTAGTGTTTATAAACTAATGCCCTTATGAACCAAAGGTAGTAAAACCTAGAGCCTGTACCTACCAGTGGACAATGCATAGTAACCACACCTATCTAAGATATAATATAATAGAAGCTAATACTAAACTCATACTTTTTGTAATACCTTCATGAGTCTGAAGGGTCAAGTGCCTAGACCTGTTGCAGGGTTTGGCTGGTTAGAATTATTTACCCAGAGCAAACCGATAAATGGTATAAAATCCAGTAATTTGGCATAAACTAGCACCATTTTCACATAAATATGTTTTATGTGAAACCATGTGTTCCATTTTTCCCTATTTTTTCATTTTATAATGTTCATTTGCCAGGTAAAGGAAATAGTGCTATCAGCCTTTCAGTGTTTTGAAACTAATGCCCTCTTGAACCAAAGGCAGTAGAACCCAGAACATGTACCCACTGGTAGACAATGTGTAGTAAACAAACCTTATTAACGATAATAGAAGCTAATATTAACCTCACACTTTAGTTCTTATAATACCTTCATGTGTCTGAAGGATCAAGTGTCTAGACCTGTTGCAGGGTTTGGCTGAGTAGAAGAATCCACCAAGAGCTAGCAAGAAAACAATATAAAATCCAGTCATTTGGCATAAAATAGCACCACTTTTGCATAAAATGTGTTCCATTTTTCCAATGTTTGTTTGCCAAGTAAAGGAAGTAGTGCCATCAGCTTTTTAGTGTTTATAAACTAATGCCCTCTTAACCCAAAGGTTGTAGAACCCAGAACCTGTATCTATTGGTAGAAAATGCATAATACAAGCTAATATTAACCTCACACTCAGTTCTTGTATTATCAGCATGAGTCTGAAGGGTCAAGTATCTAGACCTATTGCAGGGTTTGGCTGGATAGAATTATTTACCCAGAGCAAACCATAAAATGGTATAACATCCAGTAATTTGGCATAAACTAGGACCACATTCACATAAAATATGTTCCATTTTCCCCATTTACTCATTTTATAATGCTTGTTTGCCAAGTAAAGGAAGTAGTGCCATTAGCTTTTTGGTGTTTATAAACTTATGCACTTTTGAACCAAAGGTCATAGAACTTAGAACCTGTACCTGTTATTATTAACAATCATAGATGATAGAAGCTAATATTAACCTCACACTTTAGTTCTTATAATACCTTCATGAGTCTGAAGGGCCTAGTATCTAGACCTATTGCAGGGTTTGACTGGGTAGAAGAATCTAACAAGCGCTATCAAGAAAATGGTATAAAATGCAGAAGTTTGGCATAAAATAGCACCACTTTTATATAAAATATGTTTTATGTGAAACCACTTGTTCCATTTTTCCAATGTTTGTTTGCCAAGTAAAGGAAGTAGTTCCATACGCTTTTTAGTGTTTAAAAAATAACTAATGCCCTCTTGAACCAAATATCGTAGAACCCAGAACCTGTACCTACTGATAGTCAATGTGTAGTAAATAAACCTTATTAAGGATAATAGGTAATAGAAGCTAATATTAACCTCACACCTCAGTTCTTGTATTATCTTCATGAGTCTAAAGGGTCAAGTGTCTAGATCTGTTGCAGGGTTTGGCTGGGTAGAAGAATCCACCAAGTGCTAGCAAGAACATTTTATAAAATCCAGTAATTTGGCATAAACTAGGACCACGTTCACATAAAATATGTTCAATTTTTCCCCATTTACTCATTTTATAATGCTTGTTTGCCAAGTAAAGGAAGTAGTGCCATCATCCTTCATGAACCAAAAGTAGTAAAACCTAGAACCTGTATCCACAGGTGGACAATGCATAGTAACCAAACCTTATTAAAGATAAAATATAGTAGAAGCTAATATTTACCTCACACCTTAGGTATTATAATACCTTCATGATTCTGAAGGGTCAAAAATAAAGGTTTTAGATGTATAGACATTGTATTTAAATGGACTGTATTGACACAGTCATTTCTAATATAAATAAATATATTCCCTGTGCAACTTTGTCCTGATAAGAATCCCACTGTAGTACAAAGTAAGAGGAAGATAAATGACTTTTTGGATCTAAGTCACTAAGATGTACTAAAAAGATCTCTGTTGCATTCATCACAGAGAAACCATAACCCGATCCCCTTCAACTGAGAGATTCATGTCCCAAAGGCAGCCGGATACCGTCTCTCCCCAGTCTCCAGCTCTGTCCCGCTCATTATGGCTTCCACATCTCAGTAGCTTCCCAGCCCTCAGGAACTCCTGCACGTGATCAAAGCACAAAATATTCATCCGCACCGCTCCGTATCTCCACACCGGCCTTCACGGCACGGCCGCACTTCCACTCCGGAGCCAAACGCCAAGTACAATCAATACCAAACGTGATTGTCTATGCATTGAGGAGAACGAATTTCCGACCGAACGAATTCTGAACATGCGAGTGATTGCTTTCATTATTTCATAAGGGAGAGAACATCGTTTTGGCAGGCTAGAGTGCCTTTAGTACGTCTCTCAAGAACTTTACCAGTGGTTCAAATTCCAGATTGCAAACCCTCACAGCTCTTCTCACTTAGATTTTCCTGTGGATCGTAATCTAATAATACGAATTCAAGCTCCAGCAAACTGCATCACTGGCACTATTAGAGCTAATACGCAGGAGAACAATAGGCCTCTTCTCGAGAGGTAGAAAGATCTTATTCATGTGACTGCTGGTAAATCAAAAGTGATGAAGGAGTGGAAGCATTTTTCAGGATGCAAACCCTTAAAATTCTGTATTAGGTTATTGTTTCTTATATTGCTTTCCCCAGTTTACTTGAACCCACTTGTTATCTGACTTGCTACTGATCTAAGAGCAAGATGTAAAGTCACTATTACTTTTAAAACCACTAGTCTATTGTTATTATAGTCCGGTACCTTAACCACTAGGCTACAGCTGCCCTGAGCAGCTCCTTAGTTCTCACCATGGTTGCAACACACCTTGAACATATGAAAACATATGTTAACGTTGTTTTTGAGTTCCCAATGGTTTAATCATAATGGTTTATAAGCAACCAAGAGTAAGAGAAAGTGGGATGTATTGAGTGATTCTAAACAATAGAAAAAGAACATCCATCCCTGTGGATACTGGTCTGTATCTTAATGAATGCAGAGCCCCAAATACATGCAGGAATCAATTGCCACTGTCTAGTTGGTCGCACATGTTCAGATTGGCATGCTTGTGTTTAAATACTTGAATGTGTTGTTGATATTTTTGTCTCTCTGTGCTTTATTAAAGCTGAGATGCATGCATTAGCTTTTACCGTGTGTATTCAGTTGTGTCGGTTCGACCCAGTAGTTTTCTTGAGCCAGTGCATTCCATCCTGTGGGATTAGGACTGACATTTAGACATGCCAAGTGAACAACACTGACATTGATTGCATCAGATTTAACATTTGAATAAAGATGTTGAGGGCCAGCTTCTTATCACTGTCTTCATGTTTACTAAATATAGATGATGTAATTTCTTAATCTATTAAAATATGACGTGTATTTAATATGACAGGGCTAACATAACTACATAGAGAGAAAGAACTGAGAGATCTTTAAATCTGTGGTTTTAGAATTCATTGACCCAACATGCCTTGTGGCAACAGGTCAGGCTGCTGGGGGTGATGTAATAGTATGGGAAATGTTTTCTTGGCACACATTGCAACCCCCCTAACACCAATCAATCATTGTTTAAATACCACAGCCATATGTATCCCTTCATAGCCACAGTTTCCCATCATATTTTAGCTACTTCCAGCAATACACTGATCAGCCATTACATTAAACCACCTCCTTGTTTCTACACTCACTGTCTATTTTATCAGCTCCACTTACCATATAGAAGCACTTTGTAGTTCTACTGTACAATTACTGACTGTAGTCCGTCTATTTCTCTACATACCTTTTTAGCCTGCCTTCACCCTGTTCTTCAATGGTTAGGTGTTATGGGGAACACCTTCAATGGTTAGGTGTTATAACATCCTTATGAGGAAAAAATACCTTAAAACTCAACGCCTTTTAAACTCAACACCAGTCCCAGAACCAACTGACACTGAGTTTCAAGGTACCACTGTAAAGTAATTAGGAATAACACTGAAACATGAAAAATGTATCAAAATAAAATGAGCTAACTGGTATTCAGATGGCTGTAATGTTGCAGAACTAGAAGGTAGCAAAGCATAAAACCATAGTCTTTAAAAACTCAACTGACCAAGGTGTACCTACAATACCTGCTGAACTGTCATGTCATTAGGATAAAATAGCTTTGTCATATCCTCTGTCTGCTTCATCCGTCACTGTACTGAACTTTTCACTGGGCTAATTTCTTACTTATTCCATATTAATGTGGACTATATATTCACCATTCATTTAGTATTAAAAGGTTATGACTGTCATGTAAAATAAATCCATATAATCTTTGTATTATATGCTAACAATACCCTTTCTTTGCTCTACCAGGTAGATACCACTTTTGTGCAGTGCTTAGCAGTTAAGATTGAGCTAGTAACTCCTCCCAGCTTAGCTTTTCTCTTGCAGTTCATGTATCATATAGTGGTAAATCTACCAGTAATGATTAAATACAGACCTTATGTGCTATATTTTAAGTGTAGACTAGACTAGTAGACTAGTTTTTTTTAAATGAACTGACAACTTAGATTCTTTATGAAACATTTCTTACTGATGTGTGGATGCAACACCCAGATTTCCACTTATAAAATAACTGCAAACTGTTATTACATTAAAATCAACATTGACTTAAATAATTCACAATTTTTGAGACATTTGAAAAGTGCAATGATTTAATTTCTTTCAGCCATATAAGATTTTCTTAAGTCAGGCACTGATTTTTTCCCCCCAATTTTCTCCCCTAATCTAGTCGTATCCAATTACCCTAATTGCATTATGCTTCACCTCTACCGATACAACCCTCCATTGCTGACTGAGGAGCTTCGCAAGTGACACTTGTTCAGTACCGACTGCCTCTTTTCACCTGCACGAGGCAAGTTCATATGCGAATCAGCCTTGTGCACGCAGAGCCACACCCTGGTCAGCATTATTCCCCAACTCTGTGCACGCACCATCAATCAGCCAGCCAAGGTCGTAATTGCACCAGTCATGAGGAACCCTGGTCCTATATAATATACACACACACACTGATCAGCCATAACATTAAAACCACCTCCTCATTTCTACACTTACTTTCCATTTTATCAGCTCCACTTACCATATAGAAGCACTTTGTAGTTCTACAATTACTGACTGTAGTCCATCTATATCTCTACATACTTTTTTAGCCTGCTTTCACCCTGTTCTTTAATGGTCAGGACCCCCACAGGACCACCACAGAGCAGGTATCATTCTATATGGTAAGTGAAGCTGATAAAATGGACAATGTGTGTAGAAACAAGGAGGTGGTTTTAATGTTATGGCTGATTGGTGTATATGATACAAGACCAATAAAACCAGCATAAAACACAGATTCCTGCCGTAAATGTCATAAATGTAAAAACATGGCGTTATTAAAACAAACAAGTGTTGGACAGGGTTGAGGTCAGGGCTTGCATGCCAGTCATGTTATTCCCTACCAAATGGAGGGATTGTCATGGTAAACCATGGCGTGTTTCTTACCCAAATCATTGCCTTAAATGTGTATTCTACTGGTTTTCTGTAGAATGTTTAGAATTTGGTTGGTAAACTTAAACAATTTACATTCACATGCATTAAACTTAACTGTTGGCATTTATTGTAACCAACTTATGCAACTACCAATTGTGTTCTAACCCAAAGCAGACATTTTTATCCAAAACTAACAGTAATGTGACAGTATGTTGTCTAGGCAATTGAGGGTTAAGGTCCTTGCTCAAGGGCCCAGTGATGGGGCTTGAACCAGTCCAGTCCAGTATCTTAACCACTATGTTACAACTGCCCTATTAATAGAGTCACTCAGGTAGTGGTGGTCAGTTTTTGTCCCCCACCAAGCAGGGCCTTCACCTGATTACAGGCGGCACGGTGGCTAAGTGGGTAGCACTGTTGCCTCACAGCAAGAAGGTCCTGGGTTCGATCCCCAGTTGGGGCAGTCCTTTATGTGTTGTTTGCATGTTCTCCCCGTGTCCATGTGGGTTTCCTCCGGGTGCTCCGGTTTCCTCCCACAATCCAAAGACATGCGGGTGAGGTGAATTGGAGACACTAAATTGTCCAGGACTGTGTTTGATATGACCTTGTGAACTAAAGAACCTGGTGTAATGAGTAACTACCGTTTCTGTCATGAATGTAACTAAAGTGTAAAACATGACGTTAAAATCCTAATAAACAAACACCTGATTACACTGAACAATGAATGCATTGTATGAGTTCAAGCTCCTGCTACTGCTTTCATTGCTACTTTCGAGTCCAATGGCAGTATGCTTTACACCACTCCATTAACTAGCATGACCTTTGGTGATCTTAAGCTTGTGTGTGGCTGCTCGGCTATAAAAAAGTTGAATCCATGAAGCTATTGCACTGTAACGTTTCAGAGGCATTTAAATTCACTGCTTAATTGCGTTCTGTCAATGTGTGTTTTACTGATTCGTACTTGTGTTGTTGGTCATAGATTTCTTGTATTCCTTTCCTTTTCCTTCCTAATCTAATCATTTCCACTTCACAATTCCAACTCCTCTGCCGCTTGCATTACCCGACTGAGAAGGCTTGCAGACTAATACGTGCCATCTTTGACGTGTGTGCATTCGCCAACTGCTTTCATCCACACATTCTTGCCAACGGCGGCCTCGCACTGAGCCTGAGCCGTGTAACCACTCATGCAAGCGTCTCGACCAGACAGCAGAAATCACATTTACAGTGGCAGTCAGGAACCCTGTCAACTGACCTCACGCACGGCCAATTGTGTTAAACGCCTGGCCGGGTCGATCGCAGCTCGAGCTCTCAGGGTAAAGGTCTAGGATATTAGATCTCTGTGCCACCCAAGCACTAAGGTCATGGATTTTTTAATTTATAACAGCAGCACTTACAGTTGCTCTGGTCCACCCGTGTGGTCATGGGGCTTTCTCCTATCAGGAATCCATTCAGCACAAGCGATGATCCTTTTTTTTGTTGTTGTTTTTATTCAGTTGAGTTGGTAAGTGGGGAGTGTTTTATAGTTTCTCATAGATAACCAGATGGAAAAACAATATCAGAGTCCAACACAGATGTCAAGCAAATAAATCATTGATATATACTCAGAAGTCCAAGAGTGACTCCAGGGACACTCTTTAAAGCCTTTACATACACCGATCAGGCAAAACATTATGACCACCTCCTTGTTTCTACACTGACTGTCCATTTTATCAGCTCCACTTACCATATAGAAGCACTTTGTAGTTCTACAATTAATGACTGTTGTCCATCTGTTTCTCTACATTTTTTAGCCTGCTTTTACCCTGTTCGTCAATGGTCAGGACCCCCACAGGACCACTACAGAGTAGGTATTATTTGGGTGTTGGATCATTCTCAGCACTGCACTGAAATGGTGGTGGTGTGTTAGTGTGTGTTGTGTTGGTATGAGTGGATCAGACACCAACCAAAAATATCCAGCCAACAGCACCCCGTGGGCAGCGTCCTGTGACCACTGATGAAGGTCTAGAAGATGACCAACTCAAACAGCAGCAATAGATGAGCGACTCTGTCTCTGACTTTACATCTACAAGGTGGACCAACTAGGTAGGAGTGTCTAATAGAGTGGACAGTGAGTGGACACTGTATTTAAAAACTCCAGCAGTGCTGCTGTGTCTGATCCACTTATACCAGCACAACACACACTAACACACCACCACCATGTCAGTGTCACTGCAGTGCTGAGAATGATCCACCTCCCAAATAATACCTGCTCTGTGGTGGTACTGTTGGGGTCCTGACCATTGAACCAGTGAAAGCAGGCTAAAAAAAGAAACAGACAGACTACAGTCAGTAATTGCAGAACTATAAAGTGTTTCTATATGGTAAGTGGACAGTGAGTGTAAAAACCAGGAGGTTGTTTTAATGGTATGGCTGATCACTGTATTTACATGTGATGCTATAGAGAACAAAAATTTGTAATACTCGTACTTCCTAACATCTGCCTTAAAAAAAACATTAAAATGTAAATATTATGGATGGGAAAGCAGAAGAGGTAGAAAAAAAATACAAGAAAACGAAACTTTTATTCATTCTGGAGGAATTAAGATGCCAGTGCTTCACTGCGTGCCCTCTTGTTTCCTCTATTTCATTCATTCCACATCTCCTTAACTGGTTTACCTGGGTGACACTCTTCTATTTATGATTCATGCACAGAAAGTGTTCTTTCTTCTTCTTTTTTTTTTTTAACTTGTTTTCTCTGTGTTGTCTGCATTCGCTTCCCTTCTGTTCAGTCTTTCTGCTGTCCTCACCCACGCAGCACTGTGCCCTGGATCTCTCCAGATTGTTTAGTCAGGTTGCATATTCCGTCTGCATTATCTCGGCTTGTTTTCCCCATCAGCACAATCATTCCTTCAATCTCTGTGGTCTCGTGTCTCTCTGTCTCGATTCGTTTTGTCGGTTATCCAGCTCTGTTGGCACTATTGTACTGTAATGTACTGTTTGTACCTCCGTGACTTTAGGTGGTGGATGGTTTATAAAGCATATAAGGCATTTACTGGTTGTCACTGTGTGTCAGACTTGTGTTAAGAAATTGTCCATAATTTTAATGGTTTTAACTTCAGTATAGACCTTTGTGGGGGTATATTTCTGAAAACCAAAAGCATGGTGGAAGTGAAAACCTTTGTGTAAGTGTATTCCACATTATGACTTGCTTTAATTTAAGAAAAGTCCATATACTTCGTCTTCAGTCCAAAAATAAATGTATACGTAAGACACAATAGTTAATGATTTCAGGATGTCTACATATTAGCAACGTGACCGCCTCCCTAAAATGAGGAGCGTCGTTATAGGAGCAACAATTACCATAGAAACTGGATCTCCTAACAACCAGAAACATGAAAAAGGACCGAGTTCTCTAGAGTGTAAACATACTGTCAAACTTAACCGTGTTGCCATGGCAAGTCACTGTGTGTTTACACGCATTTCCTTTTCACTGGAATTGGATTCAGTATTAGTGTGTGTGTGTGTGTGTCTGTGTGGTAGAATGGGAAAGACACAAACCACGAAACTTGAAAAAAAACAGTGGTTGGCATTCAGAACATCTGATATGATTTCTCAATTACTGGATGTCTGTTGTGTATTATAAAGTTTGAGAAATTGCTACTTTCTGAAAAAAACCCACTAGTGACTAGATTATTTTCATTAAATATGTAAGTGTTTTGATTGACGACTAGCTCTTTTGTCCAATCCAACCAACAGACTTTTATATTAAAATCTTATTCAACGTAATGTGTTGGATTCAGTTTACTGTCAAGCTTGGTTATTTGCTGGAGGTGTCAGGGAGATTTGTATAACAGGTAATACAACACGCAATTCCACTATACAGCATTTAGCATGTAGGTAACATTAGCCTGGATGGTGACTTATTCAGTATCAATACCTTGATTTTGATAGATAAATCAATTTTGATTAAAAATTAAGATAACTACATTGATGTCTAGCTATCTGTCTGTCTGACTATATGTCTGTCTATCTCTCCATCCATCCGTCTGTCTGTTTGACTATCTCTCTATCCATCTGTCTGACCATCCATCCATACATCCATACATCCATCCATACATATACAGTGTATCACAAAAGTGAGTACACCCCTCACATTTCTGCAGATATTTAAGTATATCTTTTCATGGGACAACACTGACAAAATGACACTTTGACACAATGAAAAGTAGTCTGTGTGCAGCTTATATAACAGTGTCAATTTATTCTTCCCTCAAAATAACTCAATATACAGCCATTAATGTCTAAACCACCGGCAACAAAAGTGAGTACACCCCTAAGAGACTACACCCCTAAATGTCCAAATTGAGCACTGCTTGTCATTTTCCCTCCAAAATGTCATGTGACTCGTTAGTGTTACTAGGTCTCAGGTGTGCATGGGGAGCAGGTGTGTTCAATTTAGTAGTACAGCTCTCACACTCTCTCATACTGGTCACTGAAAGTTCCAACATGGCACCTCACGGCAAAGAACTCTCTGAGGATCTTAAAAGACGAATTGTTGCGCTACATGAAGATGGCCAACACCCTGAAACTGAGCTGCAGCACAGTGGCCAAGATCATCCAGCGTTTTAAAAGAGTGGGGTCCACTCAGAACCGACCTCGCATTGGTCGTCCAAAGAAGCTGAGTGCACGTGCTCAGCGTCACATCCAACTGCTGTCTTTGAAAGATAGGCGCAGGAGTGCTGTCAGCATTGCTGCAGAGATTGAAAAGGTGGGGGGGTCAGCCTGTCAGTGCTCAGACCATACGCCGCACACTACATCAAATTGGTCTGCATGGCTGTCACCCCAGAAGGAAGCCTCTTCTGAAGTCTCTACACAAGAAAGCCCGCAAACAGTTTGCTGAAGACATGTCAACAAAGGACATGGATTACTGGAACCATGTCCTATGGTCTGATGAGACCAAGATTAATTTGTTTGGTTCAGATGGTCTCAAGCATGTGTGGTGGCAATCAGGTGAGGAGTACAAAGAAGTGTGTCATGCCTACAGTCAAGCATGGTGGTGGGAATGCCATGGTCTGGGGCTGCATGAGTGCAGCAGGTGTTGGGGAGTTACATTTCATTGAGGGACACATGAACTCCAATATGTACTGTGAAATACTGAAGCAGAGCATGATCCCCTCCCTCCGGAAACTGGGTCGCAGGGCAGTGTTCCAGCATGATAATGACCCCAAACGCACCTCTAAGACGACCACTGCTTTATTGAAGAGGCTGAGGGTAAAGGTGATGGACTGGCCAAGCATGTCTCCAGACCTAAACCCAATAGAACATCTTTGGGGCATCCTCAAGCGGAAGGTGGAGGAGCGCAAAGTCTCGAATATCCGCCAGCTCCGTGATGTCGTCATGAAAGAGTGGAAAAGCATTCCAGTGGCAACCTGTGAAGCTCTGGTAAACTCCATGCCCAGGAGAGTTAAGGCAGTTCTGGGAAATAATGGTGGCCACACAAAATATTGACACATTAGGAACTTTCACTAAGGGGTGTACTCACTTTTGTTGCCGGTGGTTTAGACATTAATGGCTGTATATTGAGTTATTTTGAGGGAAGAATAAATTTACACTGTTATATAAGCTGCACACAGACTACTTTTCATTGTGTCAAAGTGTCATTTTGTCAGTGTTGTCCCATGAAAAGATATACTTAAATATCTGCAGAAATGTGAGGGGTGTACTCACTTTTGTGATACACTGTATATCTATCTATCTACCTACCTGTCTACCTACCTGTGTATGCTTGTCTGTTTGACTATCTATCTAACTATACATGCCTGTCTGTCTGTCTGTGTCTATCTGTCTGCCTGTTTGACTATCTATCTAGCTAACTGTCCATCCCTATCTGTCTGTTTGACTATATGTCTATCTGTTTGACTATCTAACTATCCATCTGTCTGTCTGACTATCTCTCTATCTGTCTGTCTGACCATCCATCCATCTATCCAACCATATATATGTCTGTCTGTCTGGCTGTCTGTCAGTCTGCCTGTCTGTCGGTCTGCCTGTCTGTTTGACTATCTATCTAAATATACATGCTTGTCTATCTGTCTGCCTGTTTGACTATCTATCTAGCTAACTATCCATCCCTATCTGTCTGTGTAACTATAAGTCTGTCTGTCTGACTATCTTTCTATCCATCTGTCTGCCTTTTTGACTATCCAACCATTCATCCTTCCATCCCTGTATATCTATCTATCTATCTGTCTGTCTGTATGTCTCTGTCTGTCTGTCTGTCTGTCTGTCTGTCTGTCTGTCTGTCTGTCTGTCTGTCTGTCTGTCTGTCTGTCTGTCTGTCTGTCTGTCCTCCTGTTTGACTATCTATCTAGCTAACTATCCATCCATCCCTATCTGTCTGTCGATTTGACTATCTATCTGTCTGTCTGTGTCTGTCTGTTAATTTGACTGTCTGTCTGTGTCTGTCGATTTGACTATCTATCTAGCTAACTATCCATCCACCATCCCTAGCTGTCTGTCTATATATCTTTATGTCTGTCTTTCTGTTTGACTATCTAGCTAACTATCCATCCACCATCCCTATCTGTCTGTCTGACTATTTATCTAGCTATCTATCTATCTAACTATCCGTCCATCCCTATCTGTCTGTCTGTGTCTGTCTATCTAATCATCCATCCATCTATCCATATCTATCTATCTATCTATCTATCTATCTATCTATCTATCTATCTATCTATCTATCTATCTATCTATCTATCTATCTATCTATCTATCTATCTATCTTCTGATCTTCTGTCTTTCTATCTTTCTATCTTTCTATCATCTATCTATCTATCTATCTATCTATCTATCTATCTATCTATCTATCTATCTATCTATCTATCTACCTATCTACCTATCTATCTATCTATCTATCTATCTATCTATCTATCTACCCACCCATCCATCCATCCATCCATCCATCCATCCATCCATCCCTGTCTGTCTGTCTGTCTGTCTGACTGACTATCTGTCTGTTTGTGTCTATCTATCTAATCATCCATCCATCCCTATCTGTCTGTCTGTCCATCCGTCCATCCATCCATCCATCCATCCATCCATCCATCCATCCATCCATCCATCCATCCATCCATCCATCTATCTATCTATCTATCTATCTATCTATCTATCTATCTATCTATCTATCTATCTATCTATCTATCTATCTATCTATCTATCTATCTATCTATCTATCTATCTATAAATAAATAAAATCCCCTTTTCCTTTCATAAACTACAAAACAAAATATATTGCTTCCAGGACATACTCCCGGCCAACTGACTAGGATGAAGTGGTTACTATATATGATTGTATTAAATAATAATTCAATGTACATTTTGTGTATATAGCAGTAGGCCAGGGATGCAGTTGTATCTAACAGGTTTCTCAAAAACACTTAACGGTGATTCTATCTCAGTCTGTGCACAAACCCTGTGATTAAACTATCTGGCCTGTGTTTTTATCCAGTGGCTTTTTTGCCCTGTGACTTATTAAGGGTTCTTTAGTGAACAAGGCATCATCCTGCTTTATTTACTCACTATAATAGGCTTTGAGCTGTCAGGAGATTGGCCCAGCTATTCTTGTCTCTGTGTACCTGAAGTGACTGGTGCAGGAGGCTGCTGTTATGAGTATATTTTATTTATATTTATATATATATTTATATATATATATATATATACAGTGTATCACAAAAGTGAGTACACCCCTCACATTTCTGCAAATATTTCATTATATCTTTTCATGGGACAACACTATAGAAATAAAACTTGGATATAACTTAGAGTAGTCAGTGTACAGCTTGTATAGCAGTGTAGATTTACTGTCTTCTGAAAATAACTCAACACACAGCCATTAATGTCTAAATGGCTGGCAACATAAGTGAGTACACCCCACAGTGAACATGTCCAAATTGTGCCCAAAGTGTCAATATTTTGTGTGACCACCATTATTATCCAGCACTGCCTTAACCCTCCTGGGCATGGAATTCACCAGAGCTGCACAGGTTGCTACTGGAATCCTCTTCCACTCCTCCATGATGACATCACGGAGCTGGTGGATGTTAGACACCTTGAACTCCTCCACCTTCCACTTGAGGATGCGCCACAGGTGCTCAATTGGGTTTAGTCCATCACCTTTACCTTCAGCTTCCTCAGCAAGGCAGTTGTCATCTTGGAGGTTGTGTTTGGGGTTGTTATCCTGTTGGAAAACTGCCATGAGGCCCAGTTTTCAAAGGGAGGGGATCATGCTCTGTTTCAGAATGTCACAGTACATGTTGGAATTCATGTTTCCCTCAATGAACCGCAGCTCCCCAGTGCCAGCAACACTCATGCAGCCCAAGACCATGATGCTACCACCACCATGCTTGACTGTAGGCAAGATACAGTTGTCTTGGTACTTCTCACCAGGGCGCCGCCACACATGCTGGACACCATCTGAGCCAAACAAGTTTATCTTGGTCTCGTCAGACCACAGGGCATTCCAGTAATCCATGTTCTTGGACTGCTTGTTTTCAGCAAACTGTTTGCGGGCTTTCTTGTGCGTCAGCTTCCTTCTGGGATGACGACCATGCAGACCGAGTTGATGCAGTGTGCGGCGTATGGTCTGAGCACTGACAGGCTGACCTCCCACGTCTTCAACCTCTGCAGCAATGCTGGCAGCACTCATGTGTCTATTTTTTAAAGCCAACCTCTGGATATGACGCCGAACACGTGGACTCAACTTCTTTGGTCGACCCTGGCGAAGCCTGTTCCGAGTGGAACCTGTCCTGGAAAACCGCTGTATGACCTTGGCCACCATGCTGTAGCTCAGTTTCAGGGTGTTAGCAATCTTCTTATAGCCTAGGCCATCTTTGTGGAGAGCAACAATTCTATTTCTCACATCCTCAGAGAGTTCTTTGCCATGAGGTGCCATGTTGAATATCCAGTGGCCAGTATGAGAGAATTGTACCCAAAACACCAAATTTAACAGCCCTGCTCCCCATTTACACCTGGGACCTTGACACATGACACCAGGGAGGGACAACGACACATTTGGGCACAATTTGGACATATTCACTGTGGGGTGTACTCACTTATGTTGCCAGCTATTTAGACATTAATGGCTGTGTGTTGAGTTATTTTCAGAAGACAGTAAATCTACACTGCTATACAAGCTGTACACTGACTACTCTAAGTTATATCCAAGTTTCATGTCTATAGTGTTGTCCCATGAAAAGATATAATGAAATATTTGCAGAAATGTGAGGGGTGTACTCACTTTTGTGATACACTGTATATATATATATATATATAAGTTCTTAGAAAGGAACACATGGCAATGAGAAGCATTTTTCAGTCATGAAAACCCATTCATGTAACAGTGGATGCATATGGAGACCGAGCGTACTCTGTCGTGAAGGACCACCCGGCCTGCCCAGTTTATCATCACACAGACCGCCTCCTCTTTACTGTTTGTGGTACGAAGCCACCAAAATTGAGCTCCATGTCTACCAGATGGCTTCAGTTCCCGAATTCCTTTGCTGTCCTTCCTAATCCAGGAGTCTGAGAAATTAGCGCTGTTGTTGGCATATAGACATATAAACAGATGTTCTGGCAGGAATCTTCCTCACACATATACACACAATATAGAAAGCATATAGCATATAGAACGTATAGGCTCCAGAAGCAAAGGAGGCAGTTTTATGGGAATGCTAGTAAACAGGAGGATGTAAAGCCAACATGCTAAAACAGAAGCTGCAGTCTGAATTTCTACACTGCATCATGTTGATGTTAATTTTCACACTCCTTCTTGACTGGGCCTTTAAATGTATTGGTTTTACATAGTGCAGAGTTGAGAATTTCTCCCTGTTAATGATTTTACAAGCCTTTTTAACTTAGTGAAATGACTTTTCTGAATGATGTGTAGTGCCTCAGCACTTGTAACCATGCCAGGCTATTATTGTATGCCATCATAGTGTTATTGTGGATTTATAGCAAGGACGTAACCATGAATTGAACACTGGGAAGACCAAATCTACTGGGATTAAGGGATGGGGGAGGGATGCATTCTGAATCATCCCTGCTATATTAAAAACTAATTGGAACACTTTCAGATCCTGATATTACATACATAAAATTGTCTATTTATAATTTTACATTATGATATGGTGGGCATTTCAAGTATACCTAAATATTGGGAGGGATATGCCCATATTGTTGTTATAGCCTTATATTATTATATTATTATTATAGCCCACATACTGTATTATTTAACTGTCAACTATTAATTACGTTGAAATGGTTTTTTTCTTTATTTTTAAAATGTGTAAAAAAAAAAAAAAAGTGATTTTTAAGGGTTTATTTGCTAAAGTATCTTGAAATACATGCTTTTGCGGACATTACAATCAATACAGTTTATATTCTTGCATTGTATGTAGTTTTAATTGTTTATTTAACATTACAACATAAAAAAAAAACTGTGTGACTGTGTGATGCGACTGTAATGGACTGGCAACCTGTCTGGGGTGTTTTCTACCTTGAACAATTGTTGTTAAAAATATCATAGGTGGACAAATCTTTGGATATTTAGATCCAGAACAGCTTTAATCCTATTGAAATGCTTTCATTCTAGTACTGAATAGTTTGTGGTGGGATGTTTTGTTATAAGTTCTTTTAGGATTAATGGTGATTGTAAAGCCAGTGGAAGTAGCTTTTTTATGAGTCAATATTGTACTGGATTATAAGAACATCAGCATAAAAATTGTTTTTTGCACCTGGTCTTGTACATTACCTGGCCTGGCCTTACATTTTTTTGTTGTTAATACAACCATACAAAACAATTTTAGGAGCAGAGGATTTCCACCACTGTTCTTAACAGTTGGGACTTTGGAGAATTCAAAAAGATGCCATCCATCTGCAAACATACCACAAATGTTGACTCATTAGACCATTTAATGTTTCTCATAGCTTAGGGGTCCAGGAATAATGCATTAAGTTCTGCATCATCAGACATTGGCTTTGGATATTAATAGGTTCTAAGTGCTGCCCCTCTTTAATTCTTGCTTTATGATTTTGTCATCAATTTTATTAGAATTTTGTAACTATCCTTTAAAGTGCTGTCCATGTCTTTCAGTGAGCTTTGAGCTTTGTCTATTATTTTATTTATTTATTTGCTGTTTGTCCATGTTCAACAGATGCTGCCATGGCTTTTAAGAATGTTCTCCTCAAAACATTAAATAATTTTTCATTTGTGAATGATTTATCGGCTGTGCACTTACATAGTTCTAATGGATCTTTCATTTGCCTCATGCTGTGTTCAAATCTTACATAATTCAATTACTAATCGTTAGAGCTTTTGTTTGTAACAGTAATTTAGTTAATTTAAGCTCCTTCACATCACTGGTCTTTTGTCCACCAATTGTATTATTATATACAGTACACCGACCAGGCATATCATTTTGACCACTAATATACCCATGGCACTAATATGCCCATGCCAGCACCACACACACTGCCACCTCAATACATTGTTGTTGCAATGCAAGCATAAAAAAGATCTACCACCCTTGGGGATACAAGTGCACTGCAAGAAATCCTGTTTTATCGGTGACCATATATGGTTTGCATGTTCTTCTTGTGTCTGCAGTTTCCTCCCACAGTCCAAAGACATGCAAGTGAGGTGAACTGGAGATAATAAAATTGTCCATGACTGTGTTTGACATTAAACTTGTGAACTGATGAATCTTGTGTAATGAGTAACTACCGTTTCTGTCATGAATGTAACCAAAGTGTAAAACATGACGTTAAAACCCTAATAAATAAATAATTAAATATCAGTGACCATATATGTGGTTAATATGATTTCTGTAATGTTTTCTTTTGTCATTGATCACAGCATCCTGTTTCCCGCCAGTGTGAAATTTGAGTAACATGATGTTTGTTCAATCATGTTACGCTCTTTCCCGGCTCTGGGGGTGAATCACTTTTAACCACAGCTTGGTCTGCATCTGAGCATCCAAACTGAACCCCAGAACCCCAGTTTATTTAAGCATGTAGTGCATTCAGCTTTAAACTAACATTATTTACACATAATGCTGTAATTAGTTACAGTATTGAAAGCTAAACATTGAATATTCATTTAGCTCGGAGTGTAGATAATCATTCAAGCGTGTTGTTATTACAGATACTTTCATTCGGGTATGTCTGTAGGCATTCCAGCACTTGAGCTGGATCGTCTCGGCCTGCGCTGTGCTCCTGTATTTTTAGTTTATCATTATTTTTCAGTGTTTTCGATGTGTCCCAGAGGCGATATTCACAGTGTCATCACATTTCTGCTTGTCTTTGATCTGATCAGCTGACTTTATGTTGTTATATACCACTGCCAGAAGCATGTTCCACTGTGTGTGTGTGTACGTGTACGTGTACGTACGCGTACGTACACATGTGTTTTTGCTTCAGCCAGGTGTCTATACAAGACATGACTGACTATGTCTGGGGGGTATGAGTGGGGGGATTGCTGAAGCACGAAAATAAGTTGGCACCCTGTCCAGGGTATTCCTGTGTAGCAACAAGTGTTTTGTTGATTAAAATCAAATGAATCAATTAGGATTTTAAACATCCATGAATATTTTTACATTTTTAATTAATAACTGTGAAAAATTCATTCATTTTCGGTCTATTAAACCATTACCATAATAATGTTAGCATTTTTGTATTTTCTATAGGAACACTGGGTAAAAGAACTGCATCTAAAACATTTCCATTCATTTACTTAATCGCACCTGATGGCAATTTACTGGGGTCATATTTTGTAAATGGAAACCAGAGTATCTTTCTGTGCATAAAATGCATAGAAATCATGCAAAAATCCCTGAATAAGGAACAATGTTAGTCTAATTGTGTTTTTCTTGGATGACAATGGGTGTCTGGCACTGGCAGTACCCAATGAAGATTCTTTATGTCTCCTAACAGAATTGAATTATGCAGCAGCTCTCTGAGTTTAAGCTACCTCAGTGATAACCGTCCCTGTTCATATATGCAATACAATATTTCATTAACTGACCATACAGTTAAGTTAAATCCCTCACTGTTTACCTTGATCAGGTGTGTTTACCTAACAGACGTGGCTCTGTACGCTGGCATGCCGCAGCAGAGGCAGCTGCTTGCTGAATTGGGACCAGTCTGAGCTCTGGATCATCCCCGCCTCCCACTGTCTGCTTTGTGATATAAAAATAGCTGGGCTGTGTGCTTCCTTCTTATGTAGGCACACTGCTTCGAATGAGCTGCTCGCTATATTTTGAATTTAAATGTTTTATTCATCAGAGGAATCTCTAATTTGTTTCCTACATGTGTGCCTTTTTGAGCCAACTCTGAGCCTTTAATGATGCAGGGAGGGAGTTAAGAATATGCTTGGTGAGACTATGACCTAGCTTGCATGTTAATAAGTGGATGTTGCATTGATAGCTGTTCTATTTAAGATACTTGTATCTTGGACAGATTTGCTTTAAATAATGTGAAAATGCTCCTGGAGAAACTAGTAAAGCTTTATTTAACTGATAAAAGATTAAAGACAGTAATACAATAACAAGGTAAATAGGAAACAGGTAAGGGTATGATGATTAGGTGTAAATTGATTAGGTGATTATCATTAGGTATTTAGGTGATGCACCAAAGAAGATGGATTGTGGCTCACCATTTTGCCAAAATTGGTGAAGGAATTGTCAGTCAGTTCAAAAAGAACATTTCTCAATGCAAGATTGCAAAAATGTAGGTCTTTCACCATCTACTGTACATAATATCGTAAAAAGATTCAAATGTCAGTCTTTATAGGGCAAAGCCAGAAAGTCAGAGACGATCCCTCATCTTTTTGCTGCTGTTTGAGTTGGTCATCTTCTAGACCTTTATCAGTGGTCACAGGACGCTGCCCACGGGGCGCTGTTGGCTGGATATTTTTGGTTGGTCGACAATTCTCGGTCCAGCAGTGACAGTGAGGTGTTTAAAAACTCCAGCAGCACTGCTGCGTCTGATCCACTCATACCAGCACAACACACACTACCACCACCATGTCAGTGTCACTGCAGTGCTGAGAATGAGCATGGTCCCCTACATCACTGATTCTTATGTGATTGGATAAGTGAATCCCAGCAGTCATGCTAGTGTTAGTTCTGCACAGCTCCGTAGAGTCAAACATGTGTTCAATCCCATCGTAACTCCAGTTACGACCTGTCTGATGTTTGGCTTGTTGTCACTCTTCTTTACAGGAGGTTAGTTTGACTGCTTCTAATTGTCCCAGGTGTGACCCACTCACTCGTATATCAAATCATGTCATGGTGGGAGGGAGAGTTACGCTGGCGTGTTTGGCTGCCGCTTCTCCCCCCGTTGAAACTTACAAACTGTTAATTGCTGTTATTTTAAATATATATTTGTATTTTATTTTTATTGCTCACTCCTGTGCTGATTTTATTTTCTTGAGAAGCTTTTGCTTCCTCAAGTTTGCTACACCTGATCTTTTCATCTGTGGCGTGGACCTGCACCGGTGTTTACTTTCTGGATTACGCAACTCTGCTTCTGCTCGCGCTGTAATGACAGTGTGAGCTTTGGTGATTATTCCCTGTGGAGTGATTTGTGACAGTGTCATAATTACATCGATCTGAGTCGGCTTTTTCTGCGACTGGGTTTGCTGGTTCTCACTGGGATATCTGGAATAATTCCGGCTCTGCGTCTCTGGTGGACTTGCTGTGTTACCTACCACGGAGGCTTTAAGCATGGCTGTAAGAACTGTAAGGTACTCTTTTAGTGAACTATATGCACTACAAAACACTTACTTTAAACCATCTGACTCACTTTATCATCTTCGCAACCTTGGCATCCTGCGGAGACCTAAATACTGCCACCGAGGATCAGGTCGGACATTCGTCTACAAACAGCATTTGAACAATATTCCCACACTTTGGTCGCCATGTCGTCCTAAAATTCCCACGGAAACGTTCGACTCATCTACACAAGCTAGTGGTCGGATACTTCAATATGTTAAAACAATAAATCTGTCTCCACCGAACACTGACTCTAATGTTCAATGTGCTTTACTGAATGTACGCTCTCTTAATAACAAAGCATCACTCATTGCTGATGTTATTGTGGAGCGCAATATTGATCTGCTTTGTTTAACTGAAACTTGGCAGCAACCCAATGATTATGTTGCATTGAACCAAACTTTACCTGCTGATTATTTATATGTATCGCAACCACGTTTATCGGGTCGGGGTGGGGGACTTGCTGTGGTGTACCGGACTAATCTTAAAGTTAGAACGATCCCACTTCCCCCTGTGACCACATTTGAATGTCTTGCACTGCTCATTTCTGCCTCTAGATCTGTTTTAATTCTGCTCATCTACCGGCCACCGAAATTATCACCTGTTTTTATTTCTGAATTTTCTGACATGCTCACCTCTTTTATACCTGTGTACTCTAATGTACTGCTGCTTGGTGATTTTAATATTCATGTTGATTCTGAAAACTGCTCATTTGCCAAAAGTTTCTTAGATCTCCTTAAATGTTTTGACATCGCTCAGAATGTAAATTTTCCCACTCATAACAAAGGTCATACTCTGGACATTGTCTGTACTGTTGGCATCGCTCCCACTAACCTGCATGGTATTGAACTGTTTATTTCTGATCATAAGGCTGTGTTTTTTAATTTTGCCATACCATGTCCTCAGCGTGGGCAGCGTAAATCACACCAGTTCTCATTTAGGGACACTAGAAATATCACTCCTTCTCTCCTCATGGACATGCTCAGTCAGACTGATCAAACTGATCTTGATAGTCACAACTCGGACCAGCTTGTGGCTCACTATGACAGTACCCTCTCTGCAATCTTTAGTGAATTGGCACCACTAAAGACTCGCAAAGTAACCTTTACACAACCCGCACCCTGGTACACACCAGAGCTGCGTAAACTAAAAACTGCAGGTCGTCAGCTTGAGCGTCGCTGGAGGAGAACTGGCTTGACGGTGCATGCACTCGCTTATAAAGATCACGTTGGCTGTTATAAAGAGGAACTGAAAAAAGTAAAAACATTTTACTACTCTAACCTCATTCAACACTCAAATGGCAATCCCAGAGCTCTTTTTCGAACAGTCAATAAGTTGATACGCCCACTGAATTGCTTTCCATTAACACCTTCAGCTGAACTTTGCTCACAGTTTTTGGACTTTTTTAATCATAAAATTGATTCCATATATGCACAGTTTCCTATTATTTCACCTTCTGTGAATCCTCATTCTCTCTCTGTACAATTTACTGGTAGTCATCTTTCCACTTTTTCTACTGTTAATGAGGGTTATGTCAGTCAGCTCATTTCAAACTCAAGAGCTACTACATGTCAGTTAGACCCCATCCCAACACAATGGGTGAAATCTTGCCTCCCTGCTATCTGTCCCCTTATTACAAAGGCTATAAATGCATCACTCACTTCTGGATTGGTTTCAGCATGTTTGAAGCTGGCAGCTGTTACTCCTGTGTTAAAAAAACCTGGCTTAGACACTGACAACTTTGCTAACTTTAGGCCAATCTCGAATCTTCCTTTTTTGGCCAAATTGTTAGAGCGAACTGTTGCTTCTCAGCTAAATGATCACCTGGAATCAAATGAACTGTTTGAAGTGTTCCAGTCTGGTTTCAGGAAGAACCATAGTACGGAAACAGCATTAGTTAAGGTGGTGAATGATTTGCTATTAGCTGCTGACCAGGGGATGCTGAATGTGTTGATTCTATTAGATCTTACTGCTGCTTTTGATACGGTTTGCCATTCCTTGCTACTTACTAGGCTTGCAACATTGATTGGCATCAATGGCACTGCTTTTAATTGGTTCCAATCTTACCTTACAGATAGGCAGCAGTTTGTTTCGGTTGGGAGATTTCGGTCTGATCCGTGTGTGTTGTCCTGTGGTGTCCCTCAGGGTTCAGTGCTTGGCCCCTTGCTCTTTTTATTGTATATGCTCCCTCTGGGTAACATAATTAGAAGGCATGGGCTCCAGTTTCACTGTTTTGCAGATGATGTTCAAATCTACATCTGCACCAAACCATCTCATACTCTTCCTCCCACAGTACTAATCGAATGTCTGACTGATGTACGGGCCTGGATGAGTGAAAACTTCATGAGCCTAAATAGCACTAAATCTGAGGCCATACTGATTTCCTCACCTGCGACTGTCAGGAAGCTCAGTAACATTCATTTTTCTATACCGGGTTTTGTTACTTCTTCCTCTGCTCAGGTTCGAAATCTGGGTGTCATTCTGGACACAACACTGTCATTTGAGCCTCACATCAAAAATATATGCAAAACCGCCTTTTACCATCTCAAGAACATTTCAAGAATTCGCCCTTTTCTTTCTTTTACTGCTGCTGAGACTATTATTCATGCATTTGTGACATCCCGTATCGACTATTGTAATGCAATGTTATATGGTCTCCCTAACCGGCTTTTAAACAGATTACAGTATGTCCAAAACTCTGCAGCCAGGGTGCTGACCCGTAAAAGATCTGGGGAACACATTACACCTGTGCTGAGGGATCTTCACTGGCTTCCAGTACAGTTTAGAGTGCATTATAAAATACTGGTGCTTGTCTATAAGTCTCTCCATGGCCTCGCCCCCACATACTTGACTCACTTACTTCAGAGCTATGTTCCGTCACGCACTTTACGCTCCTCAAATTCGCATCTCCTAGCAGTTCCATCTGCAAAATTACGTTCTGTAGGTGACAGAGCTTTTAGTGTTGCTGGCCCTAAACTCTGGAATGAACTCCCACTACAGATACGTACCTGTCATTCATTGTCATTATTCAAAGTTAGTCTCAAAACACATCTCTATCAGTTAACTTATGAGTGAGCAATCGCTTAATCATTTATTTAGTGTTTTATTTTCTTCTTACATTTTTATATTTTTGTCTTATGTTGTATCTTATTCTACTTTTATACCATTACTATCCTAATCATGACATTATTATCTATTTTATTTACATGCACATTACTGTTTTTATGCTGATGTTCTCTGTAATTTTTATTGTTTTTATTGTACAGTGGCCTTGGGTCTCGTGAAAGGCGCTTTATAAATAAAATTTATTATTATTATTAATATTAAGTGAATAAAATTGGATTGGCTTTCTGCCCAGGATGTTATCTGGAAAGTCTCTGGATCACTGTTAACCTGAGCAGGATAAAGTACTGCTCATCCATCTTTAAAACACACATCATTTAGTGTCATCACTGCTTCTGGTACGTTACAGTGTTTTGTACCATAAATAACATACCACTTCAGGGCTGAGTTTGTAATTAGAATGAATAGTTTGGCATTTCAACACAGTGTTTGGCCATTTATGGGTACGACTATAAAGCCTAAGCCTAATGAGGGTGAATAAAGATGCAGGTTTTTTTGCTTTGTGACTTTGAATGGCTTCTGTCTTGTATTTACAAGGTTGGGAATTAAGAGTGCTGATAGCAGGTTGTTAAAGTAATATTAGGTGAGAGCATTGTTGGCGTAACCGCAGTGTCCACACACAAGACGTTGTTATCAAGGTGTTTTTGACATAAAGCAGGGGTGTGACCACAGTGTTAGGCATTGTACCCATTTAGAGAAAGAGTTTGGCTAGAAAATTGTATTAACACACATGACCCCCTACATCTAGTCCTGCAGAGCCAGACTTTTACTCTGATGGGTTGAAAGTTTGAAGGACCCATGGGTGATGTAAAATAAAACGTGGGGGTTAACTAAGACTTGTTAGGTACTTGTTATTCAAACTCAGTTTAAAATCAGTAAGATGGTCTTTATATTTTAAAATTAGAGCTTTTCAGAATGGCTGTGTCTTGTTTACACAGGCTTATAAAGGTTTGCATGTTATATACACCGATCAGCCATAACATTAAAACCACCTCCTTGTTTCTACACACACTGTTCATTTTATCAGCTCCACTTATCATATAGAAGCACTTTGTAGTTCTATGATTACTGACTGTAGTCCATCTGTTTCTCTACATGCTTTGTTAGCCCCCTTTCATGCTGTTCTTCAATGGTCAGGACTCTCCCAGGACCACTACAGATATATACAGCCACTGCAGGTATTATTTAGGTGGTGGATCATTCTCATCACTGCAGTGACAATGACATGGTGGGTGGTGTGTTAGTGTGTGTTGTGCTGGTATGAGTGGATCAGACACAGCAGCACTGCTGGAGTTTTTAAATACCATGTCCACTCACTGTCCACTCTATTAGACACTCCTACCTAGTTGGTCCACCTTGTAGATGTAAAGTCAGAGACGATCGCTCATCTATTGCTGCTGTTTGAGTTGGTCATCATCTAGACCTTCATCAGTGGTCACAAGACGCTGCCCATGGGGTGCTGTTGGCTGGATATTTTTCTGGTTGGTGGACTACTCTCAGTCCAGCAGTCCAGCTATTTGGTCTTCCTCTCTTCATCCTTCATCTGTTTTTGTTTATTTATTATTATTTTATTTTTTTTACCATATTGAGGAAACCTCTCACATCTGTTAACACTGTCATGCTAATGCTAACTGGCTAACTACCTAATATGCATAGCTCTTTTTGCGGCGAACAATATTATATGATTTAGCTGGTAAAATTAACTATGTTACGGTGTGGCGGTATATGAAAAATCCATACCGTATGAGGAATCAAAGATGGTATACCGAATGTACCGTCATACCGTCCAGCCATACTATTAATGATTAATTATTTTTTCTTAGTTGTGAACTAAAGGTTTTAAACATTGTTTCAGCCTTAATCTTGTTGTTTAAGGGCTACAAAGGGATTATTATGTGATTCTAGAATATGTTTTTTTTTTTGTCTAATTGTGAGGTTGTTTGACTGTAATTGAAGCAGCATTTTAGTGGATAATAATAGTTGTGCTACCAGGAAATGCTGAAGAGTACGATTCTAATTCTCCTCCCTGCTCCATCAAGGCCCTAGTCAGGCTGTGCCAGTTATTCTGACTCACTCTTTCTTTATTCACGT
The DNA here is from genome assembly GCF_030014385.1 of Trichomycterus rosablanca. Taxonomy (NCBI): domain Eukaryota; kingdom Metazoa; phylum Chordata; class Actinopteri; order Siluriformes; family Trichomycteridae; genus Trichomycterus; species Trichomycterus rosablanca. The sequence goes on along the minus strand of NC_085997.1, from coordinate 29,323,652 downwards.
CCATGACAACCTCTCTAAAAACACTCTTAGCATCATCCCAGATAAACTAGAAGAATACACAATGTACACATCTTTAGTAACCAAATAATGTTTTTCTTTCATTTGTGTTGTCCATCACCCAACAGCTGCCGACTTGACAAGCAAATGAAACCAACAAACAGCTACTTATGTAATATTATAGGGCAGCCTTACACTCCAGGAGAAGGATACTAACCAGGGCTTATTGAAAGCACACTGGGAAGAGCATGGCACAGCTGCTTAATTTAACTGATAAAAGAACAAAGAACACTACACATTACTTAATAACCAGGTTCATTAATAACAGTTAAGGGTGTCATGATTAGGTGTTAAAGGGGCATCCATGAGAAAAGATGGGTTGTGGCTCACCACTTTGCCAAAATTGGTTAAAGCGTTATTTGTCAGTTCAAAAAGAACATTTCTCAATGCAAAATTGCTAAAAATGTGGGTCTTTCACCATCTACCTTACATAATATTGTAAAAAGATTCAATGATTTAAGAAACCAACTAACACCTTCTATTCAAACTGCTACTTATGTAACATTACAGGGCAGCTTAACACCCCTGGAGAAGGATACTAACCAGGGATTTTACCATTTAGATGATGTTACTGAAAGCGCACTATGTTGAGGTAGAAGAAAAATGTTGAGAGCATAGCACTGCTGCTTATTTTAACTGATAAAAGAGCAAAGAACACTACACATTACTTAATAACCAGGTTCATTAACAACAGTTAAGGATATCATGATTAGGTGTTAAAGGGGTATCCATGGGTTGTGGCTCACCACTTTGCCAAAATTGGTGAAAGCATTGGTGAAAACTGCAAAAATTGTGGGTCTTTCACCATCTACCTTACATAATATTGTAAAAAGATTTAAGAAACCAACTAACACCTATACAAACAGCTACTTATGTAACATTAATGGGCAGCTGATACCTTACACTGGGGGGTTTGAGGTAAAAGAATTGAGAGCATGGCACTGCTGCTTATTTTAACTGATAAAAGAACAAAGAACTTTACACATTACTTAATAACCAGGTAGATTAATAACAGTTAAGGGTATCATGATTAGGTGTTAAAGGGGTATCCATGAGAAAAGATGGTTGTGGCTCACCACTTTGCCAGTTCAAAAAGAAAATTTCTCAATGCAAAATTGCAAAAAATGTGGGTCTTTCACCATCTACCTTACATAATATTGTATAAAGATTTAAAGATTTAAGAAATCAACTAACACCTTTTATTCAAACTGCTGCTTATGTAACATTATATGGCAGCTTAACACCCCTGGAAAAGGATACTAACCAGGGCTTTTACTGTTTAGATTTTGTTACTGAGAATGCACTGGGGGGCAGTTGTCAAAGAAAAGGTACAAGAAAAATGTTGAGAGCATGGCACTGCTGCTTTATTTAACTGTTAAGAGAACAAAATGTCACACATTCCACAATAACCAGGTAAACTGCTAACAGTAATTAGGTGTTAAAGTAGGGTCCACCAAAAAAGATGGGTTGTGGCTCACCACAATGCCAAAAGTGATGAAAGAAATGTCAGTCAGTTCAAAAAGAATATTTTTTAATGCAAAATTGCTAAAAATGTGGGTCTTTCACCATCTACCTTACATAACATTGTAAAAAGATTTTAAGATTTAAGAAACCAACTAACACTCAAACTGCTGCTTATGTAACATTACAGGGCAGCTTAACATCCCTGGAGAAGGATACTAATCAGGGCTTATTGAAAGCACACTGAGAGGGTTGTTGATGTAGAAGACAAATGTTGAGAGCATGGCATTGCTGCTTAATTTAACTGATAAAAGAACAAAGAATGTTATAAATCACTTAATAACCAGGTAGATTAATAACATTTAAGGGTATCATGATTAGGTGTTAAAGTAGGGTCCACCAAAAAAGATGGGTTGTGGCTCACCACTTTGGTGAAAGCATTGTTTGTCAGTTCAAAAAGAACATTTCTCAATGCAAAATTGATAAAAAATGTGTGTCTTTCACCATCTACCTTACTTAATGTTGTAAAAAGATTTAAGAAACCAACTATCACCTTCTGTTCAAACTGCTACTTATGTAACATTATATGGCAGCTTAACACCCCTGGAGAAGGATACTAACCAGGCCTTTTACTGTTAAGATTTTGGGGGGTTTTGAGGTAAAAGAAAAATGTTGAGAGCATGGCACTGCATGTGGCTGACTTTAAAATACATGCCAACTTGCATACTAACTCTTATGAGCACAAATGTGCTGTTTTCGCAACATTTTGGAGTCTTTAATATTTTAATTAAATAAAAGGTAAAAAAAAAAAAGCTAAATATATAAATACTTTTAGCAGTTTGAAACTACACATGATAGCTCTGGGTAAAAGAGGAATGATTCGCTTGTTGGGACTGTTTGAACTTTAGTTCAGTTGATGTGCATGTTGTTGCTCAGCCTAAGTGCTTAGTAAAGTGGTTGGTCTTTAATCGTCTTATGAAGACAGGGAGAGACTCAGATGTACAGATGGACAGGGGAGGTTCGTTTCATCACTTGCGTGCTTTAACACAAAAGAGCCTTGATGCAAGTCTTACTCGAGTTCTGGGTAGAGGATCAAGACTAGTGGCTGGAAGGTTGTGTGGTACAGAACAGGGTTTAACAAGGTTCCACATAGTTCCAGGATCCTGAATAATGTGTTGCAAGCCGTATTCTCTGTATGTCCATGTGGGATTCCTCTGGGTACATCGTTTTCCTCCAAACTCTCAGAAACATAACAGTATTTACATTTACATTTTTGGTAATTAGTCTAAAGGACTTACAGTGCTGTGACAGTATACAGTCTAAGCAGTTGAGCTTTAAATGCCGAACAGTAGCAGACTGGAAGTGGTGGGGCTTAAACCGGCAACCTTCTGATTACTAGTCCAGTACCTTAACCGCTAGGCTACAACTGCTTACAGTAGGTTTGTTTGTTTTGTTTTATTAGGATTTTAACGTCATGTTTTACACTTTGGTTACATTCATGACAGGAACGGTAGTTACTCATTACACAAGGTTCATCAGTTCACAAGGTTATATCAAACACAGTCATGGACAATTTAGTATCTCCAATTCACCTCACTTGCCTGTGGGAGGAAACCGGAGCACCCGGAGTAAACCCACGCAGACACGGGGAGAACATGCAAACTCCACTCAGAAAGGACCCGAACCGCCCCACCTGGGGATCGAAACCAGGACCTTCTTGCTGTGAGGCGTTAGTGCTACCCGCTTACAGTAGGTATGTTACCTTTTGTAAATATTTTAAATCCCCCCCTTCGTGTGAGTGGTTGCATTATACAATGCAATAGACAGGCATTCAGTTTGGAATGTATTTTTGCATTGCACTGAATGTTTCCAGTTAGGCTCCAGACTGTCTGCAACCCTGTTTAGAATAAGGCAGCAAGTAAAGATAAATAAATTATCACATAGTTACAAGTTAAACTGACATTTTGCAGGGATACATACATCTTAATTAAATCATGTATTTAACATGTCGATTTGTGATATTTCTTGATATTTATTAGTAGTATTTTTTTACTTTTTGATTGTCGGGTCTCCATAGGGGGCAGCAGCATCTTCTTATTCATGTTCATTTATCAGGGAAAAGCACTGAAACGGCATGGTATTAATAAAGCATGGCAGAGCATTCCAGCCAATAATTGTAGGCATGCATGCTTACATAACTAAAAATAAATGTATCCATCTGCATTCATAGGCAATCTACTTTTTTAATCTTTCTCCTATCCACTGTGGCATAGTGTTCCTCTCTGATAAGCTAAATGGCTTCTCCGTCAGCACCTGTGTCCCAGACTTGGACTGGTTTCTGTGTATCTTTGTGGAGATTAATGCAAGAAGAAGGACGGACGTCCTTTTTTCCCCACATTGCCACCGCCTAGGATTCTCACTTTTATTGTGTTGGGCGTAATCCTCTGTATAAATAGTTGCACCAACACGTCTGTATGCGATAGGAGGTATAAAAGGAGGCCAAAAGCATACGTTACCATTTTAGCACTGGCTCGAATTCTGCATTCGCATCCGTTGAATTGAATTTAGCCGTGTCTGAGGGAAACTTGTACTGGAATCGCTCGAGCCAGGAAACACCCCTGCTCCTCTGAGCTCTGAATTGCTTGTTGCTAGGCAACGTTGGTTTTCAGGAGAAAGCCTCACAGTTCAGCGATGTCTCAATTACTAATTTTGATGACAGTTCTGAACCGTACAATCTGCACTGATTAGCAGTCATTGTACTTGCACACTATCATTTCGTTACAGAAAACACTGTTGCATTTAGTAAAATTGCACCTATAGTAATTTTACATAACTTCCAGGGATGTCTGATTTAAATCAGGTTAATACTGATTACACACATATGTAGAAGATTTTTTAAGGTCAGGCGCTGATGTCAGTTAAGAAAGCCTGGCTACCAATTAGCAATTTAATTCAACTAAAAGGTGTTTAATAGGGTTGAGGTCAAGGATCCGTGCAGGCCTCCGCAGTTCTTCCACTTCAGCTCTATCCAACCATGTCTTAATGGATTTCGCTTTGTGCATCAGGCACAAGCATTCTGAGACAGTAAAAGGCCTTTCACACACTGCTGGAAGCATATATTTAAATATGAGGTCAAGTTCAAGAGGCACTTTTGTCATTTCTGCAGTATACAAGTACATTCCTTAAGGACCAGGGTGCAACACAGAACACAAGTGCAAAAATACAATATGAACAGGGCTGCAAAAAGGAGTGTTAAATGCAGTGGAACCTCGATTTAACGGACTAAAAGGCGGGAGCACTGGTCCGTAAAATGCGATTGTTTGAAACAGTGAAGGGGGTGCGAAGTATATGAAAATACAGCACTAAGATCCACAAAAGTGGTAAACATGAACATATAATAAACAGTAAAATGAACTATGTAGATAGCTAAATTGGTGTACTGTACTATTGGAGAGAAATTTCATTTACCTTGTGTAGTGGAGGAAATTTTATATATTTATTTTTGGCTGTGATCGTGTAGTGTGGGCTCAGTATTTATTATTTTGGGTCTGAAGCATTGCTGGTGGCTACTGGAGCAGTGCTGGTGCATAATTAAGCACTAGAACTTTTAGATTAAAGATTAAGCATAAAACACAGACAAAAAGGCAAGAACAAAGTGAGCCTCCTGACAAAACAAATCCTCTTACTCATGTAAACAGAGAGAAATGCGCTGGCTAACGGACAGTTATTGAACTACTGGTGTCCATGCTTCTTATGGGAGTTTTAAACAATCGGACGTTCGGTTTTCCAAATTTTGTCCGTTAAATGGAGGTTCCACTGTACACGGACTTACGATAAATACATGTGACATTTTCAGGACCTTAAAAATGAAGAGAACAGGACAAACGACAAGTGTGGTGATTGGCCAATACACACTACTAAATAATGTATAGTGAAGCAAAAAATCCAATATATTTTGATATATAAACAGCAGTGTAGGTTTGTATAGCAGCAAAAGACCCGCAGTCTTTTGTTTCTGTAGATTATATTCTGTATTATTAAAAATCTAGTGATGATTCAAAGTATAAAGGAGGATGTGCGTAGCCTATATGCAAACACTACACTATTATACACTGATCAGCCATAACATTAAAACCACCTCCTTGTTTCTACACTCACTGTCCATTTTATCAGCTCCATTTACCATATAGAAGCACTTTGTAGTTCTACAATTAGTGACTGTAGTCCATCTGTTTCTCTACATATCTTTTAGCCTGCCTTCACCCTGTACGTCAATGTGGTCAGGACCCCCACAGGACCACCACAGAGCAGGTATTGTTTAGGTGGTGGATCATTCTCAGCTCTGCAGTGACACTGACATGGTGGTGGTGTGTTAGTGTGTGTTGTGCTGGTATGAGTGGATCAGACACAGCAGTGCTGCTGGAGTTTTTAAATACCGTGTCCACTCACTGTCCACTCTATTAGACACTAGACACTATTAGTCAGAGACGATCGCTCATCTATTGCTCCTGTTTGAGTTGGTCATCTTCTAACGGGGCGCTGTTGGCTGGATATTTTTGGTTGGTGGACTATTCTCAGTCCAGCAGTGACGGTGAGGTGTTTAAAAACTCCATCAGTGCTGCTGTGTCTGATCCACTCATACCAGCACAACCCACACTAACACACCACCACCATGTCAGTGTCACTGCAGTGCTGAGAATGATCCACCACCTAAATAATACCTACTCTGTAGTGGTCCTGGGAGTCCTGACCATTGAAGAACAGCATGAAAGGGGGCTAACAAAGCATACAGAGAAACAGAAGGACTACACTCAGTAATTGTAGAACTACAAAGTGCTCCTATATGGTAAGTGGAGCTGATAAAATGGACAGAGTGTAGAATCAAAGTGGTGGTTTTGATGTTATGGCTGATTGGTGTGTGTATATAAGGGTCTTGAGCATCTGTGGACTTTGGTATCTGTGGGGGTCTTGGAATAAATCCTTCTGGATACGGAGGGCTGACTGTACTTTAGGCCATATAGAGTATAATGTATTTGTAGACATGTTTATTGAATTCCCTTATTGAACTTTTTTTTTTTTAATTCCTCATTTTGCTAGATGAATACAAAGACTTTCCCCAAACCCTGAAGAAGACGGTTGTCTAGAATTTTGTTGTATGATGTAACACTATGATTTGTTTTCACTGCATCTGGAACTGTCTTAAATGGAAAAACAGCCCCAGTATATTATTCGATTTCCACCAGGCTTCACAGTTGGCGGTGCTCTATTACTGACCTGACATACACTGAACTCACATCCCTCTGTCAGACAGCCAGACAAGTGAAAGCAAAGTAAAAAATTCTTCAGGATGTAATTCTATGTTGTAACATTTTGATTTCTCATCTCTGAATCTGTGAGATTTTGCTTAAACCATTAACAGAAACCCGAGCATTATTTTCCTCAGACAGCTGACAGTGGAAATGATGGTTACATCACTTAAGTCAATATCTGGTGTAGCATATGGTAATCATAGGCTTGTGTGACTCTCCTCAGGTTTTAACATATAATAATGCTTCCCATAAAGAAACCATAATTCTTACACAAAAGAAATCCTTACACAAGACAACCTAAGACCAGTTTTAACTAGGGCTGGCTCGATACCACTTTTTTATGTCCGATACCGCAAATTGAGTATCTTCCGATACCAATCCGATACTGTCATTTCTCCTCTCAAACAACTAAGCAGTAATAATACATGTCTCAATGCACCATGGTTAAACTAACTATCTAAATAACAATGCTCAGACTGTGAAACAAATATTCTAAAGGAATCAATACAGAACCTACAACATCACACTTTTGCAAAACTGCTGTTTTTATTTTAACTTTTACACAGAACATTTAGCAGCATTTTGGCTTGTTTAACAGCACCATACAAACATTTAAAACAGGTGACACATCTCGCCTTACGGTGTATAATCCAAAGTGTCTACAATTGGTAGATGTGGATGTCAATCAAACGCGATGGACCAATTAGAATTGGCGCAGAGTTGAGATATTCCGTTAAAGTTCTGTCACGTTTTTAGATTATTAAACCCTGCTGGATTTTGAAGAGGACATCTGTGGCTAAACGGGAAACTGTGTAGTTTGGTTTATTTCATAACACTAATGGATTTAATCGTTGAGGATGTGAGAGATCTCCAAGCCAGGACAAGATAGGTTTCCTTTATTTCAGGTGAGCGATTTATCATTTATAAAGCGATTTTTATTGTGTTTAAAGTGTTTTTAGATGTGGCAGTAGTAGATGATTTTATTGTGTTTAAACAGTGTTTTTAGATGAGGCAGTAGTAGATGATTTTTATTGTGTTTAAACAGTGTTTTTAGATGAAGCAGTAGTAGATGATTTTTACTGTGTTTAAACAGTGTTTTTAGATGTGGCGGTAGTAGATGATTTTTATTGTGTTTAAACAGTGTTTTTAGATGTGGCAGTAGTAGATTATTTTTATTGTGTTTAAACAGTGTTTTTAGATGTGGCAGTAGTAGATGATTTTTATTGTGTTGAGGCAGTAGTAGATGATTTTTACTGTGTTTAAACAGTGTTTTTAGATGTGGCGGTAGTAGATGATTTTTATTGTGTTTAAACAGTGTTTTTAGATGTGGCAGTAGTAGATGATTTTTATTGTGTTTAAACAGTGTTTTTAGATGTGGCAGTAGTAGATGATTTTTATTGTGTTTAAACAGTGTTTTTAGATGTGGCAGTAGTAGATGATTGTTTAAAATGCTAAAAGTTTAAGTAGATCAGTGTGTTTTAATTTCTGAATGGCTGTTGCAGATGAGTTGTAGATCAGTGGCACATGTTAATGATGTCATCAAGATGCACCTTGTGACGGCAGTTGCCGAGTGAGCTGGCAATAATCGGCACTCTGTTGGAATGTATCTTCGTGTGTTATTTGCTTTACACACAAACAATGGCCTTATTTACATTGTTATTTACATTAAGTGTTATTTACATTGTGTTACTTACGTTAAGTGTTACTTACATTAAGTGTTATTTACATTGTGTTATTTACATTAAGTGTTATTTACATTGTGTTACTTACGTTAAGTGTTATTTACATTGTGTTATTTACATTAAGTGTTATTTACATTGTGTTACTTACGTTGTGTCATTTACATTAAGCAGCAGTATCGGATCGGATTACACGTTTTTTTCCCTTCCGATATCTGATCCAGTGATTTGGACCAATATCAGACCGATAACGATACAGAGTATATCCGATATCCGGTTTCCTCCCACAGTCCAAAGACATGCAAGTGAGGTGAATTGGAGATACAAAATTGTTCATGACTGTGTTTGACATTAAACTTGTGAACTGATGAAACTTGTGTAATGAGTATCTACCGTTCCTGTCATAAATGTAACCAATGTGTGTAGAACATAACTGTAAAATCCTAATAAATAAATAAGTATACAGTTTGAGCAATTGAGAGTTAAGAGCCTTGCCCAGGGGCCCAACAGTGGCAACTTGGCAGTGGTGAGGCTTGAACCTGCAACCTTCTGGTTACTAGTCTGGTCCCCTAACCACTGAGCCACCACTGTCCCACACCCTACCTTCTTTCTAGACTCAAACATAATAACGATTACCATAAAATGACATAAATGTGTTAACCATAGTGTTAGAATCCAAACAAACAATCCTCAGAATCAGTTTGGAACTTGGTAGTGTGTGTTGCCACTTAGGACAGACAAGACTTTGTGCTACACACTTTGATGAGCTCGCGAGTTCTATTGCTGTACAGCTAAGGTCTGGCGAAGCTGTAGAACTTTTGATTGTCAGTTTGATGTTGGAAAGGTGGCAACCTATGTCTGCGCCAGATTAAAATGTACAAGTTCTTTGGTACAACCAGTTCTTCTACCAGTGTTTTTCTAAGATGACTAATCAGCTGTGTTCTTTATTTTATACATTTATTAGTAGTAACAAACAATGTATTATACAAAAACATATTAACCTCATCCTCCTGTTGTATAAGAATCTAAAGAAGAAATATGTCTGGGTGTCAGTCTACACTGGTAGGAGTATAGGAGTGAGATTTTCTGTGGATAAGGTTCAAGCATTTCCTCAGCTCCAGCTGCCTACATGGGTCAGAGTTTCCTTGTGTTGTCTGCTGTTATGTCTTTAAAATAAATCTCAGGCAAACCCCACTGTCTGTTTGGTAAATCTGAGATTTGCCCTATGAACACCACCATAAAAATCCTTTTTTTCCCCTCATCGTTTTGGAACAGTTATTCCTCTTAACCTGTAGCAGATCTTGACTCACAGAGATTCCTTCTGGGGGAAGGATTGTATTGTTGTTCCGCTTTGGATACCCTGATTGAGACCCCAGGCGTACACTCCCTCAGATGTGTGCAGTCCACCAGACCCCTTCCTTACTCGCCTATACTTTGCTGGGTTCGAGTCACACACTGACCTCAGCGGTCCTCCACTTCTGTACAGGCACCTCGTGCTACTAGTGTCGAAGACCCCACCCACTTTCCAGTCCAGTTTTTTCCCACCCAGCAGAATCAGTTAATTGTTCGATGGATGGATAAATTAGGCAGCAAGTGAACATTTTATCCTCAAAGATGATGTTAGAAGCAGGAAAAATGGGCAAGCGTAAGGATTTGAGCGAGTCTGACAAGGGCCAAATTGTGATGGCTAGACGACTGGGTCAGAGCATCTCCAAAACAGCAGCTCTTCTGGGGTGTTCCCGGTCTGCAGTGGTCAGTATCTATCAAAAGTGATCCAAAGAAGGAACAGTGGTAAACCGGCGACAGGGTCATGGGCGGCCAAGGCTCATTGATGCACGTGGGGAGCGAAGGCTGGCCCGTGTGGTCCGATCCAACAGACGAGCTACTGTAGCTCAAATTGCTGAAAAAGTTAATGCTGGTTCTGATAGAAAGGTGTCAGATTAAGGGGGACCAACACAATATTAAGAAGGTGGTCATAATGTGCCTGATCAGTGTATATGACTGTCGCCTCACCGTGAGAAGGTCCTGGGTTTAATTAAGTGGAATGGTCCCGGTCCTTGCTGTGTGGATTTTGCATGTTCTCCCCATGTCTGTGTGCGTTTCCTCCAGGAGCTCTGGTTTCAGTCCAAAGACATTTAGGTGAGGATTGAATTGGAGATACAAAATTGTCCATGACTGTTTGACATTAAAGACTTAAACTGATAAATCTTGTAGCCAGTAACTATCTGTCCTGTCATGAACGTAACCAAAGTGTAAAACATGACGTTAAAATCCTAATAAATAAATACATCTTATATAATTTCTTCTGGATTGATTGTATTTACATTCTGCAATTATATTTTATTACTTTTTATAATTTTTATCTATTAAAATTGGTAGCATTTCTAGATGTGCTGTGTTTAATGAGCTCTCATTTATCTGTACAGCATGCACTGGTACCCTGAAAGGCAATTATTATATTATTATTACTATTATTAATACAATCATATAACGAGGCTCTGACTCTCTTTAATTGGAAAGGACTGTGTGTTCCTGTGGTTGGAAGAACTTTACCCTCACTGTCTACATTGGCCCGTGCTTTTTAGATAAATGACTTCACTTTTGAAGTCTCGGTTGGGGAGTTGAGTCATGACTTTCAGAAGAGCTTATGGTTCTTTCTGTTGAAGTGTATTGCATTAGCCTTTTGCAGTGGCTGTGAAAGCTGAGTTCCCTGATGGAGCAGCTCTAAACCTACCGTACAAAACCCCTGTCCTTTCTGCAGCATGGAAAGAGGTCAGGACTTCTCCATGAATTCATTTCAACAGTGTGAAAATGAAAACTACCAATAAAAAAGCTTTGCAGCAAGAATGCTGACTGTTTTGTCCAATATATCATAAACTAAAAAAAAAAATCTGCCTAAAGCTCTTAATGTGACAGCTGCAAAAGCTCATTGGCTCCAGTAAGTGCTGTGCTTGGATTTCCTAAACTGTTTTATAGTTTAAGATTTAGGATTAAGAGGTTAAGATTTTTAAGAGTTTTCAAGGCACAGTATTACACAGGTATACATTATGGGATGTTGCCCAGAGGTCTCAAATCCCGTTTTAAGGTTCTTGTTCAATTTAATACTGTATTTTTACCCTACAGCATCTGTCTGTCTGTCTGTCTGTCTGTCTGTCTGTCTGTCTGTCTGTCTGTTCATCTATCTATCTATCTATCTATCTATCTATCTATCTATCTATCTATCTATCTATCTATCTATCTACCTGTCTGTCTGTCTGTCTGTCTGTCTGTTCATCTATCTATCTGTCTGTCTGTCCGTCCGTCCGTCCATCCATCCATCTCTGTCTGTCTGTCTGTCTGTGTGTGTACAGATTATAATTTTGTAGCTTATATTCATGTTCTGATCTGATACAAAGTATGTTTGTTCAGAGCTGTTTGGTGTGTTCCAGACTGCATATCATTGTATACTGCATGCATTCTTCTATGTACTGTAGAGTCTAAAGTTTTATCATGATTTAATAAGGAATGCTAGGTGGTAAATAGGAAGTTATTTAGAAGTCGACTTGTGTTTCAAAGTAGTCCTGAATGAAGGCAACTTCTTATAAATACAAGCTGAGGTTAATGAGTTAAATTAAGGGTTAAAGTTTTTAACCTGCTTTCACCCTGTTCTTCAATGGTCAGGACCCCCACAGTACCACCACAGAGCAGGTATTATTTAGGTGGTGGATCATTCTCAGCACTGCAGTGACAATGACATGGTGGTGGTGTGTTAGTGTGTGTTGTGCTGGTATGAGTGGATCAGACACAGCAGCGCTGCTGGAGTTTTTAAATACCATGTCCACTCACTGTCCACTCTATTAGACACTCCTACCTAGTTGGTCCACCTTGTAGATGTAAAGTCAGAGACGATCGCTCATCTATTGCTGCTGTTTGAGTTGGTCATCTTCTAGACCTTCATCAGTGGTCACAGGATGCAGTGGGCTGATTATTTTTGACTATTCTCACTCCAGCAGGGACATTGAGGTGTTTAAAAATTCCAGAAGCACTGCTGTGTCTTATCCGCTCATACCAGCACAACACACACTAACACACCACCATCATGTCAGTGTCACTGTAGTGCTGAGAATGACCCACCACCCAAATAATACCTGCTCTGTGTTGGTCCTGACCATTGAAGAACAGGGTGGAAGCAGGTTAAAAAAACATATGCAGAGAAACAGATGGACTACAGTCAGTAATTGTGGAACTACAAAGTGCTTCTATATGGTAAGTGGAGCTGATAAAATGGACCGTGAGTGTAGAAGCAAAGGAGGTGGTTTTAATATTATGGCTGATCAGTGATTATATATGTATATAATTCTAAAATTCTGGCTCCAAGCCCACTTGGCTATTCTGTCAGGTTCACTCCATTTTTACATCTATTAAATGTACTGGAATTTACTTGTCTGATGGTTGCACTGAACTGTATTCTGCTCTAATTCCGACTGATATGTTTGTTTTCTTCAGACTTTTAGCCAACATTGTTAATGTACCAGTGATTGTTTATCTGGCTTCTTCTGCTTTACCTCAGTATGATTTTAGTGCTCATATACGATAAATCCATGATTATTCATAAATATCTTGTCTGATTTTATATAACATATAAGAACTTTTTTATTGGATGTCTTTAGTTGCAGCACTAAATCAATGAAGCCTCCAAGACCACAAATCCTAACTTACAACCAAAGATTTTATGATGATGGATTTTGGCTCTGAAAACTGGGCCGAACGTCAAAGTGTAACGCCGGCTTGATACATTATAAGTTCACAGAACTGAGAGTGAGATTATATAGTGGTAAGAAATAGCTTAGTTTCACAGACCTCACGTTTCTCTCCAAACGTTGTAATGCTTTAACTTTTTTACTCTAATACCTTGTCTTTTCCAACTGATAGACGGCTGATCTTTTTAGAAGTGAAGTATTGACTAGCGTGAGTCATGTCTTCTGTTTGATTCCTCTCCACCACTCTGGAAACGGTAGCAGCAGATGACAATCTTCTTGGCATGTTGTAAAACCGAGCTGGTGTGTACATTTTGACTCTTCTAGTGCTGGGACTGCTCTTTAATGATTGATTTTACTAGGTTAGGACCCAAAAGATAGATTTTATAAGATAAGCCTGGATGGAGGCAATTAGAGGAGTTATTACAAAGCCTGAAGACCCACACAGAAGACGGGATGTTCTGGGGAGTCAATGATCGACTTTATGGCACTTAATAATGAGAGAGAGAGAGAATTTATTTTTCATATATACATATACAGATGTACAGTACAATGAAATTCTTCCTTTGCATATCCCAGCTTGTTTAGAAGCTGGGGTCAGAGCGCAGGGTCAGCCATCGTACGGCGCCCCTGGAGCAGACAGTGTTAAGGGCCTTGCTCAAGGACCCAACAGTGGCTGCAAAGCAGAGCCTGGATTTGATAATAACCATAATCATAGACAGTTTACTTTATTTTTACCATTTTTCCCTTTTTCTCCCAATTTTGTCCCGTAGCCAATTAGTCTTCCCCTGGGGACCAAGAAGGGGTCTCTCTGATGCGTGCACAGTCCACAACCTCTTCTTATTTATCAATACTTAGGTGGATTCGCACATGGGGACAGTCTTGCACACGGAGTCACACACTGATCTCTGCATTCCACCACTTCTGCATAAGCATCTTGGGCTACTAACCAGGGTCCTTACACAATGTTGAAGACCCCACTCCCTTTTTAGTCCAGTCTTTTCCCACCCAGCAGACTAGTGGCCAATTTCTTTCTGCTGCAGGCATTTCTTACTGTACCTGCTAGGGGCACCCAGCCAACCAGTAGCTAAGCTGAGTTTCGAACCCGGGGAGTTACGAATCCCAATGCTGGTGCACTAGTGGAGCATCCTAATGTTGCTTAGCCTCAGCCCATTGGTTTGAATGGGCACCTCAGGCTACTAACCAGGGTCCACCACTGGTACACTGCGTTTTTAGTCCAGTCTGTTCCCACCCGTCAGCTAGTGGCCAATTTTGTCTGCTGCAGGCACTGCCAATTGTACCCGCTTTGGGTGCCCAGCTGACCAGTAGCAGAGCTGAGACTCAGACCCGGGGAGTTAGGAATCCCAATGCTGGTGCATTTAAGGGATTATCCTGATGTACCACCTGGGCGCCTAGGAAAAAAATTGTGTTTGTGAGCTGACATGCTAGCGGGTTGCGTTGCCTCAGCCCATTGGTTTGAATAGACACCTTTTCCCACCCAGCAGACTAGTGGCCAATTTCATCTGCTGCAGACACTGCCAATTTTACCCGCTTGGGGTGCCCAGCCAACCAGTAGCAAAGCTGAGATTCTAACCCACGGAGTTAAGAATCCCAGTGCTGGTGAACTAAGAGATTATCCTGAGGTACCACCTAGTCGCCAAAGAAAAAAAAAGTGTTTCGTCTCTCTTTTTGTTAGCTGGCATGCTAGTGGGTTGCGTAGCCTCAGCCCATTGCTTTAAATGGGCACCTCAGGCTACTAACCAGGGTCCACTGGTCCATTGCTTTTTTAGTCCAGTCTTTTCCCACTAAGCAGCTAAAGGCCAGTTTTGTCTGCTGCAGGCACTGCCAACTGTGTCTGCTAGGGGCTGCCCAGCCCACCTGTGGCAAAGTTAAGATTTAAAACCCGGGTAGTTAAGAAGACTAGCTGCAGGCACTGCCAATTGTGCCTGCTAGGGGGCGTCCAGACGACTGGTAGCAAAGCTTAGATTCAAACCTGGGTAGAATACCAGCGCACTTTGGTGCACTTGTGGAATATCCTGATGTACCACCTGGGCATCTAGTAAAAAAATGGTGTTTTGTTAGTTGACATGCTAGCGGGTTGTGTAGCCTCAGCCCATAGGTTTGAATGGGCACCTCAGGCTACTAACCAGGGTCCACCACTGGTCCATCGCTTATTTAGTCCAGTCCTTTGCCACCTAGCAGACTAGTTGTGCCAAAGGAAAAAAATGGTTTTGTTAGCTGGCATTCTAGCAGGTTGTGTAGCCTCAGCACACTGGTTCGAATGGCCTGAGGCTAACTCTGTTAGCATAGTAAGCTAACACTGTGGCGGTAGGCAGGGACAGCTGATGACGTAATTGCTGTCCAAGTAGTGTGCCTAAATAATCTGCCTTCTACAGTTCAATGTCAGTTAAAACCCTCTCTACTAGGTAGGCAGTGGGCAGCAAGGCAGCTCACTAGGTTTTCAGACACACCCCAAGTCTTTATGGACCTTGTAGGGGTGTCCATTTACTTTTAACCACTTGCTATACTTATATTCTTAAACAGTATCTGTCAGTATTAATCTGATACTGACAGACCCACAGTCACAAAGCTGATAATCGACTGTCAGGAATACTTAAATTGCTTATCTCACTAGCTAATGGAAGGATCTTAGCGAAGAGTCTCACTCATGCTGATCTTCTGCTCTGGTTTTTTAACCTCGTTAGAGCATCGAGGGAAAGAGAAAGGAGAAGAAAAAGACCCCCATCAGAGAATGTGGTTATACTGCGTGGGGTGCTGATGAGGTTTTGATGCTGCTGTCAGCTGTGATCAGATTCCACCTACACTCTGTTAGTGATGGAAGAGCCGTAAGGGGCGGCGGCGGTCACGTGAGGGAGCCTGGCAGTGTCGGATGTGCTGGAAGGAGGAGGTGGGGAGACAGTCAGGCTACTGACAGAACACATCTGTGGATGTACTGATGATGGCAGAGAACATATCGGAAGATATTAGCCTTTCAAAACAGCCCAGTGTGTATCAGCTTGTGTCAGTGTTAGATATTTAAATTTATAATCACAGAAAATTCCAGAAATGTAGCAGATTGTGTAAAAGGGTGCACATATTCATGTCTGAAGGTGTTTTCCCTAATCGCATTTCGATTTCTCTACTGCTGCTTCCCCACCAATCCTGACCGAGAAGAACCATGACTAACACCCATACTCTCCAACATGTGTGCAGTAGCTGACTGCTTCTTTTTACCTTCATGATGCAGGTATATCGTATGGAGAGTCATGCACTGATGCAATTACGACCTTTGCTGGCTGATCGATGCAGATCGGTTATGAGGAATCCCCTCCGGCAATACAACCCATTGGACAATGTAGGCTGCTGGCCTAAAGGTAGCAGAGCTGAGATTCGAACTTGTGAGTTTGAGATCTCAGCTCTGGTGTGCTGTGGTGTTTTACCGCTGCGCCACTCGAGTGGTCATATCTAAGGACATTTATATAGGCCGTCTATAGGCCAGTTCATAAATACACTGCCTGGCCAAAAAAAAGGTCACCACCTGGATTTAACTAAGCAGATAGGTAAGAGCCTCCCATTGGATAATTACTGCATGGGTGATTATGTTTCAGCTGGCAACAAGTTATTTAACCCTAACTGATGCAGTGAGTAGCTTCTCATTTGTTAAACAACCATGTCAAAAGACGCAGAGGTTGCTGCAGTTGGTCAGGTCTAGGTTCAGCAACATTATGTGCCCAAAGAATGAGGTCAGCTGACTACCTGAATATACTGAACGACCAGGTTATTCCATCAATGGATTTTTTCTTCCCTGATGGCACGGGCATATTCCAAGATGACAATGCCAGTATTCATTGTGAAAGAGTGGTTCAGGGAGCATGAGATTGGCCACCACAGAGTCCAGACCTGAACCCCATTGAGAATCTTTGGGATGTGCTGGAGAAGACTTTGCGCAGTGGTCCAAATCTCCCATCATCAATACAAGATCTTGGGAAAAAATTAATGCAACTCTGGACAGAAATAAATGTTGTGACATTGCAGAATCATGGTGGGTAGCACTGTCGCCTCACAGCAAAAAGGTCCTGGGTTCGGTCCCCAGGTGGGGCGGTCCGGGTCCTTTCTGTGTGGAGTTTGCATGTTCTCCCTGTGTATGCTTGGATTTACTCCGGGTGTCCTCCCACAGTCCAAAGACATGCAAGTGAGGTGAACTGGAGATACAAAATTGTCCAAGACTGTGTTTGATATAAACTTATAAACTGATAAATCTTGTGTAATGAGTAACTTCCGTTTCTGTCATGAATGTAACCAAAGTGTAAAACATGATGTTAAAATCCTAATAAACAAACAAAATCTCTGCTCTTCTCTTATTGGTGGATTTTAGAAGAGTCTTGTAGCGTCACAGTGAGCTTTTAGCCCAAGGTTTCTGACACTGGTAGAACTTTTTTCTTAGATGTTTTTGAACACTAAAATGTTACATCCGTATCTCATCAGATCTTTTAATCTACTTCTGTGGCGACCTCCTAAATGTATGAGCAGCCGAAAAAACTTGTTTTATCTTATATCAGCATGTGTTGACTAGCACAACATGAATCTCATACATGGTAAGGTTTAATTTACCAAGATAACAAAAGAACACTGCGAATTTAATTAAGCAGTTAAATTAAGCATTAAATCATTGGACTTCATCACAGACTGGACTGAATAATGAAGAACTGAATAATGAATTGCGTAAATCCTATTTATTTAAAGTATCCTCCGGGCCACCCGTGTTCTCCCCGTGTCTGCGTGGGTTTCCTTTTGACTTGGAAGTCAAAGACTTGACTTGACTGATACTACCTAAATACACAAGGCAGTACATTCAATTATACTTTGGGTCAATTAGGACCAACCCGTTTACCCTCTACTTGTTTTTGCGAGGTGAGGGAGTGCAAAGACAGTAAAAAACATATAAACTATTTATTTACATTGTACATTAGTAGAATTTAGCTTTTCTGTAAAGTGACTTACAATTATGACTACATTTTGAGCAATTGAAGATTAAGGGCCTTGCTCAGGGGTCCAACAGTGTCAACCTGGCAGTGGCAAGCCGTAGCCTAGTGGTACTGGACTAGTAATCAGAAAATTGCTGGTTCAAGCCCCACCACTGCCAGGCTTCTGCTGTTGGGCCATTGAGCCAAGGCCCTTAACCTTCAGTTGCTTAGACTGTATACTGTAACTACAATGTAAGTCGCTTTGGATAAAGGCGTCTGCTAAATGCTGAAAATGTACATGTAAATGGTATGGCTTGATCTTGCAACTTAGACACCGACTAAAAATGAGGATTTAATCCTGGACCTCTGGAATCGGCAATGTTTTTTGTAAATGTCTAGGGCTACAATGAAACACAGTGAAAGCCATTGTGTTTATGTGTAGAAAATTCAGAATAGTGGCGAACCTTCCCAAAAGTTACTTTTTTTGGACCTTTTCCAAAAGCATGAATGACTTATTCAGAAAGTCACAAAAGAACTCCAGGCCTTTGATTGCCTTAACCAAGCTGTTTAGGAAGAGACTAGGTGACGATGGTATTCACTGAAAATGCTGCACAGCAAAGCACCACCGCTGATTCTTTGCTCATGATCCTTTTTTGAGGTTTATTGGTGCATGCAGAATTATAGGCTTAACTTACAGCATTATCAATCTGCACTAAACGTATCAACTCATCTTGCTGAGGATGCAATACAGCATGGAGATCAGCGAGGCCGATCAGCAGTTAGCAGGTTGTAATTAGTTCTTTCCCCGACTGCTGAAGTGAGAAACATTCTGTCTTGTTACATTATTCATGAAGAATACATTACAGTCTTAGCTGTTCCAAGCATGCAGGGGAGTCTGACTTAGGCATCTGTAACATTCTGACATATTCAGGTCTTGAGGTTTGAAGTTGGGTGTTTTTAACTTGTGCTTGTGAGGTTTTATTTTCTTATGTGCTTGTGATGAAGGCAGAGTTTAGGAAACTGGATTCTCAAGACGGCACAAAACAACTGAAAAAATCCACCAACATTTAGCTCTGTTGCATCCTTTCCTATATACAGTATATGGGTATATATATACAGTGTATCACAAAAGTGAGTACACCCCTCACATTTCTGCAGATATTTAAGTATATCTTTTCATGGGACAACACTGACAAAATGACACTTTGACACTATGAAAAGTAGTCTGTGTGCAGCTTATATAACAGTGTAAATTTATTCTTCCCTCAAAATAACTCAATATACAGCCATTAATGTCTAAACCACCGGCAACAAAAGTGAGTACACCCCTAAGAGACTACACCCCTAAATGTCCAAATTGAGCACTGCTTGTCATTTTCCCTCCAAAATGTCATGCGACTCGTTAGTGTTACTAGGTCTCAGGTGTGCATAGGGAGCAGGTGTGTTCAATTTAGTAGTACAGCTCTCACACTCTCTCATACTGGTCACTGAAAGTTCCAACATGGCACCTTATGGCAAAGAACTCTCTGAGGATCTTAAAAGACGAATTGTTGCGCTACATGAAGATGGCCAAGGCTACAAGAAGATTGCCAACAGCCTGAAACTGAGCTGCAGCACAGTGGCCAAGATCATCCAGCGTTTTAAAAGAGCAGGGTCCACTCAGAACAGACCTCGCGTTGGTCGTCCAAAGAAGCTGAGTGCACGTGCTCAGCGTCACATCCAACTACTGTCTTTGAAAGATAGGCGCAGGAGTGCTGTCAGCATTCCAGGATTACTGGAACCATGTCCTATGGTCTGATGAGACCAAGATTAATTTGTTTGGTTCAGATGGTCTTAAGCATGTGTGGCGGCAATCAGGTGAGGAGTACAAAGATAAGTGTGTCATGCCTACAGTCAAGCATGGTGGTGGGAATGCCATGGTCTGGGGCTGCATGAGTGCAGCAGGTGTTGGGGAGTTACATTTCATTGAGGGACACATGAACTCCAATATGTACTGTGAAATACTGAAGCAGAGCATGATCCCCTCCCTCTGGAAACTGGGTCGCAGGGCAGTGTTCCAGCATGATAATGACCCCAAACACACCTCTAAGACGACCACTGCTTTATTGAAGAGGCTGAGGGTAAAGGTGATGGACTGGCCAAGCATGTCTCCAGACCTAAACCCAATAGAACATCTTTGGGGCATCCTCAAGCGGAAGGTGGAGGAGCGCAAAGTCTCGAATATCCGCCAGCTCCGTGATGTCGTCATGGAGGAGTGGAAAAGCATTCCAGTGGCAACCTGTGAAGCTCTGGTAAACTCCATGCCCAGGAGAGTTAAGGCAGTTCTGGGAAATAATGGTGGCCACACAAAATATTGACACTTCAGGAACTTTCACTAAGGGGTGTACTCACTTTTGTTGCCGGTGGTTTAGACATTAATGGCTGTATATTGAGTTATTTTGAGGGAAGAATAAATTTACACTGTTATATAAGCTGCACACAGACTACTTTTCATTGTGTCAAAGTGTCATTTTGTCAGTGTTGTCCCATGAAAAGATATACTTAAATATCTGCAGAAATGTGAGGGGTGTACTCACTTTTGTGATACACTGTATATATATATATATATTATTGTTTTCCTATGCTTTTTAATTAGTGGAGAGAACTTATAAGCAGTAATAATTAGGAGAGGTTTAGTGTTTCTATAAGCTTTTTAGACTCTCTCGGAAAATCTATCTTTCCATCCATCCATCCATCTATCTACACTATACTGCCAAAAGTATTCATTTACCCATCCAAATAATTGAATTCAGGTGTTCTTTATTGTTTTCTTATGCTTTTTAATTAGTGGAGAGAACTTATAAGCAGTAATAATTAGGAGAGGTTTAGTGTTTCTATAAGCTTTTTAGACTCTCTCGGAAAATCTATCTATCCATCCATCCATCCATCTATCTACACTATACTGCCAAAAGTATTCATTTACCCATCCAAATAATTGAATTCAGGTGTTCCAATCACTTCCATGGCCACGCCTCCAGATTAGCTCAAAAACAGTGTGTAGAGAGCTTCATGGAATGCGTATCCATGGCCAAGCAGCTGCATCCAAGCCTTATATCACCAAGTGCAATGCAAAGCGTCGGATGCAGTGGTGTAAAGCATGCCGCCACTGGACTCTAGAGCAGTGGAGACGTGTTCTTTAGAGTGACGAATCACGCTTCTCCGTCTGGCAATCCGATGGACGAGTCTGGGTTTGACGGTTGCCAGGAGAACGGTACTTGTCTGACTGCATTGTGCCAAGTGTAAAGTTTGGTGGAGGGGGGATTATGGTGTGGGGTTGTTTTACAGGAGTTGGGCTCGGCCCCTTAGTTTCAGTGAAAGGAACTCTTAATGCTTCTGCATACCAAGAGATTTTGGATAATTCCATGCTCCCAACTTTGTGGGAACAGTTTGGGGATGGCCCCTTCCTGTTCCAACATGACTGAGCATTGTGCACAAAGCAAGGACCATAAAGACATGGATGAGCGAGTTTGGTGTGTAAGAACTTGACTGGCCTGCACAGAGTCCTGACCTCAACCCGATAGAACACCTTTGGGATGAATTAGAGAGAGACTGTGAGCCAGGCCTTCCCGTCCAACATCAGTGTCTGACCTCACAAATGCGCTTCTGGAAGAATGGTCAAAAAATTCCCATAAACACACTCCTAAACCTTGTGGAAAGCCTTCCCAGAAGAGTTGAAGCTGTTATAGCTGCAACGGGTGGGCCGACATCATTTAAACCCTATGGATTAAGAATGGGACGGCACTCAAGATCATATGCATGTGAAGGCAGACGAGCGAATACTTTTGGCAATATAGTGTATCTATCCATCTATCTATCTATCTATCTAAACCATCCTTTAGAGACCATTGATGCATAAAGTGAATTGCTAGAGTTAAAAACCCCTCTTTACCTTACTTGTATGATGCTGCATCCTGTCATACGTTACCTCTGCGGTTTTGTGTTTCCTCTGGTGTCTTTTTTTGTCAGTAATTGAGAAAAACGAGCTGATCTTACGCTGCTACCACCCCATTCAGCACACTGCGTGAGCATTAGCATTCTGTATTTAATTTAGATGTAAATGTGTGAGCACGACCCCTGGCTGGGCACAGTGCTGCTGTGGACGGGTGACACACGCCTACCCGGTGATGAATTAGCAACAGCATTAGGCAGATCATTCATCCGCTTCCAGTAAGTCAAGAGGAATAGTGACTAACCTAATGAGGAAATCATTATTTTCCTTTAATGCGTTTATCTGCACTGACCCTGCTGTATTGTGGACAGAGCAATGTTTCTGTACGCTGTGTCAATTTGATTATGTAGCATTTGTGATTTGTGTGATTCTGCTAATGTAATTTATTTAGTTATTTTTATTTTGAGGTGTGAATAATTGTTGGCTTCGTCCTGATTTTGCTTTAATGCTGCAGATGGCACACTAAATGTTTACAGCTTTATCTTTAAAGAACAATTATTACTGATGAAGGAAAATGGCTCTTTTATCTATCCATCTAATTAACAGATTTATATAAAAGTGAGATTTCCTACACTGAATAACTGGTTGCATCACCTGTAGCTATAATTAAATCCGCTACACCTTTTCTAAAGTTGTATACACCGATCAGCCATCACGTTAAAACCACCTCCTTATTTCTACACTCACTGTCCATGTTATCAGCTCCACTTACCATATAGAAGCACTTTGTAGTTCTACAATTACTGACTGTAGTCCATCTGTTTCTCTGCATGCTTTGTTAGCCCCCTTTCATGCTGTTCTTCAATGGTCAGGACTCTCCCAGGACCACTACAGAGCAGGTATTATTTGGGTGGTGGATCGTTCTTGATTTTTCTCAGCACTGCAGTGACACTGACATGGTGGTGGGGTGTTAGTGTGTGTTGTGCTGGTATGAGTGGATAAGACACAGCAGCGCTGCTGAAGTTTTTAAACACCTCACTTTCACTGCTGGACTGAGAATTGTCCACCAACCAAAAATATCCAGCCAACAGCGCCCTGTGGGCAGCGTCCTGTGACCACTGATGAAGGTCTAGAAGATGACCATCTCAAACAGCAGCAGTAGATGGGCGATCGTCTCTGACTTTACATCTACAAGGTGGACCAACTAGGTAGGAGTGTCTAATAGAGTGGAGAGTGAGTGGACACGGTATTTAAAAACTCCAGCAGCACTGCTGTGTCTTATCCACTCATATCAGCACAACACACACTAACACACCACCACCATGTCAGTGTCACTGCAGTGCTGAGAATGATCCACCACCTAAATAATACCTGCTCTGTGGTGGTCCTGACCATTGAAGAACAGCATAAAAGGGGGCTAACAAAGCATGCAGAGAAACAGATGGACTACAGTCAGTAATTGTAGAACTACAAAGTGCTTCTACAACCCCTGGCAAAAATTATGGAATCACCACTCTTGGAAGATGTTCTTTCAATTGTTTAATTTTGTAGAAAAAAAAGAAATCACAGACATGCCACAAAACTATCATTTTTCAAAATGTCAACCTTCTGGCATTAAGAAACAATAAAAAAAAGAAACAAATATAATAGTTGTGGTCAGTCACAATTGCTTTTTTTTAGATCAAGTAGAGGAAAAAAATATGGAATCACTCAAATCTGAGGAAAAAATTATGGAATCACTCTGTAATTTGCAGTTTAAAAACAAAACATCTGCAGCAGATTAGATTTGCTAATTATTCTTCAGTTTAAAAAGAGTGCTCACACCTCGGAGAGCTGTTGCACAAAGCAGATTGTCATGAATCATGGTTCCAACACAAGATATGTCAGTTGAAACAAATGAGAGGATTATAAAACTCCTTCAAGAAGATAAATCATTGTGGAATGTCGCAAAATATGTTGGTTGTTCCCAGTAAGCTGTGTTTAAAATCTGGACCAAGTACAAACAAAATGGGAAGGTTGTAAAAGGGAAGCATACTGGTAGACCAAGTAAGACATCAAAGCATCAAGATAGAAAACAAAGCAATATGTCTTGAAAACAGAAAATGCACAACAAAACAAATGAGAAACAAGTGGCCGGAAAGTGGAGTCAATGTCTGTGACTGAACTGTAAGAAATCACCTAAAAGAAATGGGATTTACATACAGAAAAGCCAAACAAAAGCCATCATTAACACCTAAAAAGAAAAGAACAAGGTTAAAGTAGTCTAAAGAAAAGCAATCGTGGACTGTGGGTGACTGGATAAAAGTGATCTTCAGTGATGAATCGCGAATCTGCATTGGGCAAGGTGATGATGCTGGAACTTTTGTTTGGTGTCTGTCCAATGAAATTTATGAAGATAACTGCCTAAAGAAAACATGTTCATTTCCACAGTTGTTGATGATATGGGCCTGCATGTCGGGTAAAGGCACAGGGGAGATGGTCTTCAATAAATGCCAAAGTCCACATTGAAATTTTGGACGCTTTTCTTATTCCATCAGTTGAAAGGATGTTTGGTGATGATGACTTCATTTTTCAAGATGATAATGCATCTTGCCATAGGGCAAAGGACGTGAAAACTTTCCTTCAAGAAAACATATAATGTCTTCAAAATTAAACAATTGAAAGAACATCTTCCAAGAGTGGTGATTCCATAATTTTTGCCAGGGGTTGTATATGGTAAGTGGAGCTGATAAAATGGACAGAGTGTAGAAACAAGGAGGTGGTTTTAATGTTATGGCTGATCGGCGTATATAAACGAAAGACATTTAAGTATTTTTAAAACCATTAATGAGCTCAAATGTGTTAAACTTGTTTACAGATAAGTTGTGCAGGTAGAAGTGCACCACCACAACGGCTGTGGGAATAATATGCACAGTATAAAACTCCCATCTTTGCCTCATGCCAGACATAATGGGATCATGCCGTACTAATTTTCTTTTTTGACCTATCAGAGCTTGGGAATCATCCAGGTGGTTTTTGGCAAACGTGTCACAAACATTTATTTTCTACTTGGTGGTTAATGCTGAGCTGCTCTCCCATAAAGTAAATTTTTATCCAATCTGTTTCAGATTGTGGAGTCACTAACACTGACCTCAGCTGAGGCACCGTCAGCCTGCAGCTCTGGGTATTTTTTGGTGTATAGTTTGTGATGTTCTTGATGAGTTTAGCTTGTGCTCTTGGAGTATTTTTGGGAGACTGACAACTCCTGAAAAGATTCTGTTCCAAGTGTTCTCCATTTAAAGATAAAAGCTCTTACTGTGGGTTTGTAGAGATCTTTTCCAGACTGATAGATAATTATACTTTTTATCATCTCAGATCTTTCCTTTGATCATCAGATAAAGTGCTTGTTTAATCTTTGTGCTGGCAAATTGACTCAGAGGTTCAGTCGTAGAGGTTCAGTGAAGGAGGTTCAATGCCGGTAAGTTTTATAATGAAGAATACTGGCTAAATTTCAGTTGGTTTATTATCAGACAGCAGAATACATGCTTTTGACAAGGGTAACTATGGTATTACATATGGCAAATCGGCCCATTAGTTTTTCATTCATATCTTTAGGAATATAAATAGCCATGCAGCAAAGTTTAACAATAAAAAAATGTTCAAATCGGTTACAAAAACCACTTGTCCCTTACAAGTGTTTGACTTTATCTGTCCAGAGACTGTTTAGCTATTTCATAGTATCAAAAATTTTTTTCATAGTGCCTGAACTGGAAGAACCTGATGATTGTTCTATAAAATCAAAAGCAGCTCAGGACACTGGTACAACACAATGCTGCTTTATCATTCAATTCCCACTTATCTAACGTTCTAAAACTACAGATCATTAAAAAAACAAATAACACTATTATTCTGCTGGCTGATTGATGGAGCCTGCACAGATGAGAAAATAGTGCTCTCAGGGTGTGTCTCTCCGTACACAACGCTGAGCTGTACTGCACTCGTCAAAGTGTAGGTGATAAGATCAGAGCAGGGATCGGCATTGGTGGGGAGGAAGCATGACGCAATCGGGCAATCGAGCAATCGGACGCACGAAAAAAAGGGAGAAAAAAGGGAGAACAAAGGGAAAGAAAATGCATAAAGAACATATATTAAAAAAATAACACTATTATTTCTTTACAATGCTGAGAAACATGTACATGCTTTTTTGTAAACAATTGTTTACAAATTGGGCCTGTTTGCCGAGAAAAAAACAACAAAAATAATTAAGATATAGACAGTACATAGCAGAGCGTATACACAAAAACACTAGCTTCATAAAATTACAAGAGAGACACAAAATACAAATAAAAATGGCAAATAACAGCTTTAGCGAGAGCCAAGTAAAGACTCCACTGATTACTAGAGCAAGCCATAGCCTAGTGGTTAAGGTACTGGACTAGTAACCAGAAGGTTGCTGTTCAAGCCCCACCACTGCCAGGTTGCTGCTGTTAGGCCCTTGAGCATGGCCCTTAACCATCAGTTGCTCAGACTGTATGCTGTAACTGTAATGTAAGTCGCTTTGGATAAAGGCGTCTGCTAAATGCCGAAAATGTAAATGTAATGTATTGATTGAAGCGGGGCTGCACTGTGGCTAAGTGGGTAACACTGTCGCCTCACAGCAAGAAGGTCCTGGGTTCGATCCCCAGGTGGGGCGGTCCGGGTCCTTTCTGTGTGGAGTTTGCATGTTCTCCCCGTGTCTGCGTGGGTTTACTCCGGGTGCTCTGGTTTCCTCCCACAGTCCAAAAACATGCGACTGTGTTCGATATAAACTCGTGAACTGATGAACCTTGTGTGAAGATAAAATCCTAGTAAATAAATAATTTAAACTTTTTTTTCCAATATGTACACAAACACGAAATCTAAATAAGAATAGAACTTTTTAAAGCAATATAATATCTTAATTGAATTTCTGATACATTAGTAATACACTGCTATATTATTAACTTCTGATATATTCTGTGCATATTCCTAGTCAGCTACCCACCTGTCATGTCAAGTGATTTTATTCCTTTTTCTATCAATTTTTGTAAAGTGTATGAATTGTGTAATATTTCTCTGCTCCATGTTCCTTAACTGCTCTTTCGTACATGGTTCGAGCGTGCCAGTATGCTGGTGATCCTGCTGAACTGTGTGACATTAGGAATGTTTCACCCGTGTGAGGACAGTGACTGTGGTTCAGAACGCTGCAAAATCCTAGAGGTGAGTGTCTCCCCACACACACACACACACACACACACACACACACACACACACACACACACACACCCACACCCACCTGTAAAATACTAGTGTCAGAACACTATTAAATAATTTGTTGTTGCAACTTTTGTACTCTTGCTGATGGCACTGCTGGGATACTTTAGAACACTGAAAAATATGAAACAAGTTTGATAATGAGTGTCCATTATAATGGGACCATCATATCATATCCACGTTTGCCATATACACTAGCTGTCCTGTGTAGTCAATCACTAGTTAAAGCTTAATGTTTTATGTGCAGCTTGTTAGTCACACTCTTTCCCTGTTGTATTCAATCTGGGACCCCCCCTAAAAGTTCAGGAAACATGCATGACACTGGCAATCTTAACACTGGTCTTGGAACCTGCCATGCAAACAGTTATTACTATTTTTAAAATTTATTTTATTTTATTTTGATCAGGAACAACATTCAGTCAAATTTTTAGCTGATTTGCAGTGGTGCCTTGTATTTAGATAAGCCAAACTATTCTTATAGGATGGTGAACAGGGCTCAGCATGGGCACCCTGACTGATCTGCGACTATGCAGCCCCATACGCAACAAACTGTTATGCACTGTGTATTCTGACACCCTTCTATCAGAACCAGCATTAACTTCTTCAGCGATTTGAGCTACAGCAGCTCGTCTGTTGGATCGGACCACACGGACCAGCCTTCGCTCCCCAAGTGCATCAATGAGCTTTGGTCGCCCATGACCCTGTCGCCGGTTTACCACTGTTTTTTCCTTGGACCACTTTTGATAGATACTGACCACTGCAGAACGGGAACACCCCACAAGAGTTGCAGTTTCAGTTCTTCAACTTTGAGGATAAAATGTTCACTTGCTGCCTAATATATCCCACCCACTAACAGGTGCTGTGATGAAGAGATAATTAGTGTTATTCACGTCACCTGTCAGTGGTCATAACGTTATGCCTGGTCGATTATTTATATATATATATATATATATATATATATATATATACATATATATATATATATATATATATATATATATATATATATATATATATATATATATACAGGTCCTTCTCAAAAAATTAGCATATTGTGATAAAGTTCATTATTTTCCATAATGTAATGATAAAAATTAAACTTTCATATATTTTAGATTCATTGCACACCAACTGAAATATTTCAGGTCTTTTATTGTTTTAATACTGATGATTTTGGCATACAGCTCATGAAAACCCAAAATTCCTATCTCAAAAAATTAGCATATTTCATCCGACCAATAAAAGAAAAGTGTTTTTAATACAAAAAAAGTCAACCTTCAAATAATTATGTTCAGTTATGCACTCAATACTTGGTCGGGAATCCTTTTGCAGAAATGACTGCTTCAATGCGGCGTGGCATGGAGGCAATCAGCCTGTGGCACTGCTGAGGTGTTATGGAGGCCCAGGATGCTTCGATAGCGGCCTTAAGCTCATCCAGAGTGTTGGGTCTTGTGTCTCTCAACTTTCTCTTCACAATATCCCACAGATTCTCTATGGAGAGTGTTGGGTCTTGTGTCTCTCAACTTTCTCTTCACAATATCCCACAGATTCTCTATGGGGTTCAGGTCAGGAGAGTTGGCAGGCCAATTGAGCACAGTAATACCATGGTCAGTAAACCATTCACCAGTGGTTTTGGCACTGTAAGCAGGTGCCAGGTCGTGCTGAAAAATGAAATCTTCATCTCCATAAAGCTTTTCAGCAGATGGAAGCATGAAGTGCTCCAAAATCTCCTGATAGCTAGCTGCATTGACCCTGCCCTTGATAAAACACAGTGGACCAACACCAGCAGCTGACATGGCACCCCAGACCATCACTGACTGTGGGTACTTGACACTGGACTTCAGGCATTTTGGCATTTCCTTCTCCCCAGTCTTCCTCCAGACTCTGGCACCTTGATTTCCGAAAACAGTACTTTGGACCACTGAGCAACAGTCCAGTGCTGCTTCTCTGTAGCCCAGGTCAGGCGCTTCTGCCGCTGTTTCTGGTTCAAAAGTGGCTTGACCTGGGGAATGCGGCACCTGTAGCCCATTTCCTGCACACGCCTGTGCACGGTGGCTCTGGATGTTTCTACTCCAGACTCAGTCCACTGCTTCCGCAGGTCCCCCAAGGTCTGGAATCGGCCCTTCTCCACAATCTTCCTCAGGGTCCGGTCACCTCTTCTCGTTGTGCAGCGTTTTCTGCCACACTTTTTCCTTCCCATAGACTTCCCACTGAGGTGCCTTGATACAGCACTCTGGGAACAGCCTATTCGTTCAGAAATTTCTTTCTGTGTCTTACCCTCTTGCTTGAGGGTGTCAATGATGGCCTTCTGGACAGCAGTCAGGTCGGCAGTCTTACCCATGATTGCAGTTTTGAGTAATGAACCAGGCTGGGAGTTTTTAAAAGCCTCAGGAATCTTTTGCAGGTGTTTAGAGTTAATTCGTTGATTCAGATGATTAGGTTAATAGCTCGTTTAGAGAACCTTTTCATGATATGCTAATTTTTTGAGATAGGAATTTTGGGTTTTCATGAGCTGTATGCCAAAATCATCAGTATTAAAACAATAAAAGACCTGAAATATTTCAGTTGGTGTGCAATGAATCTAAAATATATGAAAGTTTAATTTTTATCATTACATTATGGAAAATAATGAACTTCATCACAATATGCTAATTTTTTGAGAAGGACCTGTATATATATATATATATATATATATATATATATATATATATATATATATATATATATATATATATATATATATATATATACAGTGTATCACAAAAGTGAGTACACCCCTCACATTTCTGCAAATATTTCATTATATCTTTTCATGGGACAACACTATAGACATGAAACTTGGATATAACTTAGAGTAGTCAGTGTACAGCTTGTATAGCAGTGTAGATTTACTGTCTTCTGAAAATAACTCAACACACAGCCATTAATGTCTAAATAGCTGGCAACATAAGTGAGTACACCCCACAGTGAACATGTCCAAATTGTGCCCAAATGTGTCGTTGTCCCTCCCTGGTGTCATGTGTCAAGGTCCCAGGTGTAAATGGGGAGCAGGGCTGTTAAATTTGGTGTTTTGGGTACAATTCTCTCATACTGGCCACTGGATATTCAACATGGCACCTCATGGCAAAGAACTCTCTGAGGATGTGAGAAATAGAATTGTTGCTCTCCACAAAGATGGCCTGGGCTATAAGAAGATTGCTAACACCCTGAAACTGAGCTACAGCATGGTGGCCAAGGTCATACAGCGGTTTTCCAGGACAGGTTCCACTCGGAACAGGCTTCGCCAGGGTCGACCAAAGAAGTTGAGTCCACGTGTTCGGCGTCATATCCAGAGGTTGGCTTTAAAAAATAGACACATGAGTGCTGCCAGCATTGCTGCAGAGGTTGAAGACGTGGGAGGTCAGCCTGTCAGTGCTCAGACCATACGCCGCACACTGCATCAACTCGGTCTGCATGGACGTCATCCCAGAAGGAAGCTGACGCACAAGAAAGCCCGCAAACAGTTTGCTGAAGACAAGCAGTCCAAGAACATGGATTACTGGAATGCCCTGTGGTCTGACGAGACCAAGATAAACTTGTTTGGCTCAGATGGTGTCCAGCATGTGTGGCGGCGCCCTGGTGAGAAGTACCAAGACAACTGTATCTTGCCTACAGTCAAGCATGGTGGTGGTAGCATCATGGTCTTGGGCTGCATGAGTGTTGCTGGCACTGGGGAGCTGCAGTTCATTGAGGGAAACATGAATTCCAACATGTACTGTGACATTCTGAAACAGAGCATGATCCCCTCCCTTCGAAAACTGGGCCTCATGGCAGTTTTCCAACAGGATAACGACCCCAAACACAACCTCCAAGATGACAACTGCCTTGCTGAGGAAGCTGAAGGTAAAGGTGATGGACTAAACCCAATTGAGCACCTGTGGCGCATCCTCAAGCGGAAGGTGGAGGAGTTCAAGGTGTCTAACATCCACCAGCTCCGTGATGTCATCATGGAGGAGTGGAAGAGGATTCCAGTAGCAACCTGTTCAGCTCTGGTGAATTCCATGCCCAGGAGGGTTAAGGCAGTGCTGGATAATAATGGTGGTCACACAAAATATTGACACTTTGGGCACAATTTGGACATGTTCACTGTGGGGTGTACTCACTTATGTTGCCAGCTATTTAGACATTAATGGCTGTGTGTTGAGTTATTTTCAGAAGACAGTAAATCTACACTGCTATACAAGTTGTACACTGACTACTCTAAGTTATATCCAAGTTTTAGTTGTATAGTGTTGTCCCATGAAAAGATATAATACAATATTTGCAGAAATGTGAGGGGTGTACTCACTTTTGTGATACACTGTATATATATATATATATATATATATATATACTGTATATATATATATATATATATATATATATATATAATATATATATATATATATATATATATATATATACAGTATATATATATATACAGTATATATATATATATATATATATATATATATATATATATATATATATATATATATATATATATATATATATACTGTATATATATATACTATACTATATATATCTACTATACAACAAATATAACTACCTAATATTACTATACAGTATATACTATATATAACTCTATACATACACACTCTATACTATATCAGAATATATATATATAGTATATATATATATATATATATATATTATATATATATATATATATATATATACTGTATATATATATATATACAGTATATATATATATATACAGTATATATATATATATATATATATATATATATATATATATATATATATATTAGGGCTGTCAAACGATTAAACATTTTAATCGCGATTAATCTCAGAATTTCATATAGTTAATCGCGATTAATCGCATTAAATAAAATCTGTGTAAATGTCATAGAAAACAAGGTTTTTTAAGTGAAATGTGAAAAGTGGACGTTTCTACACGAAGTGAGTGTGTTTTGACCCTTTTGGGGCTTCCATAGTTCATGGACTAGCGTGCTTGACTCCGGTATTCAGTGCCGTAACAGATTAAGTTAATGAAGTGTTTTGCTCCCGACAACTTGTGAATATACCGTGTATTTATTTCTTTATTATGCAAGTGCATCCCTACGACGCTCAGTTATATGATTTTAACAAACCGCAAATGAACAACGGTGGCAAGTCCGACATTAAAACGTTTGTTCTACCAGTCAAGTCTCAACATGAACTAGAATTTGCGTTAACGGCACTATTTTTTTTAATCGCGTTAAATTGAGATGCGTTAATGCGTTATTATCGCGTTAACTTCGACAGCCCTAATATATATATATACACAGTGGGGAAAATAAGTATTTGATCCCCTGCTGATTTTGTGAGTTTACCCCCTTACAAAGACTTGAACAGTCTATAATTTTTATGGAAGGTTTATTTTAACAGAGAGAGACAGAATATCAACAAAAAATCCAGAAAAAAAACATTAAATAAAAGTTATAAATTAATTTGTATTTAATTAAGGGAAATAAGTATTTGATCCCCTACCAACCAGCAAGAATTCTGACCCCCACAGACCGGTTATGTGCCCATGAGGCACACAAATTAGTCCTGTCCCTGTATAAAAGACTCCTGTCACAGAATCAGTTTCTTCCATTCAAATCACTCGACCACCATGGGCAAGACCAAAGAGCTATCAAAGGACGTCAGGGACAAGATTGTAGACCTGCACAAAGCTGGAATGGGCTACAAGACCATCAGCAAGAAGCTTGGTGAGAAAGAGACCACTGTTGGTGCGATAATTCGAAAATGGAAGAAATACAAGATCACAGTCAATCGCCCTCACTCTGGAGCTCCATGCAAGATCTCACCTGGTGGGGTAAGAATGATTCTGAGAAAGGTGAGGTCAGTCCAGAATTACACGGGAGGAGCTTGTCAATGATCTCAAGGGAGCTTACAAAACTTACAAAATCAGCAGGGGATCAAATACTTATTTTCCCCACTGTACATATATACAGTGCCTTGCAAAAGTATTCAGCCCCCTTGAACTTTTCAACCTTTTGCCACATTTCAGGCTTCAAACATAACGATATGAAATTGTAATTTTTTTTTAAGAATCATCAACAAGTGGGACACAATCGTGAAGTAGAACGAAATTTATTGGATATTTTAAACTTTTTTTTAGAAATAAAAAACTAAAAAGTGGGGCGTGCAATATTATTCAGCCCCTTTACTTTCAGTGCAGCAAACTCACTCCAGAAGTTCAGTGAGGATCTCTGAATGATCCAATGTTGACCTAAATGACTGATGGTGATAAATAGAATCCACCTGTGTGTAATCAAGTCTCCGTATAAATGCACCTGCTCTGTGACAGTCTCAGAGTTCTGTTTAAAGCGCAGAGAGCATCATGAAGACCAAGGAACACACCAGGCAGGTCCGAGATACTGTTGTGGAGAAGTTTAAAGCCGGATTTGGATACAAAAAGATTTCCCAAGCTTTAAACATCTCAAGGAGCACTGTGCAAGCGATCATATTGAAATGGAAGGAGTATCAGACCACTGCAAATCTACCAAGACCCGGCCGTCCCTCTAAACTTTCAGCTCAAACAAGGAGAAGACTGATCAGAGATGCAGCCAAGAGGCCCATGATCACTCTGAATGAACTGCAGAGATCTACAGCTGAGGTGGGAGACTCTGTCCATAGGACACAATCAGTCGTACACTGCACAAATCTGGCCTTTATGGAAGAGTGGCAAGAAGAAAGCCATTTCTCAAAGATATCTATTAAAAGTCACCTGGGAGACACACCAAACATGTGGAAGAAGGTGCTCTGGTCAGATGAAACCAAAATCGAACTTTTTGGCCACAATGCAAAACGTTATGTTTGGCGTAAAAGCAACACAGTTCATCACCCTGAACACACCATCCCCACTGTCAAACATGGTGGTGGCAGCATCATGGTTTGGGCCTGCTTTTCTTCAGCAGGGACAGGGAAGATGGTTAAAATTGATGGGAAGATGGATGGAGCCAAATACAGGACCATTCTGGAAGAAAACCTGTTGCAGTCTGCAAAAGACCTGAGACTGGGACGGAGATTTATCTTCCAACAAGACAATGATCCAAAACATAAAGCAAAATCTATAATGGAATGGTTCACAAATAAACGTATCCAGGTGTTAGAATGGCCAAGTCAAAGTCCAGACCTGAATCCCATCGAGAATCTGTGGAAAGAGCTGAAAACTGCTGTTCACAAACGCTCTCCATCCAACCTCACTGAGCTTGAGCTGTTTTGCAAGGAAGAATGGGCAAAAATTTCTGTCTCTCGATGTGCAAAACTGATAGAGACATACCCCAAGCGACTTGCAGCTGTAATCGCAGCAAAAGGTGGCGCTACAAAGTATTAACGCAAGGGGGCTGAATAATATTGCACACCCCACTTTTCAGTTTTTTATTTCTAAAAAAAGTTTAAAATATCCAATAAATTTCGTTCCACTTCACGATTGTGTCCCACTTGTTGTTGATTCTTCACAAAAAATTACAATTTCATATCGTTATGTTTGAAGCCTGAAATGTGGCAAAAGGTTGAAAAGTTCAAGGGGGCTGAATACTTTTGCAAGGCACTGTATATACAGTATATTTATATAGATATTATTTATATAGATATTATTCATATAGATATTATTCACAGGTCTTACACTGTGATATGTACTTAATGTCAGATTCATCAGATAGTGTCCTATATAATCAGGATCTTATAAGGACACTAGATTTAAACGATGTAAGGCTGGCTTAAGACAGTTCCTGTCTCTGTTAGGAAGATACAAAGGCTAGAATCATTTCTCTTAACCCCTTTGAGCTGCAATATGATTCTTATAATGGACAAATGCAAACCAATGAGGCATAATGATATGATAAAGCTAGTGAATGCATTAGACCTCTCTGTCGTACTCTCTTATCCTCTTATTGTCTCTTAGCCCACGCAAGAAAGTCCTCATTTATTTCACTGCTGCTTCTTTCATTCACTTATTTATGTATATATGTTTAACCCTGGTGAATGCTTTATTAGAGGGCATTTGGACTGTATGAAAGATGATTTGAATGACATTTGGGCTGAACAAGTATAAAACAAAATCTAAAAGGCATCATTAGAAATTTATTTTAATATCAAGGACTGTAGGACTGATCAGGATTAATGGAAAATTAAATGGTGCACATTAGTGGGAAATTATTATTTATTTATTATTATTAAATTTAATAATTAAATAAAATAATTAAATTAAATAATTATTTATTAAATAATCCATCCATACCCACCCATTCCATTCCATTAATCCATCCAACCCATCCATCCATCCATCCACCTGTTTAACCACCCACCCATTCTATCAATCCGATCCCATCCATCCATTCATTCACCCATCCATCCATTTATCCACCCATTCATCCATCATCCATCCATCCATCCCACCACTTCCCCATCCATCCACCCACCCATTGATCCATCCATACCCCCACTTCCCTCCATCCACTCGTCCATCCCTTCATCCATCCATCCAACCATTTATCTGTACCCCCTTAATCATTTTTCTGTTTATATGTGTGCATCATGCATGTACTCCATCACAGGAGAGTATTTCCATGATCCTCTGTACATGCTGAAGCTCTCTGTGAGAATCTGCCTTCTATTCTTCATACATGCTAAAGCAATCGTGTGTTAGTCTGCGGCTCTCCTTATCCAGCATGGTTATTGTGCAACCCACAGAGGTCGTCAAAGTGCACCGGGAAACTAAGTATATCTAAATTCAGGCCAGTGAACTTGGACTGTTAGGGTTCTACAGCAAATCAGAAAGGAGAAATATTTCCATAAAAGTGTTTTTGTACTTAGATGTTTGTTCATCACTGAAAGAGCTTTAGCCGCACTAGAATAATCTCGGCCAGCAAGGCAATCATCATCAAACCCCAAGCAATACACCAGTCACCAGCTTGGACAACAAATGAGCTGCCATAAGGAGATCAGTGCCAAGGCTAAAAAGAGAGAAAACCACAGAGATGATGCTCATATGCACTTTTCCCTACTGACCCAAGCTTGAAACTCAAAAAGAGTGGGCTGAGAATCTGTGATCAAAATAGTTGAATGAGACGATGGAGGAAGAGAAACGCTAAAATAAACCGTGGAAACAGTACAACGCTAATGGATGTAGAGAAGCAAAAAATAGCGTGTTTATCAAAGAGCAGCATGGGAAAAGATAAAATCATTAATGCGTGCTGGCAGGCTGCATGGCGATTCTAGCGCTTTGCTTTGTTGAGGGGTTTCCCCAGTCTGCGCTGGTGTTTTTATAAAGATGATGAACCATTGCGAGGCCACGGAGGGACTCGCGCACAAACGCGGCTTTGTAGGCCAGAAGAAACATAAAACCAAATTCTTTAGAGAATTTACTTTAAAAGCAGAAGCAATTTGACAGCTCTAGTATTTTTTCTTTATGACGGGGGTCTTAAATTTTTTTTAATACACTCTGTTCGTAAAGATAAACTACTCCAATCGACATCTCGCTAATGTTCCCTGTGCACTGCCATTAACTCTGAATGATAAGTGCTCCAGTTCATCAGAAGTGAAACCAGAAGTGCTGGGTTTGAGATTGTGCAGATCTTTGCACTCACCAGTCCGCTGGAACTTAATTAGTATTCTGTTGCAATATGAAAGTGGCTTAGCTGGAGGGATTCCCTTCCCTAGGAGTCATCACTAATGCACCAGCTGGCACGGATATCCCAGGTACATTTCCCATGCGCTGATGGTTATTCTTAAGAGAATAATTGTGGTATCTGTGATTAGAGCACCTCAGGCGCCGCTGCCCGTGCTGCTGTATGACTAACAGACTCGACTCTCGTCTGTGCTTTTGTTCACAGATTTTTAACTGTTTAGACTGTACATTTATATATATTAGGGCTGTCAAACGATTAAAATTTTTAATCGCGATTAATCTCAGAATTCCATATAGTTAATCGCGATTAATCACATTTTTTATAAAAAGAAGAAAACAAGGATTTTTAAGTGAAATGTTACCATTAAAATGGTGAACACATTTTATGCTAAATGTACTTATGTTAAAAACTGCTGGGACAAGAGAAAACTGTTTTATTCACTAACATAATAGGCAATAATACTATCCAGCAGAGACCCTTGACTTCGTATAAATGTCAGATTGTAGGTTAAAATTTCTCCATCAGAAAACATTGTAGATCAGCGGTGCTTTAGGTGGGATAAGGCGTAGTTATTGTAACAGACTTTTCTGTGATTGTATCGTGACAATGGTTTGATTCTACACGAAGTGAGTGTGTTTTGACCCTTTGGGGCTTCCACAGTGCATGGAATAGCATGCTTGGCTAACGCGATGACTCTAGCTGTCCGCTATTCGGTACCGTAACAGAAGAAGTTAAAAAAGTGTTTTGCTCCCGACAATTTGTGAATATACCGTGTATTTATTTCTTTATTAAGCGAGTGCATCACTACAACGCTCGGTTACATTATGTTAACAAACCGCAAATGAAACAAACGGTGGCAAGTCCGACGTTAAAACGTTGGTTCTACCAGTCAGATGCGCGCGCCCCACACTTTGAGAAACGCTGTCTTAATGAGAGATGCCGTGCACGGTCAAGTCTCAACATGAACTACGGATGACTCGCAGTGCCAAATAGAATTTGCGTTAATGGCACTATTTTTTTAAATCGCGTTAAATTGAGATCGCGTTAATGCGTTATTATCGCGGTAACTTTGACAGCCCTAATATATATATTATTACATTATTCTATTATTATTTGATATTATATTTCTACACTGATGAGGCATAACATTATGACCACCTCATTAACATTGTGTTGGTCCCCGTTTTGCCACCACATCACACTTTCAGGGGAGTCCATGCCTCGACGGGTGTCGAGGCATGGACTCCCCTGAAGGTGTGCTGTGGTATCTGGCACCAAGATGTTAGCAGCAGATCTTTTAACTCCTGTAAGTTGTGAGGTGGCGCCTCCGTGGATCGGACTTGTTTTATCCAGCACATCCCACAGAAGCTCGATTGGATTGAGATCTGGGGAATTTAAAGGCCAAGTCAACACCTCAAACTTGTTGTTGTGCTCCTGAAACCTTTCCTGAACCATTTTTGCTTTGTGGCAGGGTGTATTATCCTGATGAAAGAGGCCATAGCCATCAGTTTCCATGAAAGGGTGTACATGGTCTGCAACAATGTTTAGGTAGGTGGTGCGTGTCAAAGTAACATCCACACGCATCACACTGCCTCTGCCGGCTTGCCTTTTTTCCATAGTGCATCCTGGTGCCATGTGTTCCCCAGGTAACAACGTGCCTTGGCTGCCCATGACCCTGTCGCCGGTTTATCACTTTAACGTTCTTTCTTTGGACCACTTTTGATAGATACTGACCACTGCAGACTGGGTACACCCCACAAGAGCTGCAGTTTTGGAGATGCTCGTACCCAGTCGTCTAGCCATCACAATTTGGTCCTTGTCAGACTCACTCAAATCCTTATGCTTGCCCGTTTTCCTGCTTCTAACACATCAACTATGAGAATAACATGTTATATTATATTATTGTATTATTATATGATATTATATTTACACCTTGCTTTGTGTACAAGGCACAGTCATGCTTTAATACAATTTTTTTTTTCAACAAAATTGAAAGCATATTTATTTTATATAGCAATGGGTGTGGCTAAAACACCTGAATTCATTAAGTAGGGGAATTTACATATGTTTTTATGGGGTGAAGAATAAAAGCAAGATGAAAACAAGAAAAGTAATGAAGGACCTTGTATAATAATGCATTGTAATTCTTTTTCTCCACAGCATGTGATAATGTTTTTTTTAACATTGAAACAATAAAGAATCTTAGGATTATTCGATAATCAGTTTAGTTTCTTTTTATTACTACAGTATTAAAGCGTATAAATTATTATTATTATACAGTGTTAAACAGTATAGTAAAGAGCAATGTAAACACAGCAAAAATACCAATTATACTAGAAAAAGCATTTTACTAAGCATTTTATTTTTGGTATATGACACCATTCTCACAAAACCTTGTAAATGAAATGCATTGTACAAATAAAAACCTTCAAAAATAGTTTAGTGTACAGGCTTTACTATTCATGTTTCTCCGTGCCAAAGTAACTTGTTTCTTTGTGTGTTGGTTTTTATTTTTAATGAATGGTCTTCCAACCAAGTTGAGCATGAGGATGTAATAATAAGTAAAAAACAAGCAGCAGGGTAAAGTGTTTGTGTAAAATAAGACAAAAATATGGGAATAGAATAACTATAAACCAAGGCCGCTCAGGTGGTGCAGTGGTAAAAACACACGCTGGAACCAGAGCTGGAATCTCGAATATATCGTATCAAATCTCAGCTCTGCCTGCCGTCTAAGGCTGAGTGGCCACATGAACAACGATTGGCCTGTTGTTCAGATATGGGCGGGACTAAGCTGGATGGGGTCTCTCCCATGACTGGTGCAATTACGACCTCGACTATGATTGATGGTGCCTGCACAGAGATCTCTCAGGGTGTAGGTGATAAGATGCATACGGCATACTGCCCATGTGTCGGAGGGCGCGTGGGTTAGCTTTGTTCTCCTCAGTCAGAGCAGGGATCGGCATTGGTGGAGAGGAAGCATGAAGCAATTGGACGTGCTAAAAGGGACGTATAAGGGATATATATATATATATATATATATATATATATATATATATATATATATATATATACAGTATACAGTGTATCACAAAAGTAAGTACACCCCTCACATTTCTGCAGATATTTAAGTATATCTTTTCATGGGACAACACTGACAAAATGACACTTTGACACAATGAAAAGTAGTCTGTGTGCAGCTTATATAACAGTGTAAATTTATTCTTCCCTCAAAATAACTCAATATACAGCCATTAATGTCTAAACCACCGGCAACAAAAGTGAGTACACCCCTTAGTGAAAGTTCCTGAAGTGTCAATATTTTGTGTGGCCACCATTATTTCCCAGAACTGCCTTAACTCTCCTGGGCATGGAGTTTACCAGAGCTTCACAGGTTGCCACTGGAATGCTTTTCCACTCCTCCATGACGACATCACGGAGCTGGCGGATATTCGAGACTTTGCGCTCCTCCACCTTCCGCTTGAGGATGCCCCAAAGATGTTCTATTGGGTTTAGGTCTGGAGACATGCTTGGCCAGTCCATCACCTTTACCCTCAGCCTCTTCAATAAAGCAGTGGTCGTCTTAGAGGTGTGTTTGGGGTCATTATCATGCTGGAACACTGCCCTGCGACCCAGTTTCCGGAGGGAGGGGATCATGCTCTGCTTCAGTATTTCACAGTACATATTGGAGTTCATGTGTCCCTCAATGAAATGTAACTCCCCAACACCTGCTGCACTCATGCAGCCCCAGACCATGGCATTCCCACCACCATGCTTGACTGTAGGCATGACACACTTATCTTTGTACTTCTCACCTGATTGCCGCCACACATGCTTGAGACCATCTGAACCAAACAAATTAATCTTGGTCTCATCAGACCATAGGACATGGTTCCAGTAATCCATGTCCTTTGTTGACATGTCTTCAGCAAACTGTTTGCGGGCTTTCTTGTGTAGAGACTTCAGAAGAGGCTTCCTTCTGGGGTGACAGCCATGCAGACCAATTTGATGTAGTGTGCGGCGTATGGTCTGAGCACTGACAGGCTGACCCCCCACCTTTTCAATCTCTGCAGCAATGCTGACAGCACTCCTGCGCCTATCTTTCAAAGACAGCAGTTGGATGTGACGCTGAGCACGTGCACTCAGCTTCTTTGGACGACCGACTCGAGGTCTGTTCTGAGTGGACCCTGCTCTTTTAAAACGCTGGATGATCTTGGCCACTGTGCTGCAGCTCAGTTTCAGGGTGTTGGCAATCTTCTTGTAGCTTTGGCCATCTTCATGTAGCGCAACAATTCGTCTTTTAGGATCCTCAGAGAGTTCTTTGCCATGAGGTGCCATGTTGGAACTTTCAGTGACCAGTATGAGAGAGTGTGAGAGCTGTACTACTAAATTGAACACACCTGCTCCCTATGCACACCTGAGACCTAGTAACACTAACAAATCACATGACATTTTGGAGGGAAAATGACAAGCAGTGCTCAATTTGGACATTTAGGGGTGTAGTCTCTTAGGGGTGTACTCACTTTTGTTGCCGGTGGTTTAGACATTAATGGCTGTATATTGAGTTATTTTGAGGGAAGAATAAATTTACACTGTTATATAAGCTGCACACAGACTACTTTTCATTGTGTCAAAGTGTCATTTTGTCAGTGTTGTCCCATGAAAAGATATACTTAAATATCTGCAGAAATGTGAGGGGTGTACTCACTTTTGTGATACACTGTATATAGTTTCCCATACATCCTTTTATATATATATAAAATAATGGGGTTCTTTTTGACACTTATACATTGACAATAACACAAATATAATATTAAAATACTGAAATAAAATGCTGATTCTCACATTTTTTCAGAACTCCGAGCTGTAACACAAGTTTAAAAGTGAAACAGAGAGAAAAATCCAAAAAAACTCAGATACATGTGGAGCTTTCAGAGTGAATCTGACGGTTATTCCACACAATTCGTCTCGTATTTGCACTTTGATGATGTTTTACTGAACTGCTCAAGAAGAGCGCTGAACAAAGCGACTGTTTGTTGATTTGATTGTTCATTTAAAATTAAATAAATGCATTTTAAAAAACAAACTGAACACGTTGAGTTTAAGGGTTTAAATTTATCTAAAAAGGCTGTTGAGTTTAAAAGATTTTGAGTTTAGGGGACGTTA
Source organism: Trichomycterus rosablanca (assembly GCF_030014385.1). Taxonomy (NCBI): domain Eukaryota; kingdom Metazoa; phylum Chordata; class Actinopteri; order Siluriformes; family Trichomycteridae; genus Trichomycterus; species Trichomycterus rosablanca. The sequence goes on along the minus strand of NC_085997.1, from coordinate 29,281,401 downwards.
AGTTACAAGATACCACTGTACTTATTTATTTATTTACAAGGGCGGCACGGTGGCTCAGTGGGTAGCACTGTCACCTCACAGCAATAAGGTCCTGGGTTTGATCCCCAGGTAGGGCAGTCTGGGCCATTTCTGTGTTGTTTGCATGTTCTCCCCATGTCTGCGTGGATTTCCTCCGGGAGCTTCTGTTTCCTTCCACAGTCCAAAGACATGCAAGTGAGGTGAATTGGAGATACAAAATCGTCCATGACTGTGTTCGATATTTTACCTGAACTGATGAATCTTGTGTAACTACCTGTTCTGTCATGAATGGAATCAAAGTGTGTAAAACATCACGTTAAAAAAATCCCAATTAATAAATGTATTTAAAATGATTGGTATGTCATGACACTTTACAGTCATCACTTTGCAATCGTTGGCTGTACAGTCTAGTGCTCTCTTTATCAAGTTGCCATGAAGTTACCCTTTTAAATGTGGCACCTTTGTATGCCAAGTCAATAAGGGAATATGACAAAAAGGGGAATTATGACACTGTTCATGGCTGTGTGGGTGCGTTTTCCACAGCTGCACTGCTCTGATTCTCGGCTGTCTGTGGCTCCTTTAAGTAAAGGGATGATGATGGACTTAACAGGAGGACTTAGCACATTATACATATATATATAAAGTGGTCTCAGCATCACCCTTAAATTAGTTCATCTGGTGTATCATAATGAATAACACAAGAGGCAAAATGCCAGTGTCCTATATATATTTTTTTTAAACCAGTAAAAACAAACTGGCACTGTGAGCAGATGTACAAGCTTGCAGGATTGCACAGTTAACTTAATAATTGCTGCTGTACGTTTTCTCATCCTTGGTTAACTTTGCATTATTCATACTCAGTTCCAGCATGCAGATGTTTTCTTTTCCTCTGCACTCGTTCAAAACATGTTTATTGAAAATATACACTATACTGCCAAAAGTATTCGCTCGTCTGCCTTCACACGCATATGAACTTGAATGACGTCCCATTCTTAATCCATAGGGTTTAATATGATGTCGGCCCACCCGTTGCAGCTATAACAGCTTCAACTCTTCTGGGAAAGGCTTTCCACAAGGTTTAGGAGTGTGTTTATGGGAATTTTTGACCATTCTTCCAGAAGCGTATTTGTGAGGTCAGACATTGATGTTGGACGAGAAGACCTGGCTCGCAGTCTCCGCTCTAATTCATCCCAAAGGTGTTCTATCGGGTTGAGGTCAAGACTCTGTGCAGGCCAATCTCTTGGTATGCTGAAGCATTAAGAGTTCCTTTCACTGGAACTAAGGGGCCGAGCCCAACTCCTGAAAATCAACCTCACACCATAATCCCCCCTCCACCAAACTTTACACTTGGCACAATGCAGTCAGACAAGTACCGTTCTCCTGGCAACCGCCAAACCCAGACTCATCCATTGGATTGCCAGACGGAGAAGCATGATTTGTCACTCCAGAGAACACGTCTCCACTGCTCTAGAGTCCAGTCACGGCGTGCTTTACACCACTGCATCCGACGCTTTGCATTGCGCTTGGTGATGTAAGGCTTGGATGCAGCTGCTCGGCCATGGAAACCCATTCCATGAAGCTCTCTACACACTGTTCTTGAGCTAATCTGAAGGCCACATGAAGTTTAAAGGTCTGTAGTGATTGACTCTGCAGAGAGTTGGCGACCTCTGTGCACTATGTGCCTCAGCATCTGCTGACCCCGCTCTGTCATTTTACAAGACCTACCACTTCGTGGCTGAGTTGCTGTCGTTCCCAATCGCTTCCACTTTGTCATAATACGACTGACGGTTGACTGTGGAATATTTAGTAGCGAGGAAATTTCATGACTGGACTTGTTGCACAGGTGGCATCCTATCACGGTACCACGCTGGAATTCACTGAGCTCCTGAGAGCGACCCATCCTTTCACTAATGTTTGTAGAAGCAGTCTGCATGCCTAGGTGCTTGGTTTTGTACACCTGTGGACATGGAAGTGATTGGAACACCTGAATTCAATGATTTGGATGGGTGAGTGAATACTTTTGGCAATATAGTGTATAAATGAAGCCTTTCATTTAGAGAGTATTTTGAACAGTCTAGCTGAGCATTTATTGTAAAAAGCATGAGTTTGCGATCCTCTCAGTCAACCGCGTTCAGCTGAGTCAGCTGCAGATGCACACACTCATCGAAAGCCCTGCTGTGAACATTAACGATGGAAATCTAGTTTCAGTCCACATATGGAAACAGTGAATTTAGTAAGTTGTTTAGAACATGCGTAATTAAATCAGATGATTTTGAAGGCTGCACTTTTTAAGAAGCAACAGTTTTGCTAATCTTGCAAATGTTAAAGTTTAATGCTAACACTTGGTTTTCTTTCTCCTAGGATTTTGATGACTTCATTTTTGCATTTTTTGCTGTGGAGATGGTGATAAAGATGGTAGCTTTGGGAATCTTTGGCAAGAAGTGTTACCTTGGGGATACCTGGAATCGGCTAGACTTCTTCATTGTGCTGGCGGGGTGAGTCCTGATAGCAACTTCCTAAAAGCCCAAATAACTCAGTTTAGGTTTCTGATGAATGCATTACTAAACAGATTATTCATACAATGAAACGTTCATATTAGCTTTCATATCTCAGCCGTCCTAACAAAGGAACCTTGTGTTTTTAGCTAATCTGTGCTAATCACATGGCTTGTTGATAGATGTATAGGATTATGTGTTGAGGTTGAAATTGGCCCTGCATATGGAGTAGGTTAGAGGATATCCCCAGGGGAAATCAGCCAAAAATCTGCCTACGAGAGAACCATCCAGACTGTTGGCAAGCTCTTCTAAATCATTCAGGAGGAGAGGGGGGGGAGGGGGGGCAGACTGCTGGCACCATCCAGCAAAGCGATTGGCAGTATCGTTCCGATTTGCCATCAGCACAGTTACATTTGTTGTATCATACTTAACTTTAACACATAAGCATTAACACAAGTAGTGCTATTGGATCTAGAGGTAATTATATATATAATATATACACCGATCAGCCATAACGTTAAAACCACCTCCTTGTTTCTACACTTACTGTCCATTTTATCAGCTCTACTTACCATGTACAGTGTATCACAAAAGTGAGTACACCCCTCACATTTCTGCAGATATTTAAGTATATCTTTTCATGGGACAACACTGACAAAATGACACTTTGACACAATGAAAAGTAGTCTGTGTGCAGCTTATATAACAGTGTAAATTTATTCTTCCCTCAAAATAACTCAATATACAGCCATTAATGTCTAAACCACCGGCAACAAAAGTGAGTACACCCCTAAGAGACTACACCCCTAAATGTCCAAATTGAGCACTGCTTGTCATTTTCCCTCCAAAATGTCATGTGATTTGTTAGTGTTACTAGGTCTCAGGTGTGCATAGGGAGCAGGTGTGTTCAATTTAGTAGTACAGCTCTCACACTCTCTCATACTGGTCACTGAAAGTTCCAACATGGCACCTCATGGCAAAGAACTCTCTGAAGATCTTAAAAGACGAATTGTTGCGCTACATGAAGATGGCCAAGGCTACAAGAAGATTGCCAACACCCTGAAACTGAGCTGCAGCACAGTGGCCAAGATCATCCAGCGTTTTAAAAGAGCAGGGTCCACTCAGAACAGACCTTGCGTTGGTCGTCCAAAGAAGCTGAGTGCACGTGCTCAGCGTCACATCATACTGCTGTCTTTGAAAGATAGGCGCAGGAGTGCTGTCAGCATTGCTGCAGAGATTGAAAAGGTGGGGGGTCAGCCTGTCAGTGCTCGGACCATACGCCGCACACTACATCAAATTGGTCTGCATGGCTGTCACCCCAGAAGGAAGCCTTTTCTGAAGTCTCTACACAAGAAAGCCCGCAAACAGTTTGCTGAAGACATGTCAACAAAGGACATGGATTACTGGAACCATGTCCTATGGTCTGATGAGACCAAGATTAATTTGTTTGGTTCAGATGGTCTCAAGCATGTGTGGCGGCAATCAGGTGAGGAGTACAAAGATAAGTGTGTCATGCCTACAGTCAAGCATGGTGGTGGGAATGCCATGGTCTGGGGCTGCATGAGTGCAGCAGGTGTTGGGGAGTTACATTTCATTGAGGGACACATGAACTCCAATATGTACTGTGAAATACTGAAGCAGAGCATGATCCCCTCCCTCCGGAAACTGGGTCGCAGGGCAGTGTTCCAGCATGATAATGACCCCAAACACACCTCTAAGACGACCACTGCTTTATTGAAGTGGCTGAGGGTAAAGGTGATGGACTGGCCAAGCATGTCTCCAGACCTAAACCCAATAGAACATCTTTGGGGCATCCTCAAGCGGAAGGTGGAGGAGCGCAAAGTCTCGAATATCCGCCAGCTCCGTGATGTCGTCATGGAGGAGTGGAAAAGCATTCCAGTGGCAACCTGTGAAGCTCTGGTAAACTCCATGCCCAGGACAGTTAAGGCAGTTTTGGGAAATAATGGTGGCCACACAAAATATGGACACTTCAGGAACTTTCACTAAGGGGTGTACTCACTTTTGTTGCCGGTGGTTTAGACATTAATGGCTGTATATTGAGTTATTTTGAGGGAAGAATAAATTTACACTGTTATATAAGCTGCACACAGACTACTTTTCATTGTGTTAAAGTGTCATTTTGTCAGTGTTGTCCCATGAAAAGATATACTTAAATATCTGCAGAAATGTGAGGGGTGTACTCACTTTTGTGATACACTGTAGAAGCACTTTGTAGTTCTACAATTACTGACTGTAGTCCATCTGTTTCTCTGCATGCTTTGTTACCCCCCATTCATGCTGTTCTTCAATGGTCAGGACTCTCCCAGGAACCACTACAGAGCAGGTATTATTTAGGTGGTGGATCATTTTCAGCACTGCAGTGACACTGACATGGTGGTGGTGTGTTAGTGTGTGTTGTGCTGGTATGAATGAATAAGACACAGCAGCGCTGATGGAGTTTTTAAACACCTCACTGTCACTGCTGGACTGAGAATAGTCCACCAACCAAAAACATCCAGCCAATGGCAGCCAGTGTGCAGCGTCCTGTGACCACTGATGAAGGTCTAGAAGATGACCAACTCAAACAGCAGCAGTAGATGAGCGATCGTCTCTGACTTTGCATCTACAAGGTGGACCAACTAGGTAGGAGTGTCTAGTAGAGTGGACAGTGAGTGGACACGATATTTAAAAACTCCAGCAGCACTGCTGTGTCTGATCCAATCATGCCAGCACAACACACACTAACACACCACCACCATGTCATTGTCACTGCAGTGCTGAGAATGATCCACCACCTAAATAATACCTGCTCTGTGGTAGTCCTGACCATTGAAGAACAGGGTGAAAGCAGGCTTAAAAGGTATGTAGAGAAACAAATGGACTACAGTCAGTAATTGTGGAACTATAAAATGCTTCTATATGGTAAGTGGAGCAGATAAATTTATATAATTAATTTTTAATATGTTTTTCATTAGAGATCATTTAATCCGATAACAATTTGAGTGCAAAACTTGAATCTTTTGAAAAAATTAATGAATTTCAGATTTTTTAGGTATTTGATCTGGTAATATTTATAAATCCATTGTATTTTATTTTAAAATTGCGAAATAGAGACATTTTCATTTCAGACTTTTGGTCCCCACTGTTTATCAGTAACACATTTTAACTAGGATGTACAGCACGTGTCAAACTAGAGGCCCGCGAGAGCTTAAAAGACGTATGATTGTGTTACAATACACTGTAAAATCGTACATAAACTGCATCTCCAAGACTTAAAAGGCAGACTGCAATCACAGCAGGGTATGTTACAATCGGCTCTTTGAGGGCCACCATAATGCAAATGTGGCCCTCTGTGAAAATAAGTCTGACCATTACTGTCTGAAGCCTATCTCTTGCTGTGTACACTTACTTTTTCTTCCTCTATGCAGCAGTTAGTCTGAATATTAGTGTTGTTAGAAGCTTAAGAATCAAGGCCAGGTTTCATTTTAATTTTCCTGCCGTTCTGCCAGTGCGGTTTGCTTTGTCAGTGGGTAGAATTTGTCTGTGACTCACATTTGCAGACTTAAAAAAAAGAGTGGCGAGTGATCTGACCCGATCGTCTCACAGCATGGAAATCTTTTACCTCCATCCTTTCCTCTGCAAACATTTATCACTTTTTACACACTTTGCATTTGCACGAATTTGTGGTATTTTGGTCCTAAACCATGAACAGTATAATGTAGAGACGTAATCCTATGAAATCCTATACGACATTAAACTCTCCAAAGTATCTGCTGGTGATCCAGATTTAGACATGAAAGGTCAGCATGATCTCCAAAACACAACAGCTTATAAATCACTTTCACCAGAATGTTCTAGTGAGTTCATCGTAATGTTCAAAATTAAATAAATCATTTATTTACATAGTCATGATTTTTATTAATGGTGTCAATAATCAACAGCTTATTCAGATACATTTGATAGGAGTTTATTACCAGCAGAGCTGATGATGATGAATTATTTACCAAAAGGAGAATAGTACTTATTGTATATACATTTTAAATTATAAATGAAGACATATTTTATTTTTGCAGTATTAATGATATAATAATGGCATTATAAATAATGCATTTCTTAGGTCATGATTTTTTTCAATTACTAGCAATTACTGGCTCCTGGCAAATTGAATTACTGGGTCCTAAACAAAATGTGCAGGGTTTGCTTTGCATCATACAAATGGAAATAATAAACAGCCTATGTATTCTTAATAATAATACATTTTATTTATATAGCGCTTTTCAAGATACTCAAAGACGCTTAAGATTCTTATCAGTTATACACCGATCAAGCATAACATTATAACCGCCTTCCTAATATTGTGTTGGTCCCGTCGAGGCATGGACTCCACTAGACCCCTGAAGGTGTGCTGTGGTATCTGGCACCAAGAGGTTAGCAGCAGATCCTTTAACTCCTGTAAGTTGCCAGGTGGGGCCTCCATGGATTGGACTTGTTTATCCAGCACACCCCACAGATGCTCGATTGGATTGAGATCTGGAGAATCTGGAGGCCAAGTCAACACCCCAAACTCGTTGTGTTCCTCAAACCATTCCTGAACCATTTTTGCTTTGTGGCAGGGCGTATTATACTGCTGAAAGAGGCCACAGCCATCAGGGAATACCGTTTCCATGACAGGGTGTACATGGTCTGCAACAATGCTCAGGTATATGGTGCGTGTCAAAGTAACATCTACATGGATGGCAGGACCCAAGGTTTCCCAGCAGAACATTGCCCAAAGCATCACACTGCCTCTGCCGGCTTGCCCTCTTCCCATAGTGCATCCTGGTGCCATGTGTTCCCCAGGTAGGCGATGCACACAGACCCGGCCATCCACGTGATGTAAAAGAAAAAGTGATTCATCAGACCAGGCCACCTTCTTCCATTGCTCCGTGGTCCAGTTCCGATGTTCACGTGCCCATTGTTATATTGGGGAGTTATAATATTTATATAATATTTCTGTATTGCGCTAAATTCAGGTTATTTTTACTACAAGCTCAAGCTCATATTATAAAATTCACAAACATAAACTCTAAAAAATTAAGTTATAATTAAGTTAAAAATAAAAAAAAATAAGTTATAATATTAATACAATATTTCTGTATTGTGCTAAATTCGGGTTCTATTTACTACAAGCTCAAGCTCATATTATAAAATTCACAAACATAAACTCTACAGTATAACTTGTTTTAAAAACAACACATCTAGTGGAAAAAAAGTTCAGGTTCTCAGTTCTCTCCATCCATGATAGAAGCACACGTGAAAGTTTATAGGCAGCAATTTGTTTGCTAGTCTAGGCAGCATCGATAACAGATTAATGGCCATCGTTTGTCTCAGACAATGACCAAGGTACTATATGATTGCCACCAAAACGGCTAGCCGGACCTCACAGTATGTTTAACTCATTTGCCTGTGGCTAAAGCTAGATTAGAGCAGCAGATTTGGCTGAAGGTAGCTGCTAGAATTTATAGTTTTCATTTTGTTTCCATTATCGGAGGTAGAAAATAAAACGTGCGTGAGGTGTACTTGGGCCAGCTTTGGGTCTGTCAGACGTATCGAAATACTTGGCCTGAAGATTACTCAGACACTTTTGTTCACTTTTAGAGGATGCCTGTGTCATTCACTCCCTAAATCATTTTGATCGCGATGATTTGGACCTCAACTAATGTCTGTTTGGCAATGGCTGTTTTCTTTCTTTCTTTGCTTTTTTGTGGACACTCGGTAGGTGGTTTTGCTGCAGAAGCCGAACTGATTTATTTTATGCCAAAGCCAGAAGTTCTCCAGAGTGTAGCCAGGCGAAACCCTGCTTAAACTCGGTGAAAGTTGTCTGTGGTAGCTAATAATGAAACGTCTCATGATCCAGTGGAAAGCACATAAGCAGTTTAATAGACTTTCATCCCCGGGTCAGATTAAGAAGCTCTCGGTAAGGTAATAAAAGCTTCAGGGATTCCATTTGGCCAGAGGAAGTGATGACACTGGACTGTGTCCAGAACTTTCATCTGACAGCACCTTCATCTCAGATTTGTATGTGGAGGCACCTGCGGTCAGTATCGCAGTCATTCACATGTGCTTACAGACGGTTAAACACTCCCTGCTGTCAGACTGTGGTTGGTTTCCAAGTCGATGTATCTAAGCCGTTCACAAGCTTTTACTGGTAATACTTATCATCATCATCATCATCATTATTATTATTATTATAGTCACTCTCTCACTTCCTTTCATGCTAACGCAAGCTTTTTTAACTAAAAACACTTGTACATGTACACAGATCAGCCATAACATTAAAACCACCTCCTTGTTTCTACACTCACTGTACATTTTATCAGCTTTACTTACCATATAGGAGCACTTTGTAGGTCTACAATTACTGACTGTAGTCCATCTATTTCTCTACATACCCTGTTCTTTAATGGTTAGGACCCCCAGAGGACCACCACAGAGCAGATATTATTTAAGTGTTGTGCTGGTATGAGTGGATCAGACACAGCAGCGCTGCTGGAGTTTTTAAATACCATGTCCACTCACTGTCCACTCTATTACACACTCCTACCTAGTTGGTCCACCTTGTAGATGTAAAGTCAGAGACGATCGCTCATCTACTGCTGCTGTTTGGGTTGGTCATCTTCTAGACCTTCATCAGTGGTCACAGGACACTGCCCACGGGGCGCTGTTGGCTGGATATTTTTGGTTGGTGGACTATTCTCAGTCTAGCAGTGACAGTGAGGTGTTTAAAAACTCCATCAGCATTGCTGTGTCTTATCCACTCATACCAGCACAACACACACTAACACACCACCACCATGTCAGTGTCACTGCAGTGCTGAGAATGATCCACCCAAATAATACCTGCTCTGTAGTGGTCTTGACCATTGAAGAACAGGGTAAGAGCAGGCTTAAAAAGTATGTAAAGAAACAGATGGACTACAGTCAGTAATTGTAGTACTACAAAGTGCTTCTATATGGTAAGTGGAGCTGATAAAATGGACAGTGAGTGTAGAAACAAAGAGGTAGTCATAATGTTATGCCTGATTGGTGTATTTCATGTCATTTTATACACAGACATTATCATTATTTTTATTGTTATCAAGTGAGCAGCAGTTTTGCAAGCCAAAATGCCTTGGCCGAGTGCTCAACAGACAATTGACTATTGCAGCGGCAGTGATGCTACACATCTGACCTTCCCTTCTTAGACCTAGTGACTCCCACTGTGAGCGGTGCATAATTGGACAGAGCAAGGCGTGGTTCTCTAAAGTCCTCCATATGTGCTAAAGCTTGCAAGAATCAGAGAAGCTGCCTTTTAGCCAATGGCATTCTTCGGCCAACAAGGGCATCGTGTATCTTTCGAATTTAGGAGCCTATGGGCTACAACTGTAGAAAACCACATCAAGGGTCACTCCTGTTGGACAAGAACATGTTGTTGAAACCACATATCTAAATCTCAAGTTAAGTATCCAACTCTGACTGAGAAGAGCCGTGACTAACACACACCCCCTCCGACACGTGTGCAGTAGCCGACTGCATGTTTTCACCAGCATGATGCGAGTTCATATGTGGATCAGCTTTGTGTGTACTGTAGATACACACACCCTGATCCCATCATCCCCTGTCTCTGTGCAGGTACCATCAATCAGCCAGCAGAGGTCATAGTTGTATCAGTTAACTCTGCTCCCCTTAAACAACAAGCCAATCGTTGTTCGTATAGGCGCCCAGTGTACCGGTAGCAGAGCTGAAATTCAAACCGACAAGTTTGAGATGTCAGCTCTGGTTTGCTTGCGTGTTTTAACCAATGGGCTGAGGTGACATTTGGAATGAGCTGCAAGGGTTTAATAGTGGACATAGGAGCACCTGCCAGGATGGAGTTGCAGTAGTCCAGCTGTGAGATTACAAGTGACTGGACAAGAATCTGAGTGGCTTCCATGGAGAGAAATGGATGAATCTTCCTGATGTTGTAGAGGAGGAACCGGCACGATCTTGTCGTGTTGGCTACATGAGAGGAGAAGGTCAGCTGGTTATCCAGGACGACACCAAGGTTTCTTACGTTATTAGACGGTCTGATCTGGGAGTCTGATCTTCAAGAAAGATGACTAGGTTCTGGGTTGGAGATTAATCTCCAAAAATAAGTAACAGTGTTTGATTTATCAATGCTGTCGTTTTAAGAGCAGATTCTCTCAATATTTAGGGCAATAAAGCAGATGTTCAGACAGACAATGGAAGTTCATTCCACCACTTGGGTGCAAGTACAGAGAAGAGCCTTGACGCTCGTCTTCCTTGAGTTCTGGGTGGAGGATCAAGTCGAACGAAACTAGTGGCTTGAAGGTTGCGTGATACAGAGCGGGGTTTTATTAGACCTTGAAGGTAGTTTTGGCTTTGTTGGCGAGTATCAATGTTTTAAACTGAATGTGTGCAGCTACAGGAAGCCAGTGAAGAGAACGCAGCAGTGGGGTGATGTGGCAGTTTAGGTTGGTTAAAAAGCAGCTGCAGGGGTTTAATAGTGGACATAGGAACACCTGCCAGGAGGGAGTTGCAGTAGTCCAGCTGTGAGATTACAAGTGACTGCACAAGAATCTGAGTAGCTTCCATTGAGAGAAATGGACGAATCTTCATGATGGCACGATCTTGTCATGTTGGCTACATAAAGGAGAAGGTCAGCTGGTTATCCAGGACGACACCAAGGTTTCTTACATTATCAGACGGTCTGAACAAGGAGTCATCAAGAGAGATGACTAGGTCCTGGGTTGGAGATTGATCTCCAGAAATAAGTAACAGTGTTTGATTTATCAATGCTGTAGTTTTAAGAGCAGCTTCATCCACAGGGGGAAAAAAAAAATCTCTTTAGGGGAATAAAGTAAGGTCAAAGTCATCATGAATAAAGGCCATCAAATATTTTCTCAAGTAGAAAATTCTGTAAAGGTTCTTCTTGTTTGTTTATTTTTCTCCCTGTGGTCAAGCACTGTTTGACTTAAGCACACAGAGCAAAACAGGTTTCATCCCTCGACACGTAGCTTATTGCCTGGCAGTATTTTCCTTTAAGACTTTTGGATCTTAATTTCCTTTAGGATGATGTCAACATAGATGTTCCAGGCTTTAGACAGAGATGGAGTTTAACATTAAAACCCCCTCCTTGTTTCTACATTCACTGTCCATTTTATCAGCTCCACATACCATATAAAAGCACTTTGTAGTTCTACAATTACTGACTGTAGTCCATCTATTTCTCTACATACTTTTTTAACCTCCTTTTACTCTGTTCTTCAATGGTCAGGACGTTCCCAGGACCACCACAGAGCAGGTATTATTTGGGTGGTGGATCATTCTCAGCACTGTAGTGACACTGACATGGTGGTGGTGTGTTAGTGTGTGTTGTGCTGGTATGAGTGGATCAGACAGCAGCGCTGCTGGAGTTTTTAAATACTGTGTCCACTCACTGTCAACTCTATTTGACACTCCTACCTACAGTAGTTGGTCCACCTTGTAGATGTAAAGTCAAAGACGATCGCTCATCTATTGCTGCTGTTTGAGTTGGTCATCTTCTAGACCTTCATCAGTGATCACAGGACGCTGCCCATGGGGTGCTGTTGGCTGGATATTTTGTTTGGAGGACTATTCTCAGTCCAGCAGTGACAGTGAGGTGTTTACACCACCACCATGTCAGTGTCACTGCAGTGCATAGAATGTTCCACCACCTAAATAATATCTGCTCTGTGGTGGTCCTGGGAGAGTCCTGACCATTAAAGAACAGCATGAAAGGGGGCTAACAAAGCATGCAGAGAAACAGATGGACTACAGTCAGTAATTGTAGAACTACAAAGTGCTTATGAACTAAACTAAAAAAAAAATAAACGTATGCAATTGTGACAGTTTATTTGTTTTATTTAATTTAAATGATACTGACAAACGATTAAAAATTTAATTAGATTATTAAATGGTATAATTATATTTTATTTATTTTGCATCAATAAATAGTTAGCTAGCTCCCTAAAAAGCAATTCAGATTTTCAGGCAGGAGTTTATGACGACAAACCTAAAGCGTAAAAAGATATGTAAAAACTAGAAGCTTGATTAAATATCCTTCATTTATTTAGGAAAGTTGCTTTGCATTTACAAAGATGATAAATATAAATAAATATCTTAAACTAAAAGTAACAACAACAACTTAAACTAGAGAGTGCATTTCCGGAGAAAATGCGAGTGTGATTGCCGTGTGCCAGTCGGGCAGGCGTGCGTATCCCAATGTTTTATCCAACTCGGGGTGTCATCAGTGGGCTTTACGATTTAGAGTTGGAACGGAGTCAATATCTTGAACTCTCAAAAAATAAATGGAAGTGAATAAGGCCGAAAAACGGGCGTGGCAGGTGGGTGTGGGTTCGAATCCCCATGCTGTACCCAAGTCGGGGTGTCATCAGTGGGCTTTATGATTTAGAGTTGGAACGGCGTCGATATCTCGAACTTTCAAAAAATGAATGGAAGTGAATGGAGCCGAAAAACGGGCGTGGCAGGTGGGTGTGGGTTCGAATCCCTATGCTGTATCTGAGTCGGGGTTACATCAGTTGGCTTTACAATTTAGAGTTGGAACGGCGTTGATATCTCGAACTTTCAAAAAATGAATGGAAGTGAATGGGGACAAAAAACGTGCGTGGCAGGTGGGTGTGGGTTCGAATCCCCATGCTGTACCCAAGTCGGGGTTACATCAGGGGGCTTTACAATTTAGAGTTGGAACGGCGTTGATATCTCAAATTTCCAAAAAATGAATGGAAGTGAATAGGACCAAAAACCGGGCGTGGCAGGTGGGCGTGGGTTCGAATCCCCATGCTGTATCTGAGTCGGGGTTACATCAGTGGGCTTTACGATTTAGAGTTGGAACGGTGTCGATATCTCAAATTTTCAAAAAATGAATGGAAGTGAATGGAGCCGAAAAATGGGCGTGGCAGGTGGGCGTGGGTTCGAATCCCCATGCTGTACCTGAGTCGGGGTTACATCAGTGGGCTTTACGATTTAGAGTTGGAACGGCGTCGATATCTCGAACTTTCAAAAAATGAATGGAAGTGAAAGGGACCAAAAACCGGGCGTGGCAGGTGGGCGTGAGTTCGAATCCCCATGCTGTATCTGAGTCGGCGTTACATCAGTGGGCTTTACGATTTAGAGTTGGAACGGCGTCGATATCTCGAACTTTCAAAAAATGAATGGAAGTGAATGGGACCAAAAACCGGGCGTGGCAGGTGGGCGTGGGTTCGAATCCCCATGATGTTCCCATGTTGGGGTTACATCAGTGGGCTTTACGATATAGTGTTGGAACGGTGTTGATATCTAAAACTTTCAAAAAATGAATGGAAGTGAATGGAGCTGAAAAACCGGGCGTGGCAGGTGGGTGTGGGTTCGAATCCCCATGCTGTACCCAAATCGGGGTGTCATCAGGGGGCTTTACGATTTAGAGTTGGAACGACGTTGATATCTCGAACTTTCAAAAAATGAATGGAAGTGAATGGAGCCGAAAAATGGGCGTGGCAGGTGGGCGTGGGTTTGAATCCCCATGCTGTACCCAAGTCGGGGTGTCATCAGGGGGCTTTACGATTTAGAGTTGGAACGGTGTTGATATCTCGAACTTTCAAAAAATGAATAGAAGTGAATGGAGCCGAAAACCGGGCGTGGCAGTTGGGCGTGGGTTCGAATCCCCATGCTGTACCTGAGTCGGGGTTACATCAGTGGGCTTTACGATTTAGAGTTGGAACGGCGTCGATATCTCAAACTTTCAAAAAATGAATGGAAGTGAATGGGACTCTTATAGGTTAAATAAACGTTATAGAAATAACCATTCAACAACCATTCAAAGAAAATGAATGGAAGTCAATGGGACCAAAAATCGGTACAAAAGCGGGCGTGGCGGGTGAACGGACGGGTGGATCAAAAAACTTTTTTTCAATAAGTGACGCCAATAACGGGCCGGATGATCTAGAGTTGGAACGGCGTCGATATCTCAAAATTTTTTTGAAAATGAATGGAAGTCTATGGGAAAAAAAACGCTACAAAAGCGGGCGTGGCGGGCGAACGGGCGGGTGGATCCGAAAGCTGTATACAAGCCCGCGTCGCACCAACAGGCCGGACGATTTGGCGTTGGAACGGCGTCGATATCTCGAAAACTGCGGGGCGAGATAGCCGGCGACGAAAGTGGTGGAATAATAAAAAGAAAAAAAATAATAATAATATGACTAACGGATAACAATAGTGTGCTTGCATTCTGCAATCACACTAATTATTTGCACCAAAATGACCGTACATACATGTCCCAAGTGACCTACTACATGCTTACTATGGGCAGTGTGGTCTTGGGGAAATCCTGTAAAAACCCACATGGGGCTCGTAAGGATTAGTCCACTGGGCCCACAAAAACATTAGTAAGAGGTGGACCATTGTAGGCTAATTATAGACAGACTAGACGTACACATGGTCCAAGTGAGGGTAACTAGGATAACGTTTGTGCACCAAAGTAAGTTAGAGATGATTCGGGGCTGTTTGTGTTCAAATTCTCATGGTGGGTACAGGTTTATTTATTTCAAGGATTTTCATCACTGAAACATGTCGCGGACTAAATGCTGGGATTGCCTTCACTGCTAAGGAAGCATCGGATACTCCCTCGTCATTGTCAGATTATAGCTTCAAAATAAGGCACCTAATTAGGCAGCATTTTAAGGTATCGTAAGGTATCTTAATTAAGGTAGAATTTAGACAGCTTACTTTTTGGGAGCACATAGAATGACGTAAAATGCGTCTACTAGCGATCACTAGGTTGAGAGTTTATCTCCCCCTCTATCTGAATCCTGTTATGGGGAAGTGAGCCATCTCTGAACCGTGCTTCATTAACCTGCCAGGTGGTAGAAGATACCGAGTCCTTTTTGAACTCCAGCCAAGAGTTCTGCTTTGAAGACAGCGCAACACGAAGACGGAAACTGGATCAAAGTTATTCTGCATCCTCATGTCAATTAGTACTTAGTGCAGACTGTCAGAGTTTGGATAAGATTTTTGCTGTAGACTTGTGTCTGTGTTAAGTACTCATGTAGTATGAACCACCAGCAGTATACACCAATCAGCCATAACATTAAAACCACCTCCTTGTTTCTACTCACTGCCCATTTTATCATCTCCACTTACCATATAGAAGCACTTTGTAGTTCTACAATTACTGAATTGCTTTGTTAGCCCCCTTTCATGCTGTTCTTCAATGGTCAGGACTCCACAGGACCACCACAGAGCAGGTATTATTTGGGTGGTGGGTCATTCTCAGCACTGCAGTGACACTGACATGGTGGTGGTGTGTTAGTGTGTGTTGTGCTGGTATGAGTGGATTAGACACAGCAGTGCTGCTGGAGTTTTTAAACACCTCACTGTCACTGCTGGACTAAGAATGGTACACCAACCAAAAATATCCAGCCAACAGCGCCCCGTGGGCATCGTCCTGTGACCACTGATGAAGGTTTAGAAGATGACCAACTCAAACAGCAGTAATAGATGAGCGGTCGTCTCTGACTTTACATCTACAAGGTGGACCAACTAGGTAGGAGTGGACAGTGAGTGGACACAGTATTTAAAAACTCCAGCAGCGCTGCTGTGTCTGATCCACTCATATCAGCGCAACACACACTAACACACCACCACCATGTCATTGTCACTGCAGTGCTGAGAATGATCCACGACATAAATAATACCTGCTCTGTAGTGGTCCTGACCATTGAAGAACAGGCTGAAAAAAGATGGACTACAGTCAGTAATTGTAGAACTACAAAGTGCTCTTATATGGTAAGTGGAGCTGATTAAATGGACAGTGAGTGTAGAAACAAGGAGGTGGTTTTAATATTTGGCTGATCAGTGTATATGTATATTTTGTACCTGAAGCCTCTGGCGTACGTCTATGTGTTTATATATGTATGTATATGGATATTTTTATACACATTATAAATCGTATAGTGTCATCTTTTATTAGTAACTGACCTCCCAGTGTGCACTGCTGTGATCCGAAATGACATGCACAAGCAGGTTGCAGAATGTGTACAGTTCAACAATTTTTTTTCTCTATTTTTCAGTCATGTATTGTTCACGGTCATGACATGTGTAAGATTTTTGGCATGATTTTAAACACATGGATATGATTTCCAGCCTGTTCTGGTTATTTACCTGTTTTTTGTTGTTTGGAGACTGGTTGATGTTTAAATTTGGCCTGACAGAACACTGACTCCACCCATCTCACTCGGGGGGTTCGAATTGAACTGAATTCTGAAGGTCATACTTGTTTTGAATCCTGGTCCCTGGCCTCCCTCATACTTTTCCTATTATAGTGCCCTCCCTTCTGGCACTCTGTACACTGAGCGTAGTCATTGTTGACTGTGTGGATGCAGTTGTCAGGAAACCAGTGTGATCCTGGTGAAGTGGGCCATACTTCACTTGTGCTATGGCATACACAAGCAGATAAGAGGTGACCAGGCTTTGCGTTTGCTAAACTTCAGCCTAGACATTAGCTGTTTGTCTAACTGTGTGGAAATGGGTATGTCAAAAATACTAATTATTTTAGTGCCTGTTATGGCACATACACCGATCAGCCATAACATTAAAACCACCTCCTTGTTTGTACACACGCTGTCCATTTTATCAGCTCCACTTACCATATAGAAGCACTTTGTAGTTCTACAATTACTGACCCCAATTAGCCCCCTTTCATGCTGTTCTTCAATGGTCAGGACCCCCACAGGACCACTACAGAGCAGGTATTATTTAGATGGTGGATCATTTTCAGCACTGCAGTGACACTGACATGGTGGTGGTGTGTTAGTGTGTGTTGTGCTGATATGAGTGAATCAGACACAGCAGTGCTGCTGGAGTTTTTAAATAGATGCTCATCTATTGCTGCTGTTTGAGCTGGTCATCTTCTAGACCTTCATTAGTGGTCACAGGACGCTGCCCACGGGGTGCTGTTGGCTGGATATATTTTTGGTTGGTGGACTATTCTCAGTCCAGCAGTGACAGTGAGGTGTTTAAAAACTCCATCAGCATTGCTGTGTCTTATCCACTTATACCAGCACAACACACACTAACACACCACCACCATGTCAGTGTCACTGCAGTGCTGAGAATGATCCACCACCCAGAAAATACAAGTATTATTATTAGGTCTACTCTGCAGTGGTCCTGTGGGGGTCCTGACCATTGAAGAACTGCATGAAAGGGGGCTAACAAAGCATGCAAAGAAGCAGATGGACCACAGTCAGAAATTGTAGATCTACAAAGTGCTCCTATATGGTAAGTGGAGCTGATAAAATGCACAGTGAGTGTAGAAACAAGGAGATGGTTTTAATGTTATGGCTGATCAGTGTATACCTAATCAGTCACACATTCTTCACTTCGTTCGGCTCTGCTCGCTTGCCTCGGCCGCGGGAGCCTTTCTGAAGTGTCCTCACACGTGTCCATAACCACCCCTCCCTCCGTCCCTCCGTCCCTCCGTCCCTCCGTCCCTCCGTCTGTCGTCCCAAACACGCACTCTTTTTTTAAATTTCTTTATTTTGCTCGTCCACATTTTTTTTCGAGCTCCGTGTGACATCAAAAATGTCACGCATTCCCCGTCTTTCGATATTTTTCTGTTTAGTCCGTCCCCATTCTTCCGTTTTTAGCCTCCTTCACCGCTATTATTATTTTTCTGCTCCAGCTCCCAGCTGATTTCCATCAGGTCCAAGTTCCCAAAGCTGCTCCGCAGATTTCGGGAGCAACGAGAGCAGAACACATTTCCTCTGCATGCTTAATGGAGCTCGTACTGTTTGAACATCACCGTCGCTGGATCTACGGATAATACCGTAAATCTGCGGTCTGTATGACATGAGATCGCGGAGCATATCGTTCTCTGTCATTTAACCTCCTCCACCTTTTAGCTGCAATTCATCATGACGTCGAATCAGCATTTTTTTAAATGTCTAGCTTATATTTTATTATTTTGCTTATTTCATTTGTCTGTAATCTGTAATTATACAAAGCAAAATGGGGATATGTCTTCGTCTGAAGTTTGCATATGTGCTGCAGATGTCTGGTGTGGGCGTGCTTAGCCGCATATGTCCGTGTATACTTGCTCGATAGCATATCATGTTACATTGGCTCTCCGCTGGATGCTGGATATTTTTTTATGCATTTTTTCTTCCCTTTTCCTCCCTTTTTAGCGCGTCCAATTGCCCGATTGCATCATGCTTTCTCTCCACCAATGCCGATCCCTGCTCTGATTGAGGAGAACGAAGCTAACCCACGCCCCCTCCGACACATGGGCAGCATGCCGTATGCATATTGTCACCTGCACTTTGACGAGTGCTGTGCAGCTCAGCGTTGTGTGCGGAGAGGACACACCCTGAGAGCACTCTTTCCTCATCTCTGTGCAGGCGCCATCAATCATTTACCTTTTCAGCATTTAGCAGACGCTTTTATCCAAAGCGACTTACACAATGAGCAATTGAGGGTTAAGGGCCTTGCTCAGGGACCCAACAGTGGCAACTTGGTGGTGGCGGGGCTTGAATCGGCAACCTTCTGTTTACTAGTCCAGTACCTTAACCACTGAGCTATCACTGGCCAGCAGAGGTCGTAATTGCACCAGTCATGGGAGAGAGACCCCATCCGGCTTAGCCCCGCCCGTATCTGAACAACAGGCCAATTGTTGTTCATGTGGCCGCTCAGCCATAGTAGGCAGAGTTGAGATTCGATACGATGTATTCGAGATCCCAGCTCTGGTTCCAGCATGTGTTTTTACCGCTGCGCCACCTGAGCGGCCTCTGAATGCTCATTTTGACCTAAATTAAAGGCTTTCATTTAATTCATAGAGCTTAAAACTTTGTTGACCTCCTGAGCAGGTTTCCTAGCATCATCTCGGACTGCATTTCAATGTCTCAAGTCCATTATCTCAGAAACTTTCTACAGGTCACTGAGGTGGGAAAAGAAGTCTACGTTGCATGTGGTGATAGGTCAGTTATAGCCTAGTGGTTAAGGTACTGGACTAGTAATCTAAAGGTCTCTGGTTGAAGCCCCACCACTGCCAGGTTGCCACTGTTGGGCCCTTGGGCAAGGCCCTTAACCCTCAATTGCTTAGACTGTATACTGTCACAGTACTGCAGGTTGCTGTAAATGATGATACCTGCTGTGCCTGAAGCCTCTGTGCTTTGTTACCCTCTCTACTTTTACACTTCCAAGCTCGGAGCAGTCACCCATTCATATGCTAATGATGCTCTCCCTGTCTCCCTCCAGACGATGCCTCAGGTTCAACCTGAGCTTTATCTTGGATATTTAATTCTAGATGAATAGACCCACCTCCATGTCAAGCTTTTTACGATTTCTGGCCTGCCTAATTTTCATCCTTTTAAGCCTTTCAGCCTCACACATTACCATTTTTGATGAACTATTTTGGTACTTTTATCAGGGTCTGAATAGAGCCACAGGGTAACAATCAATGCCCGGCTTGACCACAATCAGGCAGATTGAACCATTATTTTAGGAATACAGTCATGTCTTCCTGATTACAGCTCTCAGTAGACAGTGGTAGTCTAGTGAGTAGAGCTTTGGGCTATCAATTAAAAGGTCGAGAATTAGAATCCTAACTCTGCCATGCATCCACTTTTGGGCCCTTGAGCAAGGTCCTTAACCCTCTCGGCTCCAGGGGCGCCGTACAGTGGCTGACCATGCGCTCTTACCCCAGTTTCCAAACAAGCTGGGATATGCAGCATAATAATTTTGTACTATATATATATATACTGTATATATATATATGACAAATACAGGCATTCTTTTCCATTCTTATTACTGACCTACCAAATTGGCACATGCTATGTATTTTACCAATTTACTAGTTTAGTAGTCCAAATATTTGCCCCCTGCTTGTTAACTTGTAATGCACTTATTCATCAACCTTTAGGACTTGTCCATCTGTGAGTGAACTTGGTGATACCACCATCACAATGGTACTAAAACCAGATTCTGCTCAGCTGTGGTTTCACATTGGTGAACCAAACTGAAGACTGGTGTTCAAGTGTGGGTTTTTTTTGTCATGTGACTACAACTATAAAATAATCAATATACCTTACATTCACTGATACCACTGCTTTATGAATTGAATTAGTTTATAGGCTCATGGGATACATGCACCAACTGTAAAATACACTCACTGATCGCTGCATTAGTTACACCATCTCTGTTATGTACATTCATTATTTTATAAGCCACACTACACTAGTGAAGTGCCATTTGATCAGTAAGCATACTATAGGGGGAAATTGGGGTTCAAGGGTGTAATAAAGTGTACAGAGCCACAGATGAACTATATACACTGATCAGCCATAATATTAAAACCACCTCCTTGTTTTTCTTCTCACTGTCTATTTTATCAGCTCCACTTACCATATAGAAGCACTTTGTAGTTCTACAATTACCGACTGTAGTCCATCTGTACATACTGTTTTAGCCTGCTTTCACCTTGTTAGTTATTGTTCAGGACCCCCACAGGGCCACCACAGAGCAGGTATTATTTATGTTGTGGCTGATTCTCAGCACTGCAGTGACACTGACATGGTGGTGGTGTGTTAGTGTGTGTTGTGCTGGTATGAGTGGATAAGACACAGCAGCACTGCTGGAGTTTTTAAATACAGTGTCCACGCACTGTCCACTGTATTAGACACTACTACGTAGTTGGTCCACCTTGTAGATGTAAAGTCAGAGACGATCGCTCATCTATTGCTGCTGTTTGAGTTGGTCATCTTCTAGACCTTCATCAGTAGTCACAGGACGCTGCCCACGGGTCAGTGTCACACTGCAGTGCTGAGAATGATCCACCACCTAAATAATACCTGCTCTGTGGTGGTCCTGTGGGGGTCCTGACCATTAAAGAACAGTATGAAAGGGGGCTAACAAAGCTTGCAGAGAAACAGATGGACTACAGTCAGTAACTGTAGAACTACAAAGTGCTTCTATATGGTAAGTGGAGCTGATAAAATGGACAGTGAGTGTAGAAACAAGGAGGTGGTTTTAATGTTATGGCTGATTAATGTACATCAGCCAGTTTCAAACATCTGAATTTGGTTTGGTCAGCTATCCTTCAAACATTTTGCTGGAATTACTGGAATAAGAAGTCTACGAAGAAGCACATTATTGTCTGTCCTTGCACATTGGTCACTGTTGTGCATTAGGGGAACCTGTGGGTATAAACTGCCAGTTTATTTTTTTGTGTAGTGGTAAAGGCATGTTAGTGCTACAAAGGTTAAGTCTTATTACTTACAACAGATCATTTTTGGAGGTATTATAGCCTCCTCGTGTTATGTTTTCAACTTGAGCTTTAAAATTAAAATATTGGCTCTTAATGATTTTTTATTTGTAATTCTTTTTTAAAAATTTTAATTCTTCATACTTGGGTGGCACAGTGGCTCATTGGATAGCACTGTCGCCTCACAGCAAGCAGGTACTGGGTTCGATTTTCAGGTCATTTCTGTTTGGAGTTTACATGTTCTTCCATGTCACTTTACAATTGTGTAAAGTGACAAGTAGTGCAGAAACTGTGCAACATAATGCTATACATCTAATGTATATGTATATATATATATATATATATATATATATATATATATATATATATATATATGTATGTGTGTATATATGTGGACATATGTATGTGTATATAAGTACTGTATATGCGTGTATATACAGTATGTACAGTATGTATATGTATAGATTGGTAATTGTGTATTAATCACATCTGTATAGCATTATGTTGCACAGTTTCTGCACTATTTGTCACTTTACACAATTGTTTACTTTAAATTGCTCTTTTTTAATTATATTGTTAATTTTTCTAATGTTTCTACATTCTTACATTTAAAAACATTTCTATATTTTTTTGTATAATATATATTTTAACTATTTTGTAGATTTTTTTATTACTGTGGCGGGAGCCACAGGGGGAGCAGTCACAAAAGCATTTCACTGCCAGTTGTACTGTGTATGACTATGTGTGTGACAAATAAACCTTGATTTGATTTGATTTGATTTCCCAAGTCAAGTCAAATGTATTTGTATAGCGCTTTTTACAATGGACATTGTCTCAAAGCAAGGACCAACAGACCAAAAACCCCTGTTGAGCAAACCGAAGGTGACAGTGTCAAGGAAAAACTCAGGTAGAAACCTTGAGAGGAACCAGACTCAGCAGGGACCTCCATCCTCCTGGCCCGTGTCTAAGTGGGTTTCCTCCCTCAGTCCAAAGACATGCAAGTGAGGTGAATTGGAGATACAAAATTTAAAAAAAGACTTGAACTGATGAATCTTGTGTAACCAGTAACTACCGTTTTTGTCATGAATGTAACCAAAGTGTGTAAAACATGACGTTACAATACTAATAAAGAAATTAATACATAAAGTCCTTATACTCTACTAGGCATCAGATATTCTCCAAAAGCATACTTGAACTTTTTAGTTTAAGGCATTTTGTTAAATTAATTTCTTGTTTTGTTTTACAGGATGCTGGAATACTCTCTCAATCTGCAGAATGTCAGTTTGTCAGCTGTCCGTACTGTCAGAGTGCTGAGGCCTCTCCGAGCTATCAACCGAGTGCCCAGTGAGTATCAATTACACTTTTTTACAGCTAATTTACCATTCCGTCTTTATTTAATAGGAAACCGTTATGCACAGTTATTCCATAATCATGGTTTTGTGGTAGCTGAATATGATCTCTTTGACATTTATTGAAATGTAGCTGCTCAGAGATGTACAGTAGCAGTTTTCTTTCCAGCAGCTGAAAGCATGTCTAGCCAGTAAGGAACTCTGTTTCCCAGCCAGAGCTATATCAGCTGCTTCTTTTCACTGCTCTTTTCATGCTGTCCTGGGTTTAGGGACTAAAGATTTATGGATTTTTTCTTTCAGTTCTTTAAACACACTCAGACAGACAATTCCATAGTGGAATGAATAATATAATGTATCTTTTTACTGACAATCTGAGGGTGTATTTTCTTCTTGGTTAGTGACTGTCAACATAGACTAGCGTTTTGAATTATTGATATCGGGAATTTGCCGGGTGGAAGTTTTGTTCAGTGTGATTGAATGAGCTGCTTATTAACCTGCTGTTCTGAAGCTATAATGTAGAACGGCAGCGCACTGGATGCCATCAGTGTTTTAGGGTCGCGGGGGTGGGGGGGTGCTGGAGCCTATCCCTGCTTTTAAATGGGCGCAAGGCACACAGTTACACCCTGGACGGGGCGCCAATCCATCGCAGGGCAGACACACACACACACATTCTCCTATAGGGCAATTCAGTGTCTCCAATTAACTTGACTGCATGTTTTTGGACTGTGGGAGGAAACCGGAGCTCCCAGAAAAAACCCAAACAGACACGGGGAGAACATGCAAACTCCGCAGAGAAAGGACCCAGCCCACCCCACCTAGGGATCGAACCCAGGACCTTCTTGCTGTGAGGCGACAGTGCTACCCACCGAGCCACCGTGCCGCCTCTGGTTAATTAGAGATACCAAAATCTATGTGTGTGTGTGTGTTTCCTGTCATAGACTGGGTGCCTTGTGCCCATTGAGAGCTGAGATTGGCTCCAGCACCACCTCACTACCCCCTGCGTGACCATGCTTAGGTTAAGCAGTATAGAAAATGAGTGATTTGAGACAGAACCATTTTTACAGACAGTCAGTGACAGTTTAGGCAGTCCTGAGGTGACACACTGAGCCGTGATGGCAGAAGTGTTTACATCCACTTCTCTCACCGCACAACTACATAATTAATCCCTGTGTCAATCAGTCGTACAAGGCCAGCCATGTAGGAGCAGTAGTCTTATTTGCTGATCAAGAGTCTCTCGGGTTGATTAGCGGCCTAATGGTGGAATTAATCTGAAAATAATTTTATCTGCTCCTCACCTGCTGTGGAGTGTAATTTGGGAAATGGGAGCCTGAGAGTCTCTTAGGTGGGCCTCATTTGTCAATTTTCCACTTTAACATTTCTAATCATAACATGAAGTGAAGTAATAGGAGGCAAACTTACAACCATCCATCATTTAGCTGTCCAGCTCAAAACAGAGACGGTGAAAAACACTAAGTTTATTGATTGGAAAATATAAAGCTAGACAGCCAATCTATATACAGTATGTACATTCTCTTCAACTTATACTGCTAAACAACTGACAAAATGTATCAAAGTCTATTTCTAACTCACATATTTAACAAAAATGCATTGGGTCACTTTGGATAGAACTTACTACAAAAAATAAATAAATACACTGTCAAAAGTAAAGTAAAAAAATCCCCCAAAATGCATTTTTATCTGCTTTAAAATGTAGTTGAATTAAGTTACTAATTCTACTTGATTATTAAACATACTTTTACTCTAATGTAAAACTGGCGGCACAGTGGCTCGGTGGGTAGCACTGTCGCCTCACAGCAAGATGGTCCTGAGTTTGATCTCCAGGTGGGGTTTGGCTGTTGTTCATCCAGGGAGGGAGCTGGATAGGGACCTCATAAGTGATGCAGTTATGACCTCTGCTGGCTGATAGATGGCGTCTGCACAGAGTAGAGGAATAATGCTGATCAGGGTGTGGCTTTTCATACACAAAGCTGATCTACATATGAACTCAACTTGTGCAGGTGAAAAGATGCAGTCGGCTACTGCTCACGTGTCGGAGGGGGCGTGTGTCAGTTCGCTCTCCTCAATCAGGGTGGTGGTAAGCACCAGTATATATATACGTATATATATTTACGTGGTGGATGATTCTCAGCACTGCAGTGACAATGACAAGGTGGTGGTGTGTTTGTGTGTGTTGTGCTGGTATGATTGGATACGTTTTTAAACACCTCACTGTCACTGCTGGACTGAGAATAGTCCACCACCAGACCACTGATGATCTAGAAGATGACCAACTCAAACAGCAGCAATAGATGAGCGATCGTCTCTGACTTTACGTCTACAATGTGGACCAACTAGGTAGGAGTGTCTAATAGAGTGGACAGTGAGTGGACACGGTATTTAAAAACTCCAGCAGCGCTGCTGTTTCTGATCCACTCATATCATCCACCATGTCATTGTCACTGCAGTGCTGAGAATGATCCACCACCTAAATAAGACCCTACTCTGTAGTGGTCCTGTGGGGGTTCTGACCATTAAATAACGGTGACTTGGGTGCACAAAATGAGTCAATGAATCAGTAAGTACACATAGCAGAGACAAAACTGAAAAATGAACCACTTGTGTTTATAGAAACAATATCCACTAGATCTCAATAATGATTTATACAAGTCTTTATACTGTGGGTATATGAATCAATATGTGCGCGCATCCATTGTAGCAAGCCTTAATAAGTATTGCTTAGAGAGGAAGTGAAATCACGGACATAAAACACTATTTCCTAAATCACGTTGTTGGAAAGATATTGACCTTTTATATTAATTGGAGGTTATGCTATCATGAGCACAGTTGTGTAAACACTGTATTATAGTATACATAATATATTGGTTGTTTTTTTTTGCCGTAAAATATCTATTTCTCAATTTGCAGCTAAGCAAGGGATGATGTGGAGTGTGGTTTACACCGGCCTGGGATAGATTTCCTTAAAATAAAAGCTTCTGCCTTTTCATTCCCCTGTGCTTTTAGTATTAGGCACTGTTTGGCATAAGTGAATGACTTAAAAGAGCAGATAATCCCAAGGGTGTCTTTCTACCGCAGTACTGGGCCGACTACTGGCCTCATGGAATCTCATGGAATGGCTTTTTAAGGGAATGTATAAGCAAGGAAAGGATATTAAAAGGTCCTCTTCAGAGAATATTTTCTCAAGGTTGTGTTAACCCCTTGATGCACCAGTCAAAAGCAAGAACATTGATAAAAACTAAGCGATGAGGCCGATATGACTAGGAGGTTAATAAAGAATTCCAGGAAAAGATGCAGATCTATTTAGGATATGATTTAGTAAAGGGTTGTATGTGTAAATGGGAATAAAATATACAAGCAAATTGAGTCTACAGTGCATTGCATAGTTCATACATTCAGTTATCAATACGCTTACTGCTTCTTTTAGGTCAGGCTTGCACGGCATCCAGAGCCACCCAGAAGCACTGGCACGAAATCAGACAACACACTTTCAGATCATAGTGGCTGAAAGCAAGTTCTAGTGGTGTTATTATATGGTATATTATTCTCATTATATATATACAGTGTATCACAAAAGTGAGTACACCCCTCACATTTCTGCAAATATTTCATTATATCTTTTCATGGGACAACACTATAGACATGAAACTTGGATATAACTTACAGTAGTCAGTGTACAGCTTGTATAGCAGTGTAGATTTACTGTCTTCTGAAAATAACTCAACACACAGCCATTAATGTCTAAATAGCTGGCAACATAAGTAAGTACACCCCACAGTGAACATGTCCAAATTGTGCCCAAAGTGTCAATATTTTGTGTGACCACCATTATTATCCAGCACTGCCTTAACCCTCCTGGGCATGGAATTCACCAGAGCTGCACAGGTTGCTACTGGAATCCTCTTCCACTCCTCCATGATGACATCACGGAGCTGGTGGATGTTAGACACCTTGAACTCCTCCACCTTCCACTTGAGGATGCGCCACAGGTGCTCAATTGGGTTTAGTCCATCACCTTTACCTTCAGCTTCCTCAGCAAGGCAGTTGTCATCTTGGAGGTTGTGTTTGGGGTCGTTATCCTGTTGGAAAACTGCCATGAGGCCCAGTTTTCAAAGGGAGGGGATCATGCTCTGTTTCAGAATGTCACAGTACATGTTGCAATTCATGTTTCCCTCAATGAACTGCAGCTTCCCAGTGCCAGCAGCACTCATGCAGCCCAAGACCATGATGCTACCACCACCATGCTTGACTGTAGGCAAGATACAGTTGTCTTGGTACTTCTCACCAGGGCGCCGCCACACATGCTGGACACCATCTGAGCCAAACAAGTTTATCTTGGTCTCATCAGACCACAGGGCATTCCAGTAATCCATGCTCTTGGACTGCTTGTTTTCAGCAAACTGTTTGCTGGCTTTCTTGTGCGTCAGCTTCCTTCTGGGATGACGACCATGCAGACCGAGTTGATGCAGTGTGCGGCGTATGGTCTGAGCACTGACAGGCTGACCTCCCACGTCTTCAACCTCTGCAGCAATGCTGGCAGCACTCATGTGTCTATTTTTTAAAGCCAACCTCTGGATATGACGCCGAACACGTGGACTCAACTTCTTTGGTCGACCCTGGCGAAGCCTGTTCCGAGTGGAACCTGTCCTGGAAAACCGCTGTATGACCTTGGCCACCATGCTGTAGCTCAGTTTCAGGGTGTTAGCAATCTTCTTATAGCCCAGGCCATCTTTGTGGAGAGCAACAATTCTATTTCTCACATCCTCAGAGAGTTCTTTGCCATGAGGTGCCATGTTGAATATCCAGTGGCCAGTATAAGAGAATTGTACCCAAAACACCAAATTTAACAGCCCTGCTCCCCATTTACACCTGGGACCTTGACACATGACACCAGGGAGGGACAACGACACATTTGGGCACAATTTGGACATGTTCACTGTGGGGTGTACTCACTTATGTTGCCAGCTATTTAGACATTAATGGCTGTGTGTTGAGTTATTTTCAGAAGACAGTAAATCTACACTGCTATACAAGCTGTACACTGACTACTCTAAGTTATATCCAAGTTTCATGTCTATAGTGTTGTCCCATGAAAAGATATAATAAAATATTTGCAGAAATGTGAGGGGTGTACTCACTTTTGTGATACACTGTATATACTGTATATATATATTATATATATTATAATGGCAAGCAAAACAGGAAATATATGTAGCAAACACTGATATACTGTATATGGAATGAAACTTGATATATTTGGAATGAAACTGATACATGTGGAATGAAAACCGATATGTATATATATAAAATGGAACTGATATTTAGAATAAAAACAGATATATATGGAATGAAGACTGATATATATAAAATAAAATTAGATATATATGGAATGAATACTGATAATATATCAGTTTTCATTTTATATATATCAAGTTTCATTTTATATATATAAGTTTTTATTTTATATGTATATATCGAGTTTCATTTCATATATATCAGTGTTTGCTATATTTTTCCTGATTGGCTTGCCATAATATATAATATAAATGCCTTTATTTGTCATATATACATATACAGGTGTACACTTACTCACTTTCTTAACCGCATATCCACTTGGGGTCGCGGGGGGCTGCTGGAGCCTATCCCAGCCAGTCCATCACAAGGCAGACACACGTACACATATACATCTATAGGGCAATTCAGTGTCTCCAATTAACCTGACTGCATGTTTTTGGACTGTGGGAGGAAACCGGAGCTCCCGGAGGAAACCCACGCAGACACTTGGAGAACATGCAAACTCCACACAGAAAGGACCCGGACCTCCCTGCCTGTGGATCGAACCCAAGACCTTCTTGCTGTGAGGCGACAGTTCTACCCACCGAGCCACCTGCTGCCCTACAGGTGTACAGTACAACAAAATATTGTATCTTCGCATATCCCAGCTTGTTTGGAAGCTGGGGTCAGAGCACAGGATTAGCCACTGTACAGAGGTCTTTGCTCAAGAGCCCAACAGTGGCAGTATGGCCGAGCCGGGATTCAAACTCTCAACTTTTTGATTGATAGCCCAAAGCTCTACCCTGTAGGCTACCACTGTCCCCAAACAATGGTTGACCCTGTGCTCTGACCCCAGCTTTCAAACAAGCTGGGTTATGCGTGTCATGTATACATAACATAAATTGTGCATTCCATTATGCATGCATTAGTCAGCTATTAATATGTAGTAACTATATCTCATACATATGATATCAGCTGTTAGTATGCACTAATGTCTCAAATGTTCTCCAGTACAGTAGTCACATATTTATATGCAGTAACATGAGTGCATTACCATGAACATGCGAATAATGTATTGTTGTGTGTCATAAATGTAGTCAGCTATAATTGTGGATCACTGTCTAGAGTCAAGTCAACCATTCAGTTCAAGGCACCAAATAAATAAAACACAGCAGCAGAAGTGTCCGGAGACAACACTGACATTGGTATTTTCATTTCCCGAGCACTCATGCTTGTTGATCAGTGCTGCATGGTTGTTTGTCTAAATAAATGATGTTGGATTAGGTATTTATCATAGTGTGAACTGAATATGCATTCAAGATCTCAGAGGAAGACCCACAAAGCTTCACACCTTCCTGTTTACATAATGACATACTTATAAAGTGAAAATCTTTGATCAATTTTTGAGCATTGATACACAGCCTTAATATTAGCTTGATAATGCCCACCAAAGTGTTGTGTCATTTTATGTGGAATTAATGTAATAGGTTATAGTACATCATATGTCATGAACACATTAATCAGCTATCATGGCATAGTCCCATACCATAAATGCATGAGCTTGCTATTATTATATACAGTAGACCCTTGACTTACGAATTTAATTGGTTCAGAAGGGCTGTTCTTAAGTCAAAATGTTCGTTAGTTATCACCCCCTTACCTAACCTCTCTAATGTCTTAAATGATCTTTTTTGTTATAAATACAAGTGTATCTTAAATTATAGAATAGACATTACTGTAATAAACAATAATAAACAACAATACACAGTAGTACTGTACTGTACATAAAAAAACACATCACATTTCAGTACAGTACGTGTGCTGTACCATACACCATAATACATTTCCCTTTTTTTTAATGAAATGTATCTAGCAGAAACAACAATAACTCTCATATTTCTCTATTATTTCCTTCTTTATTTCAATAGTGTTGTATTTTGTAGGTGTAATTGCACGAAAGAAAGAATACTTTACTGAGCCGAATTCCTTCTTCTCTCTCACTCACTGTCCCCTCTGTCTGATACACAGTGACAGCTACTGGCAGAAGTAATTATACTGTACAACAAATGTAATAGATTTTAAAATTTTTCAACACTACGCTTTCTCTGCACATTCTTTGGGGACATTTTAACAAATATATTTTACAAAATATAAAGAAAACACCGGAAAAACACCATCCGCTGTCCGAATTTTTGCTCACTGTATATACAGTATATATACAGGTCCTTCTCAAAAAATTAGCATATTGTGATAAAGTTCATTATTTTCCATAATGTAATGATAAAAATTAAACTTTCATATATTTTAGATTCATTGCACACCAACTGAAATATTTCAGGTCTTTTATTGTTTTAATACTGATGATTTTGGCATACAGCTCATGAAAACCCAAAATCTCAAAAAATTAGCATATTTCATCCGACCAATAAAAGAAAAGTGTTTTTAATACAAAAAAAGTCAACCTTCAAATAATTATGTTCAGTTATGCACTCAATACTTGGTCGGGAATCCTTTTGCAGAAATGACTGCTTCAATGCAGCGTGGCATGGAGGCAATCAGCCTGTGGCACTGCTGAGGTGTTATGGAGGCCCAGGATGCTTCGATAGCGGCCTTAAGCTCATCCAGAGTGTTGGGTCTTGTGTCTCTCAACTTTCTCTTCACAATATCCCACAGATTCTCTATGGGGTTCAGGTCAGGAGAGTTGGCAAGCCAATTGAGCACAGTAATACCATGGTCAGTAAACCATTCACCAGTGGTTTTGGCACTGTGAGCAGGTGCCAGGTCGTGCTGAAAAATGAAATCTTCATCTCCATAAAGCTTTTCAGCAGATGGAAGCATGAAGTGCTCCAAAATCTCCTGATAGCTAGCTGCATTGACCATGCCCTTGATAAAACACAGTGGACCAACACCAGCAGCTGACATGGCACCCCAGACCATCACTGACTGTGGGTACTTGACACTGGACTTCAGGCATTTTGGCATTTCCTTCTCCCCAGTCTTCCTCCAGACTCTGGCACCTTGATTTCCGAAAACAGTACTTTGGACCACTGAGCAACAGTCCAGTGCTGCTTCTCTGTAGCCCAGGTCAGGCGCTTCTGCCGCTGTTTCTGGTTCAAAAGTGGCTTGACCTGGGGAATGCGGCACCTGTAGCCCATTTCCTGCACATGCCTGTGCACGGTGGCTCTGGATGTTTCTACTCCAGACTCAGTCCACTGCTTCCGCAGGTCCCCCAAGGTCTGGAATCGGCCCTTCTCCACAATTTTCCTCAGGGTCCGGTCACCTCTTCTCGTTGTGCAGCGTTTTCTGCCACACTTTTTCCTTCCCACAGACTTCCCACTGAGGTGCCTTGATACAGCACTCTGGGAACAGCCTATTCGTTCAGAAATTTCTTTCTGTGTCTTACCCTCTTGCTTGAGGGTGTCAATGATGGCCTTCTGGACAGCAGTCAGGTCGGCAGTCTTACCCATGATTGCGGTTTTGAGTAATGAACCAGGCTGGGAGTTTTTAAAAGCCTCAGGAATCTTTTGCAGGTGTTTAGAGTTAATTCGTTGATTCAGATGATTAGGTTAATAGCTCGTTTAGAGAACCTTTTTATGATATGCTAATTTTTTGAGATAGGAATTTTGGGTTTTCATGAGCTGTATGCCAAAATCATCAGCATTAAAACAATAAAAGACCTGAAATATTTCAGTTGGTGTGCAATGAATCTAAAATATATGAAAGTTTAATTTTTATCATTACATTATGGAAAATAATGAACTTTATCACAATATGCTAATTTTTTGAGAAGGACCTGTATATATATATTATGGCAAGCCAAACAGGAAATATATAGCAAACGCTGATATATATAAATCGAAACCTGATATATATAAATTGAAACTTGATATATATAAATTGAAACACTGATATATATAAATTGAAACTTGATGTATATAAATCGAAACCTGATATATATAAATCAAAACCTGATATATATAAATCAAAACTTGATATATATAAATTGAAACTTGATATATATAAATCAAAACCTGATATATATAAATCGAAACTTGATATATATATAAATTGAAACTTGATATATATAAATCGAAACCTGATATATATAAATTGAAACCTGATATATATCAATTGAAACTTGATATATATCAATTGAAACTTGATATATATAAATTGAAACCTGATATATATAAATTGAAACTTAATATATATATATTGAAACTTGATATATATAAATTGAAACCTGATATATATAAATTGAAACTTGATATATATAAATTGAAACCTGATATATATAAATTGAAACTTAATATATATAAATTGAAACTTGATATATATAAATTGAAACCTGATATATATATATATATATATACAGTATATACAGTGTATCACAAAAGTGAGTACACCCCTCACATTTCTGCAGATATTTAAGTATATCTTTTCATGGGACAACACTGACAAAATGACACTTTGACACAATGAAAAGTAGTCTGTGTGCAGCTTATATAACAGTGTAAATTTATTCTTCCCTCAAAATAACTCAATATACAGCCATTAATGTCTAAACCACCGGCAACAAAAGTGAGTACACCCCTTAGTGAAAGTTCCTGAAGTGTCAATATTTTGTGTGGCCACCATTATTTCCCAGAACTGCCTTAACTCTCCTGTGCATGGAGTTTACCAGAGCTTCACAGGTTGCCACTGGAATGCTTTTCCACTCCTCCATGACGACATCACGGAGCTGGCGGATATTCGAGACTTTGCGCTCCTCCACCTTCCGCTTGAGGATGCCCCAAAGATGTTCTATTGGGTTTAGGTCTGGAGACATGCTTGGCCAGTCCATCACCTTTACCCTCAGCCTCTTCAATAAAGCAGTGGTCGTCTTAGAGGTGTGTTTGGGGTCATTATCATGCTGGAACACTGCCCTGCGACCCATTTTCCGGAGGGAGGGGATCATGCTCTGCTTCAGTATTTCACAGTACTTATTGGAGTTCATGTGTCCCTCAATGAGATGTAACTCCCCAACACCTGCTGCACTCATGCAGCCCCAGACCATGGCATTCCCACCACCATGCTTGACTGTAGGCATGACACACTTATCTTTGTACTCCTCACCTGATTGCCGCCACACATGCTTGAGACCATCTGAACCAAACAAATTAATCTTGGTCTCATCAGACCATTGGACATGGTTCCAGTAATCCATGTCCTTTGTTGACATGTCTTCAGCAAACTGTTTGCGGGCTTTCTTGTGTAGAGACTTCAGAAGAGGCTTCCTTCTGGGGTGACGGCCATGCAGACCAATTTGATGTAGTGTGCGGCGTATGGTCTGAGCACTGACAGGCTGACCCCCCACCTTTTCAATCTCTGCAGCAATGCTGACAGCACTCCTGCGCCTATCTTTCAAAGACAGCAGTTGGATGTGACGCTGAGCACGTGCACTCAGCTTCTTTGGACGACCAACGCGAGGTCTGTTCTGAGTGGACCCTGCTCTTTTAAAACGCTGGATGATCTTGGCCACTGTGCTGCAGCTCAGTTTCAGGGTGTTGGCAATCTTCTTGTAGCCTTGGCCATCTTCATGTAGCGCAACAATTCGTCTTTTAAGATCCTCAGAGAGTTCTTTGCCATGAGGTGCCATGTTGGAACTTTCAGTGACCAGTATGAGAGAGTGTGAGAGCTGTACTACTAAATTGAACACACCTGCTCCCTATGCACACCTGAGACCTAGTAACACTAACAAATCACATGACATTTTGGAGGGAAAATGACAAGCAGTGCTCAATTTGGACATTTAGGGGTGTAGTCTCTTAGGGGTGTACTCACTTTTGTTGCCGGTGGTTTAGACATTAATGGCTGTATATTGAGTTATTTTGAGGGAAGAATAAATTTACACTGTTATATAAGCTGCACACAGACTACTTTTCATTGTGTCAAAGTGTCATTTTGTCAGTGTTGTCCCATGAAAAGATATACTTAAATATCTGCAGAAATGTGAGGGGTGTACTCACTTTTGTGATACACTGTATATATATATATATATATGGAATGAAATCTACCCCCCAATCATCTTTCATCCTGCCCTGCCCTGTTTCATTCAAGTTTCGATTTATATATATCAAGTTTCAATTTATATATATCAGGTTTTGATTTATATATATCAAGTTTCAATTGATATATATCAGGTTTCATTATATATATATATCAAGTTTCAATTGATATATATCAGGTTTCATTATATATATATATATCAAGTTTCAATTTATATATATCAGGTTTCAGTTTATATATATCAGGTTTCGATTTATATATATCAGGTTTCGATTTATATATATCAAGTTTCAATTTATATATATCAGCGTTTCAATTTATATATATCAGGTTTCGATTTATATATATCAAGTTTCGATTTATATATATGGTCAGAGTCAACTTGTTCATGACGTCACGTGTTTCGCGCATTTCGGTTCGTAATCCGAAATTTGTTTGTACGTTAAGTTAAAAAAGATAGTTTGTAACCCAAAATGTTTGTATGGTAAACCGTTCGTAACTCAAGGGTCTACTGTAGTTAGAATCTTGTCATTTAAATTAGTCAGTAATATGTAGTCATGCCACACATTCACTAGTCATCTATCCGTTTGTAATAACTACCTCATGTGTGCATACATTTTCTATTAGTGTGCAGTAACATTTATGTGTGCAATAATCTGCTATTACTATGTAGTAAAAATAAATCATGTGTTGCATCAGTACATAGAGTATATTAGTAGTTGTTAATGCATGACTAAGCTTAAGTATGTTGTAATATCTGCTAAACAGCTTTAGCACTGATACACTGATCAGCCATATCATTAAAACCACCTCCTTGTTTCTATACTCATTGTCAATTTTTTCAGCTCCACTTACCATATAGAAGCACTTTGTAGTTCTACAATTACTGACTGTAGTCCAGGACCCCCACAGGACCACCACAGAGCAGGTATTATTTAGGTGGTGGATCATTCTCAGCAGTGACATTGACATGGTGGTAGTGTGTTAGTGTGTGTTGTGCTGGTATGAGTGGATCAGACACAGCAGCGCTGCTGGAGTTTTTAAATACCGTGTCCACTCACTGTCCACTCTATTAGACACTCCTACCTAGTTGGTCCACCTTGTAGATGTAAAGTCAGAGACGATCGCTCATCTATTGCTGCTGTTTGAGTTGGTCATCTTCTAGACCTTCATCAGTGGTCACAGGACGCTGCCCACAAGGCGCTGTTGGCTGGATATTTTTGGTTGGCGGATTATTCTCAGTCTAGCAGTGACAGTGAGGTTCTGCTGTGTCCTATCCACTCATACCAGCACAACACACACTGACACACCACCACCATGTCAGTGTCACTGCAGTGCTGAGAATGATCCACCACTCAAATAATACCTGCTCTGTAGTGGTCCTGGGAGAGTACTGACCATTGAAGAACAGCATGAAAGGGGGCTAACAAAGTATGTAGAGAAACATGGACTACAGTCAGTAATTGTAGAACTACAAAGTGCTTCTATATGGTAAGTGGAGATGATAAAATGGACAGTGAGTGTCAAAGGTGTATTAATAGTTGCAAAGGTAAGAAGTGCATCCTCAATATTTTCAAATTGGATCAAACTACTTAAGACAACAATTTAAGAAATAGCACAGCAGCTCATTAGTTCTGCTGCAACCCTACACACTTGGCGAGCATTTCATCTCGTCACGTGACTCTCTCATTGTTATTTTACTATTTATTTTGGCTGCTGAAAGCACCCTGCTGCTCATTGATGCTCACACTCTATCTAAATGGGCAAGTTACAGCTGGCTGCAGTCATCCCCATGCTCAGTGCGGTCTGCCAGGAGCTCATGTCGGATTACGACGCTCCAGCAGTTCGTCCCACAGCCCATCAGGAAACGATTGCCATCATTTATGTTCTCGTCTCCTGGTTTTGTACGGCCATTCAGAGTCTACTGCACACGCAAGGCCATCAAAAGATATTATGCAGATTCAACTAAGGGGATTTCTTCAGTCGGCGAAGTCGTTTATGGCTGTGTGTAGGCATGTTAACCACAGTAGCCACTTATCAGGATGCTAAGCACCGTGCATGTTGTTTATAGGTTTAATACTCCAATGTGACTCTGTTCCCTCACATCTTAAGTTGTTCCTCAGCCTGCTGGGATTGACCTTCTTGTTTTTTGTTGCAGGTATGAGGATATTGGTGACGCTCCTGCTGGATACTCTCCCCATGTTGGGAAATGTGCTGCTGCTTTGCTTTTTTGTCTTCTTTATCTTTGGGATCGTCGGGGTCCAGTTGTGGGCCGGGTTGCTTCGGAATCGCTGCTTTCTGCCTACAAACTTCTCCCTGTAAGTTTTTATGACCTGACTTTTAAATACCCATAAAGATAAATCAAATAAATCTATTGTTTACTTGGTGTTAGCATTTAACACCAGTTACACCAAAATAATGATTCCTGATATGCTGGTATGTATTAGGTTTTCATATTTAGAGACCACTCATTCTAGGTGAAACTTCACAATTCAAACATTGTTAGGCTTCTTTTTGGGCGTGGCAGAGGTCAAACATTTACTACAAAAACTCGACATTGATGCAGAGGCAGCCAATGTGGAAAGTGACAACAATTTCTAATACACTCTCAAGCCCATGTGACTATAGTTATCATAGCGGCCTGACGATTTTTCATGCAGTTCCATCTGCGAGTTCGAAGCTCTCTGGCAGCACGGTGGCTAAGTGGATAGCACTTTCTTACAAAGTCCAGCATAAGAGCCATGACCCATTTTTGCTTGCGAAGACCAAGCCTTGTTGGATATTCCCATTTGTGGTACCCTGATGGGTGGCATGGTGGCTCAGTGGGTAGAACTGTCGCCTCACAGCAAGAAGGTCCTGGGTTCGATCCCCAGGTGGGGCGGTCCGGATCCTTTCTCTGTGTCTGTGTCTGTGTGGGTTTCGTCCAGGAGCTCTGGTTTCCTCCCACAGTTCAAAGACGTGCAAGTGAGGTGAACTGGAGATACAAAATTGTCCATGACCGTGTTTGACATTAAAACTTGTGAACTGATGAATCTTGTGTAACGAGTAAGTGTGTAAAACATGACGTTAAAATCGTAATAAATAAATAAGGTACCCTGACCTGTTACCAATTGACCCTGTTTATTGCGAAAAGTTTAAATACAGGCACATTTTATGTAATTTATATAAATATATAAACATATTTATTCTTAGATTGTCTCTGTCCCAAAATTTTTTGAGTGCATTGCAGGCATCAAATTAAAAATTTGTTTTATATTTACAAAATATAATTAATTGGTCAGCCTAAACATTGCAAGTCATTTATTACTAAATTGTCAGTTAAATAAAGATTCAACAGAATGAACAAACCACAGATTTTTGCTTTTAATGCATTTTACAGTGTCCCAACTGTTCCGGTGTGGGATTTGTAAAATGTAAATGCGATAAAAAAAAAAAAAAATCTTTATGAATTATGTTTTGCAGCTCATTAGAATTGTGGCTCATGTGAAATCCATTGCAGCCCAGTCTCACAGCTGTAATTACTTACACTATGTCTAGCCTTAATGCTAAATTGCTGTTAAGAAGTAAATATTCTGGGTACCCAGGAGCCCTGGATTTGTCCCAGTAGGTTATTTAAGATACTTGTACAGCTAATTTGCCATGTCGCTATCGCCGAAGTGAAATTTTGTCAACAGAGAGTCCAATTATCCTCTGTCAGGGCACAACTCGATTAGAGTTAGGCCTCTGTGAGCTCCTTTTTCCCGAGCTAGTTAGATCTGGTGCTTGGCTAACATAAGAGATGCTGAGATGAAAATAAAAGGTTTCTGTTCGTTCTGTGTTTTCACTGATGAATCCTACAACGTGAAGGAGAACGTGTCGCAGATTCATTCATAAAAATACCAACACACACAGTACATTGTGTTCAGTGCACGAATGATTGGTATATAAATAGACTGGTGAAATATAAATTGCCTGGTGAGGTGAATAATTAATCCTTACATATTACTCAGCTGACAGTCTTTATATAGCTACGCCATACACGTTGATGCAGGATTTGCACTGCTGAGGTTGTCCATTTTTATACCAACCCCAGTTATGTACATTATATAAGGGTGTAATAGGTATCAGTCATTAGCTATTGATGCCTGTATATGACTGTAGATATGCATATTTACATACACACACTTACCCTTTTATACGTTACAAGTACCTTACAGATGCAATTAGTAGGTATAGACTTTCAAATGTAGCTACTGTGTACACCAACCAGGCATAACATTATCACCACTGATAGGTGAAGTGAATAACACTGATTATCCCTTCAGGGTTTGAGTGGAGTCCATGCCTCGACGTGTCAGAGCTGGTTTGGCAGCAAAAGCGGGACCAACACAATATTAGGAAGGTGGTCATAATGTTATGCCCCATTGGTGTATGCATTTATCAGACCATTTTCTGAACTGTGATGGTCCTTTTCCACTGATTGATGGTAGGGCATAAGTAACAAACTGTGTATTTGTTTACATAGTGGACCTATATGAAATGATTAAATGATGGAATTACCAAGTAGTGTAGGTATAAGAAACGTATACATGCATACATAATACAATATATGGTCAAAAGTTTATGGACATGATCATGAATGTGTTTGACAACAGATTAAGTTTTACATTAATGATCTGATCTTTTATATTTGTATTTTTGTTAGTCCTCAAAACCTACAGCTGTACAAACATTTCCAAACTGAAAATGATGACGAGAGCCCATTCATCTGCTCTCAACCGCGGGATAACGGCATGCGACAGTGTAACTCCATCCCCAGACTGCATGAAGAGGGTCTGCAGTGTCAGCTGGACATGGGAGCCTACAACAGCACAGATAACACCACCTGTGTGAACTGGAACCAGTACTACACCAACTGTTCTGCTGGGAATGTCAACCCATTCAAGGGGGCTATCAACTTTGATAACATAGGCTATGCATGGATTGCTATCTTTCAGGTGAGTTCTGTTTTCAGCATTTAGCAGACACCTTTATTCAAAGCGACTTACTGTGACAGTATACTGTCTAAGCAATTGAGAGTTAAGGGCCTTGCTCAAGGGCCCAACAGCAGCAACCTGGCAGAGGTGGGGCTTGAACCAGCGACCTACTGATTACTAGTCCAGTACCTTAACCACTAGGCTACAACATCCCTAAATACACACTCTACGTATAATAGCACCATTGAAATCCAGGTTTGAATCTCAGCCCGTTGTCTACACAGTTGTGATTGGTGGCCAAAGCCCTGCAATGGAGGATGTTTCTGCCTTGCGCCTTAATGTTTGTGTTTCTGGTAGATCTGGACCTGCCACAACACTGGATTACCAGAATAAAGCTTTGATAAATGAAATGAAAACTAAAAGACTCTGTTGCAGGGGTTGTACCATCAAGGGTGCCCACTTTTTACTTTAAATCTGGATGTTTTACACTAAGAAATTGTACACAATAGTACAATCAGCTTATTACATTTATGGTATTTTGCAAATGCTTTTTAATCCAAAGCGACTTACAATTGTGATTAAATTCACTGCCTGCAATTAGTGATTGGGCCTTGCTCAGGAGTCCCTCTAGACACATTCTAGAGTTAAAACTGTAATTTTTAAATACATTTTAATACTTTTGGCATTGTTCTTTGACATCTATGGCAAGTGCCAACCAGAATGCCATGTAATAACAATTTATTCTGCCATCTTCCAGAATGCAACAGCTTGGGATTTTGGATGATCTTTTTCTGTGGTTGGCATGAGTACAATGACAGTTTAGCTGTGCCTATTATCTTTACAAAGCCTTTTATCTGAAATCAATGCTTTAATCTCAAATCAAAGTCTTCATTTTTGAATGTGTTCTGTCTCTGGCGCTCTTTCGTTAATAGAAATGCCACCGACGTCTCAGTGGGAACGCTTGTCACATTACGCAAGAAAAAATTAAAGTATCTATTAAACATTTATAAAATTGCTATGCGGTGCTAAGAATGCTGGGGATTTAAGGTCTAATCTTCCTTTCATAAGTTGCCAAAACTGGAGCTTGCATGTAAAACGCCTCTAAAATAAATGAGCTGTCCGACAGCATTTGATTCTACTACTGCTCTCAGCGGTTGCCAGATATTGCAGAAGAAGTGTCTATCTCGTCTGTTTGATTACCGGTGGAGTGTCAGATGGTGCAGAAGTGTGTGAGGATTTTCCTCTGAGCTTGCAGAGCTTACAGGTCATGGTCAGGCATCTCATCACTAACTAATGATGCACAATTTAAATTCAGGACACAGCTTTTCTGTGCTGTTTGTACGCTGTTCTATTTACAAAATAGGTACATCTAAACAGGTCATATAAACTATCCAAACAGTGTGTGAAGAATAATGAAATAATTAGTATCTTTTATGTGTTTATTCATATGAAATGTGAACATGCCCACCATGCTGTAAGCCATATACAATCATGTGAAAAAGTTAGAACACCCTATGAGAACCTTTGTCTTTTTGAACATGTTTAAACATATGGACACTTGAGCTTCATTTGAACAGTATTGAGAGATGGAGCTTATAAAACTAAACAAATAAAACTGAAAAAAATACTTTTAAACACAAAATGTAAAATGTAATGAACAAAAATATAAATTTATTGGGAGGAAAAAGTTAGGACACCCTATGCCCTAATAGCTGATATTTCTCCCTTTGGCTGAAATATAACCTATAACCATCTACCAGTCTCTGACATCGACTGGGAGAAAGTTTTTCCCACTCCTTTATGCAGAATTTATTCAGCTGTGTGAGGTTTGAGGGGTTTCTTGCATGTACAGCCCGTTTCAAATCACCCCACAGCATCTTAATAGGATTAAGATCCGGGCTTTGACTTGGCCATTCCAGAACTCTCCATTTCTTTCTTTTGTTTCATTCCTTGGTGGATTTGATGGAATGTTTTGGGTCATTATCATGCTGCATGGTCCACCTCTACTTCAGTTGGACAGATGGTCTTACATTTTCCTCAAGCACACTCTGATACACTGAAGAATTCATCATGGATTCTATAATGGAGAGCTTGCCAGGCCCTGCTGCTGCAAAGCAGCCCCAAACCATGACATTTCCACCTCAATGCTTCACAGTTGGTATGAGGTTCTTGTGCTCAAATGCTGTGTTTGGTTTGCGCCAAACATGTAAGTAAGTAAGTAAGTAAAATTTATTTATATAGCACTTTTCACAGATAAGAATCACAAAGTGCTTTACAAAAACATTACATGACAAAATATACACACACATCTACATAATAAAACACAAGATAAAATAAATTTAACAATAATAATAATAAATAAATAAAATAAAATAGATAAATGAATAAATAAATAAATAATTCATTCAACATTATACAAATGCCTGCTTGAAAAGATAAGTCTTTAGTTTTTAAAAAAAAGTTAATAATAATAATAATTATAATGCATTTTATTTATAGGATATTGAACAATCAAGTAAATTACTTGTAGGCTAGTTTGAATAAGTGAGTCTTAAGGTGTGATTTAAAGGTGGAGAAGAAATCAATAGTTGATTTAAACGAAGAGTAAGCAGGAACAGATGCTGTGGAATCCTACATTTCTCTCTAAAGAGAATC
This sequence comes from Trichomycterus rosablanca, assembly GCF_030014385.1. Classification (NCBI taxonomy): domain Eukaryota; kingdom Metazoa; phylum Chordata; class Actinopteri; order Siluriformes; family Trichomycteridae; genus Trichomycterus; species Trichomycterus rosablanca. The sequence goes on along the minus strand of NC_085997.1, from coordinate 29,239,298 downwards.
GCGGTACCCCCTCCTCATCCTGTGACACGAGCTTCTTAGATGTAAACAATCTCAGGTGAAGTGCACTGATTCAGCTGGGAGAAATCAGCAGGTTGTTGCGATGTCTCCGTCAGGCAAAGGAAGTCCATGATCTTTCAGGATATCATAAACCAGAGGACCCTTGCCGAATAGCGAACGGATGTTAAGTAATCCAAAGCGGAGTTTCATGATAGCCAACCCAGCCAGGCCAGCCAGCACATCACCAGTGCCATCAAACCCGAAACTCCCACGAGATCCCACGAGGGAGGAACGCGACATCCCGATGCAAGCACAAAGCCGAAGGTGGCCCGGGGGAGGGAAGCCGGAATCGGAGTCCAAGCAATTCCATTGCTGCACACAGCAATCGGCGTCCGCATCTTTAAAAATTATCCAGCACACGCCAGCCATCCAGTACCCAACAGACGCTGAGACCATCCGACAAAAAAAAAACAGAGCAACAGGAGCGGCGACAAACACAAAAAGACGAAAGCAAAAGAAAATGACAAAAATACAACAAAACACAGCAAAATATGACAAAAATACAACAAAACACAGCAAAACATGACAAAATACAGCAACGGCAGCGGCAGCCAAATGCGCCAGCGTTCACCATCACCATTACCAAAGCAAATAGAAACATGTCTTCTGTTACTGTGCCCAAATAATTCAACTTTGGATTCATCTGTCCAAAGCACATTGTTCCAGAAGTCCTGGTCTTTGTCTAGGTGTTTCTCTGGTAAACTTTAGTCTTGCCCTTTCTGATGGTAGATGCATGTACCTTACTATCAACTCTGGCAAGAGCGACCTGTAGGTCCCGTGATGACGTAGGATTATTGGAGACTTCTTTACACATCTTGTGGTCTGCTCTTGGGCTGAACTTGCTAGGATGGCCTGACCTGGCCATGTTGGCAGTTGTTTTAAATGTTCTCCACTTGTAAATGATTTTCCGGACAGTGGAATGGCTGATTTCGAATTGTTTTGAGATCCTTTTAAATCTCTTCCCAAACTCATATGCATCTACAACCTTCTTTCTGAAGGCCTCAGAGAGCTCTTTAGATCTCACCATGGTGATACCACTCACTTCAACAATCAAGAGCAAACCAAACTAATGTCTGAGGTTTAAATAAAACTCCAATGTGCTCTAACGATGCTCTAATCATTGCATGTGGTGCACCTGATTCTAATTTTAGACATTTTAGGTAGTAATAAATGTGGGGGTGTCCTAACTTTTTCCTCACAATAAATGTCCATTTTTGTTCATTACATCTTACAACTTAGTAATTAGTACTGTAATTGTAAATATGTTCAAGAAGACAAAGGTTTTTATGGGGTGTCCTAACTTTTTCACATGACTGTATCTACTAATACAGTGGTTCTTTACCAGGGCTTCTGTTTGCCCAAAGGGGGTTTCATTGCATTTTATTTGCATGTTTTTGCCATTGATTAGCTTATTCTATTCATTTTGTAATTCATGTTTAGAGAAAACCAGTAAAGAAAAACTGAATATTTAACATGCTGCATGTAGTATTGCTTTAACAAGTTTCTCTTTTTTACTCTTCCTTGCTTTTTCTCAGGTCATCACTCTGGAGGGTTGGGTGGACATCATGTACTTTGTCATGGATGCACACTCCTTCTACAACTTTATCTACTTCATCCTCCTGATCATAGTAAGTAGCTCAACCTGATCTGGGGTCATTTTTCTTTTAGCCAGTATTTAGCACTCAACAAGATATAACACTTAACTTCCAGTCTGCTGTTCTGTCCTACATAAATAAGGACATGATAGATTGCTGCTGGGTGGCACAGAGGTATGTCCGATACCGCTGAGAGGTTCTGGGTCTGAATCTCAGTGGTGCTATTGGCTGGCAGGACATCTACACAAACATGACTGTGCTATATCTGGGTGTGGTAGCTGTTGGGAGGTGCATTCTGAAGGCCCCCCCAAGCCAGGATACAGGTTGTGTCAGGATGGCATTCGGCATAAACCTGTGCCAAATTAAGTATACAGCCCAAATTATTCTCTGTGTTAACCCCTGAAATAAAGCTATACACTGACGAGCTAAAACATTACGCCCAACCACCTAACATGCTGTCAAAGAGCTGTGACCCACCAGTGCATGGACTCCACACATCCTCTGAAGGAGTCCTGTGGTAGCTGGTACCTGGTTTTAGCAGCAGGTCTTGCAGCTGTACAGTGAGTAAATGTTCTATCTAATACAATTGAATCCCTCCTTCCTTCCATTCATACTGTATGAGTACTGTATGTTCATAATATGAGTACAATCAACCCAATGTGTGTTTTATCCCTGACCATGACATGCATAACTGTTCAGAAATAGGCAACAGGCATTGCCATGTACCCCACCACATATTTGAGGGGTTGTCCTAAAGTTTTGGCTCATCAGTGTATATTGGAGTATGTTTATATTTAAGTTCACACTGGAGACTTCTAGTCATACATACTACTTACAAATTTGTAATTTTAATAAGCACTAACTAATATGGTAGTTGTTCATTTTGTGTCGTCATAAGGCACAATGAGAATTTACTAAAAATGTTACTGTAAAATAAATAAATAAATAAATATTTTGACTAAGTGATTCTAAACTGTTCTAACAACTTCAGTCTCCTATGACCAATGTTCTCAAAAATAACCCTTTTTCTCACAGGTTGGCTCATTCTTTATGATCAACCTGTGCCTGGTTGTCATAGCCACACAGTTCTCTGAGACAAAGCAGCGTGAAAGTCAGCTGATGAAGGAACAGAGAGTACGATTTATGTCCAACGCCAGCACACTTGCCAGCTTCTCAGAGCCAGGAAGCTGCTATGATGAACTCCTGAAGTACTTGGTTTACATTGTTCGCAAGACCACCAGGCAGTTAGGCCACCTAGCCCGTGCTGCTGCTCGCCGAGCAGGCCTGAGAGTACGCGCCTCTCCCGTCCTGGAACCTCCGAACTCCAGGAGACGGCGACACCGACAGCGCCAGGGATCGATCCACCACCTCGTGCACCACCATCACCACCACCACCATCACTTCCATATGGCCAATGGTAGTGTCCGCAGTGACATTTCCCAAGAGATGGAAGCATCCCTGAGAAACATGACCCGGAATGGTGCAGGCTCCGGGCGACTCACCCTGCCCGCCATAACCCCTCTGCAGGACCCTTCACCTACCTGCTCTGGGGCTCTTGTTTCAAGCAGTGCGGAGTCTGTACACAGCATCTACCACACTTCATGCCACTTTGAGCCGCTGCGTGTGCCCCCATCTGGCAGCTCAATGCTGCAGGCCTACAAGAGGAACTCTGTGCCGTTTGCTGCACCGGTGCATAAGAACTACCCGACCCTGCAGCCCCGCATGCCCCTGGAACAGTTCAGACAGAGAGCACTGGAGCCCGGAAGTTCCAACTGCACTTCTAACATTATAACCAACCTGAACATCCCACCTAATCCAATCAACACGTCCCAGTGCCTGCAGGAGGTGCAAGGGCCCACAGGTAAGCAAACTCATGTTATTGTAAAGGGAGGTGTGCACAGGAACAGTAATACTCTGATCTTTTGGGCCCAACTACAATGTTGTGTCAGAAATGACTTGCAGGACATGTGGTAACACAGTCCATGTAATTAACATTAACAATTAATGCTCTAAAAGTGATCTTAGTTTTTTAGGCTTTGCTTGGTTTATACTTCCTTCTGAAGAGTCTCAAAGCCTGTTATAAATAAATATGAATAAATCAAATACATTAATATCCAGTCAAATATTTAAGGAGAAGTGTCTAAATGTTCTGTTTCTGCAGTAAATTGACTCTTGCTGTGCTGTGACGATACAATTCAGGAGTTCAGGCGAAGATTAGCTGATATGCAGTGTTAGAAGTTTCATTTGAGTTTCATATTTAAATGAATAATAATAATAACAATAATAATAATACTAATAATATTAATAATATTATGAATAATAATAATAATAATAATAACAACAATAATAATAATAAATAAATAATAATAAAATAATATTAATAATAATAACAATAACGGTGCATATTTGCAGAATATTTAATGTATTTTAATTGTATGTTTTATTCATTTTTTTCTCAAATCCGTTCCAGGAAACGTCCCCTACAATCTTCCCAATACCAACTGCAGTGGCACAAACTTGGACGCAGCTTTGAGGTTAGACCCCGAGACCTGCCCCTACTGTACTAAATCAGCAGGTAATGATTCAGAGGGGACCGAAGCCAACGAGACGGCAGACTCGGACAGCGAGGGAGTGTACGAGTTCACCCAGGATGCTCACTATCGGGACAACAGGGACCCTAACAGGAAGAAAAAGAAAAAGTTGGGGGCACGGGCAGCGAGAATAGTGCACTTTTGGAGACTGGTGTGCGATACGTTCCGCAAAATTGTGGACAGCAAGTATTTTGGACGAGGAATCATGATCGCCATTCTCATCAACACTCTCAGCATGGGGATTGAGTACCATGAGCAGGTCAGTGCATTTTAAACTACTTCATCTATGTGTTTTAAATTTATCAGTCTGAGAACTTAAAATCCATCCATTCACTAAAATAACAGATGTTCCTAATTTAATTAATTTATTATTATTATTAGCTTTGCTTATTGTTACACATACCTTTATTAGCTACACTATATTGCCAAAAGTATTTGCTCGTCTGCCTTCACACGCATATGAACTTGGGTGACGTCCCATTCTTAATCTATAGGGTTTAATATGATGTCGGCCCATCCTTTACAGCTATAACAGCTTCGACTCTTCTGGGAAGGCTTTCCACAAGGTTTAGGAGTGTGTTTATGGGAATTTTTGACCATTCTTCCAGAAGCGCATTTGTGAGGTCAGACACTGATGTTGGACGAGAAGGCCTGGCTCGCAGTCTCCGCTCTAATTCATCCCAAAAGTGTTCTATCGGGTTGAGGTCAGGACTGTGTGCAGGCCAGTCAAGTTCTTCCACACCAAACTGGCTCATCCATGTCTTTATGGACTTTGCTTTGTGCACTGGTGCATAGTCATGTTAGAACAGGAAGGGGCCATCCCCAAACTGTTCCCACAAAGTTGGAAGCATGGAATTGTCCAAAATCTCTTGGTATGCAGAAACATTAAGAGTTCCTTTCACTGGAACTAAGGGGCCGAGCCCAACTCCTGAAAACAACCCCACACCATAATCCCCCCTCCACCAAACTTTACACTTGGCACAATGCAGTCAGACAAGTATCGTTCTCCTGGCAACCGCCAAACCCAGACTCATCCATCGGATTGCCAGACGGAAAAGCGTGATTAGTCACTCTAGAGTTTAGTGGCGGCGTGCTTTACACCACTGCATCCGACGCTTTGCATTGCACTTGGTGATGAAAGGCTTGGATGCAGCTGCTCTGCCATGGAAACCCATTCCATGAAGCTCTCTACGCTCGGTTTTTGAGCGTCAGCATCCGCTGACCCCGCTCTGTCATTTTACATGGCCTAACACTTCGTGGCTGAGTTGCTGTCGTTCCCAATCGCTTCCACTTTGTTATAATACCACTGACAGTCGACTGTGGAATATTTAGTAGCGAGGAAATTTCACGACTGGACTTGCACAAGTGGCATCCTATCACGGTACCACGCTGGAATTCACTGAGCTCCTGAGAGCGACCCATTCTTTTACTAATGTTTGTAGAAGCAGCAGTCTGCATGCCTAGGTGCTTGGTTTTATACACCTGTGGCCATGGAAGTGATTGGAACACCTGAATTCGATGATTTGGATGGGTGAGTGAATATTTTTGGCAATATAGTGTATCTAAGAACAGTTAGTTCTTAAAGTTTGTGTTGAAACAGGATAAACGGTGATGCTTGATGATCTGAGTGACCCCCAAGGGCAGATTTGTACTGGTTAGACAACTAACCATTGTATTGATGTGTTAGGTTAATGTAGGGCTTATTCAAAGGCACCCACATAGGCTTTCAAAACAGCACCAGCATGCTGAGAAGGGAAGCTCCACCTCTGGATCTAGAATTTTAGTTTTGGTACTGTATGTAACGCTGGCTCGTTGTTTGTGCGCAGATGTTGTTGTATCTGCACGCTATCAGTGGTTTCTTTCTCCCTGCCCTTTGTATAACTTTTCCCGGGGGTTGTGGAATTCCAGGCTTTTCACGCATCTTATGTTCTCGTTGTTTACTGTAGAGGAGTAATTCGGTCCATACAGGCAGAGAAGCACAAGTGTGAAGGCTGAATTGATGAGAGGGCAGCCGACACACACATCTGAAACCCATCGTCCCGTGTTTACACAGTGCGCTCGCATGCCTCGCAGTCTTCCACATCATCCGGGGGGCACGCACCACGCTTCGTGCCCACTTGCTCCCGCTTGAAGTCGCTGCCCGGTGTTTGGACGCAAGCGGGGAGGAAAATTTTCTGCCTTTCGCAGAAGTTTGACATTCTGATAAATGATAAGTTCCATAATTTCCTCGCAGTTATACGGACGTTGTTTTTTTTTCCTTCAGTCTGAAGCTTGTTAAACAAGAAAACATTAATCATTCCTCTGACATGCTTGGGAATATGAATCATACCAAAATATGAATCATATTTTAACAACTATTGTTTCATCCCAGAAGTCATGTGAACTCTTGAACCTTGCATAATAGCGGTTAGATTTCTGAAGTGAGTCGGGAGTGTGCGAGAGTACGTCTTGTGTTTGACTGACTGTGCTGGACGTGAAAGAAAGAAAACGTGAGCTCATGCACTTCATCAGCTTTTGCTTTGCTCCCGTGGTGCAAGCGATGGCCTGAGGGAAGGCAACACACACAAACGCACACACACACACACATGGACGGTGTTTCCCTCCTCTGTATCTCCTCGCGTGTCGACTCCTGGAGAAGTCTGGCAGTCCAAGCTGCCTTTATCTTGTGGCCCATCTGGAAATTAGGAGACGGGGCTTGAGGAGGAATGTGAATTTACAATGTTACTCGGGTTCTTTGACCCAGTCCCTGAGCAAATAAAACTTGACGCCAACCTGCCTAATTGCATCTGTTCTCTTTTACTGTCCTGGAGGTTTTATTGCTCTCTCTTTTACTGGCCCAGTCTTCTCATCGCTGCTTTTGATTCTCGTTTGGCTTGATGGCTTGGGTTGGGATACGGTCTCACGTTATCCTGTGAAAGACTCTTTAAAACTCTCTAGGGCAGATGAATGATCTACAATAACTCATCCCTGGTTTTGCTTGTCTCTTCTATCTATTGATATCCAGCTTCATATCTAAGAACATTCTGGTTTTCTTTCTCTTTTTCCTTACATCAGATGTTGGCTGTTAAGTTTGGGTGCAGGATTGTTTATTTTGAATGATTTCCATTGGGAGGCTATCAGGGTGGTCATTCTGTTTACAGAGTGAAACGGCGACATGGGCAGCAAACACTGTGACATCAGTTGATGATTAATGCTGTGCTAAAAAAAGAAGTCTAGTCAAAGGAAAAAAGTCTGTGGCTCTTAGTGAGTTTTTAAACTGATGAGCCAAAACATTATGACCACCCCACTAAAATATGCATGGAAATGCATGTCAAATGTTGGGCTGATGGTAGTTGCTCTGAGAAAATGTGTTGAATGCAGCACATATGCTTAGCAGTTATTAAAAGACATAAGAGACATTAAGCACCAAAATGTTATGGCCATACGACTGAAATAAAGTATCTCTGAAACAAAGAATGAGGGGAGGAAGGGAAGGATGGAAGGAAAGGAAGGAAGGAAAGGTATAGGAGAAAAGGAAGATAAGGAAGAAAGGAAGGGAAGGATAGAAGAGGGGGGAAGGAGCGAAGGAAGGAAGAAAAGGAGGAAGGTAAGGTAGGAAAAGAATGAAGGGATGGAGGAAACTGAAAGGAAGGGAGGGAAGGTTTAAAAGAAAGGGGAAGGAAGGACGGAAAGTAAAGGAAGGATGCAGGGAGGGGGACAGGGAGGGAAAGAAGGAAAAAAGGAAGGGAAGGTAGAAAAGAGGGAAGGAAAGGAAAAAAGAGAAGGACGGAAGGAAAGGGGAGGAAAGGACGGGAGGGGAAGGAAGGAAAGAATGAAGGAAGAGAAGGGAAAGAAAAGAAGAAAAGTAAAGGCAGAGAGGAAGGGGAGGAAAAATAGGGGAGAAAAGGAAGGAAAAGAAGGAAGGGTAGGAATGAAAAGGGAAGGAAAGAAAACAAAGGAAGGAAGAAGGAAAGGAAGGGTAGGAATGAAAAGGCAGTAAAGGAAACAAAGGTAGGAAGAAGGAAAGGAAGGGTAGGAATGAAAAGGAAAGGAAAGAAAAGGAAGTAAAGGAAACAAAAGAAGGAAGAAGGAAAGGAAGGGTAGGAATGAAAAGGAAAGGAAAGAAAAGGAAGTAAAGGAAACAAAAGAAGGAAGAAGAAAAGGAAGGGTAGGAATGAAAAGGGAAGGAAAGAAAACAAAGGAAGAAGGAAAGGAAGGGTAGGAAGGAAAGAAAGAGAAAGGAAAGAAAAGGAAGGAAGAAAACAAAGGAAGGAAAGGAATGCAGCACATATAATTACCAGATATTAAACGACATGAAAAACGTTAACAATCAAAATGTTATGGCCATATGACTGCAGTAAAGTATCTCTGAAACAAGGGAAGGAAATGAAGGAAAGGAATAGAAAGGGAGGAAATGAAGGGAAGAGAAGGAAAGGAGAACGTAGGAAAGGAAGGGAATGGTGGGAGGGAAGGAAGGTAGGTGAGGAAAGGAAGAGAAGGGAATAAAAGGAAGGGAATGGTGTGAGGGAGGGAATGGAGAAAGGGAAGGAAGGAAGAGAAGGAAAGGAAGAGGAGGGAAGGAAAGGAAGGAAAGAAAGGAAGGCAGGGAGGAAACAGGAAAAGGAAGGAGGGAGGAAAAGTAAGGGAAGGAAAGGAAGAGGAGAAAAGAAGAAAGAAAAGGAAGGGAGGTAGGAAAGGAAGAGATCGGTGGGATGGAGGGAAGGATGGAAAGACAGGGAAGAAGGAAAGGAAGATAGGAAAGGAAGGATGGAAAGGAAGGTGAAGGAAAAGAGGACGGGAAGGATATAAGAGGGGAGGAAAGTATAGAAGGGAAGGAAGGAAAGGAAAAGGAAGTAAGGGAAGGAAAGAGAGAGAGAAAAGTGAGGGAGGGAAGGAGGGAAAGGGAAGGAAGAAGAAGAGGAAAGGGAGAGAGAAAAGCAAGGGAGAGAAGACAGGAAGGAAGAAAAGGAAGGACGGAAAAAGGGAAGAAATGGTAGGGAGGAAGAAGAGGAAAGGAAGGAAAGAAAAATAAGAAAAAGGAAAGATAGGAAGGGAATGAAGGGAGGGAGGAAAAGGAGGGAGTAAAGGGAAGGAAGGGATGAAGGATAGGATGGATAGGATGAAAAGGAAGGAGGAAAGGAAAGGAAGATAGGAAAGCCATTCGAAAGTTTGTATTTATTGTTAAATTTGCATTTGCTGCATTTAGCAGGCGCTTATTTCAAAGCAACTTTTCGATAAGGGGTGAACACAATTTGAACAGTTTGGGGTCTTGCTCAGGGGCCCAACAATGGCAGCTTGAATGGGCTCAAAAACAGCAACTTATTGATTACTAGCCCAGTATCTTAATCACTGAGCTACCACTGGCTCAGCAGTTAGTGGTATTTAGCTACCATTAAATAAAGAGCAGAAATCACCATTGCAAGTACATGGGCGGATATGTTCAGTTTTAGTAAAGTATTCAGATTGTCCAACACAACAGGCTCTCTTACGTGTCTAATTATAAGCACTCGTTTCCCAATCAGATCTACCAGGGCTGCTTGCAATTATGTGCAATTTCAGATAATTGAATGGTTAATCTGATTAAAGCTGATGTGTAAAATAGGTAGTATAAAAACAGACCTGATTTAATTAATGTCTACATAGACTTTATAACAAAAGGCTTCTGGTATACTACATATGAATTAATTACAGAGCCTGGTGCTTTTTTGTAACCTGGAGGCTTTGGTTGCTGTTACCGGATTCAATCCCAGTCAGCTTGTTCCACTCCCAAACTGTGCTGTCTGATTTTAGGCTCTTTTTTACTTGCACATTTTGATTTTTAGCTTTAATGTACGTTTTACTTCGACATTAAAAGGTTTTACTCTTTAAATTATTTAAATACTCTTTTCTTTTACACCATCCCTCCAGCACTGCTATTCAGTATGGGGCTGTCAGTGTTATTGTTGCTGTGGCTGAGCAGGTTGATTGTGTCTGGTTTCCATCAAGTGCTGGCGTGCTTACAGTGAGAAGCTGATGGTGCTCATGATGAAGTGCCAGGAGGCTGAGTAATGCCGTCCCCGAAAGCATTGAACTCTAATGCTACAACCAGGTGTTGGGACATGGTAAGAACAGCGTATGGGCAGTTTAGATCAGTGGTTTTTAAAGTGGATTTGCTTTTGTGTGGGCTTATGGTTTAACTTGATTTAGACGTCCCTTGTATGGGTTTTAAAATGATATAAGTTTTCCACCTGAATGTATTGGGACACCATGGGAATAATTAGGCTTTTGTGGTGAATAAAATACATTTTACTCAAATGTGTCCAGACTCTCCGTACCTCTCTCAAAAGATTTGCCAGTATTGCTCTTACAGTAATCGTTTTGGGCTGTACTGGTCTAGCTTTAGACTAAACTGTACACCAATAACAAGTGCTAACAGGTTATGTGCTCCTTGAAGAAGAGGGAAAGAGAATTTAAACAGAATTTAAGCAGTCAGGGAAAAGTCTGGGTGGCTCTTACTGGGTGTACATACTGATGAGCCAAAACATTAGGACAACCCCCCTAAAAATGTGCATGGAAATGCCATATCAGTTATTCGGCTGATGGCAGATGTGTTGAATGTAGCACATATGTAAGACAGGGCGCTCAGGTGGCACAGCGGGATATTCCGCTAGCACACCAGATTCTGAACTCCCTGGTTCGAAACTCGGCATTGCCACTGGTTGGTTGGGCGCCATCTGGTGGGCATAATTACCAGTGCCTGCACTGGGTGGAATGACCGGACTATGTGGGTGGGGTCTTCAAACCCTGATTAGCAGATAGAGAGGTGCCTGTGCAAAATGCATGGGTGAAAAAGGGCTGCACGTGGATCGGAGGAGGCGTGAGCAGCAATATACCCACCTCGATTGCAATCAGGGATCCCCAGCAGAGGAAGACAAATTGACTACGCTAAATTGGGAGAAAATGCTTAAACCCAAGAGACGTTAAGCACCAAAAGAGCACAGACAGACAAATCTGCACTTAATACACCCATAAAAGAACAGCACACAGTACCATGTCATTACTGTGTTAGAATGTTAGTTAGTAATAAATTACAGTGACACTAACGTAGTAATATTCCACCACACAAACATCTTTAGATCAGTGGGGTCCTACAGTATATGTGGGTCCATATCAATTGATAAATGTGGTACAGAGGGTGAAAAAAAATTACAAAGCAACAGATGAGTTGTAGTCAATAATTTGTCCAAGCTCATTTGAAAGTGGGTGTAGCCTAAAATTCCATGAATGTACATGCACACATGCTCACTCACCAAGATTTTTATTAGGTACATCCAGATATTACACATGGGCAGATGTTAACAATCTTCTCTAATCATTTGGGACAAAGAACACAGGCCTAGACTTCATCTCCATCTCTGGAAATATGGTATTTGGCCTAAAGGTGTCTGGACTCCCCTCGTAATTATTAGGTTGAGGTGTTTCAGCCAGGAAGGTTCATACATGGTTTGATGAGTTCGGTGTAGAGGAAAGGACCTCAACAACATTGAACATCTCTGAGATGTATTGGAACACTAAAAGTGAGCCAGGCCTTCTCATCCAAATTCAGTGTCTAACCTCACAGATGATCTTTTGACTAAATGACCACTAACTATGTGGAGACTCACTCGAAAGAGTCCCCAAATGTTCTGTAATAACTCTCGCTATGACCGAGCAATCTGAACGAAACAACATGCAATGTGCTCCTCAGTTTATGGAGCTTCAAATAGCCCCTGCATTGGAGCGATGAGGTAGGAGCTGGACAGCCGTTGTGACGTTCAACCTTCGTTTGCAACTTCCGGGTGCATACCCTGTACCCCTTCAATCAATCAGGATGGTGGTGTACAGTATTGAGCAGCGCATCTTTTTGCAAACCTATCGGGTCACCAATTCGTTTTATTTAGAAAGTAATCTGGTGTGTGACGTATTCTTTAGTGTTATTCAGAAGATGGTAGAGAAACTGGAAACGTTCAGGAACATGATGCGCCGTGTTGAAATGTGTCTGGCAGAAAACAGTGATCACTTCCAACATTGCATGTAATGCAATGGATTACACATATGTCAAGGTATGTAGCGTATTTTCTTGGATCAGATTGTTTCATCCTGCCGGAAGTTACAAAAGAATATTTGGGGCCTCTTTCAAGTGAATCTACCTGTAGAACACTAAAGGCTATACTTGCTGCTGGAGTAAATGGAATGGGTGGGTTAGGTGACTCCATGGGTGTGTTTGAAAAGCTAGGGAGCTCTCTACATAGACAGCATTTTACGTCATCCTATGCGCGCTCCCGAGAAGGAGGCTGTTCGAAATCCTAGATGCCTTAATATCCTCACTACTAAGGCATCTTAAAATTTCAATGTTATTTTGACCCAAGAACGAGTGAGCATCGGAAGTGTCCTTAGTGGTCAAGGCAATCCCTGCATTCAGTGCGGCAGCTCTTCCCTCACAGAAAAATAATAAAAACATGGCTGACGGGGCGGAGAAATGAACGAGTTATTTTCAAACGTAAATAAATTATTACTGATTTTTAACTTGTATAAACTTGTACATGTGTTTTTATTTGCAAGTTCGGGCTTGTCAGCGAATCTAACCGTTTTCGGTACACGGAGGGAGATAGGGAGAAGAGAGTTAGTTGACATGCTAGCGTGTTGTGCCACCCCATCCCATGGGTTTGAATGACAAAATGCTTAACGCTAAATGCAAAACCCGATGCAATCGCTGTCTAAGTAGCGCGTTTGAATAACCTGACTTATAAGTCATTGACTTATTAGAATCATCTCTACTGAGGCAGCTGCCTATGTAGTCAGTAAGACAGCAAGGCAGCTCCCTAGGTTTTCGAACACACCCCATATGTATGTATGGGTGTGTGTTAGAAATGTTCTCTAATTGTTTGGGACTGAAAACACAGAGCTTGACTGCAGGCAGCCTGTTCTAGCACCTGCACACTCTTACTATTGAACATTGTAACATGTAAAATCTGACTTTGCCTTGTTTTGATGAATTAAGCTTGGACGTACACTGTGTAATTGGCAGCATGTCATGTTCCTCCTGTTCCCATAAGGGATGGCCCAAAGTGGATCGTTCGTCTATGTGTTGCCTGTCCTCAGCATCCTTATTTGTCATTCCAACCACCTGCATGCCTGGCTGCTTTAAAATGATATCTATCCCAAAGCATTAGGGTTGCCATATAATGTCTTTATTATCACTGCATAACCAAACCTTCAATCAAACTATGCTCAGCATGCAGATATTTTACATTTGCAGTACTGTGGCAGATAGAAGGTTTACTTAAGTGGAGGGGTGGCACAGTGGCTCAGTGAATGTAACCAAAGTGTAAAACATGACGTTAAAATCCTAATAAATAAATAAATAAATTAACTGGCTGCTTCAAATTTATATCCATCCCAGAACGTTAAAGTTGCCATATCACTGCATGTTGTTTGTTTGTTTATTAGGATTTTAATGTCATATTTTACACTTTTGGTTACATTCATGACAGGAACGGTAGTTACTCATCACACAAGATTCATCAGTTCACAAGGTTATATCGAACACAGTCAATTTAGTATCTCCAATTCACCTCATTTGCACGTCTTTGGACTGTGGGAGGAAACCGGAGCACCTGGAGGAAACCCACACGGACACGGGGAGAACATGCAAACTCCACACAGAAAGGACCCGAACCGCCCCACCTGGGGATCGAACCCAGGACCTTCTTGCTGTGAGGCGACAGTGCTACCCACTTAGCCACTGTGCCGCCCGCCATAATAAACCTTAAATTAAGGTTAAGCATGCAGATATTTAACATTTGCAGTACGGTGGCAGATAGAATGTTTATTTAATTGGAGAGAGAAAAACATCAGTTTAATTTGAAGTTCTGTGAAGGTAATGGAAAATCCATGGATTGGGTTAAACAGCTGCTTTCAGGTTTACTTCTCATCCTATGGTTTGATAGACATCTAATTACCTTCTACTGTTCTGACAAACTACGAAGTCTTCGGGCTTTCCCAAGTTAATTTAGTGTGACTCATGAAAGCATCCCTGATGAAGCATGAATCACAGCTTAGGATGAGCTGATTTCTGCTGACTGTTGTCGATCTGGAACTGGTTTCATTTGAGCATGCCTTTTACGCAGTGTAATCAGATGAGATCATTTGTTATTAGAATCTACAGAGTTATTTATTTACATCTCTAACCTCACGGCCACACTCGAGTTCATTACTTAATGCATTTAGATAACTACAACCTTTCCCCTCTTTTATTCAAAAAAATGAAGAATTTAATTAGAAAGTCTCCTCAAAGTCTATGCCTGTTTGGCAGAAATGAAATAACAGCTCATCAGTGGTCTACTCGAGGGCAGTGCTGTTCATCCCTCATTTGTGCTTGTGGTTCCACGGTCGCCCTGTGAGAATGTTCTCTCTGTGCACTCTGGTGTTTATGAAGCTTATTAAACACTAGTAAATCCTGTCTAACCCATTGCTGGGGGATGTCATGCTTAATCACTGTTATTACACATTTATGTGCCCAGAACCTTCCGTGTGTTTAAATAAAAAGCAGGTCAGAGATGAAACATAACTTCCAGCGACCAGCTTCTTAATCCTGGCTTAGTTTGTTCTGAATAACCTTTTCTAGTGCACATCGGCAGTGTGAACATTTCTGGAGTGTAATTTTTTGTAGGGCTATATTATAATATTAATGCACTTTTATTTCTCTTAGACAAAGAAGAGAACAAAAATATATTTTTTAAATGTATTTAGTAATAATACATTAATAATTTATTATTATTATTATTAATTAATTTATTTATTTATAAATTATTAATTTATTGTAAAGCAATAAAACAATATTTGTAAAATAATCAGTAAGTTTTAATAATTGTTTGTCTTTTCTAAGAGGGCGGCACAGTGGCTCGGTGGGTAGCACTGTCGCCTCACAGCAAGAAGGTCCTGGGTTCGATCTCCAGGCGGGGCGGTCCGGGTCCTTTCTGTGCGGAGTTTGCATGTTCTCCCCGTGTGTGCGTGGGTTTCCTCCGGGAGCTCCGGTTTCCTTCCACAGTCCAAAACCATGCAGACAGGTTAATTGGAGAGACTAAATTGCCCTATAGGTGAATGGGTGTGTGTATGTGTATGTGTATCTGCCCTGCAATGGACTGGTACCCCATACAGGGAGTTGCTGTGTGCCTTGCGCCCATTGAAAAAGCTGGGATAGGCTGGTATGAGTGGATCAGACACAGCAGCACTGCTGGAGTTTTTAAATACCGGGTCCACTTACTGTCCACTCTATTAGACACTCCTACCTAGTTGGTCCACCTTGTATTGCTGCTATTTGAGTTGGTCATCTTCTAGACGTTCATCATTGGTCACAGGACGCTGCCCACAGGGTGCTGTTGACTGGATATAATTTTGGATGGTGGACTATTCTCAGTCCAGCAGTGACAGTGAGGTGTTTAAAAACTCCATCAGCACTGCTGTGTCTGATCCACTCATACCAGCACAACACACACTAACACACCACCACCATGTCAGTGTCACTGCAGTGCTGAGAATTATCCACCACCTAAATATTACCTGCTCTGTAGTGATCCTGGGAGATTCCTGACCATTGAAGAACAGCATGAAAGGGGGCTAACAAAGCATGCAGAGAAATATATGGACTACAGTCAGTAATTGTAGAACTACAAATTGCTTCTATATGGTAAGTGGAGCTGATAAAATGGACAGTAAATGTAGAAGCAAGGAGGTGGTTTTAATGTTATGGCTGATCGGTGTAAGTGTGTATAACTAGAAAGTACTTTTGTTTACCAGTACAAGCACTGTTTACACAAATGTAATAAATGAAGTCTACATGCCAATATTTGTCATTTACAGACTATATTAATGATCATCTAAAATTAAGACAAATTGAAAATGTAGCAAAGCAACCTGGTAACTCACGTGATTCACGGCACCAGCCTCTCATTCCACTATGCATGGGTGCCTGATTAGAGTTAAATAAATGCTGCTGTAGATTAAAGCTGGTGAGATAAGGCTTTTCAGAGCAGGTCAGCCAAACGGGGGTCTGGGTTCCAGGCACGAGAGCACTCTTTAAATCCGGAAGCTGCTGAAAGTGGCTGCTGTGTTCCACATGATTGCAGTGTGACACAGGACTACGCTGTAAATATTTTGTACCAGAGTAAATAAAGCCTCAACTAAATCAAAATATTATTTTAAAATATGAATTAGAAAGAAATCTGTGGGAAGAAAATCGTCATGTGGAGCACTTTCTGGAAGGGGCCCCTTACGTTTCCAGGAAGGGTTGTTGGGTTTTATGTGGTGTTGATCTGAGTCGATTTAGCCTTTAGGCAGACAGTGTGGCCAAGTCAGTGTAATCTGTAAAAATATAAGAATTTATTGGATAAATATTATGTGAATCATAGCCGTTTTAGTTTCAGTGCTTTGTTTTGGGGTTATAATATGTGCAGTGTTTTTGTGAATATTCTTTGGGCTGGCTATGTTTTGTGGTCTCTGTCGTTCCTGTGTGATTTTGTCTTTGTAGTAAACATCTCTTATATTCAGTCAGTATTGATCAATTATATACACATCATCTGAATATTATGTTCTAAAACACCATTTAGGTAACACTGATGATGGTTAAAGCAAAGTGTGCTACTCTAGAAAGTTTAATCCAGTATAGACTAAATGTGTCATGTTTAGTTTAGTGTCTGTTAATTATTGACCAAAACACAATAATTTACCTTGGACTGAGCAAAATTAATCTTAAGACTGATAGTATAGTATTGATACTATTTTATTGTCATACTAATAATATTAATGATTTTTTTTTATTTTCATACAAATAATATTAATACTATTTTATTTTTACACTAATCATTTTAATACTATTTTATTTCTGTACTATTAATATTAATACTATTTTATTTTTATACCAATAATTTTTATACTATTTTATTTTTATACTAATAATGTTAATACCATTTTATTTTTATACTAATAAAATTAATACCATTTTATTTTAATAATATTAATACTATTTTATTTTTACACTAATCATTTAATACTGTCTGTTGCAATACCAATAATATTACTACTATTTTTTTCTATACTAATAATATTACTACTATTTTTATACTTCTAATAATGCAATTTTATTTTTTTTCTAACATTAATACTATTTTATCTTTATACTACTAATAATAAAATATAATTTTTATTCTAACAATATTAATACTATTTTATTTCTATACTAATAATATTCTTTTTATACTAAAAACATTAATACTATTTTCTTATTATACTACTAATATTATTATAATTTCATACAAATTATATATATTATTTTATTATTAAAGTAATATTACTATTTAATTTTTAAACTAAAATACTTTTATTTTTGTACTAATAACATTATTTTATTTTTAAATTAGTCATTTTAATACTTTCATTTTTGTACTAATAACATTGCTATTTTCTTTTTAAACTAATAATTTTAATACTATTTTATTTTTATGCCAATAATTTTACTATTTTATTTTTAAACTATTAATTTTAATACTATTTTATTTTTATGCAGATAATATTAATACTATTTTATTTTTATGCCGATAATATTACTATTTTATTTTTAAACTAATAATTTTAATACTATTTTATTTTTATGCCGATAATATTACTATTTTATTTTTAAACTAATAATTTTTATATTATTTTATTTTTAAACTAATAATAATATAATAATAGTAGCAAATCTTTGGATGGAAGGTAATGTTGTTTTGGAACATTTGAGATGTAATGACACCATACTTATATTTTACTGATGAAAATAACAGTGATGCATGAACCTGCACATATGGCTCATAATTTCTTTTAAAAATTCATTTGCATACCACATTGCCTCATTTAAAAAGTCAGTGCCATGTGCAGTGCTGGATGAATTGAATTAGAATGATGTGCTATTAGCTCACTGCAGCTTAAATTTATTTAAATTTTCGGTTTATTTGCTGATGTGCTTTGTTTAAGATTAAACAGTGAGGAAAGACAGAAGAGAGAATTCAGGGTGAACAAATGTGTTTTACTTACATTACTGTTAATAACCCTACACTGCTAATGTAGTTAATTAAGTAGTCTATAAATGCAACAACTATTTATTTTATATCAGGATTACACTTTAGCCTTTTAGGAGCCGTTACAGCGGATCTGGTCTGCATTCCAGACTGGGCACTGTTTTGACGCTGGATGCACATCCTTAGGCAACTCTCCTATTTTCATCCAGACTTAAGACCTGCACTGGGAACACACTGATAAATGCACCCCCCCAAGACTAGGCTAAATTTAATGTTAACACATAGCTAACAGGCCAGCTTATTAACAGCTTATATTTTTGAAATAATTATTATTATTTAATTATTTGTATTTATTGATTCGGGCACTTGGGTGGCGCAGCAGTATATCATGCTAGCCCACTATTGCTGAGATCCAGGATTTGTATATATGCATTGTTATTGCCCAGTCAGGCGCCTACAAAGACATGATTGGCTATGTCTGAGGGGAGGGGATGATGGCCGAATAGCCTTAGTACTCTCAGTACTGGTCCCAAGCCCTAGATGGAAATAAGATAATGTGTGATGACAAAACTGGGGTGACCCCTTAATACAGGAGCAGCCTATATTTGTGCTCATTTTTATACTCTTATATTATTTGAGCTGACCCGTGTCTTATCTTTGCCTCCCCAGCCTGATGAATTAACCAACGCACTGGAGATCAGCAATATCGTCTTTACCAGTCTGTTTTCCCTCGAGATGCTGCTGAAGCTACTGGTGTACGGCCCGTTTGGCTACATCAAGAATCCCTACAACATTTTCGACGGCATAATCGTGGTGATCAGGTGCGTCTCTCAGTGTGAGAGTTTGTATTACAGTCTGTATTACTGAGGGTTTCATATTTTGTCATGTTCATCATGATTAGTGGAATTCTTTTGGCAGTTACTTCAAAATAGTGACACCTTGACAAATTGCATTTATTATGAAGTATCTGACAGCTGGTAGCTGTTTACTCTGCTGTCAGGTTGAGGATTTAAAATCCAGATTCATCTACATTTAAATTTGCCTCTTGTTTAGGAAGACACTTGAATGTAATAGATTTGACACAGTTGTGAATTGAGCAAAGCGCATTTAATATTTGCTGTGTGTGTGTGTGTGTGTGTGTGTGTGTGTGTGTGTGTTCTCAGTGTCTGGGAGATTGTTGGCCAGCAGGGTGGCGGATTGTCAGTGCTGAGGACCTTCAGATTGATGCGGGTGCTGAAGCTGGTACGCTTTATGCCAGCTTTGCAGAGACAGCTGGTGGTACTGATGAAGACGATGGACAATGTGGCAACATTTTGCATGCTGCTTATGCTCTTCATCTTCATCTTTAGGTGTGAAACTGTGACAAGCATGGCACTCAATATGATAGACCAGTGTAAACACGGATAGATTAGTGACCACCATATGCAGGGCAACAGCTGTAAATGTACCACTTTAGTTAAACAACACTATGGGTCATTTCTCACACGCTGAAACTCTTGATTCTTTTTGAAACAGTATTTTGGGGATGCACCTGTTCGGATGCAGGTTTGGCTCGGAGAGAGACGGAGACACGATGCCTGACCGGAAGAATTTTGACTCTTTGCTCTGGGCCATTGTTACAGTGTTTCAGGTATTTCTGCTCATTGCTGGTCTTTGAAGTTCAGCTGTGGTCCATTTATTATTGTTATTACTGTTATTATTATAATAATAATAATTATTATTATTATTATGACTTATTATTATTATTACAATTATTTTTACTATATTACTATTAGTATTATTATTTTATTATTATTATTATTACTATTACTATTATTACTATTATAATTATTATTGCTATTATTATTATTATTTTATTATTACCATATTGGTATTATTATTATTATTATTGTTATTGTTATTAGTGGTAGTATTATTACTATTTTTATTATTAGTAGTAGTAGTATTATTACTATCTTTATTAGTAGTAGTAGTAGTAATAATAATAATAAATTTTATTTATATAGCGCTTTCCAAGATACTCAAAGACGCTTGCTAGTAGTATTATTATTAGTATTATTATTATTGTATTATTATTATTATTATTACTACTACTACTACTATTATTATTATTATAATTATAATTATTATAATAATTATTATTATAATAATTATTATTATTACTATTATTATTATTATTGTTATTATTACTATTATTATTATTAGTATTAGTATTATTATTATTACTATTATTATTATTATTATTAATTACTATTATTATTATTATTATTATTATTATTGCTATTATTATTATTATTACTATTATTTTTATTATTAATTACTATTATTATTATTATTATTATTATATTATATTATGATTTTTTTTTTTTTTTAAAGCCTCTCCAACACCAAAAGAGCTCAATCAACAATACAAAACACAATGTCTCAAACTTAATTAAGCAAGCCAAGTCCAAGAATATCAAATGTGATATCCTGGCTGTGTCCCAAACCACATGTGCTACATAATCTACTAACTAAATCTTTTGAATTGCCTTCCCAGAAAAGTGGACTTTTTTATAGAGATATTATATAGATTTTATATGAGATCTCCAAAGAGCTTATTGGTCACATGGTACACTTTGTAACTGGTGCAGTCAAACTTGCTCTATTTATACGGGCACTGAGAAACCCCTAGTGTAAAAAAATCATCTTTTTAATTTTTCTGCACTGCTATTTAAATATTTTAACCCAATATATATGTAAAAAAAATCCATAATAAACATTAAACAGTCTTTAAGACATCAAATGTGTTTTTCATTTAGTCACAATAAAAGAACAATTGGGTGGCACTTTGGCTCAGTGTTTACCTCACAGCAAAAAGGTCCTGGGTTTTATTCCCAGACAGAGTGGTGTAGGTCCTTTCTGTATGGATTTTTACTCCCAATGTCTGTGTGGGTTTTCTTCAGGAGCTCTGGTTTCCTCCCACCCTTCAATGACATTCAGTCAGGGTAACTAGATATTTGATAGTGTGTGTGAGTGTGTTTCCTGCCTTTCATCTAGTGTATTGGACCCACAGTGACCTCGAATCGGACAAAGCAGCAAGGTTTTTCAAACGTTTTTTTCATGAGACCCACATTTTGTCAATTATTTTTATCACGACTCAACTTATCAAAACATATCAAATTTATCGAAACAAAACAAAATAGACTTAATTAATGAAAATGGTGGCAATCTGGTCCCACTGTGGTTTACAACGCTTCCACCAGGGGGCGTTTGTGTACAAGTTTTTTTTTTTGCCTGTTAAAATTAGTTTGTTAAATTATTATTATTTTTGTCTGCGACCATTTTAAAAAACAAAAAAAGCAGGTATAATGGACAATGAATAAATTAATAAATGAATGAATGAAAGTACAGTTGCAGTTTTTTAATACCAAATCTGTCAGGATTAACTCCTCCAAAACAAATATTTGACTTCAACTGTAATTCTTTCCCGATGGAGGGATGTGTGTACAACCCCAAATCAGAAAAAGTTGGGACAGTATGGAAGATGCAAATAAAATAAAAATGCAGTGTTCCTTACACTTACTTTGACTTTTATTTGATTGCAGACAGGATGAACCTGAGATATTTAATGTTTTATCTGCTTAACTTCATTTCATTTGTTAATATACCTCCATTCCTGCATTTCAGACCTGCAACACATTCCAAGAAAAAGTTGGGACGGGGGCAATTTAGGGCTAGTAATGAGGTGAAAAAACTGAATAATGATGCGATTTTAAACAGGTGATGTCAACAGGTGATTGTAATCATGGTTTGGTACCAAAGCAGTATCCAGGAAAGGCTGAGTCTTTGATGAGCAAAGATGATCAGATGATCTCCAGTCTGTCAGCAAATGCATGAGAACATTATTGAAATGTTTAAAAACAAAGTAGATCCAATGAAGATTGGAAGGTATTTGCTTATTTCTCCCTCCACAGTGCATAATATCATTAAACAATTCAAGAAATCCGGAGGGTACGGATACAGGACTGGCCTGCCTGTAGTCCTGACCTGTCCCCAATAGAGAATGTGTGGAGAATTTTGAAACGAAAAATGCGACAACGACGACCCCGTACTGTTGCACATCTTAAGAGGTGTTTGCAGGAAGAATGTGACAAAATTAAAGCTGAAACACTAAATCACTTGGTCTCCTCGGTGCCAAAACATCTTTTAAGTGTGGTGAAAAGGAATGGCAACATTACAAAGTGGTAAATGCTTTACCGTCCCAACTTTTTTTTGGAATGTGTTGCAGGCCTGAAATGCAGGAATGGATGTTTATTAATAAATGAAATGAAGTTGAGCAGATAAAACATGAAATATCTCAGGTTCATCTTGTCTGCAATCAAATAAAAGTCAAAGTAAATGTAAGAAACTCTGTGTTTTTTTTATTATCTGCATTTCCCATACTGTTCCAACTTTTTTTGATTTGAGGTTGTATTTTGTTTTGTTTCTTTTGGGCAGAAGTGTACATGCTAGCTTTGCCAGGGGAAACAAAAGTAAATATATGAATATAAATATATTAATAATTATATATATAATAATTTGCAATAATATGTTAAACAGTAATATGTTAGAATTACCAATGTGTAAACATGGCGTTAAACAACAAACAAACAAACAGTAATATGTTGGACGTTTTTACCTGCTATTGTTAGATCCTAACCCAGGAAGACTGGAATAAGGTGCTGTATAACGGCATGGCCTCCACCTCGCCCGTAGCTGCTCTTTACTTTATTGCCCTGATGACGTTTGGGAACTATGTGCTATTCAACTTGCTGGTGGCGATATTAGTGGAGGGTTTCCAGACTGAGGTAGGTCGACCCACTGCTCTTCACTTTCACATCATCACCTCTCTATTATTTACTCTGTATTCTCTCTCAATCTTCCATCTCCCTCCCTGCACCCGGCTCTGTATTTCTCATTCCTTCCATTCCTCTCCTGCTGATCATATTTCCCAGTCTGTCTTTCCCCCGCAGCTATTCTCTCTCCTCCTCTGCTTTATCCCTGCGATCTTTACTTTCTGTCTAATGGTGTTCATTTTTCAGCATTTACTGACGACTTCCCGGTTGCCTGTTTATTGTCGAGGCGCATCAGTCTTGTGTTAGCGCCACGCTGGCACAGTTGCACTTCTCACCTCAGAGCCACTTTCACACATTTTTTATATTTTTATTTTTTTATTTTTTCTTGTGTCTGAGTTAGGCGCTTAAAACATCACACTGTGACGGGTAGACTGACACAAAGAAAAAGAGGGGCCAAAGGGCTAGCCACTGGTTCAATCAAAGATTTACACTGATCAGCCATAACATTAAAACCACCTTCTTGTTTCTACACTCACTGTCCATTTTATCAGCTCCACTTGCTGATTAAAGAACTTGCTGTTCTTCAATGGTCAGGACCCCCCCAGGACCACTACAGAGCAAATATTATTTAGGTGGTGGATCATTCTCAGCACTGCAGTGACACTGACATGGTGGTGGTGTGTTAGTGTGTGTTGTGCTGGTATGAGTGAATAAGACACAGCAGCGCTGATGAAGTTTTTAAACACCTCACTGTCACTGCTGGACTGAGAATATTCCACCAACCAAAAATATCCAGCCAACAGCGCCCCGTGGGCAGCGTCCTGTGACCACTGATGAAGGTCTAGAAGATGACCAACTCAAAGAGCAGCATTAGGTGAGCGATCGTCTTTGGCTTTACATCTACAAGGTGGACCAACTAGGTAGGAGTGTCTAATAGAGTGGACAGTGAGTGGATACGGTATTTAAAAACTCCACAAGCGCTGCTGTGTCTGATCCACTCATACCAGCACAACACACACTAACACACCACCACCATGTTATTGTCACTGCAGTGCTGAGAATGATCCACCACCTAAATAATACCTGCTCTGTGGTGGTCCTGTGGGGGTCCTGACCATTGAAGAACAGGGTGAAAGCAGGTTAAAAAAGTATGTAGAGAAATAGATGGACTACAGTCAGGAATTGTAGAACTACAAAGTGCTCCTATACTGTCTAAAATGGACAGTGAGTGTAGAAACAAGGAGGTGGTTTTATTGTTATGGCTGATCAGTACATTTGGGCATCAGTTTGGGTGGAGGGGGTTTACTTTAAACCGGCTTCTGTGCTGTTTTAATTAAACACCATCTTCTTGCCGCAGGCTGTAAAAACAAAGACTTTGATCTTCTGTCTTGGAAAAGCAGTGATGAAGGGCACATTTAACATTTAACACTACAGTGAAAATTGGAGCAGTGAAAAGTCAGCCTGTTAGACATTTTTTCAATTTTTAACAACATTGCTGCACGTATAATAATACTTAGCCATTTTAAAAGTCTTGGCCCAAACATAATTGGTAATCTGATAGGAACAATGATGCTAGTTTTATTATATGAGAATTCTGTATAATGCCAGAGGTTTGATCCACAGTTCACTGAGGGATTAGGGACACCCTACTTTGACACCACATTGAATTATAGGGAGCACAGACAGACCAGTTCTTGGTCTAGATTAAACAAAGGTACCATTCCCCTTTAAATGAAATGTTGATGATGTTTGAAGATGCTAACCTGATAGAGATGTTGAGTTATCAATTAGTGAAGAACTACTGAGTAGAAGAATACACCAATTAGGCATAAAATTATGACCACCTTCCTAATATTGTGTTGGTCCCCCTTTTGCTGCCAAAACAGCCCTGACCCGTCAAGGCATGGGCTCCACTAGACCACCTTCAGGTGCTGTGGTATCTGGCGCCAAGATGTCAACAGCAGATCCTTTAACTCCCGTAAGTTATGAGGTGGGGCCTCCATGGATCGGACTTGTTTGTCCAGCACATCCCACAGATGCTTGACTGGATTGAGATCTGGTGAATCTGGAGGCCAAATCAACACCTCAAACTCGTTGTTGTGCTCCTCAAACCATTCCTGAACCATTTGTGATCTGTGGCAGGGCGTATTATTCTGCTGAAAGAGGCCACAGCCATCAGGGAATACCGTTTCCATGAAAGGGTGTACATGGTCTGCAACAATGCTTAGGTAGGTGATACGTGTCAAAGTAACATCCACATGGATGGTAGGACCCAAGGTTTTCCAGCAGAACAGCCTTCACTCCCCACGTGCATCAATGAGCCTTGTCCGCCCATGACCCTGTCGCCGGTTTGCTACTGTTCCTTTTTTGGACCACTTTTGATAGGTACTGACCACTGCAGACCAGGAACACCCCACAAGAACTGCTCTGACCCAGTCGTCTAGCCATCACAATTTGGCCCTTGTCAAACTTGCTCAAACCATTATGCTTGCCCATTTTTCCTGCTTCTAACTTATTAACTCTGAGGATAAAATGTTTACTTGCTGCCTAATATATCCCACCCACTAACAGGTGCCGTGATGAGATAATCAGTGTTATTCACTTCACCTGTCAGTGGTCCTAATGTAATGCCTTTACTCATCATATATACATCTACACGTACAGTACAGTGAAATTCTTTTTCCACATATCCCAGCTATTGTTCAGAAGCTGGGGTCATAGTGTAAGGGTCAGCCATTGTGCAGCACCCCTGGAGCCAAAAGGGTTAATGGCCTTGCACAAGGGTCCAACAGTGGATGCTTGGCAGAGAAACAACAGCTCAGCCCAGAAGTTAACATAACACATTAAAATCCCCCATTTTCAGGTGCACTTAATTACTCAATAAGTCCTAAACTTATTGGGAGCGTCATCAGCACAAGAACTGCTTTTTGAGTGTGGGGTTACTGGGGGTTGTTATTTTTATGGGTTATTTTATGGGTTTTCTGAAGATGCACATATGCATTAATCCCATGATGATTTAAAGCTTGATCGACTGTAGACTGTGTCAACTGTGCTCCTTGCTTTGCAATCAATAGCAGACCTGTTATTTGGTTTAAATTACATCTGCTGGTCCAAGCAAGTCATGCATGAGCTTACGTTTGGGTTTTCTTAAATACTTGGTCAAAAACACAAATGCAAATTAAGTGAATTCAAGCTACAGTAGACCCTTGACTTACGAATTTAATTGGTTCCAAAGGGCTGTTCTTAAGTCAAAATGTTCGTTAGTTAAACCTATTTTTCCCATAAGAAATAATGTAAATAGATATAATTCGTGCCAGACCTCCCAAACCCACCCCCTTACCTAACCTTTCTAATGTCCTAAATGGTCTTTTTTGTTATAAATACAAGTATATTTTCCCTTAAATCTTCAATTATAGAATAGACATTAGTGTAATAAACAATAATAAACATCACACAGTAGTACTGTACATAAAACACACACATTTCAGTACAGTACGTGTGCTGTACCATACGCCATAATAAATTTCCTTCTTTTTTTTATAAAATGTATCTACCAGAAACAACAATAACTCTCATATTTCTCTATTATCTTCTTCCTTATTTCAATAGTGTTGTATTTTGTAGATGTAATTGCACGAAAGAAAGAATACTTTACTCAGCCGAATTCCTTCTTCTCTCCCACTCACTGTCCCCTCTGTCAGAGAGAGAGAGAGAGAGAGAGAGAGAGAGAGAGACAGAGAGAGAGACGGTTGGAGTCAACTTGTTTGTTGGAAAAGTTGAAAAAGATCGCTCGTAACCCAAAATGTTTGTATGGTAAACTGTTCATAACTCAAGGGTCTACTGTGCTTCAACAACTTAGTTAATCATTATCAATAAAAATAAATTGGGAGGCCATGCCAGGTTGCTGTATGGAATATACTTAATCTGTCACATATAAAAAAAAATACCTTCACAATTAAAAGATCCAGACACCTAGAGGTGCCTGAGAATAATCCCTAGAGCCTGGAGCTTTCCATATTTGTTCTTTATAAGGTGCACATGGTTGGTAGGCTAATGCTTGCTTGTCTGCCAGACTGAAATAGTTTTTACATTGCATAATGGCTTTGGAAATGATTTCAGCCACTTTAAGGCCTTCAGAAAAGACATGCCCTGTTGTAATTAATAAAAGATTACCGGAAATTAGTCATTTTTTGCCTTGCTTTAGCTGACTGCATCCGTCATTTTAAAAAGTACTTAGATTTTTAACTATGAAGGTCTCATGCCAAAAAGATTAAAACGTTTCTTATCCCCAGTATCCTAAATGGTTTGCATAATTTTTAACATCCTTTCTTTTGAACACAGCGTATATTTTTACCCGGCCAAACTTTTCCATGCTTCAGGGTTGCCAGGGAAACCATCAGATGAACAAGGTATGTTCAGCACAGAGCTGCATGACCTGGACCACTGCCCTGGCACGGGCACGATGTCTCGGACATGGTTTTAAGCGAATACCTGTGTGCAATCAGGTCACTAATTGGTGCGTTTTCAGTTACACCAGCGTGTAATGTCGGTTACACCAGCGTGTAAAATCAGGTCCAAATTATTCAATCAATCAAATCTAATCAACTCCACATTCATTCCACTGGATTTAGTTTTTCTCTCTCCCCCCCCTTTTTCTCCCACTTTAGCGCATTCAATTTCTGCCCGTCAATCATCCTCTCACTAATGCTGGTCCTTGCTCATGATTGGGGAGGACTAGGCTGCTCCACGCCCCCTCCGACACGTGCACAGCAATCGAACATCTATCTTATCACCTACACTTGACGAGTGCAGTGCAGTACAGCGCTGTGTACGGAGAGCCACACCCTGTACTGCACTTCTTTCCCATCTCCGTGCAGGCACCACCAACCAGCCAGCAGAGGTCGTAATCGCACTAGTCTGAGAGAGAGTACCCATCCGGCTTAAATCCGCCCCTTATCTGAACAACAGGCCAATCGTTGTTCATGTGGCCGCTCAGCCTCAGCCGGCAGGCAGAGCCGAGATTCGATACAATGTATTCGAGATCTCAGCTCTGGTGAACAGCGTTTTTACCGCTGCGCCACCTGAGCACTGTTTTTCTCTCTTATTTATTTATTTATTTATTTATTATTATTATTTTTTTTCCAAATGCCCACACTTCATTGGATGATGCACACCAAACAGATATTGTCCTATTTTCCTTATTTGTAATATATTTTTATTTTATTTAGGTATTTTTCTTAAGAAATGCCTTATTTTATTTTCACCAAAAAAAAAAAACTGTAAAAAACTGTGTCAAGGGCAGGACGGCTTGGTGGCTCGGTGAGTAGCACTGTCACCTCACAGCAAGAAGGTCCTGGGTTCGATCTCCAGATGGAGTGGTCTTTGTTGTGCCCTATTTTGATGTAAAGTCTACAGTGTCCCATTTTCCACTTGTTTAAAACTGAAGAAAAACTAACGAACAAGTGCAACCAGTCACATTATTGAATGTCTGGCTTTCAGGAGCAGATTGCTTTCACAGATGGTGGGGTCTGCATACAGGTTCACGTTAGGTCAGGTGGGCAGGTGGTTCCTGGAAGTGCACCAGGGTTGAAAAAGGGAAAAAAGCTTTCATTTTTGTCCAAATGTGTTGAACACTTTTCGAATGGACCCAGCTCCAGAGCTAAAGTCCAAGGGTGAAAATTACCATATGTTCAGTCAATTAATGTATCAATAAATGCTGAGAATGTTGATCAGTTTTCAAAACTATTTCACTACCAGTGGTGTTCACAACATTGTTTCTAACTTACAGTTGCGAAAACAGATAATCAGTGTTGAATTTGGTCATAAATTGACATTTTATTGTTTACAGTTAAAGTTGTCATGTATCATTAATATAAAATTATAGTTGTTTATAAAAATTATTATTTAACAAAGTATTGTAGCTACACGCTTGTGTGGTGGTCAATATAACAACCACTCTTTTTTTGCATTTTCCCCCAATTTTCCTTCCAATCTAGTTGTATTCAATTACCTGATTGCATTTGGCTTCCTCTCTGCTAGGGCTTCATTTGGAGCTCAGTCTAGTCAGAGTCAGAGAGGGGCTAAATCATGGAGAGTCACACACTGATCTTCATTATTCCTCGTCTCTGTGTAGCAGAGGTCGTGATTGCACCAATTATGAGGAATCACCTCTGGCAACCAACCTGATGAACGAGCCAGTCATTGTCCATATAGGTGTCCAGCCTGCCAGTAGCAGAGCTGACATTCAAACTCATGTGCTGGACCTTATCGCCCAATATAATAATTACTTTGTTGCAGTGCAATTTTAATTCTGAATGCAAGACTAAAATAAATTTGGGGAACAGAGATGATCAACATTTACTAGAGTTAAGGGCATGGTACATAGGTAATATGTACACTGATCAGCCATAACATTAAAACCACCTCCTTGTTTCTACACTCACTGTACATTTTATCAGCTCCACTTACCATATAGAAGCACATTGTAGTTCATCTGTTTCTCTGCATGCTTTGTTAGCCCCCTTTCATGCTGTTCTTCAATGGTCAGGACTCTCCCAGGACCACTACAGAGCAGGTATTATTTAGGTGGTGGATCATTCTCAGCACTGCAGTGACACTGACATGGTGGTGGTGTGTTAGTGTGTTAGTGTGTGTTGTGCTGGTATTAGTGGATAAGACACAGCAGCGCTGGTGAAGTTTTAAACACCTCACTATCACTGCTGGACTGAGAATAGTCCACCAACTAAAAACATCCAGCCAACAGCGCCCTGTGGGCAGCATCCTGTGACCACTGATGAAGGTCTAGAAGATGACCAACTCAAACAGCTGCAATAGATGCTACAAGGTGAACCAACTAGGTAGGAGCGTCTAGTAGAGTGGACAGTGAGTGGACACGGTATTTAAAAACTCCAGCAGCGCTGCTGTGCCTGATCCACTCATACCAGCACAACACACACTAACACACCACCACCATGTCAGTGTCACTGCAGTGCTTAGAATGATCCACCACCTAAATAATACCTGCTCTGTGGTTGTCCTGTGGGGGTCCTGACCTGACGAACAGGGTGAAAGCAGGTTAAAAAAAGTATGTAGAGAAATATGGTAAGTGGAGCTGATAAAATGGACAGTGCGTGTAGAAACAAGGAGGTGGTTTTAATGTTAGGGCTGATCAGTGTATGTGGTCAGCTGTACAGAGCATCTACACAGGGTATATCGTTCTCTCTATATCTGTTTGAACTCTTTTTTTGCACCCAGTCTTTTTGGAATGCTTCTGTCTACACCTCAACTCCTTCACTGATTCGTATACATTAGTGCACCAGTTTATTTCATTATACTGAGAAAGCATGTAAGGATTGCACTCTCTATCAGTATAAATGAATGTGCTAAGTTCTATACATCTTCCTACTCAGTCTTTCCTGTTGTAACTCTTTACCTTTTTTCTTCTGTGACCTAAACCTAACCCCTCTCCACTTCAGGAACTGGCTAAACGGGAAGACTTGCATGCTCAGCTGAGCTGTATTCAGCTACCAGTAGACTCGGGGGTATGTAGCATTGCCTGTAAAGTAACCCAATGTGAATAATCAGGAAGACCCCAGCGTTTGTCCGAAATATCATTTGTAGTTGTTGGTGTAGTAGCAAATGTAAGAGTCCCTCTTCAGGTTCACTTGCTCGATGTCTGCAGGAAACGTTCAAATCTAGCAAAGACTCTTTATTTTATTTGACTTAAAAGGGGAGCTTTTGGGGAGCTTATGAAAAGCCACAGTGAAATCAGGCAAAGCCAGTCGAACAAAAGCAAATAAAAAGGAGCTCACGTTCACGTAGCTTTTAAATCACTGTGTGCCAGATAGCTTTGATTTGCCAGAGTTATAGTTCATTCTGTTTATCACAGCTTCGTACGAGACGTGCTGCTCATTATATTACAACAATTGGGAACTGACATTGCAGGCTAGCTAAATAATAACAACAATAATAACAAAACAATCAGCTTTTGATCCTGCTAAGGTGACTCTATCATTTTATTTGTTCATTTTCTGGACATTCCTCACCGACCCCGTCCACCCCCCACCCCGACGCACCCACACGCACACACGCACACACACACACACATCCATACAGCTGTGCAAGGTGATGCTTACATACGTTTCCTACAGGGTTTTTACTGTTCCATTTACAAGTATCTCAAAGTTATCATCATAATAACCTTATCTTATAATTATCAGTTGATCAGATTTGGTCTTTTTCAGTGTCAAGCCAATATATATTCAGATTTGGGTCATACTAAAGCTTAGAATCTTCATTTTTATTTTACCGATTTGGCACAGTTTTTTGTTAATGCCAGGCTATTTGGCCATCCCTACTTCAGACATAGCCACTCATGTCTGTGTAGATGCCTGAGATTTAAACCCCATATCTTTAACAGTAGTGGGCTAGCATATTTTACTGCTCCACCACCCAATCGCCCCGAAAAATATAATTTATTTTATATAATTGGTTTTATAAACATCTTAGCAATGGCCAAGGCTATAACACCTGAACTCAGTATTTAGAAATGGTGTCTACATACAGTATTTTTGCTGTACCTTACAGCAGCATTGTTAGTGAAGGTGTTTTTAGACTTTCTTAAGTTCTGTATTTACTGTTTATATAATTTTAAACAAGTAATTTACTGAACATAAACACAATCACAGAAATATTACTGCATTGCAGCTATCTATCTATCTATCTATCTATCTATCTATCTATCTATCTATCTATCTATCTATCTATCTATCTATCTATCTATCCATCCATTTATCTATCCATCTATCTATCTATCCATCTATTTATCTATTTATCCATCTATCCATCCATCCATCCATCCATCATCTATCCATCCATCCATCCATCCATCCATCTATCTATCTGACAGTTAACATAATCTATCTGATGTCTATCTGATAGTTACCATAATCTTTGCCTGCATAAATTGTAAAGGATGATATGATATTATTAACACTCTTCCAAAAGTGACTGCAAAATAATTGGTAAAAAATAAAATAAGCCAAATTATAGCTTAGCTTCATATCATGGCCAATAATGGCCAATTCATACCAATGCAGTAAAATGGCTATTTTATAAAGATGTCACTGTCCCATAATCAAATTTGATGTAAATCAAGTGCCATCTAAATAGGCACCCAAAAAAATCATTGTCCACAGTTTTGCCATAACAGTTTATTGACTTTAATTTAGAGAGACAGATATTAATTGATGCTGCTGTTCTAAACGTCTCCTAAGGCTGTTTTTGTGCTAGACCAAAGCACTGTGTTTATTAAGACTGTAGAGGGAGGGGGACACTGACAAAAATCGGAAGACCAGCGTCTAAAAATAGCTTAGTTTGTTTGTACAGTGTGATTATTGGTGTGTCTGCTCCTCTGATGCTGCTCCTCACGCTGACCAGAAATAACCTCACACGTACTCAATCTCATGTGGATAAGTCATTACACAAATAAAGCAGATGGTCTAATCATGAGATCATTTTCCCAGAAAAACAACTAAATGACACATTTAATAAATACTGACTGCAGAACTCACATAAACTAACAGTGAATCCAGCATCACGAGTCATTTCAGATTACAGCCTATTCATGCATGCAGATCCCATGGTTAGGTTAGCTTTGCTATAGAACCAGTCACCCTGCTTTGATGGGAAGGTTAATCCTTCAGTGACCTGCCAGTTCACACTCCTTTCCCTCTATTTTTTCTGACTACATTCCTCACCTGGCTATTTACTGACACTTTTCTTCTTTTTATTTAAGGGGGATGGCTCGAAATCAGAGTCAGAAGCAGATTTGTACGCACAAAGCATCGATGATGTGCGCAGAAGCAAAAAGGACGTGTCAGCTTCTTCTGGTGAGACACAGGAACATGGAATTCATGGAATAGTGTCTGCTTTAATCATTGTCTTGGTATTATCTGTATTAGTATGATACCTACTTTAAACTAAAAGTATTTGTATGTTCCATTTAGAAGAGGACTTCTAGTACTTGCAATAACTGGAAGTGTTACATTATATATGAGCTCAGTTTGTCATTTCATGAAATTCATGCAGATTCAAGTTATTATTAGTCCCAGTTATTATTAGTCCCATACCTGGATTATAAAACACTAACGTGCTAACTGGAGCAATACTGCAAATTAGGATAGTCTGTTTCTATGCCTTGATGTCCTAGAGGCCTAAATTACCTTTTTTTTTTTCAAACCCTCGCATATAAATGTTAAAACCTGACTATAAATTACCCATTTCAAAACAGAACACCTGCACATTAGTGGCAAGTATACAAAACTGAAAGTAAAATTAGACTGATCATTGTTAAAAAAAAAAAAAAAAAAAAAAAAAAAAAAAAAGGAAATCTGGCCATTTTACTGTGAGCAGGCTGTGTATAGTAATGAGTTGTTAGTGATTAACATAGTCCTGATTATTATGCTATGCTTGTACAGGATTACCTACAGCTATGTTAATTACTTTATTTATTTATTTATTATTAATATATATTCTTTATTAATTTTTGTTTATTATGTCTTTAAATATATTATTTATTTATGTATTTTTTCTATTTTTCTATTTTTTTTCCAATGCATAATAAGGTAAAACATTTACACTGAATATTTTTCTTTGTGCTGTTCATCATCACCAGTTTACCAAGCATTGCTTAGTGTCAGAGTTTTTAGCTCTGGTATTCGAATTCTTTTTACCCCAGTTATTTCCCACTTGTTTATATATTATTTCTTTAAATATATTATTTATTTATTGTCTTTTTATATTATTTATTTTATTTTTGTTTATTATGTCTTTAAATATATTATTTATTGTCTTTTTGTATTTCTATTTTTGTTTATTATTTCTTTAATTATATTATTTCTTTATTGTCTAAATATATTATTTATTATTTCTTTTTATATTATTTATTTATTTTTGTTTATTATGTCTTTTTTTGTTATGTCTTATTTATGTATTTTTATATATTTATTTGTTTTTGTTTATTATTTATTTAATTATATTATTTGTTTATTATGTCTAAATATATTATTTATTTATTGTCTTTTTATATTATTTATTTATTTTTGTTTATTACGCCTTTAAATATATCATTTATTTATTATCTCTTTTTATATATTATTTATTTATTATGTCTCTTTATACTATTTATTTATTTATATTATATCTTTAAATATATAATTTATTTTTTTATGTATTTTTATATTATATTTATTTCTTTTTCTTTTTCTATTTAATATAATAGGATAATAAGGTAAAACATTTACATTTACACTGAATATTATTCTTTGTGCTGTTCTTAATCACCAGTTTACCAAGCATTGCTAAGTGTCTCGAATTTTTGGTTCTTTAGCTCTGGTATTTGACTTCGTTTTACCCCAGTTTTTTTCCGCTTGTTTCTCCTGCTCTTAGGGATTAAAGGTATTTTGAAATATTTATGATAGAACATGTACCCCATGTATTTTTCAGTCATCTGCTATGTCTTCTAGGAATATCTGATGTTCAGTGTGTGTCCTACTTCTTTCTGTCTCTCTGAATACAGTGGTACCTATCAATGGGCATGTTGACCTGAAGGCCAGTCTTACACCCCCTCTAATAACCCACACGGCTGCTACGCCCATGCCTGTGCCTAAGATCTCAGGAGCAGGAGAGGACTTTGCTCTGGGTCACGACTCACGCCGAGGCAGCAACGTGTCCATGGAGCCTGGATGTCATGACAAGACTTCGGTCAGTAAAGTGCAATCCCTGATGGAGCCAGTTATTAATAGATATTTAAGGCATTAACAAAAATAACAGGTTGATGGTTTGATCGCAATAAGTGCTGCGAAAACAAGTTTTCTTAGCATGAGATGAGAAAATATTGTGATAATAATGACTAAGTGACTTTTGCCTCTGCTTTAAGCAGTCGAGTGTGCGGAGCTCCCCTTACGCCCCCT
This sequence comes from Trichomycterus rosablanca, assembly GCF_030014385.1. Taxonomy (NCBI): domain Eukaryota; kingdom Metazoa; phylum Chordata; class Actinopteri; order Siluriformes; family Trichomycteridae; genus Trichomycterus; species Trichomycterus rosablanca. Next base: position 29,204,215 of record NC_085997.1, on the reverse strand, counting down.
GGAGTTCCGGCAGCAGCTGGAACAGTCGCCGCTCCAGCTGGAACAGTCTAGGCCGGGCCCCGAGCTTGAAGAGGCAGAAGCAGCAGTCGAGCGAGCGCTGTTCTTTGCTTTCTGGAAACGGCCACTCCAGTTCTGACGAGGATGAGGCAGGAGGGGTCAGCGGTAGCAGGGGGGTGTTGGAAGCAGACAATGCCTCTCTGGCCAGGACAGATTCTTTTAGCCGGAGGACTCGGCACAGGCGCATGGAGTCTCTGGAGACGCGCAGTTCTTTCGACCTGCCCCAGGACACACTGCAGGTGCCGTATATGCATCGTTCAGCCAGCATCCACAGCACGCGACCACCTAACCTGATCGGCAACGGCAAGAGCTCGCCGACGGGAGCTACCACCCAGCTCTCGCTGGAGGACCCTCATAGTGAGGATGACAATGCTGATGAGGAGGGAAACCTGGTAAGAACACTCAGGCTACAACACAGTGAATACACTCTTGTGTACTATGAGTGGATGCTGGGGTGTCACATTCAAAATGAAGGAGATCATTTAGCACCCAACTCACAAGTAGAAAGAAACCAGATAACGTAAACAGACACAGAGAACAAGTTTTTAACTGCCACTGGACATACTTTGACCCTGATTAGAATAAACAGGTACATTTGCCTCTTTTTCTTCCTCCCTGCACTCCCTTTTTTTACCCTCTTCATCCAGCCCCACTCCCCAGTCCTTGTACCTTTTTCCTCCAGAATCTAGGTGAGATATCAAGTCAAGTCAAATTTATTTGTATAGCGCTTTTTACAATAGACATTGTCTCAAAGCAACTTTACAGAATCCAGGACCAACAGATACAAAAACCCCTGTTGAGCAAGCCGAGGGCGACAGTGGCAAGGAAAAACTCCCCTAAAATTACAGGAAGAAACCTTGAGAGGAACCAGACTCAGGGCCCATCCTTCTTGAGTGGTCTGGAGGATACTTTAAATGAATAAGATTTAGCAATAAATAAATGAATAAATAAATAAATAAATAAATAAATAAATAAATAAATAAATAAATAAATAAATAAATAAATCAATCAATCAATCAATCAATCAATCAATCAATCAATCAATCAATCAATCAATCAATCAATCAATCAATCAATCAATCAATCAATCAATCAATCAATCAATCAATCAATGTTATTATTCAGTCCAGTCTGTAATAAAGTCTGTAGTGAGTTCTTGACATTCTTGACATCCGGCAGGAGCAGCATTGTTGGCACTGCAATCTCGACTTAATTCCTTAACCTCGGGCAGGTAAACAGGTTTCCATCAAAAGGACCTCGGGGTAAAACAACAGAAACTGTAGTTAAAAATTTAAAGTGCGAGCTGAGTAAAATATCAGTTTTACAGAGAGAGTTTTTAGACTCCGGCAGCCACCACCATCAAACCTGAGTGATCGGACAAGAGAGGCAGAACGACAGGAGTATTTGTGTAATGAACACCTTGACCTAACCGAAACTAATGAAACAACTATATTTTGATAATATGCAGTAACTCAAAGCCTATTGCTTACTTTGTCTTAAAGATATCAATTTAACCGTAGAGCAGTTGTTGCCTAGTGATGTAAAAGCGTCTGCTAAATGCTGATAATGTAAATGTAACCGGCTGCTTTTTAGCCATTATACAATGTTTATTGTTTTACAAGTTTATGGGTTTTGCCTGGGCCTTGGGTGATAGGGGACTCCCAGAACGTTCCCCTTGTCAGCTGTAGATCTGTTTTTCGTCTTGCAAATCCTGTGATCTTACATTGTGGAGGATTAAGTAAATGTTAACAAATAGGTGCTAAGATCCTTCTGACTCCTCTTGTGGAATCTTTGGTCATTCTTCTCATACAAGCTTCCAGCTCATCGAGGTTTGATGGCTTTCATGCTGCTCCTGCTTTCTTTAAATCCCAGAGGTGGCACGGTGGCTCAGTGGGTAGCACTGTCGCCTCACAGCAAGAAGGTCTTGGGTTTGATTTCCAGGTGGTGTGGTCTGGGTACTTTCTACGTGGAGTTTGCATGTTCTTCCCATGTCTGTGTGGGCTTCCTTCAGGATGAACAACAGCCAAATGTTGTTCATGTGGCCGCCCAGCCCGATGGCAGAGCTGAGATTCGATAGGATGTATTAGAAATCTCAGCTCTGGTGTGCTAGTGTATTTTACAGCTGCGCCACCTGAGAGGTTACGTTTTACATTTTATGAAGTATTTTATTTTCATAGCACTGTAATTAAGCATTGTTATTATTTAATGACAGTGTATTTAGGGTTTATATTCCTCAAATGCCTTTAAATAATAATAAAAAAAATATTGCAATAATAATAATAATTCTTTTTTTCAGTCCAATATCAGTAGGGCAAAGGTCACAAACCACTGTTAAATGGTTACGACCTTTGAACCCTTGGACAGCATAGCTAGAGAAACCATCATGCTACTTTTATAGATATACTGTAGTAACAGGGGCTCAGATGTGCTTTGTCACATAATGCTGTCTGCTGCTGCATCATAAAATCCAACTTTTAACTATTATGCAAAGAAATAAACATTCATCAATTCTGTGCTCTCTGGGCCTGAGTTAATCTCAGATGGACCAAAGGACAGCAGTCAGATAAGTCTAAGTTTAGCTTGTTTTCCAGGAAAAATACTGACCTCGAGTTATGTGTGCCTAAGACGAAAAGGACCATCCAAACATCTGTCATGGCATAAGCTCTCAAGAAACCTATGGTTATTTCAGTAAGACAATGCCAGGCCTCATTTTGCACATGCCAGTGGTAGCCTAGTGGGTAGAGCTTTGGGATACCAATTGAAAGGTTGAAAGTTCGAGTCCCAGCCCTGCCATGCAGCCACTGGTGGGCCCTCGAGCAAGGCCCTTAACCCTCTCTGCTCCAGGGGCGCCATTCAAAGGTTGATCATGTGCTCTGACCCCAGCTTCCAAACATATTGGGATATGCCAAGAATAAATTTCGTTGTACTGTATATCTGTATATGTTTAAATGACAAATAAAGGCATTCCAATAGCATGGCTTTGTAGACAAAGACTGCATGTGCTTGATTGTCTTGCCTGCAGTCCAGATCTGTTTTCTATTAAAAATTTCTGGCACACAACTAAGAGAATCACAACCACTTAATATTCAGGACAAAAGGGCAACAATTCCACTTTCAGAACTGCAACATTTAGTATACATTTGTTTGTATTACTAAAAATGTACTAATGTCCCAATGTAGACGCTTCTCAAATAAAGTGTAAGGGTTTTTTTTTAAATACATTTTTCATCATCTTTACAGTCTTTGTTTTATTTTTTTGTCCTTTCTGCAGAGTCGACGAGCACGTTTGTATCGCTGGCTGGAGCATAAACAGCCTGAATGGTGTCGACAGAGGAGCACCTGGTCCTTGTACCTTTTCCCTCCAGAATCTAGGTGAGATTATAGATGACTGGGTCACTTTTAACGGCGGCATTATAGCCCTTACACAATGTTTACTATTTTACAAATTTATGGGTTTTGCCTGGGCCCTGGGTGATGGGGGACTCCCCCGAATATTCAGCTAGTCACCAGCCTATGTGTAGAGTTGTTGTTTGGTCATGCAAAGCCTGTGATCTTACAGTGTACAGGATCGAATAAGTGCTAAAAAGCTTCTGATGCTTCTCTTATGAAATCTTGCTCGTTTTTCTCATATAAAAGCTTCCAACTTATTGAGGTTTGATGGCTTTTAAATTGTTATATGTACTATAACACATGGAATACTTATGTTAGCAAAGCATTATTGTATACAAGCCCCGTCTAATTTAAATTCCACTTAGTTTTCACTATTTGAGTTTTTTGCCATCAGACGTAGTATAGTATATATGAAATTTTATATATTTTCTTAAATATATGAATTTTACTATTATCTGTTTTAGCAAATCCTTATGTATCATTGTTTTACAACATCCATATGGCTAAATAAAACTAAACCCCAAACTAAATTAGCTTGCAAATGCTTTCTATATGCTGTAACATAATGGTATTCTAGACTCTATATAGTGCACTATATGTGCCCTCCCCCCAGACCAACGGCTTTGAAGTTTATATGCAAACCAGTCCATACATTAATTATTTATTGTTGTGGTCTGTTTGAAATGACGCTGCATGAGTCTTTAATTTTGATTTTAAAGGCTTTTTTATCTAGCCGCTTGTGGCCTGTCTGCCACTATTCACTAAAGCATCTGTGTTTTCATTTGATTCTTACTTTAACATGCTGCTTGATTCTCACACGCTGTTTGTTTCATTACTGTTTGACTTTGTTTTTTTCTTTCTTTTTATACCAACTGTGTTGCCATATTTGGCCCTGAAAATCTTCTGCTATCTGAGAATGGATATGACATTTAGAAGCTACAATTTACATATCTATATATAAATTAACCAGGGTTCAGTGGTATTGTTAAATAAAGAAAATAATGGAGACTGTTGAGTCACTGTTTTGCATGCTTATATAAAAAACATGCCTTAATAGAAGTCCAGCCTGGTTCTTATACTTAGAAGTCTGGTTCTCATCGTTAAAAGCCTGATTCTCATACTTATAAGCCTGGTTCCTATACTTATAAACCTGGTTCTTATACTTATAAGCCTGGTTTTCATACTTTAAAGCCTGGTTCTCATACTTAGAAACCTGGTCCTTATACTTAGAAGCCTGGTTCTTATACTTAGAAGCCTGGTTCTTATACTTCTAAGCCTGGTTCTCATAGTTATAAGCCTGGTTCTTATACTTAGAAGCCTAGTTCTAATCCTTATAAGCCTGAATCTCCTACTTATAAACCTGGTTCTCATAGTTAAAAGCCTGGTTCTTATACTTAGAAGTCTGGTTCTCATCGTTAAAAGCCTGATTCTTATACTTATAAGCCTGGTTCTTATACTTATAAGCCTGATTCTTATACTTAGAAGCCTGGTTCTTATACTTATAAGCCTGGTTCTTATACTTTTAAGCCTGGTTCTCATACTTATAAGCCTGGTTCTTATACTTAGAAGCCTGGATCTTATACTTAGAAGCCTGGTTCTTACCACACCTCTGTGGGTACAAACACTTACCATTGTGGCGCTACCCTACACTATAATTTATTACTACCTCACCATTATAGTCCATTACTTAAAATTAGACACCTATCATGTTTTAGTTGTACACTCATTTAAGCCATTTTCAAAATAAATTTGCAGCTCAAGTTCCTGTATGCAACTCATAAGCATCTATAACTTTAATAATCTTTTACAGGTTACGTGTGACCTGCAATAAGATCATCAGCCACAAGATGTTTGACCACGTGGTTCTTGTCATCATCTTTCTGAACTGCATTACCATCGCCATGGAGCGGCCCAGGATCGACTCAAGAAGTGCTGTGAGTGCACATGAACATTACACCGACATGCATTTAATGAACGCCGAGTGTCCGTCTCAGAGGAATGTTTAGTCCAGCTTGTTATGTCCGACTCGAAGCTCAGTTCATGTAGTACTAATAGATTTAATTAACTGCAGAGACATGGTCTGGTTAATTAGTGACAATGTACCGTGGGTATGCTAATAGCTAGGTATTTGATCTAGAGAACAAAGTGTTTTCTAATGATTAGAAGCATTAAAATATACATTCTACAATTTTTTATGGGTACAGGGCTTCCAAGCATTAAACAATTCTGACAGTTTCTACATTCCATATGACACAATAGAACCATGTGGATTAAAGGTCAGCAGACTGCTTGAATTTGTCAAGAGATTGCATATGGATACTGTTAGACTGATGTCACATTACATTATTGTCACTGTTGAGGTGTCCAACAAACACACAAATATTTATAATAGTGTAGAGAAAAATATTTTTGGATCATCCTTACACTCAAGCTTCTGCATCAATCACACAATGGCACACAATGCTTTGCTCATAATGATGTAAAGTCCAATTAAGTCAGTTTTTGTCAGGGTTACACACACACACACACACACACACACACAAATACATACATGTAAAAAGACTTATTTACTTTCAAAGCCGCTTATACTAGACATACAGACAGACAGGAAAATCCAGGCAGGCAGACATCCATCCATCCACCCATTCATCCAGACAATCCATCCATCCAGATGGTATATCCAGACTATCCACCCATCCATCCATTCAGACAATCCATCCATCTATACATCCACCCATCCATCTAGTCCATCTACCCAATCCATCCATCCACATCCACCCACCCACCCAATCCATCCACTCATCCATTCGCCCACCCAATTAGCTCACCCACCCAATCCATCCATCCACCCAATCCACCCACCCATTCATCCATCAATTCATTCATCCACCCATCCATCCGCCCACCCGCTGCAATGCAATCACACTCGCATTTTCTTCCGGAAATGCACCTCTCTAGTTCTTATATTCTATATTTTGTGGGTGGTACAGTGACGCAGGTTGTATCACTATCGTTTTACAGCAAGAGGGGCCTGGGTCCGATTCCCTGGCCAAGTATCCAGGGTTGTTTCTGTATGGATGCTCTGCTTTTCTCAAATAAATAATCCACAGAGTCTGACTAATCCCAGGAGATTCCACTGCTTTCATTAATTCAAAGGCATCATATAGTTTTTTACCCCAAGCTACATCAAAATAGATAAATAAATTAAAAGAACTAGACACATTTTCAGCTCTCTCATTTCTTTACTTGACCTAGTTTATTGACCAACAAAAACCTTGGGTTCTTTTCATTTCTGCAGTTCAATTTCATTTTTTTTCTTTGCTTCTCTGGCATCTAAGCTCCCGTCTCTGTGTGTGCAGGAAAAGTACACAAGGACAAACAAAATCTGCTGAATGAGATGTTACCATTATAAAAAATTAATTGATTATTAATCAATTAATAATGCCAGGACATGGATCAAACCCTATTTAGAAAAGCCAGTGATTTACAGTATGTCTGTATCAAGGAGTGGTGTGACAGGTAGTGTGGATGCTACTCAGCTCCAGAGTTTTTGAGACCCAGATTTGGTCCTTGGCTCTGGTCACTGTGTGTAAGGTGGCACATTTCCCCTGTGTGTGTTTATCCAAAGATTTGAAGTCAGTTTATATTAATATTTACTGTATCATATTGTTTTGACATTTTGAGTTAAAGGGCAGTTGCAGCCTAGTGGTAAAGGTACTGGACTAGTATTCAAAAGGTTGCTGGTTCAAGCCCCACCACTGCCAGATTGTCAGTGTTGGGTTCTTGAGCAAGGCCCTTAACCCTATAATAAATAAATAATAAGAGACTGTTAGATATTTTAAGTGTTCATATACTCATATGTTCATCAGCCATAACAATAAAACCACCCACCTCCTTGTTTCTAAGCTCACTGTCCATTTTATCAGCTCCACTTACCATATAAAATCACTTAGTAGTTTTACAATTACTGATTGTAGTCCATCTGTTTCTCTGCATGCTTTGTTAGCCCTCTTTCATGCTGTTCTTTAATGGTCAGGACTCTCCCAGGACCACCACAGAGTAGGTATTATTTAGGTGGTGGATCATTCTCAGCACTGCAGTGATACTGACATGGTGGTGGTGTGTTAGTGTGTGTTTTGCTGGTATGAGTGGATAAGACACAGCAGCGCTGCTGGAGTTTTTAAACACCTCACTGTCACTGCTGGACTGAGAATAGTCCACCAACCAAAGATATCCAGCCAACAGCACCCTGTGGGCAGTGTCCTGTGACCACTAATGAAGGTCTAGAAGATGACCAACTCAAACAGCAGCAATAGATGAGCGATCGTCTCTGACTTTACGTCTACAAGGTGGACCAACTAGGTAGGAGTGTCTAATAGAGTGTGAGTGGACAAGGTATTTAAAAACTCCAGCAGTGCTGCTGTGTCTGATCCACTCATACCAGCACAACACACACTAACACACCACCACCATGTAAGTGTCACTGCAGTGCTGAGAATGATCCACCACCCAAATAATACCTGCTCTGTAGTGGTCCTGGTTATTGAGGAACATGGAGAAAAGAGGCTAAAAAGGTATGCAGAGAAATAGATGGACTACAGTCAGTAATTGACTACAAAGTGCTTCTATATGGTAAGTGGAGCTGATAAAATGGACAGTGAGTGTAGCAACAAAGAGGTTGTTTTAATGTTATGGTTTAATGTTACATACCCTGAGTGCGTGTTTATGTAAACTGGTGAAAAAGACAACATAAATTATAGAATTGTAGATGTTACATCAGTACCCACTAAGAAATCTAGCAGTACACACTGAGTGTAAAAACATTATTGTGTTGCGTGTGTGCGTGTTTTGGTAAAATGTTAATACCTGTGGAGTACACAGTGTGTGGGTGTAGTCACAGTTTTATAGCTTCACGGGAGGCAGCACTAATGTGCTCTATACACACATCCAGTGAGGATGCATTCTGTCTAATCCTGGACCTCATTCTCACTTCACAGGAACGCATCTTCCTGACGGTGTCTAACTACATCTTTACTGCCATCTTTGTGACCGAAATGGCCATCAAGGTAGGAGTCTCTGGACTGCCGTTAATTTCATTGGCTTCATGTACTTGTGTGTGCACATAGCAGCTTTGTTCGCATAGTTTGGGCCACTAGGTGGCAGGTCAGGGTTGAAAAGCAATAAAGACAAGTTATAGTTTGTTATAACTAATGTACAGCCACAAGAAGATACACAGTATTCCAAAAGTCTGAGATTCAAGCCACAAAATATAACATATTAATTAAAATGATGTACTAGGAGTGTCCAGATCCAGTACTGAATATTTATACTGGGGCTGTAGTAGCCTAAAATACTTGATCAATGTTTGAGCTGGTCCACTGATATTTTTTATGCTTTTTATCTTTTTATGATGTTTGATTTACACTACTAAATCCATTGAAATCAAACCCACGCATGTATTACCAACTAATTTGTCTCATTCAGACAGGTGAAATCGAAATTACCAGTGTAAGACTATTTAAGAATGGTGTTCTTGGATATGTTCTTTGTAAAATGTTGTCAGTTTGATTACAGTAAAGGTTTTTGTGTCATAATAAATAAATAATTAAATAAATAAACTAATTAAAAAGTGAAATAAACATGTTCAGCATTTATATTTCATAAGACATACAACTACATTACAATACACCACACACACATACTGTATATAGAGCGGTTGTAATCTAGCGGTTGAGGTACTGGACTAGTAATTGAAAGGTCACTGGTTGAAGCACCATCACTGCCAGGTTTCCACTGTTGGGCCCTTAAGCAAAGCCCTAAACCCTCAATTGCTCAGACTGTATACTGTCACAGTACTGTAAGTCGCTTTGGATAAAAACATCTGCTATAGTGTTAATATAAACACTGTACAATTGTGTGTGTGTGTGTGTGTATGTATATATATATATATATATATATATATATATATATATATATATATATATATATATATATACTGATCAGCCATAACCTTAAAACCACCTCCTTGTTTCTACACTCTGTCCATTTTATCAGCTCCACTTACCATATAGAAGTACTTTGTCGTTCTACAATTACTGACTGTAGTCCATCTGTTTCTCTACATACTTTTTAGCCTGCTTTCACCCTGTTCTTCATTGGTCATGACCACCACAGAGCAGGTATTATTTAGGTGGTGGATCATTCTCAGCACTGCAGTGACACTGACATGGTGGTGGTGTGTTAGTGTGTGTTGTGCTGGTATGAGTGGATCAGGCACAGCAGCACTGCTGGAGTTTTTAAATACCATGTCCAGTCACTGTCCACTCTATTAGACACTCCTACCTAGTTGGTCCACCTTGTAGATGTAAAGTCAGAGCCGATCACTCATTTATTGCTGCTGTTTGAGTTGGTCATCTTCTAGACCTTCATCAGTGGTCACAGGAAGCTGCCTACGGGGTGCTGTTGGCTGAAGGTTTTGGTTGGTGGACTATTCTCAGTCCAGCAGTGACAGTAAGGTGTTTAAAAACTCCACTCATAGCAGCACAACACACACTAACACACCACCACCATGTCAGTGTCACTGCAGTGCTGAGAATGATCCACCACCTAAATAATACCTGCTCTGTAGTGGTCCTGGGAGAGTCCTGACTATTGAAGAACAACATAAAAGGGGGCTAACAAAGCATGACGAGAAACAGATGGACTACAGTCAGTAATTGTAGAACTACAAAATTCTTTTATATGGTAAGTGAAGCTGATAAAATGGACAGTGAGTGTAGAAACAAGGAGGTCGTTTTAATGTTATGGTTGATAACATATACGGTGTATATACCATTATAATAACATTATATCATATAATATTAACATATAACATTATACCAACATTACAATTGGTGCACTAATTAGTACATACTACTACTTAGTAGTTTAGTGTGTTTCCAGTTGTTTTATTTGTTAAATTTAGTGTTGATTTAATCTCTAGTTTGTAGCAGCATTTTAAGTTCTTTTCATAATGATCTGTGTATTTCAGTTTTACATCAGCATGGCTTCTCCAGATTTGTCCAAATAATTCACTTCACACTACTGGGAAAGTTCCTGAGCCTCTTATATCCGCTTACCCCTTCTGTGTCTCTTGCAGTGACATTAATAGAGACTGCTACAAAGGTTAAACTAGCGCTCCTAAAGTCGGCAGCTTCTTCAGATAGCTGAATTAAATTTTTTGACGGACTGCAGTCTTTTACAAAGAGTCACGATAAGCAAGCCGTTACGACAGGTCCACTGGATATGCATTAAACTCCCAGCGCTTGGTTTGTGAGTACTGCGCGGAAAGGATTGTCTGCCAGATATTTAAATGACTAGCATTGAAATGGAAGAACATGCAGCGACCTCTCGAGAGAAGACGGAAAAGTTCACAGGTGTCACTCACTCAGGTCTAGGGTTCTATTTCGAGTTCCTGCTATATGCCAGGTCACACCCACTCAAGCGAATTCAAATGAAAATCATGCTGCAGAATAATCATACTCACTGGAGGTTAATTAACAACTCCTGACAAAAAAGTGTCTGGAGCAGACAAAGACGAGAGCGGTGCTGGTGCCTGGCATGTCTTTGTTCATGCAAGGCATTGATCGTGTCATCGTTTCATTTGTTGACACAAAGTGTGCTTAGGGGTGTCACGTTCCTCCTGAGAGCTTTTTTTTGGAGAAATGATTTAACTTTTACAGGGGTTTGTTTACCTGAGTGCTCCTCAGCTCACGGTGTGCCATCAGATGCTGCACGGCTGTGCTGTTACAGTAGTGTAAAACCTCAGTAGGCACAAAAGATGTCTTATAAAATGTAGATTTTAGACAAAACTGTCTGCTAACATTGTTTTAGGTTTGGAAGGTGTGGAACGATTGGCCTGTTGTTTATATAGGGGTGGGGTATTAAGCCGGATAGGGACTCCTCGTAACTGATGCCACACGACCTCTGTTGGCTGATTGATGGGAAAGAGTGTGGATCAGGGTGTGTCTCTCCGTACACAAGGCCGTTTCGCATATATGCACTCGCCTAGTGTGGGTGACAAAATGCATACGGCTACTGCCCACGTGTCGGGGGGCGTGGGTTAGCTTCGTTCTCCTCAAATCAGAGCGGGGGTTGGCATTAGTGGAGAGGAAGCATGGCGCAATCGGGCAATTGATCGCACTAAAAAGTCTGGAGAAAAAGGGGAGAAAATGCATAAACAAAAATATAAAAAAAAAAAAAAAGAATAATTAATTAGTTAATTAATTAATTAACTGCTTTTTAAATATTTACCAGCCACCACAGGACAGACCATCACTGGTGAAAAATAATTGCAGAAAAAAATAATAATTATAGTAATAATAATTAAATAAATACAATAAAAATAAATAAACAAAAAAATAAAAATAAATAAATAAATAAATACACATAGTGACCAAAGAAAGAGCTTGTTTTTTGCATCAGTCATAGCAGTTCATTTTTATTTTTGGTTAAGATTTGGCAAAGATGTGCACAGCCACACCATTTTATTGGTTGGGTACACCCAGCTATGACTGATGCATTTATTTATTTATTTTTATTTTTGTTTGTGTATTGTTTATTGTATTTATTAAAGTATTATTACTTTAATTATAATTTTTTCTGCAATTATTATTATTATTTTTTTTTTTTTACCAATGATGGTCCAAAAAGTAAAACATGACGTTAAAATCCCAATAAACAAACAATAATGGTCTGTCTTGAGTTTATTAATTTATTTAATGGTTAATTTATTTATTTATATATTTATTTATTTAGCCAAATATGTCAATGTTTAAGACTCAATATTTAAGATTCATAGATTTAAATTTAATAATGATTATAATTTTGTCTGGTTCATATTATGCTTTTATTTCACCAACACATGATGTGAAACATGTTGATTCATATATTTAAAATGTATTTTATTTACTTATTTTAAGGTGGTAGCATTGGGCTGGTGTTTGGGAGCGAAGACCTATTTAAAAAGCAGCTGGAACGTTCTGGATGGAATGCTGGTGATGATCTCAGTCATTGACATCCTGGTGTCCTTGATCTCAAATAGTGGCACAAAGATCCTTGGAATGCTGCGTGTGCTGAGGCTTCTGAGGACCCTGCGCCCCCTCCGGTACAATTTATTTTTTCACTTATTTAATACATTTTAGTTCTGATTACTTTGCACAGACTGTTGGCAAAAAGGTCGCCCAGGTGGTACATCACCACTCACCGCTCACCAGTGCTAAGATTCTGAACTCTCAGAGCTAGAGACTCAGCTCTGCTACCGATCAGCCGGGCATCCCCTAGCAGACATAACTGGCAGTGCGTGCCTGTAGCAGACGTAATTGCCCACTGGTCTGATGGGTGGGAAAAGACCAGGGGACTTTAACGCTGTGTAAGGACACTGGTTTGTAGCCGAGGCGCCTGTACAGAAGTGGATGAACACGGAGATCAGTGCATGACTCTCCATGTGCAAGACTGGCCTCACAAGATAATCCACTGAAGCATGGGCAAATAAGAGGGTGTCGGTGGACTGCACACACCTCAGAGGGAGCAAATTGGAAGAAAAAGGAAGAACATGCATAAATAAAATAGCCTATATGGTACGAGGGATCTTCAAAAAGTTTCTGCACTTTTATATGTTCATTGAAAACTGTGAAGGCGGGAGGAGTAGTAATTGGTCGAGAGAGCTTATAGTCAGGATTTAGCGCCATCTGATTTTTGGACGCTTTAAAAAGCTTTAAGGGGAAGAAGATTTTCATGTGATGATGATGTTCTTCAATGGTCAGGACTCTCCCAGGACCACTACAGAGCAGGTATTATTTGGGTGGTGGATCATTCTCAGCACTGCAGTGACACTAACATGATGGTGGTGTGTTAGTGTGTGTTGTGATGGTATGAGTGGGTCAGACACAGCAGCGCTGCTGGAGTTTTTAAATACCTCACTGCTGGAATGTAAATGTAAATGCTGGACTGAAAATAGTCCACCAACCCTCATATTAAGTGCTTTTAACCCTCCCAGCTGCAGGGGCCGACCCTGTGCTCTGACCCCAGCCTCCAAAAAAATTTTTTTGAATTTTTCTCCCCTAATCTAGTTGTGTCCAATCACCCTGATTGCGTCCTCTATACTGATTCGACCCTTCACCGCTGACTGAGGAAGCCTCTCAACTGACATACGTCTCCTCCGGCACGTACAGTCAGTACAGACTGCATTTTTCACCTGCACGAGTCGAGTTCATACACTGACGGGCACTGTGTATGGAGGGCCACACCCCATCAGCATTATTCCTCAGCCCTGTTCAGGCGCCATTAGTCAGCCACCAGGGGCCGCAGTTGCACCAGTTATGACTTTTTTACCCCTAACCCTGAACAACAGCCAATTGTTGTTCATGCTGCCGCCCAGCTCAGTCAGAAAGGCAGAGCTGAGATTCGATACGATGTATTCGAAACCCCAACTCTGGTGCTCTAGCGTACTTTACCATTGCGCCACCTGAGCAGCTCCCAGCCTCCAAACTTAGGGGTATTGCCCAGTGGTCACTTGATTTGTTACAACAAAAATTGGGTGGGAAAGAGTTCAAGTCCTTTTGCTTCTCAATAAGGGCTAATCTTGCTGTTTTAATCTAGCTTTATGTTAAATTTGTCTTTGTAATTAGGTACTAGTAGTTTGTATGGTTTAGATACTGTATATAACAGCGGTAAGGTGATAAGCTGGATAAAGGTGATGTTGAAATGAGGAGAAGCAGGAAAATTAACCAGTGTACTGGAAAAGTTTTATGGTCTTCCTTCATCTTTCCTCCCTGTCTGGGAATCTGTGATTGACTTTCATGTAGCGTCTGCGCACGAATGTGTCTCATGTCTCTCTTCTGTTGAAAAGAACCTCGCGTGTCTCTTCTAGTGCTAAAAGATTGAAAAGCACCGAATCAAATATTCATTTTTATTACCCAATTTGACTGAAAAATGCTTCAGCTGGATGTAGCCCCTAATTATTCATTTATCCTTCAGTGATCTGGATGTGCTGTCTGCACCAGAGACGTTCACAAGTCACTAAATATGAGTCCGAGTCAAGTCACGAGTCTTTAGTTACTTTCCTAGTCATTGTGCAAATGAATGTAATTTCTGAAACAAGAAGGTACCAGTTAAAAGCTTAAACTGATACTTAAACTTAAAAATCATAACTACTGCTTACCTTAGCTTATGTTCTTTCAATTCATAATAAATATTCAATTTATAAGCGTGTGTCCTATTAGGAATATAATCCGTTATTTTGTAAATGTTGCTTGTAATTAAAAACCTCCAAACTTTTCCCAGTTGTGAAGTAAAACACGAACTCATGAGAAAGCCAATCAAGCGTTTCATTGACGCCTCATCTGTGTCATGCACACTGAATAAATGCATTGTATCTTACTATAGCAGTAAGATTTCTAGTGGAACAAAGAGTCCAACCCATATAATAATCAGAAATGGCTTAATGTCCTTATTTCTCCTTCACCAATCACCAACCAGTTAGCAATATGATAGCAAACTATTTGTCTTCTGGAATCCAGTAAAGTCAGGGTTAGCCATCAGGCTGCTGGTGATGACGAAACGTAATTTGTTACTCCAAGAGTCAAGTTTTGGTGCACAGGAGTCTTATGTCTGCTAGATTTTACATTTTTATTCTCAGATGGTGAAGTAAGGCGAGCAATCAAGAAAAAGTGCTGATTTAGTGCTACTGTCAGTTAGTGCTGCTTTAATAACAACAGTATTAATTAGACTTAGAGAATATCTTTAGGGCGGCACAGTGGCTCAGTGGGTAGCACTGTCGCCTCACAGCAAGAAGGTCCTAGGTTCGATCCCCAGGCGGGGCGGTCCGGGTCCTTTCTGTGTGGTTTGCATGTTCTCCCCGTGTCTGCGTGGCTTTCCTCCGGGAGCTCTGGTTTCC
Organism: Trichomycterus rosablanca; assembly: GCF_030014385.1. Taxonomy (NCBI): domain Eukaryota; kingdom Metazoa; phylum Chordata; class Actinopteri; order Siluriformes; family Trichomycteridae; genus Trichomycterus; species Trichomycterus rosablanca. The sequence goes on along the minus strand of NC_085997.1, from coordinate 29,188,833 downwards.
TCCCACAGTCCAAAAACATGCAGTCAATTTAATTGGAGACACTGAATTGCCCTATAGGTGAATGGGTGTGTGTATGTGTGTCTGCCCTGCGATGGACTGGCGCCCCGTCCAGGGTGTTACTGTGTGCCTTGTACCCATTGAAAAGCTGGGATAGGCTCCAGCAACCCCCCGAGACCCTAATTGGATAAGTGGTTAAGACAGTGAGTGATCTTTTACTAATTAGGCCCCCTTTTAACCTTTTACTCGTATTTAAACATTTATTTTTATTAAAAAACAGTATATAATTATATGTATGATTCAAATGGTATTGCTAAACAAGTTGAAAGCATCTCTTTAACCTATCGCAAAAGGTAAAATATCCTTTAATTTTACTGTATATGTGTTCATTGTTATGTCTGTACAGGGCACATTCCCAGATCCATGGGAATTAAACATCTAGCACTGCATGTTGCCTGTTCTAGTTCTGTGGAACTTACATTACAAAGCCAGCTTATTCCTGCACCGAGTTCTGCCAGCCGCCAGAAAGCTCCGCTTCAGAGCATTTTACTGCTCACACGCCGACCTTGGCATGACTGAAACCCCCCCCTCTAACAGTCCTGAGTCTGAGTCCAAGTTGAAATCAAAAGAAAGACAGAGAGTCATAAAATGTCTGTACAACACGAGCTTAGCTGCCACGGTAAAGATGCATGATGTAGGGAGGGCTGGGTAATCCAGACCACATGTGTGTTAAGGCAGCTTTGGTTGTCTGGATCAGTGTAGGTTTAGCTATCAAAGAGAGACAGAGGGTGGGAAATTAATTTTAAGCGCCAACGTGTTAAGGACACCTTAGATCTGAACAACAACTCCAAAACAGTATGCATTAGCATTGAGGTTTTTCCCCCACTTTGCCTCTTTGATGCTATAACAGCTTTTACTTTTCTGTAAAGACTCAATTCCATTCACAAAAGCATGTTTGAGGTTGGGCATTGATACAAGGCAGGATATCTTGACCTGAAGTTGGCATTTCAATTTATCTCAAGGTAGTTGGAGATAGTTGGAGAATATTCAGGTCATTTTATGGATTTGCATTCTGCCCATTATGGATTGACTGGATGATAGCACTATATATATATATATATCCACATACACCGATCAGCCATAACATTAAAACCACCTCCTTGTTTCTACACTTATTGTCCATTTCATCAGCTCCACTTACCATATAGAAGCACTTTGTATTTCTACAATTACTGACTGTAGTCCATCTGTTTCTCTACATACTTTTTTAACCTGCTTTTACTCTGTTCTTCAATGGTCAGGACCACCACAAAGCAGGTATTATTTAGGTGGTGGATCATTCTAATCACTGCAGTGACAATGACATGGTGGTGGTCTGTTAGTGTGTGTTGTGCTGGTTTAAGTGGATCAGACACAGCAGCACTGCTGGAGATTTTTAAATACCGTGTCCACTCACTGTCCACTTTATTAGACACTCCTACCCAGTTGGTTCACCTTGTAGACGTTAAGTCAGAGACGATCGCTCATCTGTTGCTGCTGTTTGAGTTGGTCATCTTCTAGACCTTCATCAGTGGTCACAGGATGCTGCACACAGGGTGCTGTTGGCTGGATATTTTTGGTTGGTGGACTATTCTCAGTCCAGCAGTCACATTGAGGTGTTTAAAAACTCCAGCAGGGCTGCTGTCTCATCCACTCATACCAGCACAACACACACTAACACACCACCACCATGTCAGTGTCACTGCAGTGCTGAGAATGATTTACCACCCAGATAATACCTGCTCTGTGTAGTGGTCCTGGGAGAGTCCTGACCATTGAAGAACAGCATGAAAGGGGGCTAACAAAGCATGCATGGTGTCATTCCTTTATAAGCTAGTGAGAAGGTCCTGGGTTTGATTCCCAGGTGGAGAGGTTGTGGTACTTTCTGTTTTGTAGTTTGCTTGTTCTCTTTAAGTCTGTGTTTCTTTCGGGGGCTCCAGTGTCCTCCTAAAATCCAAGTATGTGTAAGTTAGGTGAATTAAAGATACAAAATTGCCTGTGACTGTGTTTGACATTAAATTTAAACTGATGAATCTTGTGATTTTACCCCTTCCACCTGATTTAAACCACCTTTAGCTACACTACTGCTTTGTTAATGTTTGTCCTCGTTAGCCCTTCTTATATATGAGCGAATACCCTATGTGCTGCCTAGCCTGTAAATCATTGTTAAGCTAATGCTGGCATGAATGGCCTGAAATGCCAGCATCAGCACTCTGAAATGAGTTAGTCGTCCTGCATTGTGTGCTTGTTTTAATTAACAAGAGGTGCTGTAACAATGCCGGGATCACACAGATGGGTTCAACTGGATTGAATTGTGGTCTGATTAGTTGTTCTCTGGAGATGTCGTTTATCCATTATTGTTTCTACATAATTGCTACAGTAATTGTTTTAGCCTCCAAAAATGTAATTTCAGTAGATTAATTGAGGGGAACTGAGAACAGTGTTATCACTAAGGTTGATGCATGTTGCATACACTCACTTTTCAATTTATTAGGTGTATCTACAGTTGAACTCAAAGGTTTTTATACACAACATGCCTCTGTTCCTGCGATTTGTTTGTCCATGTGACCAGTAGTCTCTAAGTCCATATATTACCATACAAAAAGGCTTTCATGGGCTTACCAACACATACACTGATCAGCGATAACATTAAAATCACCTCCTTGTTTCTACACTAACTGCCCATTTTATCAGCTCCACTTACCATATAGGAGCACTTTGTAGTTCTACAATTACTGACTGTAGTCCATCTGTTTCTCTGCATGCTTTGTTAGCCCCCTTTCATGCATCATCTTTATTCTTTAATGGTCAGGACTCTTCAGGACCACTACAGAGTAGGTATTATTTGGGTAGTGGATCATTCTCAGCTCTGTAGTGACACTGACATGGTGGTGGTGTGTTAGTGTGTGTTGTGCTGGAATGAGTGGATCAGACACAGCATTGCTGATAGAGTTTTTAAACACCTCACTGTCACTGCTGGACTGAGAATAGTCCACCAACCAAAAACATCCAGCCAACAACACCCCGTGGGCAGCATCCTGTGACCACTGATGAAGGTCAAGAAGATGACCAACTCAAACAGCAGCAATAGATGAGTGATCGTCTCTGACTTTACATCTACAAGGTGGACCAACTAGGCAGTAGTGTCTAATAGAGTGGACAGTGAGTGGACACGGTATTTAAAAACTTCAGCAACGCTGCTGTGTCTGATCCACTTATACCAGCACAACACACACTAACACACAACGACCATGTCATTGTCACTGCAGTGCTGAGAATGATCCACCACCTAAATAATACCTACACTGTGGTGGTCCTGACTATTGAAGAACAGGGTGAAAGCGGGCTAACAAAGCATGCAGAGAAACAGATGGACTACAGTCAGTAATTGTAGAACTACAAAGTGCTTCTGTATGGTAAGTGGAGCTGATAAAATGGACAACAAGTGTAGAAACAAGGAGGTGGCCAGTTCGGCTTAGCCCATTTTTTGCACCAAATTGTATATGCAGTTTGTTCTGTGTTCTGGAATTACAAATGTTTGCTCTACAAATGTGCGTGTTTATTCATTTTACACATTAGCTGAGTATCCATTATCATACATCAGATACTGACCTGAAAGAGCGATGTTTAATAGGTGCTCTCCCAGGGGCCATAGAGCCAGAAAAGCTACAATTGAACAGGCTTTGAATAAAAAGATAGACAGAAAGGCCACTCATCCAACAAAAAGAGCAAGGCTGTTATTGACCTCTTCCATCCTGGGACTTAAGCTTGCAATTTATAAATAGGCAGGAAAGTGCTTTTTTGTTTCACCACCAAGGAGTCCATCTTCCTATGTTTCATACTGATTTTTTTGTTCAGTACTTATTTTATAAACCCAGATTTAATAAGTAATCCAGGTTTTATGATACTACTTTAAAATACTCTTACCCAGTCTGACTCCTAGCACCAATTCATTAATAAAGCTGTGTGCTAGGAACAGGTGGATAGTGTCAGAGATGGGGACGTCGCATGTAAGTTGCACACACAGCGACTTCAGACTCGACTCGGACTCGTTTCAAATGACTTGGACTCGACTCATGACTCACAAAAAAATGACTCATAAAACAACAAGAGTACCTAGCATCAGCATGTGTTAACGTTAGTGATGTGTGATATATATATATATATATATATATATATATATATACAGTGTATCACAAAAGTGAGTACACCCCTCACATTTCTGCAGATATTTAAGTATATCTTTTCATGGGACAACACTGACAAAATGACACTTTGACACAATGAAAAGTAGTCTGTGTGCAGCTTATATAACAGTGTAAATTTATTCTTCCCTCAAAATAACTCAATATACAGCCATTAATGTCTAAACCACCGGCAACAAAAGTGAGTACACCCCTTAGTGAAAGTTCCTGAAGTGTCAATATTTTGTGTGGCCACCATTATTTCCCAGAACTGCCTTAACTCTCCTGGGCATGGAGTTTACCAGAGCTTCACAGGTTGCCACTGGAATGCTTTTCCACTCCTCCATGACGACATCACGGAGCTGGCGGATATTCGAGACTTTGCGCTCCTCCACCTTCCGCTTGAGGATGCCCCAAAGATGTTCTATTGGGTTTAGGTCTGGAGACATGCTTGGCCAGTCCATCACCTTTACCCTCAGCCTCTTCAATAAAGCAGTGGTCGTCTTAGAGGTGTGTTTGGGGTCATTATCATGCTGGAACACTGCCCTGCGACCCAGTTTCCGGAGGGAGGGGATCATGCTCTGCTTCAGTATTTCACAGTACATATTGGAGTTCATGTGTCCCTCAATGAAATGTAACTCCCCAACACCTGCTGCACTCATGCAGCCCCAGACCATGGCATTCCCACCACCATGCTTGACTGTAGGCATGACACACTTATCTTTGTACTCCTCACCTGATTGCCGCCACACATGCTTGAGACCATCTGAACCAAACAAATTAATCTTGGTCTCATCAGACCATAGGACATGGTTCCAGTAATCCATGTCCTTTGTTGACATGTCTTCAGCAAACTGTTTGCGGGCTTTCTTGTGTAGAGACTTCAGAAGAGGCTTCATTCTGGGGTGACAGCCATGCAGACCAATTTGATGTAGTGTGCGGCGTATGGTCTGAGCACTGACAGGCTGACCCCCCACCTTTTCAATCTCTGCAGCAATGCTGACAGCACTCCTGCGCCTATCTTTCAAAGACAGCAGTTGGATGTGACGCTGAGCACGTGCACTCAGCTTCTTTGGACGACCAATGCGAGGTCTGTTCTGAGTGGACCCTGCTCTTTTAAAACGCTGGATGATCTTGGCCACTGTGCTGCAGCTCAGTTTCAGGGTGTTGGCAATCTTCTTGTAGCCTTGGCCATCTTCATGTAGCGCAACAATTCGTCTTTTAAGATCCTCAGAGAGTTCTTTGCCATGAGGTGCCATGTTGGAACTTTCAGTGACCAGTATGAGAGAGTGTGAGAGCTGTACTACTAAATTGAACACACCTGCTCCCTATGCACACCTGAGACCTAGTAACACTAACAAATCACATGACATTTTGGAGGGAAAATGACAAGCAGTGCTCAATTTGGACATTTAGGGGTGTAGTCTCTTAGGGGTGTACTCACTTTTGTTGCCGGTGGTTTAGACATTAATGGCTGTATATTGAGTTATTTTGAGGGAAGAATAAATTTACACTGTTATATAAGCTGCACACAGACTACTTTTCATTGTGTCAAAGTGTCATTTTGTCAGTGTTGTCCCATGAAAAGATATACTTAAATATCTGCAGAAATGTGAGGGGTGTACTCACTTTTGTGATACACTGTATATATATATATGTAGAGAGAGAGATAGATATATATAGATATGTATGTATATACTTATTATTGTTATAAATATTCTCTCTAATAACGCTACAACAGTCTTAACCCGCAATGTACACAATGGGTAGATGTTACAGCCAGAAGCGTCACTCCTTACTCCCCACAAGTTTACTTCATTTGAACAATTTTTCGTTACCTTTGGATTGGAATCTTAGTTAAAATGGTGGAATACCCTACATAGTGCACTTCACAGGAAAAACTGGGTGAATGGAACGCTCCTACAGAATTGGCACTAATGGTTGAAGGACCGCTTTCTGAACCAATCAGACCTTCTGATTTTAATGCTGTTATTTGCATTTATTCAGTTTGCATCACACAGATGAGGCGTCAATGAAACGCTTGATTGGATTTCTAATGAGTTAGTGTTTTACTTCACAACTGGGAAAAGTTTGGAAGTTTTTAATTATAAGCAACATTTACAAAATAACGGATTATATTCCTAAAGGGACACACGGTTATACATTTAATAGCATCTGGAAGAACATAAGCTAAGGTAAGCAGTGGTTATGATTTTTTTTGCTGTGTTTTGGATTTTGGCCGCTGTGCCGTGATTTACTGCGTGCTTTTGTTTTGCAATGAAAACAAAAAACTTATCAGTTTATGCTTTTAACTGGTACCTTCTTGTTACAGAAATTACATTCATTTGCACAATGACTAGGAAAGTAAAGGCACTAAGTAAAATGGCAAAATACAGTCACTAATTTGTTGTTGTTTTAACTGAACTTAACTATTATTTGTTTATTTCTACACTACATTTCCAATATATGTTTTGTGTATGTTATATTGACTCCTGACTTGACTCGGACTCTAGTCTAAAGCCTCATGACTTGACTCGGACTTGTATTTTGTGACTTGTGAACATCTCTGGATAGTGTACACTGTGTTGTACTTATTATCAGTTTATTTTTTCAGACTGAGAAAATAAAAAGGCATGCATGTGCGAAATGTGACCCAAATACAGCGAATACTTGTTATGTTCTAGAAGTGACAACAAACAGTGTGAGTAGTGTAAAATAAAGGACCGTTTTTGTTCTGGGTGTTCCATCAGACTTGGCCCAGTTATCCTCAGCCTCCCATGTGGGATTTACAAACAAGTGCTTATTCCAAATTCCTGTGTACTCTGTATTTATGGGTTATTCCCATATGCAGTGGCAGTATATCTAGGCTTTACTATATGTTAACTAACTCGGCCTGCTACAAAGTGTATGAGAGAAAGTGTATGTTCAGTGAAGTATTTTCTTAACTTAATCATTTTAATCACTTTGATTACTGCTAACTCACGTTTTCTTTTTCGCTGTACATCTTGCATGACTCCTAACAATTATGAACAAATGACTTAACATCTCAGGCAACGGTGCCCTCTAGCAGTACATGACAGAAACGTCATATGCAGAACATACTTAATTTAAAATTACCAAAGATCAGGGGGGTCTAACCCATAGATATATTTATAATTACACAACAGAGAATGCATTATTAAAGCCACAATTCAGTGTCCTAGATATCCTGTAGGTAACAGTCTTTCATGGACTTGCATTGCATGAAGTATGTTAATATCTATCTGTCTGTCCATCCATCTGTCTGTCTATCTATCTATCTGTCTGTCTCTGTCTGTCCGCCCGTCCATCCGTCTATCTACCTGTCTGTCTATCTATCTGTCTGCCTGTTTATCTATATACCTGTCTATATGTCTCCGTCTGTCTCTGTGTATCTATATATCTGTCTGTGTATCTATATATCTGTCTGTGTATCTATATATCTGTCTATATGTCCATCCGTCTGTCTAGGGGCGGCACGGTGGCTAAGTGGGTAGCACTGTTGCCTCACAGCAAGAAGGTCCTGGGTTCAATCCCCAGGTGGGTTTTCTCCCACAGTCCAAAGACATGTAAGGTAGTTGAATTGGAGATCCAAAATTGCCTGTGATAGTGTTTGACATTAAACTTGATCTGATGAATCATCAATGTAACCTGTAACTACCTGTCCTGTCATTAATGTAACCAAAGTACATGACGTTAAAATCCTAATAAAACAAACATCATTAATGCAGCAGCACTGTTTTTAGATGATTTAATAGTCAAGTATTCTAATTAGGGCTGTCGAAGTTAACGCGATAATAACGCATTAACGCAATCTCAATTTAACGCGATTAAAAAAAATAGTGCCGTTAACGCAAATTCTATTTGGCCCTGCGAGTCATCCGTAGTTCATGTTGAGACTTACCAGCGTTTTTCATTTGCGGTTTGTTATCATAATGTAACCAAGCGTGTAGTGATGCACTTGCTTAATAAAGAAATAAATACACAGTATATTCACAAGTTGTCGGGAGCAGAAAACTTTTATTACTTTTTCTGTTACGGTACCGGACAGTTGGAGTCATCGCGTTAGCCAAGCATGCTAGTCCATGAACTATGGAAGCCCCAAGGGGTCAAAACACACTCACTTCGTGTAGAAACGTCCATCAAATGTCACGATACAAGCACAGAAAAGTCTGTTACAATAACTACACCTTATCCCACCTAAAGCACCGCTGATCTACAATATTTGGAGAAATTCTAACCTACAATCTGACATATATACGAAGTCAGGGGTCTCTGCTGGATAGTATTTCTGCCTAGTATGTGAGTGAATTACAGCTTTCTCTTGTCCCAGCAGTTTTTAACATCAGTACATTTAGCATAAAATGTGTTCACCATTTTAACTGTAACATTTCACTTAAAAATCCTTGTTTTCTTCTTTTTTTTTTAAAAATGCGATTAATCGCGATTAACTATATGAAATTATGAGATTAATCACGATTAAAAATTTTAATCGTTTGACAGCCCTAATTCTAATTGATATCATGTATTATTTATGAACCTGTTTTATGTAAACTTGTAGTCCTTTTGACACTAATCTAGGTGAACAAAAGCAAAGAAATAGCCTGTAATTGGACATCTCTCAAGGTTTGCTCTCTTTATCTTTTACTGAATCAGATCTGTCTTCTTATCATCACCTTTTTTTAATCTTGCGACATTGATTCGATCACTGAGCGCTTCTTAAAGAGATCAAAGTCTGGGATCACATCAGGCTGCTGTTTTAGCTCACAGCTCTACAGAACAGAGAGAGAGAGAATATATTTTTCCCATCAGGGACTTATGCTTGAGATTGACATAGCAGGCAGCGTTTTTAAATGTTATAATAATAATCTGTCAGCATTTTTACGAGCCAAACATAATCATCACTGTATGTGACTGTATATTATGAACCACTGTGCAAACAAATCAGTCATTCATTTATTTTGCGGTGCTGGAATAAACCTACCGCAGAATTTATTGGATGGAATAGAACCCGATTATAAGCAGAATCATGCCCCCCACCCCCATATTACGTAAAACACTTAGTATACAATATTTGTTTGAAAATGAAATACACTTATCAATTTTTTCTACACTTATTGTCCATTTTATCAGCTCCACTTACCATATAGAAACACTCTGAAGTTCTACAATTACTGACTGTAGTTCATCTGTTTCTCTGCATACTTTTTAAACCTGCTTTCACCCTGTTCTTCAATGATCAGGATCACCACAGAGCAGGTATTATTTAGGTGGTGGATCATTCTCAGCACTGCAGTGACAATGACATGGTGGTGGTGTGTTAGTGTGTGTTGTGCTGGTATGAGTGGATCAGACACAGCAGCCCTGCTGGAGTTTTTAAATACCGTGTCCACTCACTGTCCACTCTATTACACACTCCTACCTAGTTGGTCCACCTTGTAGATGTAAAGTCAGAGACTATCACTCATCTATTGCTGCTGTTTGAGTTGGTCATCTTCTAGACCTTCATCAGTGGCCACAGGACGCTGCCCATGGGGCGCTGTTGGCTGGATGTTTTTAGTTGGTGGACTATTCTCAGTACAGCAGTGACAGTGAGGTGTTTAAAAACTCCAGCAGCATTGCTGTGTCTGATCCACTCATACCAGCACAACACACACTAACACACCACCACCATGTCAGTATCACTGCAGTGCTGAGAACGATCCACCACCCAAATAATACCTGCTCTGTAGTGGTCCTGGGAGAGTCCTGACTATTGGCGAACAGCATGAAAGGGGGCTAACAAAGCATGCAGAGAAACAGATGGACTACAGTCAGTAATTTTAGAAGAAAAAGTGCTTTTATATGGTAAGTGGAGCTGATAAAATGGACAGTGAGTGTAGAAACAAAAATGATCAGTGTAGATATACAGTATATACTGCTTTATTTTGCAGTAGATTTGGTATGCAAGGCTGGAATCAAGCTGAACAGGGCACTAATATTTGCTCACTCGCTTGCACTAAGGGGCAATGCAGATAATCAAACTACTGGCTTGTTTTTGGCATTGTGGGGGAGGAAGGGATTCGTGAAAATCCACTCTGTCACACTTCTCACAGACAGTGACCTGAGGAGAGATTTAAACCTAGATTTACTGACTATACAATGAGTCCTTTGCACTACTTTAATACAGCAATGTTGGGAAAATCAAATGTATTAAGAGTGTTATCTATTTTATGGAAGAGTGAATTTTAATGTTAATACAAAAAAGCAGGTCTGGTTTACGGCTCATAAGAACTGCATAAGGAACTACCCAAAACAAACAAGCATTTGCTAATACAACCAGATCTGTTAGATCTTTTCAGCTATCCATTAACCAGATATGCAGGTTATAAAGAGGGAATATTCTGGGCTCTGGACTATTGTCTATTGTTTAAACCAACCCACCACAATTAATGTGCCTCCCCCATTCATGCCAGCATAATCATTTTATGCAAATATGCCTTCTAATTTTTAAACAGACATTTACATTCACAAATAGCTCATTTTTAAACACTTTATAATGGGCCAACTTTGGTAACTTATATACTGGGGGAGAGCAAAAAATTCCATGATAGATGGATGATTGTGAGAACATTTTAAAGGTAGTGATGTACGTATCTATCATCTTATCTTCCACATCTTTTAATTAGCAAAAAAAAAACAGTATGGATTCCATTTTGTAATGAATGTATCATTAAATATACAATGCTATTTTACTGGTGCTAAAAAAGGCCTGTGTCAAGTAAGTCAAAGCTTAAAACGTTTACTTTAGTGGGCAAGGTTAGGGTAAGGTGAACTACATTGACACTTTTAGCATTTAGCAGACGCTTGTATCCAAAGCGACTTACAATACTGTGACAGTATATTGTCTAAGCAATTGAGGGTTAGAGGCTTGCTCAAGGGCCCAACAGTGACAACCTGGCAGTGGTGGGGCTTGAACCTGTGACCTTTTGATTACTAGTTCAGTAACCTAACTGCTAGGCTACAACTGCCCTACAGAACTATTGTCTGTAAGGTTGTTGGTTCAAGCCACACCTTTAAGTTGCCACTGTCAGGTCCCTGTGCAAGGTCCTTAACCCTCGATTGCATGTATTGTAGGTGTCAATCATGGATGAAATTGTGTGCTAAATTAAGTAAATAAAAAAAAAAGTAATTTAAATACAGTGTAAGTCGAGGTAAAGAAAAGAATAAGTGAGTCATAAAGTCCACTGTGTGTGTTTTGGAGAGAGAATGGTTGAGGTAGGTGTACTGGCAGCACTGAATATGCAATTTGTTGCTTAAAACAAATGGAATCGATTGTAAAAGTGACTCAGACATTAAAGCAACCTACACAAAACCAGACAGCTGACTAGATATCCAAAGCATACATCTTACAATTCGTTTCATGCATTTGTTTTAGCATCTCTTGCTAGCTAGTGTTCAGAAATTGCCTGTCCTGGTGCCTGTTGTCATTATGCTTTTTAACTGGATTGCTACATTCGTGTGAATGAAAAGTTCCCTTTTTCCCTGTCTTTTTGTGCATTTTCTTGCTCTCCTTATATTGGATGCACACTTTTAGGCTCTGCTTCACCAAGAATTGTACTGTTCTGTTGTCCCTTTACTGTTGATGGCCAGTCCATTCTAGCCAACGGTAATAAGTGAAAGTGCACGCTGTTGTCTGTTCAATGTTCAGCATACCGACTACTTATCCACCAAGTTGAATCAGTTCATCTGGACAAGTTTGGTGTGGAGATGCATTTTGTCCTTTATCCAAGTGACTACTTCAGTCTGAGCTGGTGGTGAATACCCCGACCTTATATGCAGCCGATTTGCATAACGGCCGAACCCGGCTCATTGCATAGCAATGGAACAGGTGATCAGGTCCATACGCAAATCACAATGACCATTATTTACAATGGCCTTGTGTGCTATTCACATATGATTGGGATATAGCTGCAATCACGGCCTTGTAAGATGGTGAAAGATGCACTTCCAGACCCCCCCATTGGTTCAGGGATGGTCGATTCCTCTTCACATAGATGGCCTCTTTGACTTCCTTTTCGAATCAGCGTTCTTCCTTATCAAGGATCTGCACATCTTTATCATTAAATAGGGCTTGATAAAGTTTGATGATCTTAACTCATTATTTATCAGGGTGACACAGTGGTTCATTGGGTGGCACTGTGGCCTTACAGCAAGAAGGTCCTGGGTTTGATTCTCAGGTGGAGCGGCCCGGGTCCTTTCTGTGTGGAGTTTGCATGTTCTCCCCATGTCTGCGTGGGTTTTCCTACAGGAATTTTGGTTTCCTCCCATAGTCCAAAGACATGCAAGTGAGGTAAATTGTGACCTGATGAATCTTGTGAACCAATAACTACCTGCCCTGTCATGAATGTAACCTAAAAATGTAAAACATGACGTTAAACTCCTAATAAATAAATAAATAAATAAATCCTAAGCCGCTTAGGTGGCACAGCTGTAAAACTGGGCTGGATGGCCACATGAACAACGATTGGCTGTTGTTCACAGGGTGGGTAAGCTGGACCAGGGTTTCTCATAACTGGTGCAATTACGATCTCTGCTGGCTGATTGATGGTGCCTGTGCAGAGTTGGGGAATAATGCTGATCAGGGTGTGGCTGTCCATGCACAAGGCTGATCTGCATATGAACTCGCCTCGTGCGGGTGAAAAGAGGCAGACGGATACTGAGCATTTGTCGGAGGGGGCACGTGTCAGTTGAGAAGCTCCTCAGTCAGCAGTGGAGGGTTGTATCGGTGGAGATGAAGTGTAACACGATCAGGTTAATTGGATACGACTAGATTAGGGGAGAAAATTCGGGGGGAAATTTGGAGAAAAAATTAATAAATAAATAACTCTTCATTAAATGAGTGGTCGCTGGCCTGCAGATGAGTGTAAACTGTGGAGTCCTCTATCTTCTATGTTGTGCCATCTGTTTTGCCAATGGCTGTGTAGTTTCCCCTACCATTTTATTTATGGCAGTTAGTAGTACACATATTTAAGGTTCACTTGTGTTAAGGTATGCACAGGTTCAGAATTCAGTGCTTCAATCCACTCTTCTCGTTCTATAATAATTATTCAGCACTGCCATAAACTCTGCTAACTGCTAGTACAGATGGTGCCAGTGATGATAAAATAATCCTGCAGGAATTCCTCTTGTCACCTGCACATAAATGGAGGGGGATTGGGGGGTTTGTTAGACGTACACCATACAGTAAGTCTTCTGCATTCATGTTCATGTTCACTTGTAATGTTTAGCTGTAGGTGTTGCTGGCCTACCCCAAAGTCGTAAAGTAGGTGCTGTGTGTGCTGGCCTACCCCAAAGTCTTGACAGCTCTGCTTTTGTACCAGATGTCTTGCTGTTAATAATTAGGCCCCATTTGCTTCTCTGACTACCTCTTACTTTGTCAGGGCTGCCACTTCCTTAGAAACAGCACAGCCCTTCACTAGCTAAAAGAGAAAGTTAGGAAAACACTTTTTAGAGAGATAATTACTAAGCTCTTTGTTTAAAAGTCTTCTTGTAGAACTGATGGTGGGCGAAGGAATGGTGTAGAGCAGCAGTCCCCAAGCTCTTTTGCACCACAGACTGGTTTCATATAAGATATAATTTCGTGGACCAGCAGGGGCAGGATTTAAAGTAAAATTATTTGACGAGCATAATAAAAACACAAAGTGCATAACAATACTAGATAGATAGATAGACTTTATTGTCATTGTTGTTATACAACGAGATTTTGTTTGGTAGCTCTCAGTGAGATCAGCAGCAATAATAAAATATAAAAACTCAGTACAACACAAGCTAAAAATTACAAGAAATATGAGAAATGAGTATTTACATGGTGACAGGTAGTAATTATTATCATTATTAATATTATTGCACAATAGTATATTTATGTACAGAATTTAAACTGATCTGTGCTTTAAATAGCAGCTTGGGTAGGGCAGGGTTCAAGACAGTTTGGTTTGCTGTCTCAGTAGCTATGGGTGTGTGTCTGGGTGTGGGGTGGAGGCTACAGCTCTGGGGAAAAAGCTGTCCCTCAGTCTGTTTGTTCGAGTCTTAATTGTCCTGTATCTTTTGCCCAATGTGAGGCGGACAAACAGTCTGTGACCTGGGTGAGTTGAGTCTTTGATGTTCCTAGCCCTCTTATGCAGGTGGCTAGTATACACTGTGTCCAGTTTTGGGAGCTTGGTACCCACAATCCTCTGTGCAGTCCTAGCTATACGGTCCAAGTCCCTCCTGTTATCGGTCGTACAGCTGGTGTACCACACTGTCACACAGTAACAAAGGATCCTCTCTATTGTGCTTCTGTAAAAATTCACAAGGAGCTGAGTGGGGAGTTTAGCCTTTTTGAGCCTCCTTAGGAAGAAAAGTCTCTGTTGGGCTTTCCTCACCAGGTGAGAGGTGCAAAATGTTCATATCAGATCCTTTGTGACACTCTCTACCTCCTCACATTAAAGGAAAAATTTAAAAAATGTGAAACTACTCACCAGTGATGGAAAATCAGTGGAAACCCTGAGCTTTTTTTTCCCACCTAGGGGTAATAGGAGACAATAACACCCATAGTGTTCTGTTACTGTTGATGACCAGTCCATCCTGGCCAACGATAATAAGTGAAAGTGCACACTGTTGTCTGTTCAGTGTTTATCATACAGACTACTTATCAGTTGAATCAGTTCATCTGGACAAGTTTGGAGATACGTTTTGTTCTTCATTCAAGTGATTACTTCAGTCTGAGCTGGTGGTGAATACCCCGACCTTATATGCAGCCGATTTGCATAACTACACAACCCGACCCATTGCATAGCAATGGAACAGGTGATCAGGTCCATATGCAAATCACAATGACCAATGGCCATGTGTGCTATTCACATAGGATTGGGATATAGCTGCAATCACAGCATTGTAAGACAGTGAAAGATGCACTTCCAGGCCCCCCATTGGTTCTTGGTCATTGGATGAAGGACATTGACAAAAGAATCCTGCAGGAATTCCTCGTCACCTGCACATGAATGGAAGGGGATTGGGGGGTTTGTTAGACGTACAAAGTGTGTTCCTTATGTCCAGTCTACTACGTAACTTTTTTTGGTTGCCGTGACTGCAGAAAATCCCACTTCACAAATATAGGATGTTGGAAATGGAAGCAGTGTATTCATTGCTTTTGTAGAGATCTCTAATTATTTATTCTTTCTGTGCGGCCCGGTAATAAATGACACATGGACTGGTACAGACCTTATTTCGTCTGAAGGTATCATGGCAGCTGATTAAAAGTGGGGATGGTCAGTAACAGCTAGACAGGGAGCATTTTCAAGCTGGCTATGCTCCGCCATCTGTACACCACTTGCCCACAGTCTGACCATGTTGTAACTTATATATCATATATCATATATAACCATATATCCAGACATCTAGCTATAAACCATTATACATCCTTTAATCTTTCTGGCCATTTATTCTATTTTGCCCTTTTTGGAACCTTTTTCTCTGTGAAAATGAACCATTCTGCCATCGTTGATGATTTAGCAAACTAAAATAATTAAGTAGTGGCCTGATTTGTGCATTTTTGTTGTGTTTCCAGAGTGATTAGCAGGGCTCCAGGACTTAAGCTGGTGGTTGAAACTCTGATGTCGTCCCTCAAACCAATCGGAAACATCGTTGTAATCTGCTGTGCGTTCTTCATCATTTTTGGCATCTTGGGGGTTCAGGTAAGTTATTTACCAGTTTATTCTTAGGTTCCTTTACGGTTTTAACAAGGCTGGTTTGGGGGCAGCATTATTCATCATTAAAATAATTTATTATTCCAGTGTCATTAAAAACCAGCAGTCATAAATCCCAGGGCCCCAATGGGTTTATCATAGATCTTGTCCAAATGTTCATTAAAACTGCAAAACGGGTACATATGAAGAGCATATGGCGAGGATCCTATGTGAGTACCTAGGGGTTCTGAATCCACCCCATCTGTGTGATGGTATGATTAATGAGAAATGTCCCATTTTATATTTCAAAAGCTGCAGGGGAGATCATAGAGCAATTGATGTTGGCATTTTACACAAATGAGTGACACATTAAAGGAAAATGTGAATAAATAAGTGGAAATAGTGTGTTCTGATGCTGTTAGTTAGGTGCCCTGCTAGTATTTGTGTACTTGTCACTTTAGAGGGAATGTTACCGCAAATACCTAAAATCTATGTTGTGTGTAAATAAATTGAATCTGATCTGAAAACAGGGTGAACACACGTCCTCTTTTTTGGGACTTAAGAATGTGTCCAGTCTGGGCAAGCATAAGGATTTGAGCGAGTTTGACAAGGACCAAGTTGTGATGGCTGGACAACTGGGTCAGAGCATCTCCAAAACTGCAGCTCTTGCGGAGTGTTCTCAGTGTGCAGTGGTCAGTATCTATCAAAAGTGGTCCAAGGAAGGAACAGTGGTAAACCGGCGACAGGGTTATGGGCGGCCAAGGCTCATTGATGCACGTGGGCATTTGTTGTAATTACACAGTGGTGAACTAGTGGGTAGAACTTTGGGCTATCAATCAAAATATTGTCTGTTCATATCAAGTCACCACTGTTGGGCCCTTGAGCAAGGCCCCTAACACTCTTGGCTCCAGGGGGGCCGTACAATGACTGACCCTGCACTCTGACCCCTGCTTTCAAACAAATTGAGATATGCACAAAACAGAATTTCATGATATATGACAAATTAAGGCATTCTAATTACGACAGTACACCGATGAGGCATAACATTATGACCACCTTCCTAATATTGACTTGGTCCCCCTTTTGCTGCCAAAACAGCCCTGACCCGTCAAAGCATTGAGTCTGACACCTTTCTGTTAGAACCAGCATTAACTTCTTAAGCAGTTTGAGCTACAGTAGCTCGTCTGTTGGATCGGACCACACGGGCCAGCCTTCGCTCCCCACGTGTATCAATGAGCCATGGTCACCCATGACCCTGCCGCCGGTTTACCACTGTTCCTTCCTTAGACAACTTTTGATAGATACTGACCACTGCAGACCGGGAACACCCCACAAGAACTGCAGTTTTGAAGATGCTCTGACCGTCGTCTACGCATCACAATTTGGCCCTTGTCAGACTCACTCAAATCATTTTTCCTGCTTCTAACACATCAACTTTAAGGATAAAATGTTCACTTGCTGCCTAATATATCTCACCCACTAACAGGTGCCGTGATAAAGAGATAGTGTTATTCACTTCACCTGTCAGTGGTCATAATGTTATGCCTGATTGTTGTATATAGTACTAATAAATGAACAATACAGCAAAGAACAATAAAGCAAAAAGAAATGAACACTTCAATTTGTTTTGTTGTTCTCAAATGACTCTTTGATTTTCTCTCACGTCCAGTCAGATCCATAAATGGCTGTTTGTTAGTTTAATAAAAGTCAATTTTGCTCTTTACATGATTGTTGACCCGTCAGCATGTAATGCGTCCTTTCATTAAACAGTCAATAGGCTCTTCCGCTCTGTTACTGACTGCTGAAATGTCAGTGTAATACATAATCCACTTCAACGAGCTCGGATCTGTCCACAGCTCGTTAAGATGTAAATGATTATTCTAGCTGTTAAATACATGAAAGCAGTGATGAGAGTGTTTTGTTTTGCTCTTATTACAGCTGTTCAAAGGGAAGTTCTATGTGTGCCAAGGCGAAGATATACGGAATGTAACCAACAAATCTGACTGCCTACTTGCAAAGTACAAGTGGGTCAGACACAAGTACAACTTTGACAATCTGGGGCAGGTAAGCTGTTAACCTGAATCACTTAACCTACTATGAATGTAGTGGTGCAGGCTTATGTAATAATATGCAGTCCTGTGCAATAACTGGCTTGTAATACCCATAAAAATGGCTATACTGTGACTGCTAACCCACATCGCAGGCATTTTAGTCACCCATGTAAGTTTAAATATCTGGATTGAAATTATCTTAATGGTGGCACGATGGCTAAGTTGGTAGCACTGTCGCCTCACAGCTGAAAGGTCCTGGGTTTGATCCCCAGGTGGGGCGGTCTGGGTCCTTTCTGTGCGCAGTTTGCATGTTCTTCCCGTGGGTGTAAATGCACCCAGAAAGCTTTCAAATGAATTTAAGTTCAGTTCTGTAAACCACTACAGAAGTGAGAATGTTCATCATAAATAGTGTATTATAGTGTGTTTCACCACATTTACTGTAATTCAAACACTGTTTCCTGGTTTTGTGTTTTTATTACTCTCTCTACAGGCCCTGATGTCTCTCTTTGTACTTGCTTCTAAAGACGGCTGGGTTGACATTATGTATGATGGACTGGATGCTGTAGGGGTGAATCAGCAGGTACTCAATATTCCTTAGCATGTAAAGCATATTCACATTAGCACTTAAATAAGCTCAGACAGCCTCCACAAATATTTATTTAAAGTTAAATTTAATAACATTCTTTGTAACTAAAGGTATTTTTTACACCTGTCATGCAATAAACTCTGCATTAATGACCAATTACCTAAGGGGTTTGGAATTTTAATGCATTTTGGCCCACATATTGCAAAACTATTACCACATTTATGAATAGATTAAAGGATTTTTGCCACAATCAGACAGGGTTCAAGCAATCATCAGAAATTACAATTCACTCTTCTAGGAAAGCCTTTTTTTTAGGTTGTTTTTTTAATAAATTTGGGTCCATATACTTTATATTTCAACAGGGGCATAACTACCGGGGTCGGGGGGGCAGGTGCACTGGGGCCCGTGGGGGGTGGGGGGCTGCACTCGCCAGGTCATTATTATTATATAACAATATTGTAGCGGCGATTAACCTGGTTAACCAAAAAGTGGATGGCTTATTTGTATTAATGTATTCATTTCTATTAAAGAGCAATGATACCAGTAAGCTCCTAAGCCAATCTCCTAAACTGGGTAGTCATACACAAAAAGGCTTTGTCTTAAATCGAATACTGTACATGGGAGCATAGGACTGCAGAAATTCGATGGGGTATGGACTTCACCAGCATGTCTGTAGGCAATGAAATGAAAGGCACAGAGTAACACCCTGGACAGGGCGCCAGTCCATTGCAGGGCCGACACATACACACACACACACACACACACACACACAAATACACACACCCATTCACCTATAGGTCAATTTAGTGTCTCCAATTAACCTGACTGCTTGTTTTTGGACTGTGGGAGGAAACCGGAGCTCCCGGAGGAAACACGCAGACACGGGGAGAACATGCAAACTCCACACAGAAAGAACCCGTACCACCCCGCTTGGGGTTCGAGCCCAGGACCTTCTTTCTGTGAGGCGACAGTGCTACCCACTGAGCCACCGTGCCACCCGCATACTACATATTGTGTCAGAAAATTTAATACACCATTAATAGTGTATAAAATGCTAATTCAGTCAAATTTAAACTCCTACTTGGGTATCCTCTGACATGAAAAAAAAAATCATTCATCACTATTTAATATGTAGTTGAGCAGATATTATGGGTTGACAGACGGCTTGTGCTTTGGTCTTGATATTTTAGATCAGTTTCTTTGACTGTGACAGCAGTAAGGCTGTAGTGTTATATTCTACTCTTCTTCTTCATAGTGTCTAGGTGACTCTTCGGCTTCTTTATGCCTAGTTCACACTACATGGTTTTTGCCCTGATTTTTGCTCGCCGACTGGTCGCCGCTAGATTTGCCAGCTCGGGAGCAACTCGGCTTTCACTCAGCGATCAAACCTCGGCTCTCAATCGCTATGTGTGAACTACTCAACAACTCGATCCGAGCGGCTCCGACCGAAGTGAGATATGTAGCTTGTCAAATATCTGGATATGAGTCGGCCGACTGGCAGTGAGTGCTATGTGGAACAGCCAATGAGAACGCAAGATACGGTGTGAGGGGAAACGCAGGGGAGGCGTTATATAGGCGTAATATAGTTTATATCAGAATACATCAACACACACAAAAGTTTTACAGTATTTCTGACCTTATCGTTCTCTACAAATCATAACACCAACGTTGCATTGCAAAATAATATTTATTAACCTCCAACTCACTACAGAACAATCCATGCTGTTCCTATTTTTCCTACTTGTTTTTACGCTGCACATTAGCGCAGAACTTTGTTTGCTCGCTACTTGTTGACATGCATTTTTGCTCGCTACTTGTTGACATGCATGACTTGGAAAGTCGGGTTGCTTTTATAGCAATTTATGGGTCTTAATAATAGAAAAATTCAGCACCATTAACTGACTAAACACCTAGAGACCAGTACTTGTTAATAATTTATTTTCTGATATGTTCCTGTATTATTTGCGTCCTTAAGCGTCTGTTGTTTGTTTTATTTTAGCCCATTATGAACTACAACCCCTGGATGCTGCTCTACTTCATCTCCTTTCTCTTGATTGTGGCTTTCTTCGTGCTCAACATGTTCGTGGGCGTGGTGGTGGAGAACTTTCACAAGTGCCGGCAGCACCAGGAAGCCGAGGAGGCCAAGCGTCGCGAAGAGAAACGTCTGAAGCGGATGGAAAAAAAGAGAAGGAGTAAGGAGAAGGAGATGGCTGGTCGGTAGTCTTTCCACATCTTTCTGAGTCCTGCTTGGCTGTTAGTTTTAGCGGAACGCCAAATTCCACGCAAGCGCTGAACAGAATGGCCGGCGTTCAGTGAATGAAACGCTCGGGGCGGGTGCACAGCTAGGACGATCCTCTCCCAGCCTGCCCCTCCTTTGCCTGGGAATGGAGCTCACGCATGTCCCATGGCTTGCATGCCAGCCTGATTTCTGACCGAGAGCTGGGTATGTGGTATGTTCCTGTCCCAGGGGTGTACCAAGCCTGCTCGTCCTGTGCATGTAGGGCCGTGGTACACAACATTCTTCAGTTTTGCACTGTTTAATTACACACATTTTGCAACCCTAGCAGTACAGACAGCTTTTGTCTCTTTTAGTGAAGCACTACTTTAGTGAAGTATTTAGTATTTAGACACCAAACTCTGTGTGGCATGGCGTTAGACAATGTAGTGGACAGTGTGTAGCCTTATGCCTAGTTCACACTACACGATTTTTGCCCTGATTTTTGCCCGGCGACTGGTCGGCGCTAGATTTCCCGGCTTGGGAGCAACTCGAATCTCAATTGCTATGTGTGAACTACTCAACAACTCAATCCAAGCGGCTCGACTGATGAGAGTTATCTGGCTTGCCAGAGATCTGGATCTGAGTTGCCTGACTGGCGATGAGTGCGATGTCGAACAGCCAATGGAAACGCAGGGGAGGAGTTATGAAAGGTGGGACGGGGCATAATATAGTTTATATCAGAATACATCGACACACACACGTTTTACAGTATTTCTGACCTTATCGTTCTCTACAAAACAAAACACCAACGTTGCATTGCAAAAATATTTATTAACCTCCAACTCACTATAGAATAATCTATGCTGTTCACGTAGACAAATCCACTCAGATTCATTTATTTTTTCTCCTTCATTTTACGCTGCACATCAGCGCACAAACTTTGATCGCTCGCTACTTGTTGAAGTGCATTTTTGCACGTGGTATCATTAAACCTTTCGTCACTTGCATTTATTTTCGTTACAAAACGTAATTTGGGAGACCAGAGAAGCTCGCCTGCGATTCCAGTTGGTGATAGATGGTGTAGTGTGAAACCCCCTATCGCCGATCAGTCGTGTAGTGTGAAAGCCACACCGACTTGTAAGACTCCCGATTACAAGAGATCCAGTTGTGTAGTGTGAACTGTACAGCGACCTGATGACTTGGAAAGTCGTGTAGTGTGAACTTGGCATTAAGTAATACAGGTGAATAGTTTAATCCTTACAATAAGCAATAATAGATGAGCTACTCTGGATAGAAACCACTACAAAATAAATAACAGATAAACTGTGGCTTTATTTCCTATTTAAAGTGCCCCCCATCTATTCATTTAGGTTCATGAACACCCCAACTTGATTGGTGCATTGGCTAAGGGGTTTAGATTCCTTTAATGATAATGATTTAAAAGCTGTCACCTCACTCCCACTGTTTGGCTCTCAGTAAATGTACTATTCATCCAGAAGAATGAAGTAGCCCTTATAGACTTGCCTTTATAGACGTCACTTTGTGCAATTGGACACAGTCATACTGGACATAAAAACAGAGTCTTTCTTAAATTGTTGCCACACAAAAGTGGGAAGCATTCATTGGGTATTATCAGGAATTAAATCAGTAATTAGGAGGGGTGTCACATAGTTGTAACCATAAAACGTCTCCAGTTTGTCGTTTGTAACATAAAGAACAGAACCATTTGATTGCTTATATGTTATACAATGATCTACTTAGTATTAAATATTTAAAACACTGGTTAACTAACTAATTTCTGTTATTGAGCAAAGATAGCAGTAAGCTTGCCAGTTTTCTAAACTGGGTAGTCATACACAAAAAGGCTTGTGTCCCAATATGAATACTGTATAATACATACTACATATAGGGTGTGTTCGAAAACCTAGTGAGCTACCTTGCTGTCTACTGCCTACATGGGTAGCTGCTTCAGTAGAGAGGATTCTAATAAGTCAATTAACTTATAAGTCAGGTTATTCAGACGGGCCACTTAGACAGCGATGACATCAGTTTTCGCTCACTAAGCTAACACAGTTAGCCTCATGCCATTCAGACCAATGGGATGAGGGCGGCACGGTGGCTCACAGCAAGAAGGTCCTGTGTTCGATCCCCAGGTGGGACGGGGTCCGGGTCCTTTCTGTGTGGAGTTTGCATGTTCTCCTCGTGTCTGCGTGGGTTTCCTCCGAGTGCTCCGGTTTCCTCCCACAGTCCAAAGACATGCACGTGAGGTGAATTGGAGATACTAAATTTTAATGAGTGTGTAACTACCATTTCTGTCGTGGATGTAACCGAAGGGTGTAAAACATGACGTTAAAATCTTAATAAACAAACAAACAAATGGACCAATGGGATGAGGTGGGAAAACGTGCTAGCATGTCAACTAACATCTCCCTCCAAATCATACCTGGAACTGTTAAAGAAACCCTCAACCAAGAAAACACAAGAACAATCCTGAACTTCCTGGCAGAAACAAAAATAAAAATAAAAACAAAAATATGAAGGAACAAATAGAGACAAGAAAAATGACTTAAACATAACACCAGTCATGCCATAAATAACACAAACGAGTGTATAAAATTGTGTAAAAAATCTAATAAATAAATAACAGTTAAATTATCACTGACAAGCCTGAATTTGCAATTAAATAACACTTGTACACATTCATACAAATTAAAAAGAATCGGAAGCTCCCTCATTTTTCAGTTAAAATTCGTTCAAATTTAAGGTGCCTTACTAGACAGCATTTTAAGGTATCTAAGAATTCTTGGAAATCTAAGAAGTCTTGGGAGCTTGCATAGGATAGGATAAGATAAGATAAAATAATCCCTTATTCGTCCCAAAGTGGGGAAATTCACAGTGTTACAGCAGCGAAGGGATAGCAAGGCACTCGGTACAAAAAAAATAGACAAATAGACAGTACAATGTAAAACAATATATACATTATTAATAATAAAAGTCAAAAACTCTGAAAAGATCTTATTTACAACTGATTGCACATGAAATCTTAAATTGCACATGGGAAAGTGTGCTGGGAGCAGTGCTGGTTGTATAATCTAACAGCAGCAGGAAGGAAGGACCTGCGATACCGCTCCTTCACACATTTGGGGTGAAGCAGCCTGTCGCTGAAGGAGCTACCCAGTGCTGTCAGAGTCTCATGCATGGGGTGGGAGTCATTCTCCAGCATGGATGCCAGCTTGGCTAACGTCTCCCACCACCTGCACTGGGTCTAAGGGGCTTCCCGGGACAGAGCCGGCCCTCTTAATGAGTTTGTCTAGTCTCTTCCTGTCTGCTGTAGAGATGCTGCTGCCCCACTGTATCAAAGAAAGTCCTCAGGAGTGCCCCCCGCACTCCAAATGACCTCAGTCTCCTTAGTAGATAAAGTCTGCTTTTACCTTTTTTGTAGACTTTCTAACATAAAATGCTGTCTATGTAGAGAGTTCACTAGGTTTTCCAACACACATTGAGTTAGAAAACTAAATACATTATAAATATTGTACTAATGCAAATTCAGTCAAATTCTAAAATCCATCACTCGCACTTCTGCAGGACTTTAATCTCTTTTGATTCCCTCTTCCAACTACAAATCCATTATTAGTGTTAGAAACTGATTACACGGTACCATTTAGTCTAACTTGATTAGTTTTATTAGGACTCCAGGTTTTGAACCTTGTCTGTTGATTAGTACGAACGTTTTATTGTGCCTCAGAGTTGATGCTGCAGGGTGGGCACAGGTGTCGTTAATGTCCAGAAAGGCTAATTACATAATAAAAAAAAGTCTGCTCTTTAAAACAGCTGGTAAAATCAGCTGGATTCTGATAGTCTTGCAGGCTGATTTGGACTCAGAATAATTGGAAATAGCTACAAACAAAGACTTAATTTTCTATTTTTCCACCTAACTTAAACTCCTTTACCAGCCTTCACAGGCTGCCCCTGATTAACATGGTCTCATTCTTTTAGATATGTTGACGGGTGTCAGTTGGTCCAGTCCAGAGGGCAGTTTTGCAGGTACACAGTATTTCCGGCATGCTTGTGTGTTCACCGTGTGGTGTTGTTAAAGAGGTTTTGGCTATAGGGCAGCTCAGGAAAGGCCAAGACCTCAGCTCGTGAACTCGGCTTGTGAGAATTGTCTGTGGGCGTCTGTGTGTGTTCGGTTAATCACAACTCATCCACTGTCCACCAGCATCACCAGTGCCAGCCAGCTAAACGTCCTGCTCACACTGGGGAGACAGACAGGTAGATAAAAGCTATACAGGAAACACAAGGCAACCTTGTCAAGTCAACATAGTTTAATAATAGTTTCTTATACCAAATCACATTTAGTTTAGAGTAGGTGCTAAATATAAGAGTGAAAGTGTGAAATCAGACATCGGTCTTCATTTCCCCCCCATTGTGATGCACTGTAGCTGACTGTGTAAGGGAAACTTGTCTGCTTCTGATACGTATATCTGTCTAAGTTTTCATTGTACAGTGGTCACTTTGTATTGTGTAGTACTGTTTTTTACGACTCTAGTGACGACACAACTCATTATTGTTCAGAGACTGCATGACTGTGGCTACTCATCTATAAAAAATGCGTATTGCTTATTTAAATACATACACTTTACTTATGTATTTACCATGCTACACCACAAAGGCAAAAGTATGCAGACATCTTACTACAAGCTTGATGGACAATCCAAAACCAGGGTCATTCATACGGAGATTCCACCCCTCTCCAGCTATAACAGCATTTAGGGTCTGTAGGATTTATGCTCATTCCATCAAATATGCAGTTGTACGTTTCAGGTGTTGTGGGTTTAAGGGTTCCGTTAGAAAGGCATATAAAAGTGTTTGGTCCTGAAGTTGGTACAGATAATACACTGATCAGCCATAACATTAAAACCACTTTGCTTCTACACTCACTGTCCATTTTATCAGCTCAACTTACCATATAGAAGCACTTTGTAGTTCTACAATTACTGACTGTAGTCGATTTGTTTCTCTACATACCTTTTTAGCCTGCTTTTACTTTGTTCTTCAATGCTCAGGACCCCCACAGAGCAGGTATTATTTAGGTGGTGGATCATTCTCAGCACTGCAGTGATACTGACATGGTGGTGGTGTGTTAGTGTGTGTTGTGCTGGTATGTGTGGATCAGACACAGCAGCGCTGCTGGAGTTTTTAAATAGCGTGTCCACTCACTGTCCACTCTGTTAGACACGCCTACCTAGTTGGTCCACCTTGTAGATGTAAAGTCAGAGACGATCGCTCATCTATTGCTGCAGTTTGAGTTGGTCATCTTCTAGACCTTCATCAGTGGTCATAAAACGCTGCCCACAGGGCTCTGTTGGCTGGATGTTTTTGGTTGGTGGACTAATCTCAGTCCATCAGTGACAGTGAGATGTTTAAAAACTCAATCAGCTCTGCTGTGTCTTATCCACTCATACTAGCACAACACACACTAACAAACCACCACCATGTCAGTGTCACTGCAGTGATTAGAATGATTTACCACCTAAATACTACCTGCTCTGTGGTGGTTCTGTGGGGGTCCTGACCATTGAAGAGCAGCATGAAAGGGGGGTAACAAAGCATGCAGAGTAACAGATGGAGTACAGTCAGTAATTGTAGAACTACAAAGTGCTTCTATATGGTAAGTGGAGCTGATAAAATGGACAGTGTGTGTAGAAACAAGGAGGTGGTTTTAATGTTATGGCTGATCAGTGTATAAATGACTAAAAAGTACTTACTCTCCTGTATTAGGACAGTGAACCTTAATGTTAGTTCTGAAGTAACCGTTATCAGTAGACACAATGGCTGTTGACTTTACTTCTAGCCACAGTGGGGTCTATAGGTTAGCCTATCAGTATAAAGTTTTGATGCATTTGCTACTCATCTGCTATGCTACCTAATACCAGAAGATCCAGATTGGCTACTGGCAGGTTCCAATTTGTTTCTAATCAGCCAACACT
Source organism: Trichomycterus rosablanca (assembly GCF_030014385.1). Lineage (NCBI taxonomy): Eukaryota > Metazoa > Chordata > Actinopteri > Siluriformes > Trichomycteridae > Trichomycterus > Trichomycterus rosablanca. The sequence goes on along the minus strand of NC_085997.1, from coordinate 29,162,045 downwards.
GTGCTAATTATCCAGTTGGCATCCAGTTACTGTGTGCATACTTCAGCATGTTTATAATTCTACAGGAGTTCTGAAGGAGGGATTTTTTTTCTCAAATCCAATCTGTCCTTCTCTATTAGCTTGCATTTCTCTATGGTTGGCCTGCCACAGACATTCTGTGCCAGCGGACGGGATCAAAGGAGCTGCTTAATCAAATCACATGGAGGGTGAAGCCGTGCGCCTCTCCACCTCCTGTGCCTGGTCTCGGTGTTGGTTACACATTATGGTGCCTTATCAGGGGTCTGTAGGAACGCAGTCTTGAGAAGAACACAGTATTCCAAAGTGCTTGCTTAAAATGTCAATGTATTTTAGTTATTTCTGAAATACAACTGTAACACTGTCAGTGTGTAACTGCAGTGCTGAGAATGACCCACCACCCAAATAATACCTACACTGTAGTGTCCTTGGAGAGTCCTGACCATTGAAGAACAGCATGAAAGGGGGCTAACAAAGCATGCAGAGAAACAGATGGACTACAGTCAGTAATTGTAGAACTACAAAGTGCAAAATAGACAGTGAGTGTAGAAACAAAGAGGTGGTTTTAATATTATGGCTGAGCACTGTATATATATTCTAGTAGCGTGTTTTCCTTGTGTACGTTTCCCCAAGGGTATTCTGATTTTTTCCCTCCTCCCTAAAACATACAGTCTCTTAGAATTGCTTGGAATTGCTCCTAGTTGTAAAACATTATTATTTTTAAGATTTGCTATGTTACTATGTTATTTCTTACTACTGATTTAATACAAAAAGATTATTATATATTATATAAAAAATTATATATATTATATATTTATAGTTTATGGGCGCCAGGTAAGCCTAGCATGATTTAGGCAATTGCCAAAAAATATAAACCTGATTATATCAAAATCAAACATAATATTTATATTACAAGTAAGATTAAGAAATAAATCATAATGCAGATCAATCCATGTAAAAAATCTCCCAGCATCGTACCTTACCATATTTATTCATTTATTTATTTATTTTTTGGTGTGACCAGGCCATAAATAAGTACACTGTTCCGACTACTTACGTTGAATGATGTTGAATGGCAATGCTACCTCCACACCATCCCTTCCACCCAGCATCCCATCCTTTTATCCCTCACCCACCCATCCTCCAGTCCTCATCCATCGATCCTCCATCCTCCAGTTCTACATCCTTACATTCCAGCTTTATCATCCACCCAGCCATTATGCACAAGTTAGACTCAGAAAGAAAAAGTGGTTTGTCTGCCATTTCTGCCAGCATATGTGTGTGCGTCATTGTGTGTGTATGTGTGTGTGTTATACTATGCCCTGTCATTACTGGAGTTGTCATATATGCCACTGAGTTTCCTTTCCTTTCTCTTTTTTCTGAGCTTCTTAATTTCCAGCACTGTCCACTTCTTTCTTGTTTCTTTGATGAATCTGTGTTAACAGGGCAGAAGAGATTTTGGGACATCCAGGAAAAAAGAAACATGCTTGATTATTTAAGTTGGCTTAGGCTTTGTGTATGCTGGCATGTAATGAAGAGAGGTAATGTGAAATAATGTGAAATTTTATTTTGTTAATTGGCATGGATCACAGCAAGCATCTCACTTATAGACATAGAGTTCATCTGTCCAAAAAAGAAAGGCCTAAAAACTAGCTTTGTCTTCACCTACCTTTGCAGTACCTACTGTATGAACTAAACTAAAAATAAACAATTAATAGATAATACTTAACTTCGAATGAATGATTGCAATTATATCAAATACTTATATCAAAGACAAATTAGTTATCACATATTACTGTATAAATATCACATTAAAATAAAATATGATGTTTCTGAACTCCTCGGTTCAAAACTCGGTGTTGCCAAACGGTCGGCTGGGCGCTATCTAACAGGCATAATTGGCAGTGCCTACAGCAGATACTAATTGGCCACCGTATCTGCAGGGTGGGGGCCGGACTATGTGTATGTGGGTGGGTTTTCATACGCTGTGTAAGGACCCTGATTGGCGGAAGACGCCTGTGCAGAATGCATCGGCGAGAAGAGGAGGGCTGTGCACATGTCGAAAGAGGCGTGTACAGCGACGTGCTCTCCTCGGATGCAATCTGGCATCTCTCAGCAGCGGAAGACAAAATTGAGTGCACTAGGAAAATGGTGAGAAAATGCATACAATTTTTTTTTATAAAATATTATGTATTATGACCTCAAACAGTGTTTACCTATGACGGCCGAAGCCTCTCACCTGAAAATGAAATCCTAAAAGTAATATTTACAGCTATTGAAGAACAATAAAGGACCTGTATTTTAGGTTATTAGCAGTTTATCATTTTCTACAGTAAGAACAAACAAGTGTTTAAGTACATTTTTAAGCCTACATAATCTATATTTAAATTAACACACTTGGTGCCCAGGTGGTGCAGCGGGACATTCCACTAGCACACCAGCACCGATATTCTGAACTCTTTGATTCGAAACTCGGCGTTGCTACCAGTCGGCTGGGCGCCATCTAGCAGTCATAATTGGCAGTGCCTGCAGCAGACACGCTTCTGCCTGGGCGGGATGACCAGACTATATGGGTGGGGTCTTCAATCGCTGTGTAAGGCCCCTGACTGGCACATAGCAAGGCGCTTGTGCAGAGTGCATGGGTGAAACAGGGTTCCGCTAAGGGCTGCACATGGGTCGGAGGAGGCATGAGCAGCAATATACCCACCTCGACTGCAATCAGGGATCCCCCAGCAGCGGAAGACAAATTGACTACACTGACGACTTTGTACTTGGATGGACAGCATGCACTAATCAGCATGAACAAATGGTTACAACATAAAATTGTTGGGAAAAGGAATTATACACAGTTTAAAATATATATTTGTAAAGTTTACATGGGAATAAATCAAAATATATTCACATTAGTTGGGAAGATTACACCCAAGTATCATAGTCAACGTTTTCAGGAAATAGAATTAGCTTCATAGTATAACATAACAAAACACCTAAACATTCCAGCCAAAAAGTACAATTGATTTTTCAATCTGCAACTTTAAAATCTGTGGAACCACCACTTAGATTTTACAAAGATCATTTGTCTGCCCTCAGAGCTGAAAGCAGCAGGAACAACAGTTTTTCCAGAGAACATGCTCTTCATTCCTTTAATCAACACTAAACTCTTTTGCTAAAAACAGAGATGCACATTGACAAATTGCTTACAAGCATTTAGATTAACCTAAAAACTTGTAGTATTTTGATAAAAATAAACAAAAATAAAACGTGTTTGTAGCTAAAAGGTTGTGCGCATTACCATGGACGCCTACATGGATGTATGGAGCTGCTTCTATGCAAATGGTACCATAATATATAACATCATAGGAAGAATAATAAATAAAGCGATGTACTTGACGTTATAGAGAAACATTAAGTCTGATCTAAATTTCTTTAGATAAAGTCTGACTCCTAACTTAACTCCTATTTAAAATGTATACACTAATGTTTTCAGTGTGTAGTGAACAGTTTTCAGTCTTATTAAAAAGTACAAAGTTAGGCCGCTCAGGTGGCGCAGCGGTAAAATACGCTAGCACACCAGAGCTGGGATTTTAAATACATCGTATCGAATCTCAGCTCTGCCATCCGGCTGGGCTGGGAGGCCACATGAACAACGATTGGCCTGTTGTTCACAGGGTGGGTAAGCCGGACCGGGGTTCCTCATAACTGATTGAACTGGCTGATTGATGCCGCCTGATCAGGGTGTGGCTCTCAGTGCAGGAAGCTCATCCGCATATAAACTTGCCTCGTGCAGGTGAAAAGAGGCAGTCGGTACTGCGCACTTGTCGGAGGGGGCGTGTGTCAGTTGCGAAGCTCCTCAGTCAGAAGTAGAGGGTTGTATCGGTAGAGGTGAAGCGTAACGCTACCAGGGTAATTGGATACGACTAGATTAGGGATAATTGGGACAGGAAATTCTGAGAAAAAATATAAATATATATATTTATATAAAGTATAAAAAGTGCATGTATGCTCTGGAAAGCTAACACATAGTAAAAACAAAAATAATTAAATACGTTTGATCTATGTTTATAGAGATGTTTCTAGACCATTCTAGGTCATTGTTTCATTGGCAATAGTGTATCTTTTATCATCATTCGTGGACATTCCATCATCCCAAACTTTGATTTTCTTGCCAACATGCAGCCATACACATGGTTACTGTCTTCACGGCTTCCTTACAGCTCATACACTGTCTGTATGTAATGTGTGTAGTCATAAATATTCTTACTCATCCTTAGTGTTTGTTTTTCCAACTGTTCAAGCTCATGAGGTAAAGAATATGTACATCTTTGTCACGGATCTTCTGGGTCCAATATCACAACCATGTTTGATACTGTATGTTATTTCCTAAAAAGCCTTAAATTTCTGTTAACTAAGCAGTGCAGCTTTCCAAAAGAAAATTAATCTGATTCATATTCTATAAAATGTAATTATTATTTTCCAAAAGTTCTTTCTTGGGATCAGTGTTAGTGTGATTTTTATAATACAAAAGCAATTATGTCTGGCTTGAAAACAGTTTGTCATAAAAATGAGGATCATGGCCTCAGGTTTAATGGGTTCAGTGTTTTCTAACTGAATTTGAATGTATTAGAGGCATCAAGAGCATTTAGAGCTGAAATCAGAAAAAGACAGACTTAGCAGATAATACAACTCATGATTAGTTAATCATCACCTAATCAGTTTTAGTGTAGTATGGAAGATGTGTAAGAGTAGCAACCTTTTTTACCTAAACACACTGGTGCACCAAAACTTCAGGTTGTGCATCCATTCAAATACACTATATTGCCAAAAGTATTCGCTTGTCTGCCTTCACACGCATATGAACTTGAGTGACGTCCCATTCTTAATCCATAGGGTTTAATATGATGTTGGCCACCCTTTGCAGCTATAACAGTTTCAACTCTTCTGGGAAGGCTTTCCACAAGGTTTAGGAGTGTGTTTATGAGAATTTTTGACCATTTCTCCAGAAGCGTATTTGTGAGGTCAGACGCTGATGTTGGACGAGAAGGCCTGGCTCACAGTCTCCGCTCTAATTCATCCCAAAGGTGTTCTATCGGGTTAAGGTCAGGTGCAGGCCAGTCAAGTTCTTCCACACCAAACTGGCTCAATCTATGTCTTTATGGACCTTGCTTTGTGCATTGGTGCGCAGTCATGTTGGAACAGGAAGGGGCCATCCCCAAACTGTTCCCACAAAGTTGGGAGCATGAAATTTTCCAAAATCTCTTGGTATGCTGAAGCATTAAGAGTTCCTTTCACTGGAACTAAGGGGCCGAGCCCAACTCCGGAAAAACAACCCCACACCATAATCCCCCCTCCACCAAACTTTACACTTGGCACAATGCAGTCAGACAAGTATCGTTCTCCTGGCAACCGCCAAACCCAGACTCGTCCATCGGATTGCCAGACGGAGAAGCGTGATTCGTCACTCCAGAGAACACGTCTCCACTGCTCTAGAGTCCAGTGGCGGCGTGCTTTACACCACTGCATCCGACACTTTGCATTGCACTAATCTGAAGGCCACATGAAGTTTGGAGGTCTGTAGCGATCGACTCTGCAGAAAGTTGGTGACCTCTGCACACTATGCGCCTCAGCATCTGCTGACCCCGCTCTGTCATTTTACGTGGCCTACCACTTCGTGGCTGAGTTGCTGTCGTTCCCAATCGCTTCCACTTTGTTATAATACCACTGACAGTCAAATGTGAAATATTTAGTAGCGAGGAAATTTCACTACTGGACAAGTGGCATCCTATCACGGTACCACGCTGGAATTCACTGAGCTCCTGAGAGCGACCCATTCTTTCACAAATAATTGTAGAAGCAGTCTGCATGCCTAGGTGCTTGGTTTTATACACCTGTGGCCATGGAAGTGATTGGAACACCTGAATTCAGTGATTTGGATGGGTTAGTGAATACTTTTGGCAGTATAGTGTATATGTGAAGACCAACTATTAAAGTAGTAATATATGTATATATTTTATATAAGAATATATTTTAGTCACTAAACCCCTTTGTCAGCAATGATCATTTCTTTAAATGACATAGAACAATTGACAAGACGGTACCTTTGTTTTGTTTTATGGATGATTCTTTAGTAAGTGGACAGGTTATAGCCATGAAAAGAACCTAAAACATATTAGATTCTTATAAATCTATTACACAATTATTTGTTCTGAAAACACCATGTGGTGCAACTTGGACACATCTTCAGTGATGAACCCAGGGTCATAGGATGTTTCGGGTCTTAGATCATCAGACACCCTCACCTGGGCGACCCAGTCAGGGTTGATCAGCCCCCTAAGTAGTGTCTAAGTAGCGAGCTACACCATGGATCACCCCTTTTGATCCACAGCCACCTTGATGCCTTTTCAGCTGCATCAGTGATGTTTTTGCTGGCTTTCCTCTCCCACAATCCTCTAATCCCAAGGAGGCTGAGCATCCGAGCAGAGACTGCTCTGCAAAGCCCCTGCAGCCGACTTCAATGGGCTTACAGCAGCTCTTCCACCCATTTCTTCCCAGAATCCAGATATTTCGCTTATAGACCTCCTCCATGTGGTCTTCCCAAGGGACAGTGAGCTCCACTAAGAAGAGTCTGATGATAAGACCAAATCTGGTCTGAGTGACGTCCTTGCGATGTGTTGTAGGATCCTCAAATGCCTTCCTAGGTCGACCTCCACTCCAGCTGCCAGTCAGAGGCTAAGGCTAACATCCCAGTTGAGGATCTGGGCTCAGGTTGCCATATTTCTCCAGCTTTGACAAAGGCAATGTTATGCCTTGTATGGATATGTTTGTATAAATTCAGATCAGATCATAAAAGTTCTGTTAATATTTGTGTTAATGGCAATTTTAAAAATCGTTCTTGTCGTTGGACCTACAATGGCAGTCTATCATCAGTGTTTAATTAAAATGTCTCAGGCTTAAATGTACTATGTTCTTAATATCTATAAACTTTTTTAATCTGAGCACTGTGTAATTGGATGTGAATGAAATTGCTACCTAAGGAAATAACATCTCAGTAAATCAGTCATAGTACAATTACGAAGATACCAAAGAGTGATGGTCCTTATCAATATCCATTCTTCTTTTGTTGGTTAAAAATAGTTTCTGATAATTTTCTTTCTCCAATTTAATTATCTTTAAAGCTTATTTGGCAGATACTTAGATGGCTGTTTGCTTTGAAAAATTGTAGGAACATTACATTAGAGTGGCACCTCTGCCAAAATAACCCGAAGTTTAATTAATTTTCCATATGCAGTATGCCAGGGTTAGTCTCTTCAGGAAGTGGAAAGTTAAAATGAGGTGTTTAGAGGGTAATTTGGCTTGTTGCCAAACAGACCTAAAGTAAAGAAAATTGAAGGTGCAGGTCTTGTCATTTCAACATGGTGCAGTACTCATTAGCTAACTATATCTAACAATGATGAAGGATCTTCCTCTTTTGTTTAAGCAGTATGAAGATCTCATTCTACCAGACAAATGCCAACAAGCTGGCATTTCCACACCTACAAGCACAATGGCCTTACATTTGTTTATAATGTAGAAACTTTTAGATTGATTTAGTTTAAACAGGATACAGTTTAAACGTTTTAAGTCTCCTTTTTAATTAGGATTTAATATTGAAAGCTATAGCATACATAACCTTGAATGCTAAAATACACTGATCAGCTATAACATTAAAACCAGCTCCTTGTTTCTACACACAGTCCATTTTATCAGCTCCACTTACCATATAGAAGCACTTTGAAGTTCTACAATTACTGACTGTAGTCTATATATTTCTCTACATACCTTTTCAGCCTGCTTTCATGCTGTTCTTCAATGGTCAGGACCCCTACAGGACCACCACACAGCAGGTATTATTTAAGTGGTGGATCATTCTCAGCACTGCAGTGACACTGACATGGTGGTGGTGTGTTAGTGTGTATTGTGCTGGTATGAGTGGATCAGACACGGCGCTGCTGGAGTTTTTAAATACCGTGTCCACTCACTGTCCACTCTATTAGACACTCCTACCTAGTTGGTCCACCTTGTAGATGTCATCGCTCATCTATTGCTGCTATTTGAGTTGGTCATCTTTTAGACCTTCCTCAGTGGTCACTGGATGCTGCCCACGGGGCGCTGTTGGCTGGATATTTTTGGTTGGTGGACTATACTCAGTCCAGCGCTGCTGTGTCTTATCCACTCATACCAGCCCAACACACACTAACACACCACCATCATGTCAGTGTCACTGCAGTGCTGAGAATCATCCACCACCCAAATAATACCTGCTCTGTGGTGGTCCTGGGAGAGTCCTGACCATTGAAGAACAGCATGAAAAGTAGGTAACAAAGTGTGTAGAGAAATGGACTACAGTCAGTAATTGTAGAACTACAAAGTGCTTCTATAGTGGAGCTGATGAAATGGACAGTGAGTGTAGAAACAAGGAGGTGGTTTTAATGTTATGCCTGATCAGTGTATATATACATTTATGTTTATTAAACACGATAACATACTTATCATTGTATGTTATTTATGCAGATGTATGGCTTACAATAGTAATAATAATAATCGGGCAGCGCCTGTTTCTGCAATGAGGTGCATGGTGCCAGGGCTTTATTGGGATGACAGGAGCACAGAGAGCCAAGCTGCTGCTGGGATCCCTGCCTTGTGTGCTGGAGTGATAAGCTCCCATGTCTTGCTGCTCTGCAAGCCCTCTCTCCATTTCTTTCTCGCCTTTTCTCATCCCATTCAAATCCAGAACATTAGAGCCACTGCAGCCTGCAATGAAGCATACTGTACTGCAATGGCATGCATTTTTATTTTGTATGCTGTTTTTATATTTTTATATTTTTATTGAAATTATATCTCTTCTAATGCTGCAGATTTTTCTGGCTGGTTTGGAATCGTATTTTATTTCAACAATGTGGATGTGCTTCAAAGAAAGAGAGGAACTCTTGGTATACTAGGAGAAATGTGAGCTTAAATGTTTGTCAAATGTTACATGAACATGATGCTCCTGTACTCACCAGCATTGCACCAGTCAAATAAACACAAAATTCTTTTTATTTATTATTTCATTTAATGAAGAAAAGTGCTGTTCTGCCTTACCTGGCCCTATATGAACAAAATAATTTGCCCCCTTAGCTACTAAATCAACCAGTTCACCAAATTAACCAGCCAACCCAACATGAAAGCAGCCACATGATGCCTTGTTTTAAATAGATTCAAATGTCAATGTGAAAACAAAGCCTGTTACATTGTTAATGTTACATTGGAAACTACAATATGAAGGTGGATAGCATTGTGGCGTGTGGCTCTTGTTTTTCATTTATTGAAATATTAAAATGTCATGAATTAATGTACAGATTTAGAAGTAATCAGAAAAAAATTTAAATAGCTTTAAAGCTAAATTAAACTCAATAGGCACATCAGCTTGAGTACCGTAAAATCAATATTTAATTATAGTCTAAAATATGGAGAAGAATAAAAGCAGACATGGTTTAATCTCTACATATATACAGTGGAACCTTGATAAAAGGGGTTGCGAAAATATACAAAAACACAGAACTAGGATCCACAAAAGTGCTAAACATGCACAATGAACAACAAGGAGCAGTGCTGGTGCATAATTAATCGTTAGAACTTCCACAAGTTGCGCATAAAACACAGAAAAACAGGAGAGAACAAAGCGAGCCTCCCGACAAAATAAAACCTATCACTCATGTAAACAGAGAGACATGTGCTCTGGTCTTGTTATGCTTCTTGCTGGAATCTATTAAATCTTAAATCTGAAAATAGAGGTCAGTTAAATCAAGGTTTCATTGTATATAAATACTTTTTGGGGGCGGTCCGGGTCCTTTCTGTGTGGAGTTTGCATGTCTGTGTGTGTTTTCTCCGGGAACTCTGGTTTCCTCCCACAGTCCAACGACATGCAAGTGAGGTGAATTAGAGATTCAAAATTGTCCATGACTGTGTTTGATATTACCTTGTGAACTGATGAACCTTGTGTAACCTTGTGTAACGTTCCTGTCATGAATGTAACCAAAGTGTAAAACATGACGTTAAAATCCTAATAAACAAACAAACAAACAACGAGAAGCAGTGCTGGTGCATAACTAAGCACTAGAACTTTCAAAAATTAAGCATAAAACACAGAGAAAGAGGTGAAAACAAACTGAGCCTCCCGACAAAATAAAGCCTATCACTCATGTAAACCGAGAGATATGTTCTCCGGTCTTGTTGTGCTTTTGGCTGGAATTTTAAACGATCGGACCGGATGTTTGGTTTTCCAGATTTTGTCCAATAAATCTGAAATCCGTTAAATAGAGGTCCGTTAAATCAAGGTTTCATTGTATATAAATATATAAGCTGAAGATATACAGGAGTAAAAACAAGAAAAAAGTCATTAAGAGTATAGCTCATAAAATTGCATATAAAAAGCCATTTAAAGCAGGGATTAATAGGCACATTGACCACTTTGGGATGCCTCTTTATAGTGTTTTTAATTATTATTTTGGCTAAAGTAATTAACATTCAAGCACGGTTGAACAAGGACAATCTATATGTAAACTATTCTTTAGCTACAACTAACATACATTGGGTACATTTTAAAATCCATTATATTATATAACATATACATTAAATAATTGGTCTTAAATGTTTTGTCTTGCTGTTTAGCTTGCAACAATCTTATATTTACACTAAGATAAGGTAGGATTGACTTTGCTTATAATCAAGCCATACTGGTGCATCCAGCCCCACAGTCATATCAACTCCTTTGCCCTGGACTCTAAGGATGAGGTTTCCTCTCTTTCTTTCTGGACTCTTTGTACTGTATTTTCTACTGTATTTGTCTTTTTCTTTACCTCCTCTTTACTCTTACTCATGGGCATATGTACTGTATGTGTCTTGCTTTATGAGTGCTTGTATAAGTAACCTATTGTCATGCTTGCCTTCCAATCCTTCCAATGGTGGTTCCTTATCGCAGAGGCTCAGTGTAAACCTTACTACTCGGACTACTCTCCGACTCGCCTCCTCATCCACAAGATGTGCACCAGCCACTACCTGGATCTGTTCATCACCATTGTCATCGGCCTCAATGTCATCACTATGTCCATGGAGCATTATCATCAGCCCAAGGTAGGCCCATTTAGCTCAGGTTTTTACTAATGAGGTCATATATAGTTCACTTTTGGAAATGTGCTCTTTACTTTTCTTACTTAATGATTTGTTGTATCATTTTAATAGTCCTACATGCTATGTACTAATAGATCTATCCATTCATGTTTCTTTGTTTTGTTAGAAGGCATTAGTTCTATTTCACATTAGGGAGTGTATAATTTACTCAAGGGTGCTTTAAATTTTAGTGTGATTTTACTGGCCTGCTTAAGGAAGCAATCTCACAGCCATTTGCATCATTATAAAAGACTTATTGCCGGATCTTAGCCTATTAAAATAAACTAAGGGGCAACATATTTACTAAATCCCCCCCTAATATTACAGCAAAATGAGCTCCATTTGAATATGAATATAAAAGTAAATGAGTTAGCTTCTGGATGCACACTGGTGGTGCGGCAGTCTATTACTCTAGTCCACCACCTTTAGGATCCAGGTTCGAATATCAGCGGTGCCATCAGGCAGCCGGGCGGATACACAGACAGGATTGGTGTCTGAGGGCACCCAGGTGTCACAGCGGGATATTCCGCAAGCACACCAGTGCCGAGATGACCGGGCTATGTGGGTGGGGTCTTCAAAAACGCTGTGTAAGGACCCTGATTGGCAGATAGAGAGGCTCCTGTGCAGAGTGCATAGGTGAGAAAAAAAAAGGGTTCTGCAAAGGGCTGCGCATGGGTCGGAGGAGGCGTGAGCAGCAATACACCCACCTCGACTGCAATTAGGGATCCCCCATCAGCAGAAGACAAATTGACTACACTAAATTGGGAGAAAATGCATAAATAAAATGGAAAAAAGAGGATTGGTGTCTGAGGGTGGAATGGCCGAAGCCCTGCAATAGATTGGAGCCCTGTCCAGATTATTCCTGCCTTACGCCCAGTGTTTCTAGGTTGAACTAGACCTGCTGTGACCCTAACCAGGATATAGGAGTCGAGGAAAATGAGATAAAGTGGTATATAGTCTAATCTAGTCTTATTTAATTACCCAGTTGTAATTTACCTCTACTACTGCAGCCCTGCACTCCTGATTGAGGTGGTTCGCAACCATCACCCACACCCTCCAACACTTGTTCAGTACTGGCCGTCAGCTTTTTACCTGCACTTGGCGGGTTTATATGAGGATCCATATCATGCACCGGGAGTCACACACCGCTCCCCATTATCCACGTCTATTATCCGTGGCTTTAACAGGCTTGGCACAACCTTGAATCTTCCTATTCAAGCAGAGATGGAAGAACTTGTTGGACAAACAATTTTTGAAGCACTTTATAAATCAGGCCTTTATGGCAGAGCTACAAGAATAAAGCCATTGTTGAATAAAATGGGTCTGATACATTGCTAGAAGTTTGCTAAACAGCAAGACGTACTCATGACGACATAAGGAAAGTGATTATTTGGTGCTGGCATGCTTTGGGGTCCTTCAAAGTAACAAGGAACAGGGGGATTGGAAAGAATTGAGAAACATAGTAATGCAGCCAGATACAAGAACGTCCTTGAAGATAAACTTCATTCTAGCAAATGCAAACTCGGACTGGGGCGACACCAGTCTGCCGTCACATTTCAACTACCATAACAGCAATGGAGCTTGGTTCAAGCCCAGATTTAAATCCCATCAGAGATCTGTAAAGAGACATGAAGATGGTAGTTCATAGATGTTAATCGTCCAACCTGATGTTGCTTAAAAGGATCTGCGATGAATAATGGGATAAACTGCTTAAGTCCATGTGTGCAAAGCTTGATAAAGACAATCAAGAAGACTTAGCTATAATCATTGGAAAAGCGGCATCCACAAGGTTTTGATTGAAGCGTCTGACTACTTTTGTGTAAGATATGTTTTTATTTATTTATTTATTTTGGAAAAATATATTAATACTATATATTAATGAGTCTGAATAACTTTCTGAATCCTTTGTATACAGTGGGGTCAAAAAGTATTTAGTCAGCCACTGATTGTGCAAGTTCTCCTACTTAGAAAGATGAGAGAGGTCTGTAATTTTCATCATAGGTACACTTCAACTATGAGAGACAAAATGAGAAAAAATAATCCAGGAAATCACATTGTAGGATTTTTAAAGAGTTTATTTGTAAATTATGGTGGAAAATAAGTATTTGGTGAATAACAAACAAGCAAGATTTCTGGCTCTCACAGACCTGTAACTTCTTCTTTAAGAAGCTCTTCTGTCTTCCACTCGTTACCTGTATTAATGGCACCTGTTTGACCTCGTTATCTGTATAAAAGACACCTGTCCACAGCCTCAAACAGTCAGACTCCAAACTCAACCATGGTTAAGACCAAAGAGCTGTCAAAGGACACCAGGAAGAAAATTGTAGACCTGCACCAGGCTGGGAAGAGTGAATCTACAATAGGCAAGCAGGTTGGTGTGAGTAAATCAACTGTGGGAGCAATTGTAAGAAAATGGAAGACATACAAGACCATTGATAATCTCCCTTGAGGTCAAGATCTCATCCCGTGTGGTCAAAATGATCATGAGAACGGTGAGCAAAAATCCCAGAACTACACAGAGGGACCTGATGAATGACCTGAAGAGATCTGGGATCAAGTAACAAAGGGACCATCAGTAACACACTACGCCGAGAGGGACTCAAATCCTGCAGTGCCAGGCGTGTCCCCCTGCTTAAGCCAGTACATGTCCAGGCCCATCTGAAGTTTGCCAGAGAGCATATGGATGATCCAGAAGAGGATTGGGAGAATATCATGTGGTCAGATGAAACCAAAATGGAACTTTTTGGTAAAAACTCAACTCGTGGTGTTTGGAGGAAGAAGAAGAACCCAAGAACACCATACCTACTGTGAAGCATGGGGGTGGAAACATCATGCTTTGGGGCTGTTTTTCTGCAAAGGTGACAGGACGACTGATCCGTGTTAAGGGACGAATGAACGGGGCCATGTATCGTGAGATTTTAAGCCAAAACCTCCTTCCATCAGTGAGAGCATTGAAGATGGAACGTGGCTGGGTCTTCCAGCATGACAATGATCCCAAACACACTGCTCAGGCAACGAAGGAGTGGCTCCGTAAAAAGCATTTCAAGGTCCTGGAGTGGCCTAGCCAGTGTCCAGACCTCAACCCCATAGGAAATTTGTGGAGGGAGTTGAAAGTCTGTGTTGCCCAGCGACAGCCCCAAAACATCACTGCTCTAGAGGAGATCTGCATGGAGGAATGGGCCAAAATACCAGCTACAGTGTGTGCAAACCTGGTGAAGACTTACAGGAAACGTTTGACCTCTGTCATTGCCAACAAAGGTTATGTTACAAAGTATTGAGTTGAACTTTTGTTATTGACCAAATACTTATTTTCCACCATAATTTACAAATAAATTCTTTAAAAATCCTACAATGTGATTTCCTGGATTTTTTTTCTCATTTTGTCTCTCATAGTTGAAGTGTAGCTATGATGAAAATTACAGACCTCTCTCATCTTTCTAAGTAGGAGAACTTGCACAATCAGTGGCTGACTAAATACTTTTTGGCCCCACTGTACACTGATCTGCCATAACATTAAAACCACCTCCTTGTTTCTACACTTATTGTCTATTTTATCATCTCCACTTACCTTATAGAAGCATTTTGTAGTTCTACAATTACTGACTGTAGTTCATCTGATTCTCTGCATGCTTTGTTATCCCCCTTTGCAAGCTGTTTTTCAATGGTCAGGACTCTACAAGGACACTACAGAGCAGGTATTTTTAGGTGGTGGATCATTCTCAGCACTGCAGTGACACTGACATGGTGGTGGTGTGTTAGTGTGTGTTGTGCTGGTATGAGTGTATCAGAAACAGCAGTGCTGCTGGAGTTTTTAAATACCGTGTCCACTCACTGTCCACTCTTAGACACTCCTACCTAGTTGGTCCACCTTGTAGATGTAAAGTCAGAGACGATTGCTCATCTATTGCTGCTGTTTGAGCTGGTCATCATCTAGACCTTCATCAGTGGTCACAGGACGCTGCTCATGGGGCGCTGTTGGCTGGATATTTTTGGTTGGTGGACTATTCTCTGTCCAGCAGTGACAGTGAGGTGTTTAAAAACTCCAGCAGCACTGCTGTTTCTGATACACTCATACCAGCACAACACACATAAACACACCACCACCATGTCAGTTTTACTGCAGTGCTGAGAATGATCCACCACCCAAATAATACCTGCTCTGTGGTGGTCCTGGGAGAGTCCTGACTATTAAAGAACTGGGTGAAAGCAGGCTAAAAAGGTATGTAGATAAACAGATGGACTACAGTCAGTAATTGTAGGTCAGTGGAGCTAATAAAATGGACTGTGAGTGTAGAAACAAGGAGGTGGTCATATTGTTATGCCTGATCGGTGTATGGAGATAAGTTAATGGAGTGAGGATGTTGAAGAGTCTGTCTGGTTATGTCTGCTACTAGACAGTTTTTTATTATTATTCCTCTGCTAGAGGTCGTTTCAGCCAGGGGTTTCCCAGGCGCTGCCCCTGTCTTTAATGGATTCCTGACCTGTGTCTATAAAAAGATTGCTGTTTTTATTAGAAGCTCAGCGTGGGAAGGAAAAAAGGTTGAGGCTGATAGGGTCAATTGATTTTTGGTTCATTGGCCCCTGCTTGGCCGTAATTATGTGTGGCAATCTGGGAGGAGGTGAATATGCAGCAGTGTCTGCTTTTAATGCCAGACATATTAAATGGTAAGTAGTGACCGCTCTCATCTCCAGAGAATTGTAATCAACGGTGATCTTATCAAAATTAGGGGGATGCAGGTCAATTAATGTTGACAACCTTTCTCACATTTGTAAGTTTTAGCTACTTAATATATTTTATCAGAGGTTTAGTTCTGTGTCACTATTTATGCTCATTTTTAATTAAGCTTTTAATTAAGGAATTACTGGTGTGGGTAAAGTCAGTCACTTGTAAAGCTTTCATTCCACACAAGCAGATACACCGATCGGCCATAACATTAAAACCACCTCCTTGTTTCTACACTCACTGTCCATTTTATCAGCTCCACTTACCATATAGAAGCACTTTGTAGTTCTACAATTACTGACTGTAGTCTATCTGTTACTCTGCATGCTTTGTTAGTCCCCTTTCATGCTGTTCTTCAATGGTCAGGACTCTCCCAGGACCAGTACAGAGCAGGTATTATTTGGGTGGTGGATCATTCTTAGCACTGCAGTGACACTAAACATGGTGTTGGTGTGTTAGTGTGTGTTGTGCTGGTATGAGTGGATAAGATACATCAGCGCTGCTGGAGTTTTTAAACACCTCATTGTCACTGCTGGACTGAGAATAGTCCACCAACCAAAAATATATCCAACCAACAGTGCCCCATGGGCAGCGTCCTGTGACCACTGATGAAGGTCTAGAAGATGACCAACTCAAACAGCAGCAATAGATGAGCGATCGTCTCTGACTTTACATCTACAAGGTGGACTGACTAAATAGGAGTGTATAATAGAGTGGACAGTGAGTGGACACGGTGTTTAAAAACTCCAGCAGCACTGCTGATTCTGATCCACTCATACCAGCACAACACACACTAACACACCACCACCATGTCAGTGTCACTGCAGTGCTGAGAATGATCCACCACCTAAATAATACCTGCTCTGTGGTGGTTCTGTGGGGGTCCTGACCATTAAAGAACAGAGTAAAAGCAGGTTAAGAAAGTATGTAGAGAAACAGATGAACTACAGTCAGTAATTGCTTCTATATGGTAAGTGGAGCTGATGAAATGGACAGTGAGTGTACATACAAGGAGGTGGTTTTAATGTTATGGCTGATCAGCAGTGCTGCAGGTACACTCTTAATGTCAGCTCCATTAATGTAGATGTTGATTGATTAGTTGAACTCAAAACGTCTGAACTGGCTGAAGAAGTGAAGAATTTCCTACAGCAAACAACAACCCAGCTGTAGTTTTGGGGCCACAAAAAGTCAGCACCCTTTCACCCTTTACTCATTTATTAACCTAGACTAACTTAGCATCTTTATTTACTTATTATATGTCAGCTTTATTTATCAAATTTGCCCTGACACTGATCTGCCCTGACATTTCTTCTGATGCTCTTACCTCATGTGTTACTCTTTAGTTTGGCTGACTGTTTGCCCTGTGCCTTTTACTTTGGCTTTTGAGCTCACCATCACCTTTTTTAATGTCAAATAACAGATTTCCAAAGTTTTTGGACATGTTGAGTTGGCCTGAGGTCTGATTATATTAGGTCCTGGAAGCAGGTTTAATTAACTCTGTTCCCAAAATGTCAATGACTCACATCCTAAACATGGACCTGTTTTCTTGCTTTATTAAGATCAGATTTTGGATTTCTGCAGTTTTTTGGTTCACCCTGTTATATAGTCTGCCTTATCATTCACAGTGCTTTTTCCATGTAAAATGTACTTATTAATTATTACATCTTGATTAGTTATTACATCCATCCGTCAATCAGCTTAAAGATTAGGCTTCAAATGTACACTAAGAAAAGGTAAGACTGACTTTGCTTATAATAAAGCCATACTGGAGCAGCCAGCCCCAGAGTCATGTCAACTTCTCTGCCCTGGACTCTAGGGATGAGGTTTCCTCTCTTTCTTTCTGAACTCTACACAGACTGTCCATTTCAGCTCCACTTACCATATAGAAGCACTTTGTAGTTCTACAATTACTGACTGTAGTCCATCTATTTCTCTACATACCTTTTTAGCCTGCTTTCATGCTGTTCTTCAATGGTCAGGACCCCCACAGGACCACTACAGAGCAGGTATTATTTGGGTGGTGGATCATTCTTAGCACTGCAGTGACAATGACATGGTGGTGGTGTGTTAGTGTGTGTTGTGCTGGTATGAGTGGATCAGACACAGCAGCGCTGCTGGAGTTTTTAAACACCGTGTCCACTCACTGTCCACTCTATTAGACACTACTACCTAGTTGGTCCACCTTGTAGATGTAAAGTCAGAGATGAGTGTGGTGTTTAAAAACTCTATCAGCGTTGCTATGTCTTATCCACTCATACCAGCACAACACACACTAACACACCACCACCATGTCAGTGTCACTGCAGTGCTGAGAATGACCCACCACCCAAATAATACCTACTCTGTAGTGGTCTTGTGAGGGTCCTGACCATTGAAGAACAGGGTGAAAGCAGGCTAAAAAAGTATGTAGAGAAACAGATGGACTACAGTCAGTAATTGTAGGTCTACTTCTATATGGTAAGTGGAGCTGATAAAATGGACAGTGTGTATATTTCCTACTGTATTTGTCTTTTTCTTTACCTCCTCCTTACTCCTTCACATGTACATATGTGTACTGTATGTGTCTTGCTTTATGAGTGCTTGTATAAATAACCTATTGTCATGCTTACCTTCCAATCCTGGTGGTTCCTTATCACAGAGGCTCAGTGTAAACCCTACTACTCAGACTACTCTCCGACTCGCCTGCTCATCCAGCTTAAAGATTAGGCTTCAAATTAGAATTGCTATTAAGATAACACCAAAATTCTGCAACAAATTTAGAAAACTGATACTCTATTAATCTTAATTGTTTGTAATTTCACTATTTGCAGGTCCTAGATGAAGCACTGAAAATCTGCAACTACATCTTTACCATTATCTTTGTCCTGGAGTCTGTCCTCAAATTTGTTGCATTTGGATTTCGCCGTTTCTTTAAAGACAGGTAAGTGATTCTATGTCTGAAGGGCATGTAGGATAATCCAATACATTAAAAGTACAAATTAATCAGAATAAATTCAGATCAATATAACTACACTATATTGCCAAAAGTATTCGCTCGTCTGCCTTCACACGCATATGAACTTGAATGACATCCCATTCTTAATCCATAGGGTTTAATATGATGTCGGCCCACCCTTTGCTGCTATAACAGCTTCAACTCTTCTGGGAAGGCTTTCCACAAGGTTTAGGAGTGTGTTTATGGGAATCTTTGACCATTCTTTCAGAAGCGCATTTGTGAGGTCAGACACTGATGTTGGACGAGAAGGCCTGGCTCACAGTCTCCGCTCTAATTCATCCCAAAGGTGTTCTATCGGGTTGAGGTGCAGGCTAGTCAAGTTCTTCCACACCAAACTCTCTCATCCATGTCTTTATGGAGCTTGCTTTGTGCACTGGTGCGCAGTCATGTTGGAACAGGAAGGGGCCATCCCCAAACTGTTCCCACAAAGTTGGGAGCATGAAATTGTCCAAAATCTCTTGGTATGCTGAAGCATTAAGAGTTCCTATTACTGAAACTAAGGGGCCGAGCCCAACTCCTGAAAAACAACCCCTCAAAATCGTTCTCCTGGCAACCGCCAAACCCAGACTCGTCCATCGGATTGCCAAACGGAGAAGCGTGATTTGTCACTCCAGAGAACACGTCTCCACTGCTCTCGAGTCCAGTGGCGGTGTGCTTTATACCACTGCATCCGACACTTTGCATTGCGCTTGGTGATGTAAGGCCTGGATGCAGCTGCTCGGCCATGGAAACCCATTCCACGGATTCATTCACCATGATATGATGATTTGATGATTTGAAGTTAGTCATCTGGCAGATACATAGCAGATACTTTTTTCAAAATAGTGCTTGGATACCATTGGAAGCTAGGGAATATTTAATAGGATTTTTTAATATTCATTTTGGTCATAAATGAATGTTAGACTGATGCATTAATAAAAGTTGGTGATTTAATAAATTGGAAATAAATTGATATCTTTGGACACATGGTTTATATATTAAACATGTACTGTTTACTTTGATCAGAGCTCATAGTTAGCAAACTTAGATTGAAATGTACTTATTTTTGAGTTCTGTCTCGTATCTAATGAAACACCTCATATGGTTGGACCTTTATAATTTGGCTTGCATTAAAACAGACTCTATACAACATTTAACCTAATTGTCCTAAAATGCGTGACCTCAGTGAAAGTGATTTAACTTTTGGCAGGTAGTACTAAAATGCACTGCATGTTTTTAAATACATGTAAAATTATTCTTTAAAATGAGTGTTTTGATCTCTCGCTCTGATGGATTAATGTTAAACGGTGCTTTTGTAATTATATGTGGCTGTTTTACAGGTGGAACCAGTTGGATCTGGCTATTGTGCTGCTGTCCATCATGGGGATAACTTTAGAGGAGATTGAGGTTAATGCCTCACTTCCCATCAACCCTACCATCATCCGCATCATGAGAGTGCTCCGCATTGCCCGTGGTGACTATACTAATCATCCTATTTCACTTAATCTTAACTCTGTTATATAGGGCATTTTGTGGAAAAGTTGGGACATTTAAAATAATGTAAACTATAATATAAACAATCAATCATATATATCTCTAGGAACCCAATATACACTGATCAGCCATAACATTAAAACCACCTCTTTGTTTCTACACTCACTGTCCATTTTATCACTTTATAGTTCTACAATTACTGACTGTAGTCCATCTGTTTCTCTGCATGCTTTGTTAGCCCCCTTTCATGCTGTTCTTCAATGGTCAGGACTCTCCCAGGACCACTACAGAGTAGGTATTATTTGGGTGGTGGATCATTCTCAGCACTGCACTGACACTGACATGGTGGTGGTGTGTTAGTGTGTGTTGTGCTGGTATGAGTGGATGAGACACAGCAGCGCTTCTGGAGTTTTTAAACACCTCACTGTCACTTCTGGACTGAGAATAGTCCACCAACCAAAAATATCCAGCCAACAGCGTCTTGTGGGCAGCGTCCTGTGTCCACTGATGAAGGTCTAGAAAATGACCAACTCAAACAGCAGCAATAGATGAGCGATCGTCTCTGACTTTACATCTACAAGGTGGACAAACTAGGTAGGAGTGTCTAATAGAGTGGACAGTGAGTGGACACGGTATTTAAAAAACTCCAGCAGCACTGCTGTGTCTGATCCACTCATACCAGCACAACACACACTAACACACCACTACCATATCATTGTCACTGCAGTGCTGAGAATCATCCACCACCTAAATAATACCTACTCTGTGGTTGTCCTGTGGGGGTCCTGACCATTAAAGAACAGCATGAAAGGACTACAGTCAGTAATTGTAGAACCACAAATATGGTAAGTGGAGCTGATAAAATGGACAGTGAGTGTAGAAACCAGGAGGTGGTTTTAATGTTATGGCTGATCAGTGTATGTCTTTTTGTCAATGGTTCTTTTGAACATAAGTAAGCCATCCATGTTTTGGCCACTGATGCTCAACATACCATGACAGATGTTGACTTTTGCATAATTCACTGTTAGCAATCTGGATGGTTCATTTCACAATATTTTTACAATATTATGTACAGTAGATGGTGAAAAAGCTACATTATTTTGCACTGAGGAAGATTATTTTGAACTGATTGACAATCGCCTCAAGACGATTAGCACAAAGTGGTGAGACATAGCCCAGCTTTACTTGAAATCATTGAGCTTTTGGAGGATTCAGGCTTCTTAATGGCTCTAATTTGATCTATCTATCTTACTGACTGTCCATCCTACTGACTATCCATCCTCGTCCTCTATTACCGTCAACACATACAAGCATAATTCTCTTTTCTAATGAACTGGTTCTTCTCATAACGTGTCCAAAGGAATAGTGCTACAGTTTGGGTATCTGGGCTTCAAGTGAGGAACTCTTAAAAGTCTTCACCAGCACCAAAGCATCAATATTCTTCTTCTTTCATTCTTTGTCCAGTGTTCACAACCATAAAAATCACAGGGAAGACCACAGTATGGACAATTCTGTACTTTGTTTAGTTAGACAAATCTTCAAATCCAAAGATCAATTTCAGTTTAGCTTAGAGAAGTGGAGTGGCATTTCTGGATGTTGTTGACATATGGCTTTGCAGTGCATAGTACAGTCCTAAATTTGTCAAATGGGCAGTCAAAGGCATTTAGTGGTGGTTTATCTCCTTTCCCTTTATACAAGATTTTTGCAGCTAAATTTATTGATGCAATTAGGCATTGTTGATATTTAAAGATTTAAAACCTGATGGTTATTTACTGATGCATTATTTGACAAGTGCCATTCTTGCTCATAAAGGACTAGGTTTTTTTTTTTATCTGCATATCCAAGAATGATTGCATTACTTATTTAGATTGAAAGCATTGATTGATTTTATTACAATACAGGTCAGAATAGATTTGCAATTTACTTTTTTTTTTTTTTTTTGCAATTTTGCTTTCCATTAGCATATCACACACTGCTCCAACTCTTCTAAAACTGACAGAGACCAGGTGGCTGCAATGAAAAATTCAGTTTACACAACACCGCCATGCTAACACACTGAGGAAAACTGGGGCGCTCGTCTGTTCTGGCTGCTCAGTCTTGTTCTAATAAATGAGGTGTTGGGGAGTCTTCATAAATGACTTTCTCAGCATGGACAGCCAAGCAAACACTCATAGTTGAGAAAAATAGATTCTGACATGTTGTTGACATGCAACCTGTCACTTTAAAAGTGCTACATTGGCTCATTTAATACATTTCATAGCTTATCTTTAAAAGGGACACCTGGACTTTAAGCATTAACCTGTGTGATACCAGAATGTACTGTTGCGTTCCTGCTACCTATAATACATAGACTGTATGTAGATCCAATCTGACATAGTATACCTACTTACACACATTCCATAACCATTATTTTAGTTGCACTTATCAAATACACCGATCAGCCATAACATTAAAACCACCTGTTTCTATACTCACTGTCCATTTTATCAGCTCCACTTACCATTTGTAGTTCTACAATTACTGACTGTAGTCCATCTGTTTCTCTACATACTTTTTTTTTACTTTTTTAACCTGCTTTTACCCTGTTCTTCAATGGTCAGGACCCCCACAGGACCACTACAGAGCAGGTATTATTTAGGTGGTGGATCATTCTCAGCAGTGCAGTGACAATGACATGGTGGTGGTGTGTTAGTGTGTGTTGTGCTGGTATGAGTGGATCAAACACAGCAGTGCTGCTGGAGTTTTTTAATACCTAGTCCACTTACTGTCCACTCTATTAGACACTCCTACCTACGTAGTTGGTCCACCTTGTAGATGTAAAGTCAGAGACGATCGCTCATCTATTGCTGCTGTTTGAGTTGGTCATCTTTGAGATCTTCATCAGTGGTCACAGGACGCTGCCCATGGGGCGCTGTTGGCTGGATATATTTTTGGTTGGTGGACTATTTTCAGTCCAGCAGTGTCAGTGAGGTGTTTAAAAACTCCATCAGCATGTCAGTGTCACTGCAGTTCTGAGAATGACCCACCACCCAAATGATACCTACTCTGTAGTGGTCCTGGGAGAGTCCTGACCATTGAAGAACAGCATGAAAGGGGGCTAACAAAGCATGTAGAGAAACAGATGGACTACAGTCAGTAATTGTAGAACTACAACGTGCTTCTATATGGTAAGTGTAGCTGATAAAATGGACAGTAAGTGTAGAAACAAGAAGGTTGTTTTAATGTTATGGTTGATCAGTGTATATGGTTGTGTTTGTGTTTTTGGTCCAGTAGGGCAGACCCTTGGGTGTGTCGCGGGCCAAAAAAAAAGGGTCACAGTAAAAATTGAATAAATAAATTTAATAGGCACATAAACACAAAATGAAGTTGTAATGCAAAGCATCCACAAGAGAGGGCATTTGTGTACATCTTGTAAACCACAGTGGGACCAGATGACCACCTTTTTCATTAATTAAGTATATTTTATATATTTTCCGTTTGTTGCATTGTTTGTGTTGTCTGGGTCTTGGAAAAAAGTTACAATAAACCCCTCAATAAGGTTTTCAAACACCATACTGTTATTCCACTGACCATTGCTAAGGGAATAGGGTGGATTAACACACACTGTGCTTAGGAGGAAGCTTCAAAATCCAATTTCTACCAGCTGTACAAACAGAGATGTGTCTCATATTTGGCCAGTAAGTGTACATAGTCTCAAGAATCTCTTCAAACTTAATCATTTGGACACCCAGTGGGATTTTTTTTATATTTTGCCAGTGCAGAAATGGTCTTTAGCCAAAGTGCTTTGTGAAAGTTGTGAAGCATAAATCAGATACAACACTGTATGTCTCATTTTCATGAGCGTTCTCATTTTTCATTTTGAGCTAACGTTACTTAGAAATACTGTTCCAGTCACTTACACAAACTAGTTTAATACGTTGTGTGTTGTGACTCATTCACTTCATCACCAGTGTTAAAATTATTTGCAATTTGGGGCGCAGTGGAAAACACTCTAGCACACTAGAGCTGGCATCTCAAACTCGTCGCTTTGAATCTCAGCTCTGCTACCGGCAAGCTGGGCGCCTACACAGACAATGATTAGCTTGTTCGTAGAGTGAATGCCGGAGGGGATTCCTCATAACTGATGCAATTGCGACCTTTGCTGACTGATTGATATTGCCTGGAAAGAGATGGGGATAATTGGATCAGGGTGTGACTCTACATGCATAAATCTGATTCACATATGAACTCACCTTGTGCAGGTAAAAAGATGAAGTTGGTTACTGCAGATGTGTTGGAGGGGGCGTGTGTTATTCACAGCTTTCCTTGGTCAGGGGTGGAAGTCAGCATCAGTAAAAAGGAAGCATAATGCAATCGTGTAATTGGTATTGGCTGAAAATATATATATACATTTCTGTTGGTCCGTACTTAGCCATAGTCTTTATGTTCTCTGACATGAGTCTTGGCCTTCCAACAACATTTGGCGGTTAGTGGCTTGTTCCTCTTTAGACAATTTTTGGTGAGTCTTCACCACAGCTGTCTGTGGGAACCCCTTGCTGTTGTGAAGATATACAACCTATATCAAACTAATCATTATGTGGCCATAATGATTTGGCCTTTTTAAAGTCACTCAGGTCTTTAAGGCTGCCCATATCTGCTGCATTCAACACATGTTTATCCCAGCGTTTACCATATCCCTCAATGTGACATGCACAGTTTTTACAAAACAGGCTTTTGGGGCTGGTTCTAATGTTTTGTACATACTTAAATGATTTAAATTTTAGGATGCGTGGTATTACATGACCATTGTGTATTGAAACGTTTGATATTATTTATAGATAGGAGTGAAAAAGATGATCTTGTTGGATGGCTTCTCAGAAATATAGAGCATCTGAGGCTTGGCTGGAATCAGTCGGCTTAGATCATAGCAGACAAATAGTTCCCTGCTACAGATGGGCTGCTGTTCAATAAATGTTGACCAACCAACTGCACCTACATGATCTGAATTTTAAATCCACTCTGAAAGCGTCCACATGTATCTGTGTTTAGCTGGATTTTTCTCCTGTTTCACTTTTAAACTTGTGTTACAGCTCGAGGTTCTGAGAAATTGTGAGAATTAGCTTATCCGAGACAGTCTAAAACGTTTATTATAAAAAAGGTTAACGTGGTTTAATGTACTAAAAGAACGACTTAAAAACACTAAACCTCTTTTAATTATTACTGCTCATAATTTCTCTCCACTAATAAAAATTTCTCACTCGTTTTGGTACAATAAGTCACGTTAACCTTTGTGCACCGCCACACTCTATAGGAAATAATGGCACAGCCAGTGCAAAAGCTTATGTGAATAGTGTCTGGATGGTGTCTCAGCATCTAAGGCTTGGCTGGAATCAGTCAGCTTATATCATAGCAGACAAATAGTTCCCTGCTTCAGATGGGGCGATGTTCAGTACATGTTGACCAACCAACTGCACCTACACGATCGGGATTTTAAATCTGTTTATACATGATACTTTATGTAAAAAGTAAAAAATCATACCATACAGGTTGTGTGAATAATAAATTCTCTCTCTCCTTCTAGTGCTAAAGCTCTTGAAGATGGCAGTGGGGATGCGAGCTTTGCTGGACACGGTTATGCAAGCACTGCCTCAGGTAACACTCAGCTTAGTAGTGACTTCTCTTCCTCCTTGTCCCTGTCAGATCTATAATTTTCTTTGTGCCTAGCCCCAGCAGGCCCAGCCTATTTTGTCTGACAGTGTGGAAAGAAAGGAAGGTAACAGCGGTACAGATGGACCGATGGGAAGTTAGCAAATACAGCAGGAGGCTTCCAAGCTCAGCATGTCCTCTCTAATGCTATCTTGTTCTGCAGCTTCCTGTAGGAAGTCCTTTGATTTTAGTACATGCAGCACTGCAGGACAATGTCTTAATTTAAATAAATCAAGCAGAACTTCAGTATCAGATATGTGCATAATTAAGAGTATGAGCCTGGGTCACTTTGGGTCATAATAAAAGAGCTTTAGCTGGTAGCTTTGCATAGGCTTTATGAAATATCTAGCCAGGCATACAAGTTCATCAATACTTTAAGTCTTTGCTTTAAGACAGATGCTTACATTTGAGCGTCCTTTAAGAGGGGTGCATTGTATGTGTACTTGGAATGGACAGTCTTAGTTTTAAGTGCTTAATAAATCTACTTTAAAGTCAGAAAATTGTCACCAGGGTGGTCACTGCCTCATGTAGCATGCGTCAGGCACCAGGTATAATCCCACACCTGCAATATAGGAGAATGAGCCTGATTGAATAAAACTAAACTAAACCAAAGTTGCAGACCAAAGTGGGACTAGAAAATCCCTCTTATGGGATCACACCAGTGCTGGGATTCTGAACTCCCGGGTTCAAACCTCAGCTCTGCTACGGGCCGGCTGGGCGCCCTCTAGCGGACATAATTTGCAGTGCCTGAAGCAGACAAAATTGTCATTAACTCTGCCGGGTGGGAAAAAAGACTGGACTGAAAAGTGGGTGGGGTCTTCGATGCTGTGTAAGGACCCTGGTTAGTAGCCTGAGGCACCTGTACAGAAAGTGAAGGTGCACAGAGATCATTGTGTGTCTCTTTGCACGTTTACCGAATGTGTGGGCTTTACGCTTCAGAGAGGAGTGTGAGGCAGGCAAAAATACCCTTCTCAGACATGACCAGAGTCTCCAGCAGCGGAAGACGAACTGACTACAATAAAATTTGGAGAAAATGGGAAAATAGCATAAACAAACAAAAAAAAAAATCCCACTTATATAATAAAAGATAAAATAGAAAAGCCAGGCGGCTGCACTACTGGAGCAGAAACGTTGCACTTCACATACCGTGATCACCAGGAAACACAGGGAAACAAAACAGTGCTTGTGTGCAAGTCCATTACCAATAACAGAAGCCACCACATGCGTTTGAAACCAGGTCCCATGAATGCAAACGGTGTGAAAAAGTCTGCTTACGAAGTCAAGATAAACGTCTGCATTCTGAATTTTGTGTGTATTTTTGGTGTTTATTTCTGCGTAACACAACTGTAATGGAATGATGCACGAAGGGTCACCTTCTAGAGTCCATTAGTGTTGAGAAAATTATACTTGTTCCACTTTATCCTCTTGTTCATTTTCCTTAAAAGCCAAACTGAAGTTGTGTGTGGTCATTACTTTACATGCTTTGTCAATGTTTACCATATGTATCCATGTAGAACCTTTTGAACTTTAGTAATAATCATGAAGTTCTCTCACTTCGTAGCTCTGTTCCCTGGCTCTTGGGGGTTGGTATTTCTGTATCCGCTGTGTGTCTTCCTTTCATGCTTCTGAAAAACTCACCTGGTTCTTTGATCCAGTCTACCCTTGGTTTCTGCACTCTCTGTCTTTACAGGTGGGGAATCTGGGTCTTCTGTTCATGCTTCTTTTCTTCATCTTCGCAGCACTGGGAGTAGAGCTCTTTGGTGATCTGAGTAAGCACAACACATTAACAGAAAATATCTCTCTAATATTATATACTTGACCATCTGTGTTTTATTATTTAAATTAGTTAATTTGATTTTTGTTTTCTTAGATTAATGAATAAAATGTGCTTATTAGTTATTTTACAACCTATAAAGACGTGTCCAACCACTAGTATCAGTCTATAAATCATTTGGTACCTACTCATTAGAATGCATTAGTTAAATCAGTGGGATAAAACTGAAGAAGTCGTATTGATGGGTCCTTCATCTCTATCACCATCCCCACTATCCTGAGTGGCATGTAGGCATCCCTGGCTCTGAGTCCAAGAGAGCTTAAACAGCCCTTCTGTCTAAGTAAAAAGAGATGCCAATCCGATCTCCCCAATTGTCACTACCTTAAGTGTCTGTAAGCTCATCCAAGCATGTTAGCTTGTTGTGGCTTCATTGAAAGTTTTAAAAGAGGTAGAGTCTGGCTCCTCAAGTTTCATAATAAGCTTGTGCAATATCCTATATTAGTGGTTCTCAATCGGGGGCCTCAGTGAGGGGGGTGCTGTTGCATTTAAATGAAAAGTGTAAAAAAAGAATCACACATGATGGGACAGCACAATTAATAGGCTATTGGCATATGTGAGATTTCTTGTGATGTCATATAGATTTGTTTTAAACTACCCATAGCCTATGTTCGGTCTTTGAGAATGGACACATTTAATTTGCCCACCACAAAAGTGCAAAGGTCAACGGATGGCGACTATGAAAGATTCTGATTGAATTGTTAATGCAGGTCATAATACCTTTTGTCATCCTTGCTGAGGGCATAATAATAATATCATGACCTGTGTCAAGGGTGTTCCAGAAAGTTTTTTTCGAACAGCGGGGATTCTAAGAGGAAAACAAGGTTGGGAACCGCTGCAAATATATTTGTATAGCACTTTTTACAATAGACATTGTCTCAAAGCAACTCCACAGAATCCAGGACCGACAGACCAAAAAACCCCTGTTGAGCAAGTCAGGAGTGACAGTGGCAGGGAAAAACTCCCTTAAAATTACAGGAAGAAACCTTAAGAGGAACCTGACTCGGCAGGGACCCATCGTCTTTGGGTGGATCCTCCACCTCACAAATGCTCTTGCCAAAGTCTAGAAGAATGCCTTAAAAAAAAACTAAAGGCTATTACAGCTGTAAATGAAGCTGGACTCCACATGAATGCGCATAGCTTCCAACATGCTCCTTGTCAGGTGTCCACATACTTTAAGTCCAGTTCAGTAAACTGTTTGGGTGTGCCTGTGTGTTATTACTTGTGTTTGTGTTAGACTATATTAGGACTAATTTATCAGTCCTGCGTTCTGTGTTCTAGTATGTGATGAAACACACCCTTGTGAGGGCCTTGGTCGATATGCCACTTTCAGGAACTTCGGAATGGCCTTTCTGCTCCTGTTTCGTGTGTCCACTGGGGACAACTGGAACGGCATCATGAAGGTATATTTTACTGTTATATACAGTATATCATCTGAAATTCATCTGCCAGATGTTTACACACTTGTCTGCTGTCCAGGACACACTGCGGGACTGCGCTCATGACACTGGAACGTGCTACAACACAGTAGTGTCGCCCATCTACTTCGTCTCCTTCGTGCTGACGGCTCAATTTGTTCTGGTAAACGTAGTGATCGCCGTCCTCATGAAGCACCTTGAAGAGAGCAACAAAGAGGCTAAAGAGGAGGCAGAGCTGGAGGCAGAAATGGAGCTGGAGGCAGTCGGGGGAGATGGAGGAATGACCGGAGGGCATATTTCCCCTCTGGCTCTAGGAGACATGGGTGGGCCTGTGGGGTCTCGATGGATCACCAGAGACTCTCAGGACAGAGGTTACCCCACTGATAGCCCAACAGCAGCCATACGCAGAGACTCGACAGCACACTCAAAGGTGGATCCACCTCAGTATCAAGAGCCCGAATTACCGGTGAGTCAAACCTGCATTATGTTCTGTGCCTGTGTGGTTATGACTCTGTAGGGGCTGTCATGTAAGAAATAAGGTCAGATGATAAAAAAGAACAAAGATTACTGTTGACTGGATTGGCACGATTGTGGGTTCTTACAGCAGTGTATGAACTGAAGAAAGAACAAAGAACAGAACTGTGGGCCTCTCTTTATACTGCTCTAGTCACAGTTTCAACACTTTGTAGGACTTTGGATCCTCCGTTGTGTTTGTTCCTTGTCTGCTTACATTTTACAACAGCTTAGGCAGCTGTAGTCTAGTAGTTAAGGTACTGGACTACTAATTAGAAGGTTGCTGGTTCAAGCCCTACCACTGCCAGCAAGGCCCATAACCCTCAGTTGTTCAGACTGTGTACTGTGCTCCCATTCTACTCTCAAACACACCTCTCCGACCACTAGGACTCCGTATTAAACCGGACCTGGAGGCCCTAGAGCTTCACATGGATTCACTGAATCAGACCCATCAGCTAATACCCCCCTGGGACTATAAAACACCAAAAATCATACTGAAACTGGCGGAAAAACAAAAGCAAAACACCCACCCAAGGAATACCACCGTTTATTCCTAGAAACCAGAGAATGTTTCCCATACCATATCATAATCTACACAGACGGATCCAGAACTGAAACAAGAGTCACAGCAGCAATCACATCCGCAAACTACCAACACAGCATACAATTACCAAACTATAGTTCCATATTCTCCGCAGAAGGCTATGCTCTATTGTTATCCCTAGAATATATCCAAACAAGCAACCATAAAAAATTCCTTATTTTTACAGACTCAAAATCATGCCTAAAAGCCTTGGAACACCTTGACACAGACCACCCCATTATTTCCGAAATACTGAGAAAAGATAAAGAATTACAAGAACAGGAATATAAAGTAGTCTACTGCTGGCTCCCACGCCATATTGGAATCCCAGGAAACAAACGAGCAGATCTGATCGCCAGAACATCCACTGCAGACACTATCACCACACGACCCATTCCCCCCAGAGACGCCTTTCCAAATATCTTCACATTCTTTAAAAACAAATGGCAGAATGAATGGTACAGTAATCCACAAAACAAACTGTACGAAATAGAGCCAAAAGTAGGACAAACCTATACTAGAACGGACAGTCAACTAAATCAAACCATCCTCACAAGATGCCGAATCAGACACACTAAGCTAACACACAAGCATCTCCTTACCAGGGAAGATGCTCCAACCTGCCATCGATGTAAAGAGAGACTAACAATTTACATTTTACATTTTCAGCATTTAGCAGATGCCTTTATCCAAAGCGACTTACATTACAGTTTACAGTCTGATCAATTGAGGGTTAAGGGCCATGCTCAAGGGCAGCAGCAGCAGCAGCAACCTAGCAGTGGTGGGGCTTGAACCAGCAACCTTTGGATTACTAGTCCTGTGCCTTAACCACTAGGCTACAGCTTGCCCCAATTAAACACATACTGATAGATTGCAAAACACTAACACTGAGGTTTTTTAATGAAAACGAGCACCAGGGAAAATAATTAATTTTTTAACATATTTAAATGTAAAACATCTTTTATAATTCGTTTTAAATGACACAAAGTGAAGAAGCAACTTGAGTACCGCCGTATAAATGACCCCAGTGTGTCGGTACGGCGCTAAAACTAATCAATCAATCAATCAATCAATCTCAAACACACCTCAAAGCACCAACAGGACTGAGAATTTAATAACAAACAGCATAATACTAATATGCAGGTTGTATTAAGCATAAAATCTCATTTTTCCCTAACAGGGCACATACTGTACATTGTAATGATAATGTGATTTGTCAGATACTGAGGGACCTTTGCATGCCTAGTATGGGCTAGCAGCTGCGCATATTTGCACAGGGCTATTTCCCAGATGGACCAAACCCATGACTAAAGCAGCGCATATAGTCCAGTCCAGTATGCTTAGCTGTTTCTTCCATGCCGAGCGATTTTGTAGATGTGCGTCAAGCAGTGTGCCATGTGTGATATTACAGCTATACAGAATGAGTGAAGCTGACCGTTGACTTTGAGCATCTGTCCGGTATACAACATTCTGCCAGACGAACAGAAAGACAACAGCTTACGCCCCATGTGCTAAGCCTTTGCTGAAGAGGAGTAAGCTGATTATCTCCCTATTGTCTGTTATTATTTGTGTTGATGATATTCATCACCCAATTACTGGGAAACAAATCCCATTGCAGGCCCTTGGCCACCCGTCCTACCCCTTATGTAGCCAATCATTTTGTGTAGATGCCTGCCAACTGTTAGCACTCAAACCCAAACCCAAATATCAGGGATTGTAGGCTAGCTTAATAGACCACTTCACCACTCAAGTGCAAATCCAGCACAATTGTATCTCTTAATCATACACCGATCAGCCATGACATTAAAACCACCTCCTTGTTTCTACACTCACTGTCCATTTTATCAGCTCCACTTACCATATAGGAGCACTTTGTAGTTCTACAATTACTGACTGTAGTCCATCTGTTTCTCTGTATGCTTTGTTAGCCCCCTATCATGCTGTTCTTCAATGGTCAGGACCCCCACAGGACCACCACAGAGCAGGTATTATTTGGGTGATGGATCATTCTCAGCACTGCAGTGAAACTGACATGATGGTGGTGTGTTAGTGTGTGTTGTGTTGGTATGAGTGGATCAGACACAGCAGCGCTGCTGGAGTTTTTAAACACCTCACTATCACTGCTGGACTGAGAATAGTCCACCAACCAAAAATATCCAGCCAACAGCGTCCTGTGGGCAGCGTCCTGTGACCACTGATCAAGGTCTCGAAGATGACCAACTCAAACAGCAGCAATAGATGAGCGATCGTCTCTGACTTTACATCTACAAGGTGGACCAACTAGGTAGGAGTATCTAGTAGAGTGGATAGTGAGTGGACACGGTATTTTAAAACTCCAGCAGGGCTGCTGTGTCTGATCCACTCATACCAGCACAACACACACTAACACACCATCACCATGTCAGTGTCACTGCAGTGTTGAGAATGATCCACCACCTAAATAATTCCTACTCTGTGGTTGTCCTGGGAGAGTCCTGACTATTGAAGAACAGCATGAGAGGGGGCTAACAAAGCATGCAGAGAAACAGATGGACTACAGGCAGTAATTGTACAACTACAAAGTGCTTCTATATGGTAAGTGGAGCTGATAAAATGAACAGTAAGTGTAGAAACAAGGAGGTGGTTTTAATGTTATGGCTGATCAGTGTATTTATTTACTGTTTTACAAATAAAAGTATTAATAATAAGCTGTTGTAGAAACACAGTCGTGTGTGAAATCAATTTAACTGATTTAGGTTCTCTGTTTTATGTGTGCACACTAGTCATTTAGACATAGCCCTGCTGTTTTCCCTTTTTAAAGCTAAAGCAGGACGAGGTCAGCCCGGTGCCATGGGAAAGCACTAAGACATAAACTTTGTTTTGTTGTTGTTGTGCCTGGCTATTTCTAGAATGCCATTTTTTAGTTAATGCTGACCTTCATATCAGTATATATCCCTCCTCCATGTCATAAAACCCAGAACTTACTTCTGTTCAGGGCTTTTTTTGGTACCAATATGGAGAATCTAAATAGAGTTATTCTGCCCCCTGGTGGTAAGCACTGGTAGTACAGGATGGAAAGGTTTCGGAACAGGTGTTAAAAGAGGCAATCTTGTTTCATTCATGAATATATTAGTTATTAGTGGTGAGTGTCACACTGTGTATTAAGTGTCTGTAAGTGCTACTATGTGTGCATAAGTAATTATCTAAGGGTTTGAGTACTGCATGATTCAGATTTATTCACAACACATTGCAACTACCTGCATTTAATTTATGTCCTCACCTTAATTCAAA
Source organism: Trichomycterus rosablanca (assembly GCF_030014385.1). Taxonomy (NCBI): domain Eukaryota; kingdom Metazoa; phylum Chordata; class Actinopteri; order Siluriformes; family Trichomycteridae; genus Trichomycterus; species Trichomycterus rosablanca. The sequence goes on along the minus strand of NC_085997.1, from coordinate 29,128,355 downwards.
TAAAAATTAAATATGAGTAACAAGGGGATTTTTATAGCATGCCTACATGACGTTTCTTAGTTTCGGAATGCACTGCAGTACATTTTAGCTGCCCTAGTAACCATTACCCCCCAAATCTTAACTGTACTACAGGAGAATATTATTTAGTCAATATCTAATTATCTTTTAAGTGCCCTTCTTTCCACCCAAGATCATTAGTTGATTAACAAAGATGCTTCTCAGTATTTTCACTTGTTACTTGTATAGTTTAGATGCCTTTTTCATCATTCTAATGCTGTGCCTTGAACAGAAACACTGTCCAGAAGAAAAGAGAGAATGGAATTGTCAGTGAACATATCTACTGCTCAGTGGTCCTCAGTGACCCAAAGAAACACTACAGTAGTACTACTGATAATCCTATTTTCACCAGTCAAACCTTCAGTACAGTATAAATCAGGGGTGGGAACTTTTTGGCTCAAGCGCCACACCGGGTTTTAAAATTTGACAGATGGGCGGGGGACAAATATAAATTATCAATCAAAGTTTGAAATTTATGTGTGTATAGATGATAGACTCGACTTTGACAAAGGTCGGTAGTGTTTGGAGTGCGCCGTCTAGTGGAATCAACTGAAAGGCAAAATTAATTCAGGCTCCGAAGGACAATTTTGTAAATGCAAAACGGGCCAGATCAAACAGCCTAACTGCCGTAGTTTGCCCACCACTGATATAAATGATCAGGTTGGCTAAACTATGATGTGCTCAGAATGTTTTGTTTAGTGGTTAAGACAAAATCAGCCTCAAGTGCAAGGTTTATAACTTTTAAGTGACTTGCCACTAGGGAAGCGGTAGCTCCGTGCTTAAGGTACTGGATTAGTAATCCGAAGGTTGCTGGTTCAAGCCCCACCCACCTGCCACTGTTAGATATATAAAAAAAACTTGAAATATGTACAAAAATGTAGACACACTACACATTACTGTACTGAACAATAAGAAATTATTACTGCTGTACATATAAACAATTCATTTTAATTAAGCCAAACTAATATTAATATTACACTGTTGTAAATGTGTTGTTACCAACTATTTACGCTGTAGGAGGTGTATAAAGGAAAACTACATGAATATATGTAGACTATGTAGTTAAATTTGCGCTGCACTTTCATCTTTTAAAGTTCACCTGATTAAATTTTAAGCCAGTTTGCTGCTGATATTCCCTGATATTTTCTAAGCGAAACATTAGCAAATCATGACTGCTACAAAAAATATTATTTAGTCAATATCTAATTATCTTTTAAGTGCCCTTCTTTTCACACATCATCATTTGTTGATTAACAAAGATGCTTCTCAGCCAGTTTGCTGCTGATATTTGCTGATATTTTCAAAGCGATAAACTGTGTGTTATGACGTGATAAAAGTGACCCGGACAGAACGAAAAAAAATGCGTGAAAAATAAAGCGTAACGTGGCTTGTTGTACTAAAACAACGACCGATTAATTTGGGCAGTACAGAGCACTTATAACCAGTAATAACAACGCTTTATTTAGGTGAAGCTTTTTGCGGATTCAGAACCCTGAGCTGCATAAAAACCACACGTGAAGTAAATCCAGCTAAACACAGATACATGTGGAGCTTTTAGAGTGGATTTGATGGTTACTTCACACAAATGGATGTTCGTGTCGTGGAACTTTAGTGATGTTTCACCGCTCAAGCCGAGCGCTGAGCAAATCCCGCTGTGCCGAGGGTCGCGGTAAGAGCGAAGCACAAAGCGCTTCACACGTCAATGAACTAAAGAAAACAACGACTGCGACAAACACGTCTACGTCTTCTTATCACCAACAGTTGAGCTTTGATGCTTTTTGCATAAAAACGTACATCTGTAACAACAGCACAAATGCTCGCAGGTAATCTACACGCTCCGCCATCATGTTACTACTCTTTACTGTCGTTGTGTAACGCCCTGCGTTGATGACGCAGGCTTGGTTCCCAAAAACTGGTGGAAACGTGGGTCGGTTCTCTACAAAACACCAAGGTTCGAAGAAACCTGAACAGAACCGCTTCAAAAACCAGGGTTCTTTTGGTAGAAAATGCTATGTATGGAATGTTGGGTACAGATTACAAAGTATACACTTTTTTTTTTTTTTTTTTTTGACATATTGAGCTAACTTGAGCCCTCAGCTATAAATACGACTAGTCTACTTATGAACACAATACAACATTTGGCAGAAGTAGAGAAGAACTTTTCTAATGTCACTTTAACACACTATCATCAGCTTTTTTTTTACTGAAAACATCCTGTGATTTACTTTCATGATGTTTTATCGCTCAAGCCGAGCGCTGAGCAAATTGGCTATTAGCGCCGAGGGTCGCGGTCAGAGCGAAGCGCAAAACGCTTCTCACGTCAATGAACTAAAGAAAACAACAACTGCGACAAACACGTCTACGTCTTATCACCAATAGCTGAGCGAAGCTTTTTGCATAAAAACGAACATCTGTAACAACAGCACAAATGCTCGCACATCATCTACAAGCTCAGCCATCATGTTACTACTCTTTACTTTCATTGCGTAATGCCCACAGTTGATGACGCAGGATTGGTTCCCAAAAACTGGTGGAAACGCAGGTCGGTTCTCTACAAAACACCAAGGTTCAAAGAAACCTGAACAGAACAGGTTCAAGAACCAGGGTTCTTTTGGTGGAAAAGTACTATGTATGGAATGTTGGGTACCATTATAAAAATAAGTGTACATATAACAAGTGAAATGTTTTTTTTTTTTTTTTAACATATTGAGCTAACTTGAGCCCTCGGCTATGAATACGACTAGTCTACTTATGAACACAATACAACATTTGGCAGAAGTAGAAGTAGAGAAGAACTTTTCTAATGTCACTTTAACACACTATCATCAGTTTTGTTTTTTACTGGAAATATTGTGTGATTTACTTTCATAGTTCTCTATAAATGCTTCATCCTTTCTCAGTCTGTTGATCTGTTATCTATGTACTTCTTCTTTCCTTCTCCTCTCTCCACTATTCCTCTCACACCACTTTCTCTTCCTTATTCCTGTTTCTGTGTGTCTGTCTGCTCTGTCTTTCTCTCTTCGCTTCTTTTCTGTCTGCGAACGGCTGGGTGTGTAGCGGAGGCGCATGCTTGACTCGGTATCCCTGGTGATCCAGGGTTCGCTGGAAGGAGAGCTCAGCCTAATGGACAACCTTTCAGGCTCCATCTGCCACCACTACGCTCTACCCCCTCTCCCCAGCAAGTACTGCACTGAAAAACAGGTCAATGGCTCACCTGTGCACCCTGCTAGTGAATGTCGTGCCCTGGCTCCTCTGTCTGTCTTCTCTCTGTGTGTAACACTGTTGCAGTCGGGCTACTTCTGCAAAACTAAATTAATCAGTTGAATGACACTGTACATAAAATGGTAATTAAATGAGACAGAAAAACTATACACCGATGAGGAATAACATTAAAACCACCTCATTGTTTCTACACTCACTGTCCATTTTATCAGCTTCACTTACCATACAGAAGCACTTTGTAGTTCTACAATTACTGACTGTAGTCCATCTGTTTCTCTACATACTTTTTAAATCTGCTTTTACTCTGTTCTTCAATAGTCAGCACTCTCACAAGACCACAACAGAGCAGGTATTATTTGGGTGGTGGGTCATTCTCAGCACTGCAGGGACACTGACATGGTGGTGGTGTGTTAGTGTGTGTTGTGCTGGTAGGAGTGGATCAGACACAGCAGCGCTGATGGAGTTTTTAAACACCTCACTGTCACTGGTCGACTGAGAATAGTCCACCAACCAAAAATATCCAGCCAACAGCGTCCTGTAGGCAGCGTCCTGTAGGCAGCGTCCTGTGACCACTGATAAAGGTCTAGGAGATGACCAACTCAAACAGCAGCAATAGATGAGCGATCGTCTCTGACTTTACATCTACAAGGTGGACCAACTAGGTAGGAGTGTCTAATAGAGTGGACAGTGAGTGGACACTGTATTTAAAAACTCCAGCAGCGGTGCTGTGTATCCACTCATACCAGCACAACACACACTAACACACCACCACCATGTCAGTGTCACTGCAGTGCTGAGAATGATCCACCACCTAAATAATACCTACTCTGTGGGGGTCCTGATTATTGAAGAACAGGGTAAAAGCAGGCTAAAAAGTATGTAGAGAAATAGATGGACTACAGTCAGTAATTGTAGAACTACAGAGTGCTTCTATATGGTAAGTGGAGCTGATAAAATGGACAGTGAGTGTAGAAACAAGGAGGTAGTTTTAATGTTGTGGCTGATCAGTGTGTAATTGTTTTCACACAAAATAATTGTCTCTTTTAAACAAATTCATGATTAGAACTTTATTTAGCTTTTCTTTTTTTCTGCAAAAGAACAACAGTTCAGTTAAAACTTTTACTTGTACATAAAAAAAATTATTCTTTTTAACTTATTTGAAAATTATGTTGTTTTTTTTTTCTCCCAATTTTTAGCTTGTCCAATTTTTACCCAATTGCATTATGCTTCCTCTGTACTGGTGCTGACCCCTACCCCGATTGCGGAGAACGAAGCTAACCCACGCCCCCTCCGACACGTGGGCAGCATGCCGAATGCATCTTGCAACTCAGCACTGTGTATGGAGAGACACACCCTGACAGCTCTCTTTCCCCATCTCTGTGCAGGCACCATCAATCAGCCAGCAGAGGTCGTAATTGCATTAGTTATGAGAGAGTCCCTATCTGGCTTAGTCCCACCCCTATTTGAACAACAGTCCAATCGTTGTTCATGTGGCTGCTCAGCCCAGCCGGCAGGCAGAGCTGAGACACGATACGATGTATTCAAGATCCCAGCTCTGGTTCCAGTGTGTTTTTTCCGCTGCGCCACCTGAGCGGCCAGCTTGTCCAATTTTTACCCAATTGCATTATGCTTCCTCTCTACTGGTGCTGACCCCCGCCCCCTACGACACATGAGCAGTACCCAACTGCATCTTTTCACCTGCACGAGTCAAGTTCATATGTGGATCAGCCCTGTGCACGGAGAACCACACCCTGATCAGCATTATTCCTCTACTCTGTGCAGACGCCATCAATCAGCCAGCATAGGTCGTAATTGCATCAGTTATGAGGTCCCTGTCCGGCTCCCTTCCCTGAATAAAGAGCAGCCAATCATTGTTCATATAGCCGCCCAGCCGGATGGCAGAGCTGAGATTCGATACGATACGATGTATTCGAAACCCCAGCTCTGGTGTGCTAGTGTATTTTACCGATGTACCACCTGAACAGCCTTAAAATTCTGTTCTAAGGGAGTCACAGGGTTTTGGTGGGTAGCACTGTCGCCTCACAGCAAGAACATCCCAGGTTCAATCCCCAGGTGGAGCGGACTGTGTCCTTTCTGTGTGAAGTTTGCATGTTCTCCTCATGCCTGCATGGGCTTCCTCCCAAAGTCCAAAGACATACATTTAGGTTAGTTCGACATGCAAAATTGCCATAGGTGTGTGTGTGTGTGTAGGAGTGTGTTTGCCCTGTGATGGACTGGGAACCTGTGTGGGATGTTTCCCACCTTTCGCCCAGTGAATCGGACCCACCACGATCCTGAATAGGATGAAGCGGTGGTAATACAGACAGTAATACAATACATCTATTTGAACAGCAGCATTTCCTCAAGCATAATTATGGACTTATCAGGTTTTGCAACTGTACTATAGATTATACGTATGTGCAATATAGCCAGTGTTAAGATACCAACAGTGTATTCATTGTTTCTATTTTGGCACAAGCACTTTCAGTATGAGTGAATATACATGTATATACAGTGCCTTGCAAAAGTATTCAGCCCCCTTGAACTTTTCAACCTTTTGCCACATTTCAGGCTTCAAACATAACGATATGAAATTGTAATTTTTTGTGAAGAATCAACAACAAGTGGGACACAATCGTGAAGTGGAACGAAATTTATTGGATATTTTAAACTTTTTTTAGAAATAAAAAACTAAAAAGTGGGGCGTGCAATATTATTCAGCCCCTTTACTTTCAGTGCAGCAAACTCACTCCAGAAGTTCAGTGAGGATCTCTGAATGATCCAATGTTGACCTAAATGACTGATGGTGATAAATAGAATCCACCTGTGTGTAATCAAGTCTCCGTATAAATGCACCTGCTCTGTGACAGTCTCAGAGTTCTGTTTAAAGCGCAGAGAGCATCATGAAGACCAAGGAACACACCAGGCAGGTCCGAGATACTGTTGTGGAGAAGTTTAAAGCCGGATTTGGATACAAAAAGATTTCCCAAGCTTTAAACATCTCAAGGAGCACTGTGCAAGCGATCATATTGAAATGGAAGGAGTATCAGACCACTGCAAATCTACCAAGACCCGGCCGTCCCTCTAAACTTTCAGCTCAAACAAGGAGAAGACTGATCAGGGATGCAGCCAAGAGGCCCATGATCACTCTGAATGAACTGCAGAGATCTACAGCTGAGGTGGGAGACTCTGTCCATAGGACACAATCAGTCGTACACTGCACAAATCTGGCCTTTATGGAAGAGTGGCAAGAAGAAAGCCATTTCTCAAAGATATCTATTAAAAGTCACCTGGGAGACACACCAAACATGTGGAAGAAGGTGCTCTGGTCAGATGAAACCAAAATCGAACTTTTTGGCCACAATGCAAAACGTTATGTTTGGCGTAAAAGCAACACAGCTCATCACCCTGAACACACCATCCCCACTGTCAAACATGGTGGTGGCAGCATCATGGTTTGGGCCTGCTTTTCTTCAGCAGGGACAGGGAAGATGGTTAAAATTGATGGGAAGATGGATGGAGCCAAATACAGGACCATTCTGGAAGAAAACCTGTTGCAGTCTGCAAAAGACCTGAGACTGGGACGGAGATTTATCTTCCAACAAGACAATGATCCAAAACATAAAGCAAAATCTACAATGGAATGGTTCACAAATAAACGTATCCAGGTGTTAGAATGGCCAAGTCAAAGTCCAGACCTGAATCCCATCGAGAATCTGTGGAAAGAGCTGAAAACTGCTGTTCACAAACGCTCTCCATCCAACCTCACTGAGCTCGAGCTGTTTTGCAAGGAAGAATGGGCAAAAATTTCTGTCTCTCGATGTGCAAAACTGATAGAGACATACCCCAAGCGACTTGCAGCTGTAATCGCAGCAAAAGGTGGCGCTACAAAGTATTAACGCAAGGGGGCTGAATAATATTGCACGCCCCACTTTTCAGTTTTTTATTTCTAAAAAAAGTTTAAAATATCCAATAAATTTCGTTCCACTTCACGATTGTGTCACACTTGTTGTTGATTCTTCACAAAAAATTACAATTTCATATCGTTATGTTTGAAGCCTGAAATGTGGCAAAAGGTTGAAAAGTTCAAGGGGGCTGAATACTTTTGCAAGGCACTGTATGTGTGTGTGTCTAATTGCATGTGGCTGGATGGGTTCTGTTCTCACCCTGGCCTCGTCTCTTCCTCTTTAGATCCCCCTAGCTGAGGTGGAAACTCTGTCCCTGGCGTCTGAGAAATCCTGGTCCTTAGCTCTGACGGATGACTCTGTCCCTGATGATTTTAATCCCCCCTTACTAACCAGTCTGGAGTGCAATGTACTTAACAGTAGAACGTTGATCATTCATCTTTGCAGATGCCTTGCCGTTCCTTATAGATTTTATAGCCAATAACTTCATTTTATGCACATGTGGAATTAATTATGAAAGTCTTCATCAGCAAAAACATACACAGATCATCCATAACATTAAAACCACCTCCTTGTTTCTACACTCACTGTCCATTTTATCAGCTCCACTTACCATATAGAAGCACTTTGTAGTTCTACAATTACTGACTGTGGTCTATCGGTTTCTCCACATACTTTGTTATCCCCCTTTCATGCTGTTCTTTAATGGTCAGGTCTCTCCCAGGACCACTACAGAGCAGGTATTATTTAGATGCTTGGTCATTCTCAGCACTGCAGTGACAGTGACATGGTGGTGGTGTGTTAGTGTGTGTTGTGCTGGTATGAGTGGATCAGACACAGCAGCGCTGCTGGAGTTTTTAAATACCGTGTCCACTCACTGTCCACTGTATTAAACACTCCTACCTAGTTGGTCCACCTTGTAGATGTAAAGTCAGAGACGATCGCTCATCTATTGCTGCTGTTGGAGTTGGTCATCTTCTAGACCTTCATCAGTGGTAACAGGACGCTGCCCATGGGGGGCTGTTGGCTGGATATATTTTTGTTTGGTGGACGATTCTCAGTCCAGCAGTGACACTGAGATGTTTAAAAACTCAAGCAGCGCTGCTGTGTCTTATCCATTTATAGCAGCACAACACACACTAACACACCACCATCATTTCAGTGTCCCTGCAGTGCTGAGAATGACCCACCACCCAAATAATACCTGCTCTGTGGTGGTCTTGTGGTGGTCCTGACCATTGAAGAACAGCATGAAAGCAGGCTAAAAAAGTATGTAGAGAAACAGGTGGACTACAGTCAGTAATTGTACAGTAGAACTGCAAAGTGCTCCTACATGGTAAGTGGAGCTGATAAAATGGACAGTGAGTGTAGAAACAAGGAGATGGTTTTAATGTTATGGCTGATTGGTGTATTTAATCTATTGACGCTCCACTCAAAATGTAATAACTGTTTTATTGTTGACCAGAATCTACACTGCCAGTCTGTCTTATTTTATTTTATATTAATATTTTCTCATGCCTTGTATGACTCAAGATCCTGAAATCTATTGGAATTGCAAGGCATCTGCTCTCTTTTTCTCTTTCCAGTCATTTTCCACCAGCCCAGTCTATGTCGAATCCAGTAGTAGTCCTGCTCCATGCTTTCCTGTGCGGGTTCCTCATTTGTCCTTTTTTACATACAATATCTGACCCCATCCTGTGCACTATACATACACAATGTCTATATCAATTTTCTATGTGACTATATTTGTGTTATGTAGTTGTGTCCATAAATTCGTCCATTAATGTATTTGTCTTGTATATTTTGTAATGATGTGATGTTTGACGACAGTGTCATGCCCCTCATTACTTTTAAGGACATAGGAGTTGGTGTCTCATGTCTGCTAGCTACAGTAGTAGATGCCTTCAATGTGGCCTGTGAAGGGAGGAGGCTGTTGAGTTTTTTTCCCCTATTTGTAATGAGTAGCTTCATCAGATAATGCTGCCAATCATCACCACTGACATGAAATTAACAATGATGTATCTACGTAGAACATTTTCAGACTTAGCCTCCTCCCTTCGCCCGACGTGCCTTTCATTGTGTGCTAACCTGTCCTGTAGGTGCTGTGTGTATGTTTGTAGGGGATGTACCCTGGCCCTCCTTCTCCCATCCTGACCTGCCCTTACAATTCAGCTTACCATGCTTTCCTCTGCTCTCCAGAATTCAGATCCTCCAGATCGCGCAGAACCGGTGCAGCCCCCTGAACTGGTGAAGGAACACATGCTGGGTGTGAAAAAGACTTCAGTGGGGCGAGCACTCTCCCTGCCCAACGACAGCTACATGTACCTGCCCCTGCAGCCCAATCCGACCTCCACAACCTGCATGACCTCAGCTCGGCACGCCCAGTCAGGTACAGAACGCACGGACCATCAAGCATCTGCCCAGCATCTACCCAGCATTGTCGTATTAGGGTATTAAGACCCAGCTTAGTGAGTCCACACACATTCATCGCCCCATTTTAACCAAGTGTAGAGATACGTGGCTCAAATACATATCTAATATTAATTATTTTGATGTTTATTTTACAACCCCAAATCAGAAAAAAGTTGGGATAGTATGGAAAATGAAAATAAAATGAATTAAAATAAACATCGGGAGGAATTTCAGTGCGTAAAGGCCAAGGGTGCAAGCTTAAGCTGAATGCCTGTGATCTTTGATCCCTCAGACAGCACTGCATCAAGAACCGCCACTCAACAATAGCTGATATAACCACATGGGCAAGGGATTACTTTGGCAAACTTTACTGTGCAAAAAAGAAGCCTTATGTTAACCATGTCCAGAAGCGGCGTCAACTTCCCTGGGGTTGGAGGCATCTAGGATGGACCATCACACAGTGGAAACGTGTATTGTGGTCAGATGAATGAGCATTCCAGGTCTTTTTTTTTTGGAAAAAATGGACCATCCAGACTGTTATCAGCAACAAGTACAAAAGCCAGGGTCTGTCATGGTATGGGGCTGTGTCAGTGCCCTTGACAAAGGTCATTTACACTTCTGTAATGGCAGCATTAATGCACAAAAGTACATTGAGATCTTAGAGCAACATATGCTGCCTTCAAGACGTCATCTTTTCCAGGAAAGTTCATGCATTTTTCAACAAGACAATGCAAAACCACATGCTGCACACATTACAAAGGCATGGCTGTAGAAGAAGAGGGTACGGGTACTGGACTGGCCTGCCTGCAGTCCTGACCTGTCCCTAATAGAGAATTTTGAAAGGAAAAATGCGACAACGACGACCCAGTACTGTTGCACATCTTAAGACGTGTTTGCAGGAAGAATGGGACGAAATAAAAGCTGAAACACTAAATCACTTGGTATCTTCGGTGCCAAAATGTCTTTTAAGTGTGGTGAAAAGGAATGGCAACATTACAAAGTGGTAAATGCTTTACCAAAGTAACTGTAAGAAACTCTTTTTTTTATTATTTGCATTTTCCATACTGTCCCAACTTTTTCTGATTTGGGGTTGTATATGACCGAATGCATATGGACATATGGACACCCCTTCTTATTAAGTTTGAATGTTTCAGCCACACTGTTAACAGGAATATAGGATTAATTAACTAATCTTCATCCACAGGCTCCAGCAGCTCTGTTCAGTCTCAGATGGAGGAGACCGCACAGCACCTGAACGTACCCACGGAGCTCTTCCGACCCATCAGCCCCCACAGCCTGTCCGACTCCGAGTGTGTCCCTCGCATTCCTCCGCCGCGCTGGGGGCACTCCCACACCCGCACCCTGCGCAGACAGGTAAGCCTCTGCCCTCGAACATACACCGATCAGGCATAACGTTATGACCACATTTCTAATATTGTGTTGGTCCCCCTTTTGCTGCCAAAACAGCCCTTTCTATCAGAACCAGCATTAACTTCTTCAGCAATTTGAGCTATAGTAGCTTGTCTGTTGGATCGGACCACCAATATGCATCAATGAGCCTTGGTCGCCCATGACCCTGTCGCCGGTTTACCACTGTTCCTTCCTTGAACCACTTTTGATAGATACTGACCACTGCAGACCAGGAACACCCCACAAGAGATGCAGTTTTTAAGATGCTCTGACCCAGTCGTCTAGACATCACAATTTGGCCCTAGTCAAACTCGCTCAAATCCTTACTCTTGCCCATTTTTCCTGCTTCTAACATCAACTTTGAGGATAAAATGTTCACTTGCTGCCTATTACTGTATATCCCACAAACTAACAGGTGTCGTGATGAAGAGATAATCAGTGTTATTCACTTCACCTGTCAGTGGTCATGATGTTATGCTTAGTTGGTGTAGTACTGAAGACTGAATGATGCTGCATCAGCTTCTATGTGCATTTCTGTGCACCTGCTACTTTGCCTTGCGTTCTGTTCTGCGGCTCTTTAGTCCAGCAGTTGTGCAATTACGTATTCAGGGACTCTGCATGATACACCTGTCTTCTGATCTCGTCTGGTCTGTTTCCACTCATAATCCTGTCTGAATTTTCTCCTCTTTTCTTCTTTGCCTCTGTTGGCCTGTGTACGCACTAATCTGACTAATCCCCATCAGCTCAGCATGGTACAGCATCCCCCGGACCCCAGCCTGCTCCTGAGACACAGATACTCCTGTTGCTGAGAGCTGGAGTGGTAGCCTCCCCTTCAGCACCTTGCACACTCAGTTATGCATCTCTCTATCCTAAACCCTTCAGATTACTCCTAATCCCTCTCATGGTCCATGTCTCCCTGCATTTCACTACGGCTACTGTAAAGGTACACACTGGAAGGTTAAAGATCATGTAGCATGGCTTTTCTAATTGGATACAGAGGAGCTGCTGTGATTTAGTCTGGTACTGCACATTTGTTTACCCTAAATTGACAGATCTGTATTTAGCTACTGTTTTGTTGTTGATGTTTAGTGTTCATTACTTGCTAAACCTTAAACGTAGTCTAATTAGAAGCTGCTCATCATCCTACAAGTTTCAGAGGTGCTACCAGTTCAACAGGCACTATGCATGTGGGAGGAAAGGTCACTGAGGTTTCTCTTTATTGTCCCTGCAAAAACAAGACCTCTGTTGTCTAGTTGAGGTAGTAGGTAGCAAGAGTAGTGTGGGTTAACATAGGGCAAAGCGGGACTCACTATTTGTGATATGGCCGTCAGTGAGAGTGAGTTAAATTCTTAGTTCAGCTACCAGCAGGCTGGGCGTCTATACAATTCAATGATTGGCTTGTCCGAAGGGTGGGAAAGCCTTATAAATGCTGCAATTGTGACCTCTCCTGGCTAAAAGATGGTACCTGCACAGAGACGGGTGATAATAGAGATCGGTGCGATATGGATCTTCACATGAATCTGCAGCACACATGTAGGTGGGAGCATGTGTAGATGCAGCAGTGTAAAATAATCATTACTACAAATTTCAGAGGTGCTACCAGTCCAACTGGGTTGCTAACTGTCCAACAGGCGCTATGCATGTGGGTGGAAAGGTCGATGGGGTTTCTCTTTATTGTGACTGCAAAAACAAGTAGTTTTTAGTTCAGGGGTTTTCAACCTGTGGGGGGCGCGAGTGCCTGACCAGGGGGCGTGGCATTACGAGATTTTTTTTTACTTCTAAAACTAAAGCAATTTATTTTTCACCCACGGGAGACATATTTGATTAGTCTCACTGACCACGCTCACACGCACGTTTAATGTTATTCAGTTCAGTTTGAAAAAAACCTTCAAAACAGTGCAGACAAATCGGTGACAAAAGCAACGACCGCTGTTATAAGACGTGTGTGTGTGTTTAAGAGAGATGCTCTGTTCACAGTATCGATATAAGTGATTCAGGAGTCGATTCATTTTAAAAGCAGCGTAAGTTTCTCTTCTCGGTCGTCTCTCTGTTTTTACTGTAATTAATGAATGTTGCGGTTGTAAATAAACACCAGCTACTACAGAACATTCTGTGTGACTTGCTTACCTTTAAAAGCTCAGGTTTAATTATACTGAGTATTACCACAGAGCGGTAACCGAGACTGTGGAGCGACAAGTTTTGTCAGTCAGAGCAGATGATCCTGAACTAACCAACTTAGTAATTGATGAACTTTTGTCCAAGCTTGGCTCTGTGAAGTAATGTTTTTTTGCTCTCATCTACATCAAAAGCAAGAACCGCTTACAATTTATCAAAGTGAACCACAAATTTATATAACGTGCTCATAGAATCGGCTCAGATGGGTTCGGGCTGTATTATCTTTTTGAAGTAATATTTTTAATCAGCAAAATTGCATCGTATGTATGATGTGCACAGCGTTAATTATGTTATTTTAGCTTGTCAGATGCTTTCTCAATGATTTGCGGTGGTTGACGAAGGGGGGGGGGGGGGGGGGGGGGTTGGGCAAAGTGTTAAAATACACTATCACACCAGAGCTGACATCTCAAGCTCGGGTGTTCAAATCTCAGTTCTCAGGGTGGGAGTGCTGAACAGGCTTCCTTATAAAAATTACGACCTCTGCCGGCTGATACTGGCTGACAGAATCAAGGGATAATGGCCTCATTCAGGTGAAAAGAAGAGATCGGCTAAAGCACACGCGTTGGAGGGTGCGTTTGTAGATGCAGCAGTTTTAAATACTCATTCCTACAAATTTCAGAGGTGCTACCAGTCTGGCAAGGTGTCCAACAGCACTATGCTTGTGGAGGGGGGGAAAGGTCAATGGGGTCCAGTTGAGGCTCCTGCAAGAGTGTCGGAGGGTTAACATAGGGCATGGTGGGACCCTAAGTGCAATATGGCTCTTAATGAGAATATGAGGCAGCCGTTTCTACGCTGTAGCTCCTTTATGACCAAGAATTAGTTGTATACCCCTGTCCTGAACATCAAGGTTTTGCCTTTATGTTTATTCCAAATTGCCACAGTACTGGATTCGATAGGATTGTATGTTCTCCCCATTTCCTCATCCCCATTCGTGCTTTTTCTCCTGGTATGTGGAGAGCAAATATTTATTTACGTCCTATTTCCCTTCTGAAATGTACCGTGTCTTTTAAAAGTGCCTGCTGAAGTCAGAGCAATACTCTGTGTAACCACCAGATGGCAGCAGTGTTTTTATTATACCGGCCCAAAGCTCCAAACGTTAAGAACAGTACTGGGTATAATTTACCTCATCAAAAATATTCAAACTGAGCATGAGTCTACCTGATCTTTAGCCCTAGTGCCACACCACCACCTTTCTCCTACTGGGCTTGTGCTTCCCTCTCTCTTTAGAATCTGGAACAGGGAGTAATCTAACAGTCAGGGTGTGCCCTCTGGCACTCAGTCTTTTGAGGAGATAGGTCAGCTCGTTGTCTCGTACAGTCATCCCAGTGGCCCAGAGTGCAGTCTGCCAAGCTGTGTTACCAGTTTCAGTTTGGAGTAAAAGTTCCTCAGTGCTGGTGTAAAGAGTAATGCCTAATAACCTACAAGTGCAATTGATCTACTGTATATGGTACAGTGCTGTGAAAAAGTAATCGACCCCTTTGTTCGGGCAATTAGCAGCTCTTCCGAAGTCATTGTCACAATATACTGTATGTCCAAGTTTATGTGGTCATCTGGCCATACGCTTGTTGGACATCCCATTGCCTAAACCCAGGCTATAAATATATTTACTCTGCATTTTTTCAGCAATAACAGCTTCCACAGGTATGATAAGTTGTGGATATACAATTGAGGGGAAAAAACTCCCAAAAAAGACAATACATGTCTTGCAAATGTGTAATATATAAATAAATACATAAATAAATAAATATAGCATTTTATATTAAAAGTTTAAATGTTTAGAGTTAGGCCAACAATTAAAGTTTAAAACACGTTGCTGCTACAGGACAGATGACTTGCCAGAATAATTAAATAATCTGTCCATGAGCTGAAGCTGAGGTGTATTAGGGTTAAACTAGGGTGGCACGGTGGCTAAGTGGGTAGCACTGTCGCCTCACAGCAAGAAAGTCCTGGGTTCGATCCCCAGGTGGGGCGGTCTGGGTCCTTTCTGTGTGGAGTTTGCATGTTCTCCCCGTGTCCGCGTGGGTTTCCTCCAGGTGCTCCGGTTTCCTCCCACTGTCCAAAGACGTGCAAGTGAGGTGAATCGGAGACACTGAATAGTCCATATAAACTTGTGAACTGATGAATCTTGTGTTATGAGTAACTACCATTCCTGTCATGAATGTAACCAAAGTGTAAAACATGATGTTAAATTCTTATAAACAAACAAACTCAAGTAAAAGATATGTTGAATGACCTGAACACATTCCGTCTGGGGGTAAAAATGGCAGTAACAGAGGCAGGGATTTGCTTTTTCACAGCAATTTAAATCAGTATTTTTTCTCAGCAGAAACAGATTTACCAGAAGCGTAATGAATTGAGGTGAGAGGGTGAGAGGGTGGGGGAACAGGGAGAAAGGGCAGATACTCATTTTGCAAACTTTGTTTTATACAAAATCTGGTTTAATGTGGTTGTGAATGTGCAGTTTCTGTGCTAAATAACATGCTGTAGCATTTAAAGGGGAAATAGTTGGTTGTAATATTTTATTGCAACAGATTTGATGAATTGAAGAAAATAAACATGTAGCAGTTTTGTACAGTTACTTTAAGAGTAGGGAAATTATGTATAAAATATAAATTTTTGTATGTATTTATTCAGGTACATAGTTGTGATTACTGTCTTGTAGCTTTATAGCAGGAACTGTATTAATACATTAGACTATTAGATTTTTTATACATGTACCTCTTAATAGAGGTGTATAATGTCTGTAATGATTATACAGACATACAATGATCAGCCATAACATTAAAACCACCTTCTTGTTTCTACACACATTGTCCATTTTATCAGCTCCACTTACCATATAGAAGCACTTTGTAGTTCTACAATTACTAACTGTAGTCCATCTATTTCTCTACATACTTTTTTAGCCTGCTTTCACCCTGTTCTTTAATGATCAGGACCCCCACAGGACCCCCACAGGACCATTGATCATTCTCAGCACTGCAGTGTGTGTTGTTCTGGTATGAGTGGATCAGACACAGCACCGCTGCTGGAGTTTTTAAATACTGGGTCCACTCAATGTCCACTCTATTAGACACTCCTACCTAGTTGGTCCACCTTGTAGATGTAAAGTCAGAGACGATCGCTCATCTATTGCTGCTGATTAAGTTGGTCATCTTGTAAACCTTTATCAGTGGTCACAGGACGCTGCCCACGGGGCGCTGTTGGCTGGATATTTTTGGTTGGTGGACTATTCTCAGTCCACCAGTGACAGTGAGGTGTTTAAAAACTCCAGCAGTGCTGCTGTGTCTGATCCACTTAATACCAGCACAACACACACTAACACACCACCACCATGTCAGTGTCACCGCAGTGCTGAGAATGATCCACCACCCAAATAATACCTACTCTGTAGTGGTCCTGTGGGGGTCCTGACCATTGAAAAACAGTGTGAACAGTGTGAATCAATAATTGTAGAACTACAAAGTGCTATTATATGGTAAGTGGAGCTGATAAAATGGACAGTGTGTGTTGAAACAAGGAGGTGGTTTTAATGTTATGGCTGATCGGTGTATTTCCAGTCTGAATAGGGCTTTATTTACTATTTGCTGGCTACCTCTTAGCAAGACCACAAGCACTATTATCAGATTTCGGCCAAACAGTCTTCAGGGCAGTCTGGATATTTCCTAACTCTACCCGCTAGGGCAAAGAAATTCATAAAGCTTGATATCTAATGTTCAACTCTGCTCTAAACACGCTGCCCAACTTTCCCGGCTCGCACAATCCCTTTCAATCTCATCTTAACCAATCTCTCTATCATCTTATCATGCTTAAACACTCTCCCCCTCCCTTCTCACTCCCTTCCTTCCCATCTCCACCCACCTCTGCTCTCCTCAGGTGGCAGTGAGCACAGATTCTCAAGAGGCTCTGCACACAGGAGGGGAGATTGAGAGATCCACGGGGCTGGGAGAACCCTCCACTGCCCCTGCCAGCTTCCCAGCCTCGCAGCAACACCCTCAGACTTCGCTGTTCCATGTCCCTTGTACGCCGGGCACCTCTGAAAAACCGACATGTGGCAGCGTGCACACGCAGCATAACCCCCATGACCAATACAACATCTGCTCAAGACACCAAAACCCCTCCCCCACCTGCGATAAACCCGCCAAGGACGACTCGGTGGATCAGGAGGTGTCTCGGATAATCCGATCAGGAATAAAAGGAAGCATTGATCAGGACTCGTTCAGAGAAAGCGGGATTGAAAGTAGCTTGGGTGAGAATCGCGCTTCATGTCTGAGGCAGTTGAAGAAATACCACAGCGCCGACGTGCAGTGTCGACGCCCACCGCTGCTCCTGCCTCGGCCCTCGTCCTGGCTCGACGACCCGCGACGCCACTCGATCGAGGTATGCCCGTCGGCAGAGAGCAGCCCTCAACGTAGTTCCGTGTCCTCCGGATTCATCTCGCGCACAAACAGTCTGCAGCAGACCTCGCCCCGGACCCGCAAGAAGAAGAAGATGAGCCCTCCGTGCATCTCTATAGACCCTCCCGAAGGGCTGGAGCTTCCGGAAGACTTTCATACATTGGCGGGAACAGGCGTGGGAATGATACCACCCCCTGTGCCCAGCAGAGACACGTGTTTGAGAAGGAGAGCCCCGTCCAGTGAATCCAAGGACTCTTTCGATCTGGGTGCAGGAGATGCACTGCCCCAGGAAGGAGTTTCTAACCCCAAGCTGTTGACTTTGCCTAACTTCTCCTTTGAGAAGACGAGCTCTGAGCACTAAACGTGTAAATGCACATAGATGCACATGAACCTACACAAAGAGGCACTCGGTGTTTCCATGACAATGATAGTCATAGTAATAATACTATAGAATAATAGTGCTAAACACAATGATGAATAATTCATGAAGAATAGTGATTATTTTTTGTTTTTTTTTCTTTACTGCCAAAAAACAGAAACAAAACTACACTGTACTGAGAATAAACCAAGCTAATAACACGTGATCTCTCTTCCATCATGCCGGACGATGCGTCCTGGCGAATCTATGACCTCCTTTCGGACATTGGTACCGGGGCCGAACAACAAGACACTTTTTTTCTGGCTGAAAACATTTGGTGACTTATAGCAATGTATGGTGATTTTTCTTTCTTTGTTTGTTTTTTCTTTGCTGAGAACAGTGATGAAGGTACAAAGCAATATGAACGTTTAGAGACACTATTTTCTTAAATTATTTGGCCGTAGTATTTGTACAGGATGTAGATTTTTTAATTTCATTCGGTTTATGTCTTTTTGTGACTTCTTAATGTTTAAATTGTTTGTTGGTTTGCTTAATTTTTTTCACAATAGGATATTTTTAGCTTTATAGGGGGAAAAAAAGAACCATTTTTTAAAGTGCCAAGATCCATGTATTTGTAGTAATAGTAATACTGATAATATATATCTGATTACACTTTTTAGTTATTTTAAATACGAGCAGCGGTCAGAGTAAATTAGATCATCAGATGTATGATGTATGATGTGTTTGATGCACTACAATGCATACTGCCCATAGCACAAAGACGCCTCATTATTGACTCGTTCATCAAAACACAAACGTGACGTGCTGCCATTAATTCCATTAGGAACTTTGTGACGATGCCCAGTTATATGCATTCAATTCTGTAGCCTTTTTTAAACTAAAAAATAAAATGTAAAGTTTTCATTTCTTAGAACAAATACACATTATTGAAACTATCCAGTATGTTCATTTTTATTTCTTCTTTCTCCTCAGATTGAAACAGTGTGTGATGTGATGTTGAGTGTATTTATAGAAAAGGTCTGCAAATGGATGACAGATTATAACATTAAAACCATCTCCTTGTTTCTACACTTACTGTCCATTTTATCAGCTCTACTTACCATATAGAAGCACTTTGTAGTTCTACAATTACTGACTGTCATCCATCTGTTTCCCCGCATGCTTTGTTATCCCCCTTTCATACTGTTCTTTAATGGTCAGGACCCCCATGAGACCACCACAGATCAGGTATTATTTAGGTGGTGGATCATTCTCAGCACTGCAGTGACACTGACATGGTGGTGGTGTGTTAGTGTGTGTTGTGCTGCTATGGGTGGATCAGACACAGCAGCTCTGCTGGAGTTTTTTAATACCGTGTCCACTCACTGTCCACTCTATTAGACACTCCTACCTAGTTGGTCCACCTTGTAGATGTAAAGTCAGAGACGATAGCTCATCTATTGCTGCTGTTTTAGTTGGTCAACATCTAGACCTTCATCAGTGGTCACAGGGTGCTGTTGGCTGGGTATTTTTGGTTGGTTGACTATTCTCAGTCCAGCAGGTACAGTGAGGTGTTTAAAAACTCTATTAGCGCTGCTGTGTCTGATCCACTCATACCAGCACAACACACACTAACACACCACCACCATGTCAGTGTCACTGCAGTGCTGAGAATGATCCACCACCTAAATAATACCTGCTCTGTGGTGGTCCTGTGGGGGTCCTGACCATTAAAGAACAGGGTGAAAGCATTCTAAATATGCATGTAGAGAAACTTCTGCGTAGAAACAAGGAGATGGTTTTAATGTTATGGCTGATCGGTGTATACACCTATTGAAATCTCCCTCAACAACGACTATGACCTGGAAGTCATACGTCAGTATTAGTCAGTCATGTTTAAATCATCTATGCTTAGTTCAGACCGATCTACAACAGGTAGATGATGTGCTGCCTAGCTCCAGGGTCCTGTACTTGATTTTCAGTTATAGCTGCTGTCTGAATAAAGTTCACCATGTTCTCAGCATCTTCATGAAACTCTCAATGCTGGTAAGTAGTCTGTATGAGTGAGTAAGTGTAAATAAATATGATTTTTTGGGAATTTGTCCATGTAATTTAGGATGTACAGTATTTCCATGTATTTTAACATTGACATGTTTTTCCTTCCATATGTTTACTAGAGAACCTTAATGCAAAAAGAGTAACGCTTTAAAGGGTGTATCATTGTACAACTATATATAATTATTTAAGGTACAAAATTCATTATTACATCTCATGGCTTATACTATTTGGCCAAAAATATATGGACATTAAACATGTGCCAATTTGACATATTATTCCAAAACCATGGCCACTTACATGAATAACACTTAATCAGATAAGCATTTGAGAGGTCAGGCACTGATGCTGGACAAGAAGGCCTGGCTTGCTTCAGACTATCCAATTTATCCCAAAGATGCTAAACTGGGTTTGGGTAAGTGCTCAGTGGAAGCCACATGAGATGCTTTATAACAAACTCATCAAACCATGTCTTTATGGACTCTGCTATGAGCACATGGGGTAAGCATTTCTAGCACAGTCTTCGTATTCCAGGGTAAGAACCAATGGTAGTACAGTATATTAACAAAAAATGGTTACAATGAATTAAATGTGGAAAAAATTTAAAAATGTTTATTACGTCAAATAATAAATGTAGGATGTAATTACACAAAATCACTTAATAATGTATGATGTGTATAATTACACACAGCTTGCTTTTGTCTTAAGTGTGTGGAAATGCACACCTAAATTACAGTTGTGTAACTACACACCTCAACACGTGGTTAAAGTTACACCAATCAGCCATAACATTAAAACCACCTCCTTGTTTCTACACTCACTGTCCATTTTATCAGCTCCACTTACCATATAGAAGCACTTTGTAGTTCTACAATTACTGTCTGTAGTCCATCTATTTCTCTACATACCTTTTTAGCCAGCATTCACCCTGTTCTTTAATGGTCAGAACCCCCACAGGACCACTACAAAAGAGGTATTATTTAGGTGGTGGATGATTCTCAGCACTGCAGTGACACTGACGTGGTGGTGTGTTAGTGTGTGTTCTGCTGGTATGAGTGGATCAGACACAGCAGTGCTGCTGGAGTTTTTAAATACTGTGTCCACTCACTGTCCACTCTATTAGACACTCCTACCTAGTTGGTCCACCTTGCAGACGTAAAGTCAGAGACGATCGCTCATCTATTGCTGCTGTTTGAGTTGGTCATCTTCTAGACCTTCATCAGTGGTCACAGGACGCTGCCCACGGGGTGCTGTTGGCTGGATGTTTTTGGTTGGTGGACTATTCTCTGTCCAGCAGTAACAGTGAGGTGTTTAAAAACTCCATAAGCGCTGCTTATCCACTCATACCAGCACAACACACACTAACACACCACCACCATGTCAGTGTCACTGCAGTGCTGATAATGACCCACCACCCAAATAATACCTACTCTGTAGTGGTCCTGGGGGAGTCCTTACCATTGAAGAACAGCATGAAACGGGGCTAACAAAGTATGCAGAGTAACAGATGGACTACAGTCGGTAATTGTAGAACTACAAAGTGCTCCTATATGGTAAGTGGAGCTGATAAAATGGACAGTGAGTGTAGAAACACGGAGGTGGTTTTAATGTCATGGCTGATTGGTGTATAACACATCACAGCTAAAGCAAAAAGTGGTCCTTATTGAATTTCCATTTATTTAATCATGTTGTAACCCAACTTTTGATCATAAAGACGAGCAACAGACTTTAAAATGAGCAATGTTGGGTTAAAACTGTGACATGGCAGTATTAACAAAATATCAATCATGAACAATCATTTCCAAACATCTATCTATCCACATGGCATACACCCCCCCCCTCCCAAAAAATAAATAAATAAATAAATAAATTAGATTAAATTAATTAATTACTTTGAAAATATCATATAATTAATGTTAACCTTAATACTGTGCAAAGACTATTATTATTATGTATTATTTTCCAAGAATGTCCTAAAGACATTTGTATTCATGGCAACCCTGTGTGTTGTGATTGATTTACTTTATTTGTGCTTTTGTCCCAGTTTAGACAAACACACTTATACAAACAGGTCTTGGAAATGATGATGCTGCGGTACCTCTGGTGTGTTTTACTCAGTGTCCTGGAAAGCAGCTTGATGAAATGAGTAATTCTACATTAGAAGTAAACATCTGAACAAGGAGACTGGTATTTTAAGATTTGTGACAAAAATAACAAAAGCAAATGAGGATGTTTTCTGATTCTTAATGTGACTCTTTAAGAGGTCTATCTTTTTTAGCCAGCCCACAGCAGATTCAATATGTTTATCAGCATTGTAGTGCTAGCGTACTACTGAACTACCACGCCAAGGTACAAATACATTATTAACTACAGTCATCATACAGAGTTCCTCGGTGTTTAAGATTATAGGTGGTAATTAGATTTATTAGATACACTATATTGCCAAAAGTATTCACTCATTTGCCTTCAAACGCATATGAACTTGAGTGACGTCCCGTTCTTAATCCATAGGGTTTAATATGATGTCAACTCTTCAACTCTTCTGGGAAGGCTTTCCACAAGGTTTAGGAGTGTGTTTATGGGAATTTTTGACCATTCTTCCAGAAGCGCATTTGTGAGGTCAGACACTGATGTTGGACGAGAAGACCTGGCTCACAGTCTCTCTCTAATTCATCCCAAAGGTGTTCTATCGGGTTGAGGTCAGGACTCAGGACTTTGTGCACTGGTGCGCAATCATGTTGGAACAGGAAGGGACCATCCCCAAACTGTTCCCACAAAGTTGGGAGCATGAAATTGTCCAAAATCTCTTGGTATGTTGAAGCATTAAGAGTTCCTTTCACTGAAACTAAGGGGATGAGCCCAACTCCTAAAAATAAAACCCCACACCATAACCCCCCTCCACCAAACTTGAAGTTCCATCATTCCATGATGCTTTGTTAGCCCCTTTCATGCTGTTCTTCAATGGTCAGAACTCTCCCAGGATCACCAGAGAGTAGGTATAATTTGGGTGGTGGGTCATTCTCAGCACTGCAGTGACACTGACATGGTGGTGGTGTGTTAGTGTGTGTTGTGCTGGTATGAGTGGATAAAACACAGCAGCGCTGATGGAGTTTTTAAACACTTCACTGTCACTGCTGGTCCGAGAATAGTCCACCAACCAACCAACACTACAACCATTTTTGCCACGTCAGACTTTTTGCGCTTGGCGTGGCGCTCAAAGCGACTCGGACAGAACGAACAACGCTTAACCAAGGACGGATTAAGGATAGTCTGGGCCCCTGGGCAAAGAGTTGGGTGGTTGAGACAGGACACAAGTTTGTCAATGACAACATTGAAAGTTTCGATCCGAAACTTGTCCTTTCCGTTAAATGCTACACCTGGCTCTGCACTATCATCAGACATAATTTTGCGCTTCTTTGTACGCTGGAGGTCATGCCTGTACTCTTGGGAGACAGCAGTGGTGACATTTAAAGCTGCCCCTTCAAACACCTCAAAGTTATCTCTCTGTGCTGCCACAAAGTCTCGTAAAGACAAGAGAAGTTGTGTAGCTGTACATATGTCAATATCATGCTTCGGCAGCTGCAGGCTTGTGGCTTGGAACCTCTGTAGTATTGTGTCCCAGAAGTATGCCATGAAGGCCATCTCCAACGTGTCCAATTAGTCACAGAGTGCAGAGGCTTCACTTCGAGTTACACATTTCTCCTCCATTTCTTTAGACATATCATTCAATGCCTCTCTCAGTTGTGCATAATATTTCCAAAGAGCCTTAGTTGACTCAGCTCGTGCGCTCCATCGAGTACCTGACAGTGATTTCAGTGTGAGTTTGATATCAGTATCACAGAAAACCTTTCCCCACCTGTGTGTAGATGATGCACAAAATGTGTACATTGCCTGTACAAAGTCAAAAAAACGTCCAGCTTCTGGGCTACTGTCAACAGCATTGACACCAACTACTGTAAATTCAGTGAATGTGCTGCACAGGGGACATAACAAATCAAAGGGTGCTTTGTTTAAGATGAGCTTGGACTCCATTGTACTTTCCCGACATGTTACTTGCATTATCATATGACTGGCCCCTACAGTTGGATAAGTCTAGGCCCAGATTCTCCACCATAGCAACGACACACTCAAACTGTCCCCACTATGGTTTACAATAGGCTCAAAAGCTAGAAAACGCTCAACTACTGTACATGTCCGTCATTATTAACAAACCTGAAAATAAAAGTAAGTTGGTCCACATGAGCAAGGTCTGGAGTGGAGTCAACTATAACAGAGAAGTATTTTGGCTAGGGCCCAAAAGCATGGCTAGGGGCCCCAAAAGTCCCTAATAATCAGAGGATCCTTAAAATGGAGGGCCCTCGGAAATAAAAATATATTGTATCATAAATGTTGATAGGCATCGCAAAATGTTTTGGGCCAGGGCCCCCCCGGGGCCCCCTCACCTCAAGGGCCCCTGGGCGCTGGCCCCACTTGCCCGGTCAGTAATCCAGCCATGCGCTTAACGTGAACAAAGCTTAACGTGACTTATCGCAGTGGTCCCCAACCACCGGGCCGCAGACCGGTACCGGTCCATGGGTCATTTATTACCGGGCCGCACAGAAAGAATAAATAATTAGAGATCGCTACAAGAGCAATTACATTTCTGATACTCTTTGGGTTATTGTCCCCAATCACCACTAGGTGGGAGCAAAAAGTTTCGTTTCAGCAAAAAAAGCTCAGGATTAACACTGATTTTCCATTTTATAGTTATTCTATTTTAAATCCTCCTGCATCCGTCCATGAAATTATATCTTATATGAAACCGGTCTGTGGTGCAAAAAAAGATTGGGGACCGCTGACTTATTGGAGAGAACTTATGAACAGTAATAATTAAGAGAAGTTTAGTGTTTCTATGTCGTTCTTTTAGTACATTAAACCACGGTAAGTTTTTTTGACAATAAGCATTTTAGACTCTCTCAGAAAAGCTGATTCTCAGCATTACTCAGCATCCTGAGCTGTAACACAAGTTAAAAAATGAAACAGTAAGGAAAAAACAGCTAAACATTGATACATGTTGATGCTTTTAGAGTGAATTTGACCGTTAGAAAGATAGATAGATATAGATAGATAGAGAGAGAGAGAGAGAGAGAGAGAGAGAGAGAGAGAGAGAGAGAGAGATAGAGAGAGATAGATAGATAGATAGATAGATAGATAGATAGATAGATAGATAGATAGATAGATAGATAGATAGATAGATAGATACTTTATTTATCCCAAGGAAAATTAATATTATACAAATCCAGATTAGTCTCATATTCGCACTTTGATGACGATTTACCGCGCTGCTCAAGCCAAGCCCTGAGTAAAGTAGCGAAAATTGCTTCTGGCCTTGAAATTACATAATTACATAATTACAGTTAAACATCAACTGTGACAAACTTGTTTGGAAAACGACCCAAGATTGTTCTGGCTTCATCTACAGTGTGGATGATGGTGGAGAGGCACAAAATCCCTGAGGATAATTTCTCAAGGGTTACTGAAAAAAATGTATCTTGGGGACAATGCTGGGAGACAAACAAACCTTCATGTGACAGCACATATGGACATGAAGGAGCTGGACTATCTGTGTGACATGAATGGGCTGCAGGTACCGCCTCATGCCTCCAGTAGTGACGAGGACACTAGCAAAATGCAAAACTAGAGAACAATCAGGATGTTTAAGAAGATTTCTGTGGTCTTGCTGTTGCACCTGTTGTCACTTTAATTTGCACCAAAGCAGTTGAAATTGATTCCCAATTGCTTATGCTTCCTAACTGGTGTTTTTTTTTTTTTTTTTTCAAACAGTGTTTATAGGTCTGTATTAATTCAAAGTGGCATCTTTTCTAACTGGTTACATTTATTCAGGTGGTTAGCGACAACTCATCCAGGTAGTCACAAAAAAGCCCTAAGAAATGAGGACATCTCAAGCCCCTTGTTTCTACACTCACTGTCCATTTCATCAGCTCCACTTAACACAATTACTGACTGTAGTCCATCTGCTTCTTGGCATGCTTTGTTAGCCCCCTTTCATGCTGGTTCTTCAATGGTCAGGACCCCCACAGAACCCCCACAGTAGTAGTAGGTATTGTTTAGGTGGTGGATCATTCTCAGCACTGCAGTGACACTGACATGGTGGTGGTGTGTCAGTGTGTGTTGTGTTGGTATGAGTGGATCAGACACAGCAGCACTGCTGGAGTTTTTAAACACCTCACTGTCACTGCTGGACTGAGAATAGTCCACCAACCAAAAATATATCCAGCCAATAGCGCCCTGTGGGCAGCATCCTGTGACCACTGATGAAGGTCTAGAAGATGACCAACTCAAACAGCAGCAATAGATGAGCGATCGTCTCTGACTTTACATCTACAAGGTGGACCAACTAGGTAGGAGTGTCTAATACAGTGGACAGTGAGTGGACACGGTATTTAAAAACTCCAGCAGCGCTACTGTGTCTGATCCACTCATACCAGCACAACACACACTAACACACCACCACCATGTCAGTGTCACTGCAGTGCTGAGAATGATCCACCACCTAAATAATACCTGCTCTGTGGGGGTCCTGACCATTGAAGAACAGCATGAAAGGGGGCTAACAAAGCATGCAGAGAAACAGATGGACTACAGTCAGTAATTGTAGAACTACAACGTGCTTCTATATGGTAAATGAAGCTGATAAAATGGACAGTGTGTGTAGAAACAAGGAGGCAGTTTTAATGTTATGGCTGATCAGCGTATGGTCAAAAGCAAATACAACAGTTCATAGTACTTCCTTTTATACTGACAAAAAAGGCAGTGGTGTTGTGGTGGTGTGAAGGCTTTTTTTCTTTGTTAGGACCAAAACAACTTTGTCTCATTAAGGAAATGATAAATTCCACTCCCTACCAGAAAAATGTTAAGGGGAATAGAAGTTAATTCTCTCCTTCAGCTTAGAGACATAATTGGATTGGATTACGCACCATGACAATCCAAAAAAAGCAGTGTAAGACTTTGTATTAAACTACAGAAGCTGTTTGTGTGAACTTGTCATTTTTAGGTGTCATGAGTGTTAAATAACTTTGTTTCATTTGTTCTGTTAATTACCTGAATGACTTCAATTTGATTAACAGAATAACAGACGGAAGCAGAATGAGATTTTTTTCACATCGCTGATTGGTTTGAGACGTATCTGCAGTAGTTTAGGGAATGTCTTGTATAATTGACTCTATTATGATACAGTCCCTATGAGAACTTGTGCATGAATATAGATTGATTTCTCTGGTCTCTGACAGCCAGTCATTATATTATTCACTGAATAAATATGTTGTTATTTTAGAGGCCAATAAAAAAAGCATTGCATGCATGATGCATTTCTCTCCAGCTTCATGCAGTGTCGTGGGGGCGGCACGGTGGCTAAGTGGGTAGCACTGTTGCCTCACAGCAAGAGGGTCCTGGGTTCAATCTCCAGGTGGGGAGGTCCGGGTCCTTTCTGTGTGGAGTTTGCATGTTCTCCCCGTGTCCGCGTTGGTTTCCTGCGGGTGCTCCGGTTTCCTCCCACAGTCCAAAGACATGCAAGTGAGGTGAATTGGAGACACTAAATCGTCCATGACTGTGTTCGATAGAACCTTGTGTAATGAGTAACTACCGTTCCTGTCATGAATGTTACCAAAGTGTAAAACATGACGTTAAAATCCTAATAAACAAACAAACAAACAAGCAATGTCGTGGACTAACTAAACTATCTTGATTGCTTCCAGGTGATTCAGTAATTAAATAAAAATTAATGATCTAAGTTTGCACTGTATTCTTAAAAGGCTTACTAACTTAGAAACCTGTAACTTATCTGTTTTGACCAATAGGATGTGATTAAGAACAGCTAATAGTTTACACCACTCTTCTTCATTCCTCACTGCTATGGTTACAGCCAGTCTTGACTTTTTCTTTAATTAAAAATAGTGTCTAGATGACATTCTTTTTAATGGATTTTCTCCCTTTGTCTTCTGATTTAGCATAGTTAATTTTCTTCCGCTGCTGTGGATCTTCAATTGCATTTGAGGAGGGTATATTGCTGCTCACGTGCCCTCCGACTCCCTCTTTACGCCTTTATCTGCTAACCAGGGTCCTTGCACACTTAGTCCGGTCATTTCCCCAAACCAGCAGACACAGTGGCCAATCTGTGTCTGCTGCAAGCACTGCCAAATGTGCCCGCTAGATGGCGCTCAGCCGACCGGTAGCAGAGCCGAGACTCCAACCGGGGTGTTCAGAATCTCTGCACTGGTGTGTTAGCGAAATATCAGAAGTAGCGGAATGTTAATTAAAAACTATTGCAAAGCCACGTCTTCTGGTTATATCAGCCTCTACTCTGGAAAGACTTTTCACGGGATTTTGAAATATGTACATGGGAATTTTGGCCCATTAAGTGTAAAGTGACAGGACTTCTCATTTAATTT
Source organism: Trichomycterus rosablanca (assembly GCF_030014385.1). Taxonomy (NCBI): domain Eukaryota; kingdom Metazoa; phylum Chordata; class Actinopteri; order Siluriformes; family Trichomycteridae; genus Trichomycterus; species Trichomycterus rosablanca. The sequence continues at coordinate 29,099,917 of NC_085997.1, read as the reverse complement.
ATGTTAAATAAAGGCTAGAGTTCCTCCACAGCAGACTCATCAAACCATGTTTCAACAGACTGTTGCTTAAGTATATTTGCTTAAGTAAGTATATTTATTTGATATAACTGAATTTGTAGACCTGTCAGTAATAAAATCATTAACTTTATTTAAAAAATTTTAATTTTTAAATTCAATAATTTATTAACATAATTATTGTATTTTATTCATGTATTTATTAATACAAGAATATTAGGCGTCCAATTATGGCGTCCAATTATGCCCATTGGACGCCTGGCCAGGTTGATAACAGCTTGGATTTGAACTTGAGATCTAAGCAGGTCTGCATAAGCACATTAGATTGCTGTACCCAGAGCCCCTTTTCTATCCACATATGAAAGTGTTTAATTGTTAGTTTTGACCACAACTGTATTGTTGTCTATATTTTTAAAATCTCTTTTACAGATATGTGAGGAATCCTTGAGGAAAAACTGCTGCTTAACAGAGGTAATCGGTACAATATTACGTCTGAGAGAAACAGTCTGTTCACCTCCCCCAGCCTCAGTGCTTTTCACTGTTTTCTTTCTTTCATCACGAATTTAATTAACCATTATGCTTGAAGTATTTGTTTAATTGTTTAATCGTGAGATAAGACTAATGTGCCTCTCCTACATTGTTTCCAGCAAGAACAGATTCTAGCTAATAACTAGACAAAGCAACGTCATTGATCTGCCTTAAAGGCAATCTGTATGGTTTTAATTATTAAAGAAAACCAAGTAAGGGCGTTTTACTGTTTCCAATAGACTGCCAGAGATAGATATCCTAACCTGGCCCTGGAATGCCATATCTTCTTTGGATTTTTCTTTGTTTTTAGTCCTCAGCTGACCCCATTATTGATTTTCTCTCACATGCTTCTTAGGTTTAATTTTCATTTATTTAGATACAAAGCAAGAGGCAGCTTTTGAATTCAACAGCATGTGTTAAAAAATATCCTGCCCTTTTATCATCCAGGTTCTGCTTTCTCACTGTCTATAAGACAAAACCAGAGTGCACACTTGTTTTATTACTTCATGCATTAAAGTCCACATTACACTAATTCATTTAAGAGAATATTATTATTTTTTAACTCTTTAACGGTCTGATTAACTATTTAGTTGAGCTTATTTTGAGTGTAAACATCTGGGTAAAAATAAGCTGTATTTAAATAATATTATTTGGGCTGGATCTACTCCTTCACTCTAAAAAAAAAATGCTGGGCTGAAAACAACCCAACTTATGCCTAGTTCACACTACACGATTTGTGCCCTGATTTCCGCTCGGCGACTGGTCGGCACTAGATTTAACGGCTTGGGAGCTACTCGACGTTCGGTCGGTGATCGAAACTCGGCTCTCAATCGTTATGTGTGAACTACTCAACAACTCGATCCGAGCGGCTGAAGAAATATATCTAGCATGTCAAATATCTGGATCTGAGTCGCCCAACTGGCAACGAGTGCTATGTCAAACAGCCAGTGAGAACGCAAGATACGGTGTGGGGGAAGCGCAGGGGAGGAGTTGTAAAAAGGTGGGACTTTTCTCATAATAATTTCGACTTTTTTCTCGAAATCGAAACTTATACGACTTTATTCTCAAAATCAAAACATAAAAATATTTTTTTACAGTGGCCCTAATACGCGGTCGTAACATGGTAACCCAAGTGCTGGGTTGAGAAAATAACCCAACAGTTGACGTGTTAAACAGAAAAATATTGGTGGATGACACTGTTATTTTAAGAAAACAGCCTTTCTAACATACTGTATATGTCAACGTAAAACTAGCAACTGAAAAATCATCCATAAAAGTTGTGACATTTTTGTGATAATCTCAACAGTATGGTAGAGACTTAATAAAAAATACTGTGTGTACTAGTAAAAAAATATATGAATTGTTGGTTGCTGGTATAGTCCTAAGAAATGAAGAAATGCAAAGAAATATTTTTTTAAACATTATTTTTTGGTGAGACCATTAAAGGGTTGAAATGCAAAGTAAACAGGAAAACTAAAAAAAAAAAAAAAAACTAATTAAAATGACGCCTGCATTCTAGCTAACAAAAATGCTTAAAAACGTAATATCTCAGGGATAAAAAATGCACATTACACTGAGGACTACCCACAAAGTCAAACGCATCCTCAATCTATCATAATAAAGCTAAGCCTATCTGTAAAAACATCCTGTGATTCTGTTCACAACTTTATAGAAACACAGCCATTTCACATCAAGATCAATTACTCTTCAATATCCAGAATTCTACTTGAAAAGAAGTCATCATCTTCTGATGAAAGGTCACAAACTCTCTTCTCCACAAACAAATACAGATGTACAAAGCATCCGAATGATTTTTAAATCACTTGGAACAAGCGTTGCTGGAGGGGAGATCTGGACAAAGTCTTACACAGACACAGATGGTTTGAGAAGCTGAGACACGAGTCTTCAATATGAAATGAAGAAATGCAATTTTCGTACTTGATTAATCCACTATAGTTTCAAAAGTTTTTAGACACCCCTTCTAACTTCTATGTATTTCAGCCACATCCATTGCTAACAGCTGTATAAAATCAATTATATTAAAACTGAACTTTTCTAAAAAAAACATGGTTTCACAATTTTGGTGTGGATGAAATCCAGTGGCCTTTAAGAATACTGACCTAATTCCCTTTGGGATCCTAGACGGATCTCACAAATTCTCTTTTTAGTGAAAGTGCATGAACTTGTAAGACACACTACATTATAATAAGTAGAGTATTCCCAGAAGTATGAAGGATGTTATAGCTGCAGAGGAGGGGAAACAGTCTTTATAGATTTCTATCGGATCTCCAACAAGCTCATGATGTCCATATACAGTAAGTCCTCGGGTTACGGCGGACTCGACATACGGCGTTTCGTGGTTACGTCGCCATCTCCCATACATTTATTAAGACAGTCTTGTTCCGTCATTCCGATGTACGCTGTTTGCAACATAAAAACAAAGTTCGTGCAGGAACTAGTTGGCGAGCGGAGCGGACAAATACGTCGTCCCGCGGCTCTATACGAGGAAGACGGCGTTGTATGTGCTCCATGTGAGTGATGTAGGTGCTTATGTAGGTGTGTTCCGACTTACGGCGAAAATCGTGTTACGCGACGTACAGTACAGTAGGTCCTCGACTTACGTCGGAGATCCGTTCCTACGGACGCGACGTCCGTAGGAACGGATCTCCGACGTAAGTCGAGGACCTACTGTACTTTTTTAAAATTATTTTCTTTATGCATTTTCTCCCCTTTTTCTCCCTTTTAAGTGCGTCCAATTGCCTGATTGCATCATGCTTCCTCTCCACCAATGCCGATCCCTGCTCTGATTGAAAAGAACGAAGCTAACCCACGCCCCCTCCGACACGTGGGCAGCATGCCGTATGCATCTTATCACCTACACTTTGACGAGTGCAGTGCAGCTCAGCGTTGTGTACGGAGAGACGCACCCTGAAAGAACTCTTTTCTCATCTCTGCAGGCGCCATCAATCAATCACCCCATCCGGCTTAGTCCCACACATATCTGAACAACAGGCCAATCGTTGTTCATGTGGCCACTCGGCCTTAGCCAGCAGGCAGAGCTGAGATTCGATACAATGTATTCGAGATCCCAGCTCTGGTTCCAGCATGCCACCTGAGCAGTACTTTTTTGAGATCTTATTGCAAAACTATGGGCGTTAATATAAAGTGACAACGTAGCATTTCTCATCTGGAACAGCTTTTAACAAGACTGATAATTAATGAAAAGGTTTATTTGCATTATGCAACAAAATATTAGTAAGTTTAGGATCAAATGTTGGGCAATAAGGCCTGCCTGTAGTCTGGATTCTACAACCCCAAATCAGAAAAAGTTGGGACAGTAAGGAAAATGCAAATAAAATTAAAAACAGTGTTTCTTACATTTACTTTGACTTTTATTTGATTGCAGACAGTCTGAAGATATTTCATGTTGCATCTGCTCAACTTAATTTCATTTGTTAATATACCTCTATTCCTGCAATTCAGACCTGCAACACATTCCAAAAAAAGTTGGGACAGGGGCAATTTAGGGCTAGTAATGAGGTGAAAAAACTAAATAATTATGCGATTCCAAACAGGTGATGTCAACGGGTGATTGTAATCATGGTTTGGTACCAAAGCAGCATCCAGGAAAGCCTGAGTCTTTGATGAGCAAAGATGATCAGAGGATCTCCAGTCTGTAAAAAAATGTGTGAGAAAATGATTGAAATGTTTAAAAACAATGTACCTTAAAGACAGATTGGAAGGGATTTGCATATTTCTCCCTCTACAGTGCATAATATCATTAAACCATTCAAGGAATCGGGAGAAATTTCAGTGCATAAAGACCAAGGGCACAAGCTTAATCTGAATGCCCGTGATCTTTGATCCCTCAGACGGCACTGCATCAAGAACCGCCACTCAACAATAGCTGATATAACCACATGGGTGAGGGATTACTGTAGTAAACCTTTGTCGAGCACTACAATACAGAGTTACATGCACAAATGCCACTTAAAACTTTACTGTGCAAAAAAGAAGCCTTATGTTAACCATGTCCAGAAGCGGCGTTGACTTCTCTGGGCTCGGAGGCATCTAGGATGGACCATCACACAGTGGAAACGTGCATTGTGGTCAGGTGAATCAGCATTCCAGGTCTTTTTTGGAAAAAAATGGACGCCGTGTGCTCCGGACCAAAGCCATAAAGGACCATCCAGACTGTTATCAGCAACAAGTCCAAAAGTCAGGGTCTGTCATGGTATGGGGCTGTGTCAGTGCCCTTGGCAAAAGTAATTTACACTTTTGTGATGGCAGCATTAATGCAGAAAAGTACATTGAGATCTTAGAGCAACATGTGCTGCCTTCAAAACGTCATCTTTTCCAGGGACGTCCATGCATTTTTCAACAAGACAATGCAAAACCACATGCTGCACATATTACAAAGGCATGGCTGCAGAAGAGGAGGGTACGGGTACCGGACTGGCCTGCCTGCAGTCCTGACCTGTCCCCAATAGAGAATTTTAAAAGGAAAAATGTCACAATGATGACCCCGTACTGTTGCACATCTTAAGACGTGTTTGCAGGAAGAATGAGACAAAATAAAAGCTGAAACACTAAATCACTTGGTCTCCTCAGTGCCAAAACGTCTTTTAAGTGTGGTGAAAAGGAATGGCAACATTACAAAGTGGTAAATTCTTTACTGTCCTAACTTTTTTTGGAATGTGTTGCAGGTCTGAAATGCAGGAATAGATGTTTATTAATAAACGAAATGAAGTTGAGCAGATAAAACATGAAATATCCCAGGTTCATCCTGTCTGCAATCAAATAAGTCAAAGTCAATGTAAGAAACTCTGTTTTTTTATTATTTGCATTTTCATGCTGTTCCAACGTTTTCTAATTTGGGGTTGTACTTCATCTCAGTGGTCTTGGGATGGCTTTAAGTCAGAGCTCTAGTCATTTTAAAACAGGGGAGAACTTTCGCCTCAAACTAATGATGTAGCGATAAAATTTCCATTGCTAAAACTAAGACCAGCTGAAAGCATCTCCTGCTCCACTGAACACTGCAGTTACATTTCACTTGTATCTGTCAAACACAGATGTGACTGTTAGACTGGAAGAGGAGTTAGGAATGCATTACATGAGAAAGTCTTTCCTCGTTTCCAGAGTCACACTAGACCTGGCTCATATTTGCCACTGCACAAGGTGATTTTAGGTACGCATATTCATAAAACCCAATTTCTGAAGATTCTGACAAACAGTTCTTATGTTACTGTTACTTTTACAATTGCAGGTTGAACGTCATCTCCACTTACCATATAGAAGCACTTTGTAGTTCTACAATTACTGACTGTAGTCCATCTGTTTCTCTACATGCTTTGTTAGCCCCCTTTCACCCTGTTCTTCAATGGTCAGGACCCCTACAGAGAAGGTATTATTTAGGTGGTGGATCATTCTCAGCACTGCAGTGACACTGACATGGTGGTAATGTGTTAGTGTGTGTTGTGCTGGTATGAGTGGATAAGACACAGCAGCACTGCTGTAGTTTTTAAATACCGTGTCCACTCACTGTCCACTCTATTAGACACTCCTACCTAGTTGGTTCACCTTGTAGACGTAAAGTCAGAGATGATCGCTCATCTATTGCTGCTGTTTGAGATGGTCATTTTCTAGACCTTCATAAGTGGTCACAGGACGCTGCCCATGGGGCGCTGTTGGCTGGATATTTTTGGTTGGTGGACTATTCTCAGTCCAGCAGTGACAGTGAGTTGTTTAAAAACTCTATCAGCGCTGCTGTGTCTTATCCACTCATTCCAGCACAGCACACACTAACACACCACCACCATGTCAATGTCACTGCAGTGCTGAGAATGATCCACCACCCAAATAATACCTGCTCTGTAGTGGTCCTGGAAGAGTCCTGACCATTAAAGAACAGCATGAAAGCATGCAGAGAAACAGATGGACTACAGTCAGTAATTGTAGAACTACAAAGTGCTTCTATATGGTAAATGGAGCTGATAAAATAGACAGTGAGTGTAGAAACAAGGAGGTGGTTTTAATATTATGGTTGATCTGTGAATGTGCATGACTATAGTCCTGATTTTACGCAGATGTAAGTGTGGCAGAATGAATAGCTTTTGTCTTTCCAGAAAGCTGACACGCGGAGTGAAAATGTATTTTCTATAAATGTGATTGCTCTTCCTTTAGGGGTTTCTCTATTTTAATCCCGCTGAAGTGTGAATAAAATAATGAATGAAGCAGCATTGGAATATGAGTTAGTTTTACAGACTTATATTTGTTTTGTTTTTTTCCTGTAAAGCAGCGATTTCCAAACTTTTTTGCACCACGGACCGGTTTCATATAAGATATAGTTTCACGGACCGGCAGTGGTGGGAGGATTTAAAATAGAATAACTATAGAATGGAAAATCTGTGTGAATCCTGAGCTTTTTTTGCTGCAACGAGACTGGTTTGCTCCCACCTATTGTAGACAGTAACACCCGGAGTGTATTGGAAATTTAATTGCTCTTTTAGCGATCTCTAATTATTTATTCTTTCCGTGCGGCCCGGTAATAAATGACCCACTTTTTTTTGCAATTTTCCCCCAATTTTCTCCCTAATCTAGTCGAATCCAATTACCCTGATTGCATCACGCTTCCTCTCTATCTTTACTACCCTCCAATGCTGACTGTGGAGTGCCGCAACTGACACATGCCCCATCTGACACGTGTGCAGTACCGACTGCATCTTTTCACCTGCAGGAGGTGAGTTCATATGTGGATCAGCTTTGTGCACAAAGAGCCACACCCTGATCAACGCATTATTCCTTGACTCTATTCAGGCGCCATCTATCAGCCAGCAGAAGTTGTACCTGCATAACTTATGAGGAACTTTGGTCTTGCAACAGCCAATTGTTGTTTATGTAGCTGCCCAGCCCAGCCGGATGGCAGAGCTGAGATTCGAAACGATGTGTTCGAAATCCCAGCTCTGGTGTGCTAGCGTGTTTTACCGCTGCGCCACCTAAGCGGCTATAATATTTTTTATTTATTTGTATTATTTTATATTTAATTATTTATGTATTTCTTTTTAATTTTTTTTTTTACTATTTATTATTATTATTATTATTATTATTATTATTATTATTATTATTATTATGTGTAGACAGAATATATTTGCAACCGTCCTAATATGTGACCTACAACTTACAACAACACATAGCATGGGTCATCCCTAACTTTTATTTCTGTGTTAGAAGAGATCTTGGCAGCTGATATTTGATTGCTTTAAAACTCTAATTGTACACAATGTAATACAATCTAATTTCCAGTACCTCCCTGTAAGTTTGTGGAACATAATCATGAGCTTGTTGGGCATCCTACTCCAAAACTATGTGCATGAATATATTTGTATACCCCCCACCCACTCCTTCTTTCCTCAGGCAGCTATAATAATCTTCAATCATTTCACAAGATGTTGTAGTGTGTGATGTTGGAAAAAAAGGCCTGGTGGGCATTTGATGTTCCAATTCATCCCAATTGGTCTCAAGGGGTTAGCAGTGGGTGTGCCTGAACTGGGTATTCACTGGCTCAGAATTGGGAACTAAGAACTCTCTCTGGGACATGTTGCATGAAAGAGGCAATATAATTAGCCTTAAACTAAACATCTGTGATAGGTGGAATCTTTCCATAAAAGGTGCTGCAGTGCTTCTCCTTAATTCCTGCACCAGACCTGATTGCTCATTTTCTAGTCAATTAGCGAGAATAGGTTTAGCCACCTACTGCAGTAATTACCAGATTTCCAAAAGCCCTGCCTGTAGGTCCAGCAAATATTTTATACAATATTATCTCACCTGCTTACCTGCTTCATAGGGCCTGAAGTATGTCTTGGAGAATTTGTGTCCATTCATTCCAAAGAGCATTTGCACGGCTGGGCACTGTTTAAGAAAGCATCAATAGATGTTCCAGTTCACTCCAAAACTGCACATTGGGGCTGAGGTCAGGACTCTTTGCAGACCAGTGGAGTTTCAAACCACACTTTTCTTCATGTCCTTATACTACATTTACATTTTCGGCACTTAGCAGACGCTCTTATCCAGAGCGACTTACAGAAGTGCTTCCATAGTAAACATTTCATTACTCTAGTCTAAGTAAACAACAGCCCAAGAACACAAATATGCTAAAACCTGTTAGAAGCAAATTGTTATTTTTTTTAATGACAAAGAAATGAATAAGAGTGTTAGTAAATACAAGTCAGCTTAAGTGCTTAGTAAAGAGGTGAGTTTTTAATCGTTTTTTAAAGACAGCAAGAGACTCATGTTCGGACAGTCAGAGGAAGTTCATTCCACCATTTGGGTGGCAGTACAGAGAAGAGCCTTGATGCTTGTCTTCCTCGAGTTCTGGGTGGAGGATCAAGTTGAGCGAGACTAGTGGCTCGGAGGTTGCGCGGTGCAAAGCAGGGTTTGATTAGACCTCGAAGGTAGCTTAAAGCTGCTCCATTTCGGCTTTGACATTATTGGCTTTATACTAGACATTGCTTTGTGAACAGCAGAGATGGGGACTCAAGTATATATATATATATTAGGGCTGTCGTTAATCGCGTTAATTAATCAAGATTAAAAATTTTAATCTAACTATTTTTATTTGGCATATACATGTGTGTCTCTGTGGTAATTATCTGTATTTCAGATGAATTAGGATGTAAAGCACATGAACTGTCCGATGATAAACTACTTTTAGCGGTTTTCACTTTTTTTACGTGTTGATGAAAAGATGAATGAAATCACGCAAGCTTTGTAACGAGTATTTCCATTGGCTGCTAGAGCTGTCCATCAAAACCGCGTAGCTCCGCCTCCTCCCCTCCGGTAAAAAGTGAAACTCTGTGTGATGTTTCATCTCTACAGTTCATTCAGGTTATTCTATCACATGGTTATAAACATGATTTATATTTGTGATGTTTGTAGTTTTCTAAAAACACATTCGTATCTGATATTTATATGGACTAAGCGTTTACATGGACTGTTTTAATTAACACTTTTTTTTATATAGCTACAGTCAATTACTTATAGATAATGTCTGCTAACTTGACTGTTTCAGGTATTTATAGATGTTTAAATGGTAATTTAGAACAGTATTTCCCAGTATTCTTTCTGCACAAACACAGTATTAAAGGGTTTTCTTAATAGATCTATGAAATAATCATATCTGTGTTTTGATGCTTTATTGATGCCTTATATTAGATCAAAACATTATGGTTGGTGCACCTGTTTTCAGTGTCAGGGTCATGAACAGGAAAAGATCCTCACTTTTGTCAGATAATGTGCTTTCTACAATGAATTAAGATTTAATAATTCTATCATATTTTATGAATGTTTTATTGGTAAACACGTTCTTGCAATAACAATGTGCATAACTGTTCAAATTTTGCTTAATTATTAGTTTGCGATTAATTGAGATGAAAACATATATATTTAGGGCTGTCACACGATTAAAATTTTAATCAAGATTAATCTAGATTAATTTTGTTCTTTAATCGCGATTAATCTCGATTAAAAAATTTTATCGTGTGACAGCCCTAATATATATATATGATCCGACGTCATTCTGATCGGGTCATTTTCTGCTCTCTAATAACGCTCCGTCTTAACCCACAACGCGTGCAATGGGTAAATGTTCCAGCTTCCAGCAAAGTGATGAAGCATCGCTCCCTACTTAAACTCTAGCCTAAAGACTCATGACTTGACTTGGACTCTAGCCTAAAGACTTGTGACTTGACTCGGACTCTAGCCTAAAGACTTGTGACTTGACTCGGACTCTAGTCTAAAGACTCGTGACTTGACACGGACTCTAGTCTAAAGACTCGTGACTTGACACGGACTCTAGCCTAAAGACTGGTGACTTGACTCGGACTTGTATTTTGCGACTTGTGAACATCTTTGGTGCACAGGGGCACAGACATACTGGAACAGAAAAGGTTTTTATTCCCCTAAACTGTTGCTAAGAAGTTGGAATCCTATAATTTCCTTTATTTAATACACCTGTTAGCAAGTGTTGAAGACTGAAACCAGTTATAATGCTGCTATTTTTGAGGCAGCAGATGGTGGTTGGTTAGATTTGTGTGTTTCTTTCACACACCCATTAGATCAAACTGCTTAAACTGTATTTTTAACTATATACAAAGATGAAGAATGAGCAATTTTTCGTGCTCCGAGTGCTGAATACTTCTGAATACTTCTATCACTTAATAAGATAATGTGCCATTGTTGGAGAGGGAGACTGATGGAGCTGAGACAGAATGATGGAGTTCAGTTTAAGTTCTCCATGTCTGATAACAGCTGGTGTGTATTAAAGCAGGAATATTGCTCTTGAACACAACTCTTTGATCTTTCAAGTGAATAGAAAGAGGATCCCATCTCTCTCTCTACAACCCTGACGAATACTCTGTGTTTGCCACATCCACAACAACTCATCAATCTACAGCCCTAGCAACAGTACAATCTGTCTTCTATCATTTTTTGGAGCTCCTAATATAGCATAAAACTCTCCAATCCATAACAAAAATAAGAGATAAAAAAGGGGTTAGCTTAGATTATTTGTTCTAAGGTTAAGGTTTATTGTAAAGTAACATTTATTTATCATTAACTTGTGTTTATTAGTGATTTATTGATCTGAACAAGCTGTAAAAATGCATGCTTTAAGATCATTTCCAAAATAAAGTATAAACACACGTACAACAATCTACAATATTACAATATTAATAAATATTAAAGTTAGGGATGTCCCAATCACGTTTTTTTGTTCCTGATCCCGATCATTAATTTTGATCCCAATCCGATACCGAGTCTCAAACCGATACTTGTATTTTCTAGATATTGTCTAGATAAGAACTAGATAATACTGTTCACACAGTGCACACTTCAAGTACATTACAGTTATTCAAATTAATCCAATGTATAAGTTTAACAACTGAATAGCTCTGCAGTGCTGTAGGAAAAAAATTGCCTGCATCAGAGCTATTGCTTAATGTTCTTTTATTTTTACAAAATAAAAGTAAACAAACTTAGTGCAGCATTGTAGTAGTAAAACTAGAACACTGAAAATGAAGTGAAGGTTCTTTTTGAGGAAAATCAGCATCTCTGCCGTGTTAGCGGACAGCCGGTTCCTCTTTTCATCATATAATAATAAATTCGCTGTATTCGGCTGAGTATTTATTTTTAGGTGCCGTATCAAATTGGTAGTAATTGTAGATCGTTTGGTTAAATGATATCTGGCTTGTTTCTTATGAGCCACCGTACTTGTATGCGTGTTGTAACTGTAACAAACTTTTCTGTGGTTGTATTGTGACAATGGTTTGATGGATGTTTCTATGCGAAGTGAGTGTGTTTTGACCCTTTGGGGCTTCCATAGTGCATAGAATAACGTGCTTGGCTAACATGATGACTCTAGCTGTCCACTATTCGGTACCGTAACAAAAGAAGTTAATAAAAGTGTTCTGCTCCCGACAATTTGTGAACCCATTTTCAAACCCATTTTCTTGAGCCTTTGTTTAACTGACCATAATACAAAGAAAAGTTTTGCAGTATTTTGCTGACCAACTTACATCGATCAGGCATAACATTAAAACCACCTCCTTGTTTCTACACCCACTGTCCATTTTATCAGCTTCACTTACCATATAGAAGCACTTTGTAGTTCTACAATTATTGACTGTAGTCTATCTATTTCTCTGCATACTTTTTTAGCCTGCTGTTCTTCAATGGTCAGGACCCCCACAGAGTAGGTATTATTTAGGTGGTGGGTCATTCTCAGCACTGCAGTGACACTGACATGGTGGTGGTGTGTTAGTGTGTTGAGCTGGTATGAGTGGATGAGGCACAGCAATGCTGATAGAGTTTTTAAACACCAACCAAACCAACCAAAAATATCCAGCCAACAGCGCCCCATGGGCAGCATCCTGTGACCACTGATTAAGGTCTAGAAGATGACCAACTCCACCAGCAGCAATAGTAATCTATAGGTGTCGCTGACTTCACATCTACACGGTATTTAAAAACTCCAGCAGCATTGCTGTGTCTGATCCACTCATACCAGCACAACACACACTAACACACCACCACCATGTCATTGTCACTGCAGTGCTGAGAATGATCCACCACCCAAATAATACCTGCTCTGTAGTGGTCCTGTGGGGGTCCTGACCATTGAAGAACAGGGTAAAAGCAGGCTAAAAAAGAATGTAGAGAAATAGATGGACTACAGTCAGTAAGTGTAGAACTACAAAGTGCTTCTTAATGGTAAGTGGAGCTGATAAAATGGACAGTGAGTGTAGAAACAAGGAGGTGGTTTTAATGTTATGGCTGATCAGTGTAATTGTATTTTGTAAATAATAATAATAAAAAAGAATGATATAACAGCATGTTTACCACTGTGTTACATCACCTTTCTTATTAATTCAATGTGTTAGCTTCAGGTGAAGGTGAGAAAAAAACCAATAAAAACATCAGACTTCTAAAATATGACCTAAAGAACAAACCACCTGTTCTCAAGGAAAACATCAGGACCTGATTTCAGTTGCTAGATGTAATTGACAGAGAACCACAGGAGTTATGGAAGGAACTCAAAGTGGTCCTAAAAGAATAATAATAAAAAAAAACATGGAAATAAAAACGAAGGATTAAATCAAGTAATAATTTAGTGGAAATGACAGAGAGGAGAGGCCAAAATCAGGAACGGGAGCAAGCGATCTCATCGCAGATGTACGCTGGATTAGAGAAAAAGCCAAGGAAAAGCCAGGAATTCAAAAAGTAAGTCAACATTTGCTTTCTTGATTGCGGCAAAGCTTTTTACTTTGTTGAACACACAGAATTATAGAATGCCTTCGGAAAAATGGGAATATCAGAGCATATCAGTGTACTAATGAGGAATCTTGACTGGTTCCACACTGGCAAAGGAGTTTAACAAGGCTGCATGGTTCATGTGTTATATGCTATACATACACTGATCAGCCATAACATTAAAACCACCTCCTCGTTTCTACGCTCACTGTCCATTTTATCAGCTCCACTTACCATATATGAGCACTTTGTAGTTCTACAATTACTGACTGTAGTCCATCTGTTTCTCTACATACTTTTTTGCCTGCTTTTACCCTGTTCTTCAATGGTCAGGACTCTCCCAGGACCACTACAGAGTAGGTATTATTTGGGTGGTGGATCATGAGTGGATAAATTGGGTATGAGTGGATAAAACACACCAATGCTGATGGAGTTTTAAACACCTCACTGTCACTGCTGGACTGAGAATAGTCCACCAACCAAAAATATCCAGCCAACAGCGTCCCGTGGGCAGCGTCCTGTGACCACTGATGAAGGTCTAGAAGATGACCAACTCCACCAGCAGCAATAGATGAGCGGTCGTCTCTGACTTTACATCTACAAGGTGGACCAACTAGGTAGGAGTGTCTAATAGAGTGGACAGTGACTGGACACAGTGTTTAAAAACTGCAGCAGCGCTGCTGTGTCTGATCCAATCATACAAGCACCATGTGATTGTCACTGCAGTGCTGAGAATGATCCACCACCTAAATAATACCTGCTCTGTAGTAGTCCTGTGGGGGTCCTGACCATTGAAGAACAGCATGAAAGGGGGCTAACAAAGCATGCAGAGAAACAGATGGACTACAGTCAGTAATTGTAGAGCTACAAAGTGCATCTATATGGTAAGTTTAGCTGATAAAATTGACAGTGAATTTAGCAACAAGAAGGTGGTTTTAATGTTATGGCTGATCAGTGGATAATGAGAGAAGCAGGACTGGAGGAGAATTATCGAGGATACAAAAGGATTGGTAAAGAAATATCAATAATCTCTAATTGTGGAAAGTTACCATTGATGGAGAAGATGGTATCAGGTTTCACCTGTGTGGATGAATTATTAACAGCAAAGGATTTAGTAGTCAGGAAATATGACACAGACTGGCACTTGGTGGAGCCAGAATGATCTCCAAAGATCAGAACTGTCCAGACTTTGGTCTTCTCTGTGCTTCTTTATAGATGTGAAAGCTGGACAATAAAAAAAAAGCATGAAAGAAAGAATATCGATTGGTTCTGGTGAAGACTTTTGAGAGAACCTTGGATTGCAGAGAAGACTAAATTAAACCTAACCTCTCACTCTGAGCTGAGATAACCAAATTGGTGGTCTTGTTGGTAGTTTGGACCTATATTTAGAAAAACACATTAGGGGAAATAATAGTAATAGTAATAATAATAAAATTAGAAGAATTACTTAGAAGAATTGACCAGATGTTTGGATAGAACTGAAGTAACTGGAGAGACGCTGTCCATCTAGTCACCAGGACGTGAAATTAAATTGACAACACTTAAGATAAGATTTCACATGTCTCTGAACACAAATTAGCACAAGTGACAATTCAGATGACAAAAACGGGCCACATCCAGACAAAACCACACCTTAATTCAGCGTTAATTGTCATCTTCTAAGACACACTACAAAAGTATTTGCTCGTCTGCCTTCACACGCATATGAACTTGAGTGACGTCCCATTCTTAATCCATAGGGTTTAATATGATGTCGGCCCACCCTTTGTAGCTAAAACAGCTTCAACTCTTCTGGGAAGGCTTTCCACAAGGTTTAGGAGTGTGTTTATGGGAATTTTTGACCATTCTTCCAGAAGCACATTTGTGAGGCTCGCAGTCTCTCTCTAATTCATCCCAAAGGTGTTCTATCGGGTTGAGGTCAGGACTCTGTGCAGGCCAGTCAAGTTCTTCCACACCAAACTGGCTCATCCATGTCTTTATGGACCTTGCTTTGTGCACTGGTGCGTAGTCATGTTGGAACAGGAAGGGGCCATCCCCAAACTGTTCCCACAAAGTTGGGAGCATGAAATTGTCCAAAATCTCTTGGTATGCTGAAGCATTAAGAGTTCCTTTCACTGAAACTAAGGGGATGAGCCCCTTCTGAGAACTTCTGAAAAACAACCCCACACCATAATCACCCCTCAACCAAACTTTACACTTGGCACAATGCAGTCAGACAAGTACCGTTCTCCTGGCAACCGCCAAACCCAGACTCGTCCATCTGATTGCCAGACGGAGAAGCGTGATTCGTCACTCCAGAGAACACGTCTCCACTGCTCTAGAGTCCAGTGGCGGCATGCTTTACACCACTGCTTCCGATGCTTTGCATTGCGCTTGGTGATGTAAGGCTTGGATGCAGCTGCTCGGCCATGGAAACCCATTCCATGAAGCTCTCTACACACTGTTCTTGAGCTAATCTGAAGGCCACATGAAGTTTCCGCTGACCCCGCTCTGTCATTTTACGTGGCTTATCACTTCATGGCTGAGTTGCTGTCGTTCCCAATCGCTTCCACTTTATTTTAATACCACTAACAGTTGACTGTGGAATATTTAGTAGCGAGGACATTTCACGACTGGACTTGTTGCACAGGTGGCATCCTATCACGGTACCACGCTGGAATTCACTGAGCTCCTGAGAGCGACCCATTCTTTCTCAAATGTTTGTAGAAGCAGTCTGCATGACTAGGTGCTTGGTTTTATACACCTGTGGACATGGAAGTGATTGGAACACCTGAATTCAATTATTTGGATGGGTGAGTGAATACTTTTGGCAATATAGTGTAACTAAGCTTTCAGTCAAAGAAAATGTATTGTTTCAGCTAATAAGAGGAGCTAAACATTAAAATGTGAAAGAAATCTTGTCCAGACGAGATGCTAGTGTGGAGCTTGTCATCTTGTCTGTCACAAATAAGCCCCTGATATTCAATGAAATACACCAAAATTACACTGGGTATCTGATTCCCTTAAGGTTACAGTTTCTTTACACCTAGATGAACACTTTCAGCAAGACAACAGACCATGTTACAAAACACATACCATTTTTGAATAGTTCCAGAATCATGAAAGTAGTCTTTCATGTTTTCCGTGCTTTTTTCTTTCCTTTATGTTTTTATTTCTGTAGTGGCCAGCGGAGTCCTTAGTTCTCATTCCAGTTGCCGATCTGGCTGAAGTGGAAAGGGCTGTTCATAGCCAGAGTCCAATTTTAAGCAGATGCACAGCAAAACCTCAACAATATCTGTATTTTAATTTAAAATAAAATTGGAGCTGTATTATTTTTGTGCTTTTTTAATTGTTATTTTTACTTGCATAGGGAGGATGTTCACCTTAACCTAATTAAAATATAGTTGGCTTTAGTGCCACAATTAGTGGCTTTGTCAAGTTTAATAGGTTGTGGTGGTAGCTTAGTGGTCAAGTTACTGGACTGGTGCTCAGAAGGTTGCTAGTGTAAGCCCCACCACTGGCAAATGAAACATTTACACTGATCAGCCATAACATTAAAACCATCATATTGTTTCTACACTCACTGTTCATTTTATCAGCTCCACTTACAATATAGAAGCACTTTGTACTTCTACAATTACTGACTAGTCCATCTTTCTTTGCATGCTTTGTTAGCCCCCTTTTATGCTGTTCTTCAATGGTCAGGACCTCCACAGGCCCACCACAGAGCAGGTATTATTTAGGTGGTGGATCATTCTCAGCACTGCAGTGACACTGACATGGTGGTTGTATGTTAGTGTGTGTTGTTTTTAAACACCTCACTGTCACTGCTGGACTGAGAATAGTCCACCAACCAAAAATATATCCAGCCAACAGCGTCCCGTGGGCAGCGTCCTGTGTCCACTGATGAAGGTCTAGAAAATGACCAACTCAAACAGCAGCAATAGATGAGAGATCGTCTCTGACTTTACATCTACAAGGTGGACCAACTAGGTAGGAGTGTCTGATAGAGTGGACGGTGAGTAGACACGGTATTTAAAAACTCCATCAGTATTGCTGTCTGATGCACTCATACCAACACACACTAACACACCACCACCATGACATTGTCACTGCAGTGCTGAGAATCATCCACCACCCAAATAATATCTGCTCTGTGGTGGTCCTGACCATTAATGAACAAGGTGAAAGCTGGCTAAAAAAATGTAGAGAAACAGATGGACTACAGTCAGTAATTGTAGAACTACAAAGTGCTTCTATATGGTAAGTGGAGCTGATAAAATAGACAGTGAGTGTAGAAACAAGGAGGTGGTTTTAATGTTATGGCTGATGGGTGTAGATGTCTGGTGCACACAATGTTAGTGGGTGCCAATGTTTTTATTATTATTATTATTAATCATTAATTTCATGATAGCTTGTATCGTTTATGTGAGTTTGTAATGCACAGTCACTAAACTTTTAATATTTTCAAGTATGTTAAACATCATGAGCAATAATTTGCCTCAAGTTATGCGCCCTCCATAAGCAAAAGTTAATGTATGTGTGAGAAAGTTCCCAAAAATACAATTATAAAGAACTAAAAATGCAGGGATTGTATTACAGGGTTTATGTAACACTCATGCAACTCTTGCATTCATAACACACTCTGCAGTTCTGCCTAACACCTACCAGTTTTTATATACTGTATATTATTAGTCGTTTCTTATTTGTATCTGTACAATTGTAAGAGTTATGCATACAGTTAATGTGTTTATTTTTGGGAGACATTGGGATTTTGAAATGAGGTGATCTGAGAGAACTTTGTGCCATTACTACCACTACCATTATTTATTTATTAGGATTTTAACATCATGTTTTACACTATTTGGTTACATTCATGACAGAAACTGTAGCTACTTATTACACAAGATTCATTAGTTCACAAGTTTAATGTTAATTTGTCTCCAGTTCACCTCACTTGTATGACTGTGGGAGGAAACCGGAGCTCTTGGAGGAAACCCACGCAGACACAAGGAGAACATGCAAACTCCACACAGAAAGGACCCGGACCGCCCCACCTGAGGATCGAACCCAGGACCTTCTTGCTGTGAGTGCCACTGTGCCGCCCCCACTACCATTTATTAAATATTTATGTGCATTTGTACATATACTTGATGTACAGTATTAATACTTTTAACACCTTTCAAAATACAGATACTTGAACTGTGTTCACCTGCATGTTGTAAATTATTTTAAAACAGACAAAAATCTGGAAAATTTAATTACATTTAGCAGTTGTATAGTGTCCATCAAAAGGTTGATAAAATTAGTTTTACAGTAAAGAATTTTAATTTAGCGTAACAGTTGACAAGATAAGAATATATTATTAAATCATTTTAAATAAAGGATTTTGATATACAGAGCATCATGATCATACTTAATAACTCAATAACTATTAAAAGCTTTTTACTGTTTATAGTTAAATGTTTATTCAGCATACAGTACTCTGAGCTAAAAGTAAAAAAAGAGAAATAGTATATATTTATATATTAAATTGAAGTAGCTTGCATTAAAGAGTGGTGATTCTCTAAAAATCAAATATGAACCTTGTGTTGTACTATAAGATCCATGTTTTGAGACTAATGAGCAATTTCATGAGTCATACAGTCAGCTCTAGTTATGGTCACCATTGGCCAACATGAGATTAAAAATGCTTTTAATAATAATAATAATAATCCAGTGTAGATGGGATGCCTTTATTTGGCATATATACATTTACACGTGTACAGTACAATTAACAAGACAGTGGTAGCCTAGTGGGTAGAGCTTTGGACTATCAACTGAAAGGTTCAGAGTTTGAATCCCAGCCACTGTTGGGCCCCTGAGCAAGGTCCTTAACCCTGTCTGCTCCAAGGGTGCCGTACAATTGTTGACCCTGCACTCTGACCCCAGCTTCCAAATAAGCTGGGATATGCAAAGAAAGAATTTTGTTGCACTGTACACCTGTATATGTATATATGACAAATTCTATTAAATTCTCTTTCTGCATATCCCAGCTTCTTGGGGTCAGGGTGGAGGGGCAGTTATTGTACAGCATCCTGGGAGCTGAAAGGGTTTAGGGTCTTGCTCAAGGACCCAACAGTGGCTGTCACAATTTTCTAGTTAGTAACCCCAAAGCTCTACCTATTAGGCTACTACTGTCCCTATTTTGTGGTAATTTGAACTGTAATTTGTGGTACAGCTTGTATCTTGCTAATCAGATGTAGGTTATCTTCTGGAAACCTGTTAAATCATCCATTCATTCATTCATTTTCTTATCCGCTTATCCAATTAGGGTTGTGTGGGGGTGCTGGAGCCTATCCCAGCTTTCCAATAGGCGCAAGGCACACAGTAACACCCTGGACCGCCCCACCTGGGGATCGAACCCAGAACCTTCTTGCTGTGAGGTGACAGTGCTACCCACTAAGCCACCTTGCCGTCCCTGTTAAATCAGACAAACTTAATTAAAATGGACAGTTTGAAGAAAATTAAAAGGCGGTTTGTTCAATTAAATTGGATTTGGCATTGCTAGAAGATGTATGAGTGACAGTAATTATGCACATTATTAAAGCATGATGCCAAACATGCTGCCCAGTTCATCTCCTAGTGATTCACTCAATTATTCACACATCACAACATTACAATGGCTGTCACTCGAATTAAAATGACATATAACTGTTTGCTGCAGTGTGCACTGTTTACAAACCCATCGCCCCTATACACTCGACTCACAACAATGAATCACCACGTACAAGGAACAACAGATCAACCATTTGCACCTATTCTCGCTAATGCGCCAGCCTTCCCACTTCATTTATGGAGAACAGCTTGGCGGATGTGCTTTGGTAATTATCCCGGCATTATACAATCAGTGGATGCATGCTCTGTGTGTGGCACGGTTTATGGTCTGTGCAGCAACTGAACATCTGCTGATTATATCTAGAGTCCACTTCCTGTTGGAAGAAATCCATCAAGTGTTATTTTCTGCTTCCCTATCTTTAGGCACACTGAGAAAATCGGCAAACTATTTTCAGCTTAGTACGTGTGCCAGCCGCCCATCATTTCGCCGAGCTACAGAATGAACTTCCTGTCTGAATTAAAATACAACCCCAAATCAGAAAAAGTAAATAAAATAAAAATGCAGTGTTCCTTACATTGAATTTGACTTTGATTGCAAACAGGATGAACCTGAGATATTTCATGTTTTATTTGCTCAACTTTATTTCATTTATTAATAAACCTTTATTCCTGCATTTCAGGTCTGCAACACATTCCAAAAAAAGTTGGGACGTGGCAATTTACGGCTAGTAATGAGGTAAAAAAACTAAATAATGATGCGATTTTAAACAGGTGATGTCAACAGGTGATTGTAATCATGGTTTGGTACAAAAGCAGCATCCAGAAAAGGCTGAGTCTTTGATCAGATGATCTCCAGTCTGTCAGCAAATGTGTGAGAAAATTACTGAAATTTTCTCTGGATTTTAACTGAATTTGCATATTTTTCCCTCTATAGTGCATAATATCATTAAACCATTCAAGAAATCAGGGGGAATTTTAGTGCATAAAGGCCAAGGGCACAAGCTTAAGCTGAATGCCTGTGATCTTCGATCCTTCAGACGGCACTGCATCAAGAACCTCCACTCAACAATAGCTGATATAACCACATGGGTGAGGGATTACTGTAGTAAACCTTTGTCGAGCACTACAATACAGAGTTACATGCACAAATGCCACTTCAAACTTTACTGTGCAAACAAGAAGCATTATGGACGCCGTGTGCTCCGGACCAAAGACGGAAAGGACCATCCAGACTGTTATCAGTAACAAGTCCAAAAGTCAGGGTCTGTCATTGTAAGGAGCTGTGTCAGTGCCCTTGGCAAAGGTCATTTACACTTCTGTGATGGCAGCATAAATGCAGAAAAGTACATTGAGATCTTAGAGCAACATGAACTGCTTTTAAGACGTCATCTTTTCCAGGAACGTCCATGCATTTTTCAACAAGATGCAAAACCACATGCTGCACATATTACAAAGGCATGGCTGTGGAAGAAGAGGGTACGGGTACTGCACTGGCCTGCCTGCAGTCCTGACCTGTCCCCAACAGAGAATTTTAAAACAGAAAATGTGACAACGACGACGCTGTACTGTTGCACATCTTAAGACGTGTTTGCAGGAAGAATGAGACAAAATAAAAGCTGAAACATTAAATCACTTGGTATCCTCGGTGCCAAAAAGTGTGGTAAAAAGGAATGGCAACATTACAAAGTGCTAAATGTCTTATTATCCCAACTTTTTTGGAATGTGTTGCAGGCCTGAAATGCAGAAATGGATGTTTATTAATAAATAAAATATCTCAGGTTCATCCTGTCTGCAATTAAATAAAAGTCAAAGTAAATGTAAGAAACTCTGTGTTTTTTTTATTATTTGCATTTCCATGCTGTCCCAACTTTTTCTGATTTGGGGTTGTACAAGCATTGCACCTTTAATCTGTCATCTTAAAAAGCTACAAGTTTAAGGACAAAGCAGTGATTATTATAATTATGATCATTAAGAAGCAATCAAAACACTTCAAATCAATAAAAATTATACCTCATCATGAGAGGAAATACATTTCATAACCTCCTGACATTTAAATGCCTTGTTGCCTTCTCTTGTTACCGCTCTTCTAGCCATTCTGCTAGATTCTGGAACATGAAGGCAAAGACTGACTTATGATTCAAACAAGTGAATTACTAACATAACGTCTGGTTTAACCTTTATCACTACAAGTATGTACACACCTGGCTTTTATTCCCGTACCCTGGGTAAGAGCCATCTCATAATCTGTGGCTATACAGATTCCACTCTTCTGGAAATGGTTTTAACTAGATTATGGAAAATAAAGTGTGTGCCTCAACATTCCAATAAGAAAGTGTGAGTGCATATTTTTGCAATATAGCACAGTATTTAAATTTATTCTAAGGCTGTTTATTAGGATTGGGGTTGATGTTTATGCAGATAAAATAGGTTTTGCCAATCCACAATCTGCAAGATTTTTATGCAGTGGGGAGAGGCAATGTCATGCTTCAACCACAAACATCCAGCCAACAGCGCCCCGTGGGCAGCGTCCTGAGACCACTGATGAAGGTCTAGAAGATGACCAACTCAAACAGCGGCAATAGATGAGCGATCGTCTCTGACTTTACATCTACAAGGTGGACCAACTAGGTAGGAGTGTCTAATAGAGTGGACAGTGAGTGGACACAGTGTTTAAAAACTCCAGCAGCGCTGCTGTGTCTGATCCACTCATACCAGCACAACACACACTAACACACCACGACCATGTCAGTGTCACTGCAGTGCTGAGAATGATCCACCACCTAAATAATAATGTATTTTGAATTTGGTGCCTGCAACACACTCAAAGTTGGGACAGGGGAAAATGTCAAATGTTTTTACTACTTAAAGTTTTGGGAATGGAAATGAAATTATGCACCCACTCGGATCTCTTGTGTAAAAGAGAAGTGGTACTTTTTTTAGTTATGACAAAAAATGACCTTGTACTAACCCAAGACCCATTTAGTCTTTCTAAAAGAAACTGATATAATCTGAATAAACAACCAAACTGTTCAGGTCAGACCACTGTATGTCAGCTTGATTTAAGTAAAGGCCACTCTATGAGAACAATGTAAATACTGTACATCCAAGGTTTTATACCAAGAAAGTCTTAATGGAGGAGTTTCCAGGAAAACTAACATATTGTCAAGAGAATAATAAACAAATGTCACAATTTTAAACTCCTGAACCCCTGTTTCCAGAACAAAATGTCAAAGTGGCTCTAAAGTTGTTTAAAATAAAGAAAACTGACACTTTTGTGTAGCTCTGATCCTGACCTCTTACAAACCTTATTTCAAACATATTTTATCAGCTCCACTTACCATATAGAAGCACTTTAGTCCATCTGTTTCTCTGAATGCTTTGTTAGCCCCCTTTCATGCTGTTCTTCAATGGTCAGGACTCTCCCAGGACCACCACAGAGCAGGTATTATTTGGGTGGTGGACCATTCTAAGCACTGCAGTGACACTGACATGGTGGTGGTGTGTTAGTGTGTGTTGTGCTGTTATGAGTGGATCAGACACAGCAATGCTGATGGAGTTTTTAAACACTGTGCCCACTCACTGTCCACTCTATTAGACTAGATGTAAAGTCTGCTGTTTGAGTTGGTCATCATCTAGACCTTCATCAGTGGTCACAGGACGCTGCCCACGGGGTGCTGTTGGCTGGATATTTTTGGTTGGTGGACTATTCTTAGTTCAGCAGGGACAGTGAGGTGTTTAAAAAACTCCAGCAGAGCTGCTTTGTCTGATCCACTCATACCAGCACAACACACACTAACACACCACCACCATGTCAGTGTCACTGCAGTGCTGAGAATGATCCACCACCTAAATAATACCTGCTCTGTGGTGGTCCTGGGAGAGTCCTGACCATTAAAGAACAGCATGAAAAGGGGCTAACAAACCATAAGAGAAACAGATGGACTACAGTCAGTAATTGTAGAACTACAAAGTGCTCCTATATGGTAAGTGGAGCTGATAAAATGGACAGTGAGTGTAGAAACAAGGAGGTGGTTTTAATGTTATGGTTGATTGGTGTATGTGGTGAGACTGCAAAATAGTTGTACCACCCATCTCCCAACGAACCAGTAAAGCACAGGTTCAACATTTTTTTTTCCCAGTGCTATTCAATTAAGTTCCATTAATCTTATATAAAACTATTGTACTTTTTTTCCAGAAGTGTTTTTGATCTTTACACTCTGTCCTCTGTCCCAACTTCATGGAATGTGTTGTATTAAATTACGTATGTATTTATAAAAGTCAATGTAGTTCATATCTTTGGGCTGTTCATTAGGTTAAATCACTGTTTACTGTTTTTATTTGAATTTTTCTTACCAACAGTCCTAACGTTTTAGGAATTGGTCTTGTCAAAAAGAATGAGCCATATCAGATTTACTACACAAAAAAGTGCAAAATCCAGATAAATGACTGACTAAAAAGCTGGCAAAATGTTCAACAATCAGTTGTTGGATTGTATTCCCTCTTCAACTAGACACAGATGTCTTTTTAATATTTTATTTATTCAAAAACAGCTCCAGGTTGGGACATTTATTTGAAGGATTGGTGTAAATACCATTTAATACCACTGTAGATGTTAATATTCCCCTCTATTCCTCTATAAAGCCGGGAGCAATTTTTTGATTTCACACAATTAAAAAGGTTCCCAATCAATGTTCTATTCTCAGTTATTATCTGAGCCGGATCTTTTCTGCTGAAGGTGGGATCAGACTATAATAGAGTCAATAATCCTTTATTCAAGCTCTGGGCCAAAGAAATCTCAGTTTTTAACCTTCTCAATCACCATGTGCTGCACACACAAAGCTTATTCTTTGTTTGCTTTTCTGCCATCTGTAGATTTTATAAATGTAACAGTAGGACTTTACATTACAGATCAGTAGAAGTTGGTAATAAAATGGTAATACTGGAGTTGTACTTATCATAAATTAAATGTCAGTTTCCTAGTTAATACTAAATAATACATTTGTAATAAAAAAGTAGAATAATGGTAACAATTTGTGCGGCGGCTGGAGAAGATATGTTGGCGCATTATGATCCAGCCGGAGTGAAGAGGATTAACTAACTCTACCCACTAGGCTACCAATCTGAGAGCACAAATCTGACAAAAGACTCAGAAATTGACTGGCAGGCCAGTCAAGCACACACCTGCTGAAACAGACATTTTCTTAATGGCAGAAAAAAATATATATCTCAAAATAATAACATATATACAGTGTATCACAAAAGTGAGTACACCCCTCACATTTCTGCAGATATTTAAGTATATCTTTTAATGGGACAACACTGACAAAATGACACTTTGACACAATGAAAAGTAGTCTGTGTGCAGCTTATATAACAGTGTAAATTTATTCTTGCCTCAAAATAACTCAATATACAGCCATTAATGTCTAAACCACCGGCAACAAAAGTGAGTACACCCCTTAGTGAAAGTTCCTGAAGTGTCAATATTTTGTGTGGCCACCATTATTTCCCAGAACTGCCTTAACTCTCCTGGGCATGGAGTTTACCAGAGCTTCACAGGTTGCCACTGGAATGCTTTTCCACTCCTCCATGACGACATCACGGAGCTGGCGGATATTCGAGACTTTGCGCTCCTCCACCTTCCGCTTGAGGATGCCCCAAAGATGTTCTATTGGGTTTAGGTCTGGAGACATGCTTGGCCAGTCCATCACCTTTACCCTTAGCCTCTTCAATAAAGCAGTGGTCGTCTTAGAGGTGTGTTTGGGGTCATTATCATGCTGGAACACTGCCCTGCGACCCAGTTTCCGGAGGGAGGGGATCATGCTCTGCTTCAGTATTTCACAGTACATATTGGAGTTCATGTGTCCCTCAATGAAATGTAACTCCCCAACACCTGCTGCACTCATGCAGCCCCAGACCATGGCATTCCCACCACCATGCTTGACTGTAGGCATGACACACTTATCTTTGTACTCCTCACCTGATTGCCGCCACACATGCTTGAGACCATCTGAACCAAATAAATTAATCTTGGTCTCATCAGACCATAGGACATGGTTCCAGTAATCCATGTCCTTTGTTGACATGTCTTCAGCAAACTGTTTGCGGGCTTTTTTGTGTAGAGACTTCAGAAGAGGCTTCCTTCTGTGGTGACAGCCATGCAGACCAATTTGATGTAGTGTGCGGCGTATGGTCTGAGCACTGACAGGCTGACCCCCCACCTTTTCAGTCTCTGCAGCAATGCTGACAGCACTCCTGCACCTATCTTTCAAAGACAGCAGTTGGATGTGACGCTGAGCACGTGCACTCAGCTTCTTTGGACGACCAACGCGAGGTCTGTTCTGAGTGGACCCTGATCTTTTAAAACGCTGGATGATCTTGGCCACTGTGCTGCAGCTCAGTTTCAGGGTGTTGGCAATCTTCTTGTAGCCTTGGCCATCTTCATGTAGCGCAACAATTCGTCTTTTAAGATCCTCAGAGAGTTCTTTGCCATGAGGTGCCATGTTGGAACTTTCAGTGACCAGTATGAGAGAGTGTGAGAGCTGTACTACTAAATTGAACACACCTGCTCCCTATGCACACCTGAGACCTAGTAACACTAACAAATCACATGACATTTTGGAGGGAAAATGACAAGCAGTGCTTAATTTGGACATTTAGGGGTGTAGTCTCTTAGGGGTGTACTCACTTTTGTTGCCGGTGGTTTAGACATTAATGGCTGTATATTGAGTTATTTTGAGGGAAGAATAAATTTACACTGTTATATAAGCTGCACACAGACTACTTTTCATTGTGTCAAAGTGTCATTTTGTCAGTGTTGTCCCATGAAAAGATATACTTAAATATCTGCAGAAATGTGAGGGGTGTACTCACTTTTGTGATACACTGTATATACCGATCAGCCATAACATTAAAACAAATCCTTGTTTCTACACTCACTGTCCATTTTATCAGCTCCACTTACCATATAGAAGCACTTTGTCGTTTTACAATTACTTACTGTTGTCTATCTGCTTCTCTGCATGCTTTGCTAGCCCCGTTTCATGCTGTTCTTCCAATGGTCAGGACCCCTAAAGGACCACTACAGAGCAGGTATTATTTGGGTGGTGGATCATTCTTAGCATTGCAGTGACACTGACATGGTGGTGGTGTGTTAGTGTGTGTTGTGCTGGTATTAGTGGATAAGACACAGCAGTGCTGATGGAGTTTTTAAACTACTCACTGTCATTGCTGGACTGAGAATAGTCCACCAACCAAAAACATCCAGCCAACTGGGCAGCGTCCTGTGACCACTGATGAAGGTCAAGAAGATGACCAACTCAAACAGCAGCAATAGATAAGCGATCATCTCTGACTTTACATCTACAAGGTGGACCAATTAGGAAGGAGTGTCAAATAGAGTGGACAGTGAGTGGACATGGTATTTATAAACTCCAGCAGTGCTGCTGTGTCTGATCCACTCATACCAGCACAACACACACTAACACACCACCATCATGTTAGTGTCACTGAGGTGCTGAGAATCACCCACCACCTAAATAATACCTACTCTGTAGTGGTCCTGGCTATTGAAGAACAGGGTGAAAGCAGGTTAAAAAAAAGTATGTAGAGAAATAGATGGACTACAGTCAGTAATTGTAGAACTACAAAGTGCTTCTATATGGTAAGTGGCTGATCAGTGTATATATACTGTAAGTCTCCACATCAATATATATACTGCTCAAAATTAGTCAAACTTTATATTTACATTAAATGTCTTTACAAGTTATTGAAGATGACCAAAATCACAATTTCTGTATTTCTGGACTTTTTCAGTGTGCTGGGTATGAGTATGGGTATCATGTACAAAGAACTATTATAAAAATATTAAAACTGGCCTTCTGTGTCTCCCTGCACTTTCACCATTAAAAAAAAAATCAACCATGTCTTCTCCAAGCTGCCCCGAAGCACACATGCATAATCAAGTAATAAATAAAACTCTGCGAGTGCCTCAGATTTAGCCATTATACAGAGCAACCAGATAAATCCAATTATTGATTTTCTTTGCTTTAATCTAAAATGAAAAAGGCATTTTTTCAACCTGGTCTCCTCTCTGTCCTCCTCTCAATTTTTTTTCAATGACTGGGCACCAGAAATGTTTACAAGTCACAAAATACGAGTCCGAGTCAAGTCACGAGTCTTTAGACTAGAGTCCGAGTCAAGTCACGAGTCTTTAGGCTAGAGTCCGAGTCAAGTCACGAGTCTTTAGGCTAGAGTCCGAGTCAAGTCACAAGTCTTTAGGCTAGAGTCCGAGTCAAGTCACAAGTCTTTAGGCTAGAGTCAGAGTCAAGTCACGAGTCTTTAGGCTAGAGTCCGAGTCAAGTCACAAGTCTTTAGGCTAGAGTCAGAGTCAAGTCACGAGTCTTTAGGCTAGAGTCCGAGTCAAGTCACAAGTCTTTAGGCTAGCGTCCGAGTCAAGTCACGAGTCAATGTAATATACACAAAACATATATCGGAAATGTAGCGTAGAAATAAACAAATAATGTGTAAGTTCAGATAAAAAACAACAGATTAGCAACTGTACCGTATAAGGGACATTGTAGCCTAGTGGTTAATGTACTGGACTAGTAATCAGTAGGTCACTGGTTCAAGCCACACCTCTGCCAGGTTGCTACTGTTTGGCCCTTGAGCAAGGCCCTTAACCCTCAATTGCTTAGACAGTATACTGTCACACTATTGTAAGTCGCTTTGGATAAAGGCGTCTGCTAAATGCCGAAAATGTAAATGTAAATGTATTGTGCCGTTTTTCTTAGTGCCTTTACTTTCCTAGTCACTGTGCAAATGAATGTAATTTCTGTAACAAGAAGGTACCAGTTAAAAGCTTAAAACTATACGTTTTGTTTTCATTCCACTGCTTACCTTAGCTTATGTTCTTCCAGATGCTATTAAATTTATAACTGTGTGTTGTCCCATTAGGAATGTAATTCGTTATTTTGTAAATGTGTGCGTATAATTAAAAACCTCCAAACTTTTCCTGGTTGTGAAGTAAAACATTAACTCGTTAGAAAGCCAATCAAGCGTTTAATTAACACATCATCTGTGTGACGCAAACTGAATAAACGCAAATAACAGCATTAAAATCATAAGGTTTGATTGTTTCAGAAAGCGGTCTTACAACCATTAGCGCCAATTCTGTAGGAGCGTTCCATTCACCCAGTTGTTCCTGTGAAGTGCACTATGTAGGGTATTCCACCATTTCAAGTCCAAAGGTAACGAAAATTTAGGGAGCGACGCTTCATCACTACGTCGTTTACCCAATGTGTGCGTTGAGGGTTAAGATGGCCGGAGCGTTATTAGAGAGCAGAATATTTATAATTATAATTTATATATAATAATTTATATATAATAATAATATATATATATAATTGTCACACGTAAATAATGTTAACACATGCTGACGCTAGCGACTCTTGTTGTACATTTTTTGAGAGTCATGAGTCGAGTCTGAAGTCGCTGTGTGTGCGACTCACATGCAACTCGGACTCGGAGTCTGCAACTCGAGTACCCATCTCTGCTGGGCACACACTTACTTTTAAGTGTGTGCCCAGTAAAGTCTTGCTGATATTTATGAAAGACTGCTCCCTGCATTTTCGTTTATCAAGCAAACTTACTAAATCCTTGAGAAATCCATTATTTGTTTTTCAAATCAGCGCTTTTTAAAAGACATCCATCAGATTAAACCATTCCCATCAATTATCAGCCAATAAAACCGAGCTCTAAGCCCTCAGTCACCTGAGAATGTTCAGCAGAAATGGGAACAAAAACAATATTATGAGAATCGGAACACAGACCCATAGATCATTTCTGCTTCATCATGTCACGAATAAATTCCAGTCTTTAAATGACACTATAATTCTCACATAATTTTAAATCTCTGTGGTTCTGCATTTCTTACTGGATGAACTGGATCTGTGCTGGTAATTTAGGAGATTTTGAAGGTCTGAAGAAAAAAAAAATAGACCACACAGCATAATGAATGTCATTTACAGATGGAATTCTGGTTTTTCAATCAAATGATCTGACATGCTTGGGTTTGACATGTGAATTATAATTCATCCATTTACTGTCAGTTTTACCGCCACTTTATGGCCCAATTAGAATTGACGCAGAGTTGAGATTTTCCGTTAAATTTCTGTCATGTTTTTAGATTATTAAACCCTGCTGGATTTTGAAGAGGACATCTGTGGCTGAACGGGAAACTGTGTAGTTTGTTTAATTTCATAACACTAATGGATTAATCGTTGAGGATGTGAGAGATCTCCAAGCCAGGACAAGATAGGTTTTCTTTATCTCAGGTGAGTGATTTATCATTTATAAAGCGATTTGTATTGGGTTTAAACAGTGTTTTTAGATGTGGCAGTAGTAGATGATTTTTGTTGTGTTTAAACAGTGTTTTTAGATGTGGCAGTAGTAGATGATTTTTATTGTGTTTAAACAGTGTTTTTAGATGTGGCAGTAGTAGATGATTTGTATTGTGTTTAAACAGTGTTTTTAGATGTGGCAGTAGTAGATGATTTTTATTGTGTTTAAACAGTGTTTTTAGATGTGGCAGTAGTAGATGATTTTTGTTGTGTTTAAACAGTGTTTTAGATGTGGCAGTAGTAGATGATTTTATTGTGTTTAAACAGTGTTTTTAGATGTGGCAGTAGTAGATGATTTTTTAAAATGCTAAAAGTTGAAGTAGATCAGAGTGTTTTAATTTCTGAATGGCTGTTGCAGATGAGTTGTAGATCAGTGGCACATTAATGATGTCATCAAGATGCACCTTGTTACGGCAGTTGCAGAGTGAGCTGGCAATAAACGGCGCTCTGTTGGAACGTATCTTCGTGTGTTTTTTGCTTTACACACAAACAATGGCCTTATTTACGTTAAGTGTTATTTACATTAAGTGTTATTTACATTAAGCAACAGCATAAAATCGGATTCCGATATCCGATCCAGTGATTTGGGCCAATATCGGACCGATACCGATGCAGAGTATCGGATCGGTGCCAGCCCTACTGAGGACCATATATTAAATTGAATTTCAGGCCTGAGAGTTGAAAAAGGAGCTTCACATATCGGCCACGTATTTTATTGCTTTTTTTGGACATCAGTATCCTTGTGAGTGGAGCTGTGAATTACTGACTAGAAGGTTGTGTTTGAATCCTGGACCTGGGGCGGCATAATGGCTCAGTGGGTAGCACTGTTGCTTCACAGCAAGAAGGTCCTGGGTTAGATACCCAGAGTTTGCATGATCTCCCCGTGTCTGCATGGGTTTTCATCTGGGAGCTCCGGTTTCCTCCCACAGCCCAAAGACATGCAGGTGAGGTGAATTGGAGTTTCCAAATTGTTTATGACTGTATTTAATATTGAACTTGTGAACTGATGAATCTAATCATAATTCCTTTTGTAAATATAATTTTTTTTTTGACTGACTGGAGATTCAGGCTTCAAATGGCAGTCTTTGCATTAAGCATAAGCCTTACATTTGTCTTACAATCCTACCTAGGCCTCAATAATTTACCCGACCCCAGAATCTGGATCTGGCTGTGCAAGAAATTAGGGGTTTGGTATCAGACTCTAAGTAAAGTATCATAACATACTGCAGAGATTTTCTCAACAGGAATCTTGTATTGCTCACCTATCAGACAGACTTGACACTATCTGACTCGTTAACTCTCCCAGACATGTTTTTGTAGCATAAACAAATGAGTATCTGTCACATATCCTGGGCTTTAATGAGTCTCTCTTCAACCTTCTGAGGTCATGACCATGTGTTCCTCCACAAAGCCAATATTTATTATTGTTCCGTCAAGCTTCTGTCAGCCTGGTGGAATCCTCTTGCGAATGCTTGCTGCATGCCAAATCAAACAGTCACTGGTGCTCTGGGTCACTTTGCAGCAGTGTGATCAAGTCTCAGTGAGTGTGTATAAGGGTTTGGATGATGAAAAGGTGAGAGCTGGCAACAAGCCTGGCACTTACACTGCTATCATCTATGACTTAATAGAAAACTCCTCTAAGTGCACGTTCTCTTACTTTATAAGGTTATAAGTGTCGCTTTTAAGGAGGGGTGGGGATAACGGTGCTGAAGATGCACTTTGATATTTTTAAAATCTAAGCAATCTACTTGAGTCTACTCCTACTTTGAAAACA
Source organism: Trichomycterus rosablanca (assembly GCF_030014385.1). Classification (NCBI taxonomy): domain Eukaryota; kingdom Metazoa; phylum Chordata; class Actinopteri; order Siluriformes; family Trichomycteridae; genus Trichomycterus; species Trichomycterus rosablanca. The sequence continues at coordinate 29,067,820 of NC_085997.1, read as the reverse complement.
AGGGCTATGTGTCTTCTTTCCTGTGGACTCTGGTGGTTCCATGACTCTCAGGGTGGTTAAAGAAGGCCACAGGCTAGCATGCCTCCCCCGTAATGTGAATCTGCCAGCCAGTGACGAATTTTCACAGAGAACCTCAGCATGTACCACGCTTCTCTATCCATGGTCCTTCAAAGCCAAGTCAAGTGAACTTTATTTGTATAGCTCTTTTTACAATGAGCATTATCTCAAAGCAACTTTACAGAATCCAGGACCTACAGACCAAAAACCCCTGTTGAGCAAGCCGAGGGCAACACTGGCAAGGAAAAACTCCCTAATAATTACAGGAAAATTGAGAGGAACCAGACTCAGCAGGGACCCCCATCCTCCTTGGGTGGCCTGGAGGATAATTTGAATAAATAGGATTTACACAAACCATACATACACAACATTAAATTAAACAAAAAGTTATAACTAGCAAAAAATAATTAAAGTTCATTATTTGTCTGTAATAAAGTCCGTAGTGTGTTCTTGACATTTTTGGTGCAAACAAGCCAGGTTTCCGTCACATATAGCAGGAGCAGCATTGTTGACACAGCAGTCACGATGTGCAGTCTTTAACCTCAGGGTAAAAAAATAGAAGATGTAGTTAAAATGTGAAATCATTAAGAGTTAAATGTCAGTTTTGCAGAGAGTAGCTTTAGACTCCAGCACCCCTAATTATTACAGCATAAATAAAAGGGAGAGCGAGCAGGTAACAAAGTCATGAGGGCTTTCACAGGATGTCAGCGCCCACCTCCCCCACCGTCATCAAACCTGAGTTATCGGACAAGAGAGGCAGAACGACAGCAACCCAACATCCCTGATCACCACAAGTTTCTATGACCAAGAGCAAAGCTCATGCCTGCACCTACTAGACAGGAGAAGTCAAGCAGTCGCAAGGAGGTGATTTCACATCTGGCCTTCTGTCACTCAGACATGGCCAGTTGGATCTGTTAGTCATTCGGCCAGGTGGCACCGCCGAGAGTGTCAGGTCTTGCTTCCCTTCTGAGATACATTTAACCCAGTTTAGATACATGATGTGCTATAACCAGACAATGCCCACAATATGCCATCATTATTTATTTATTTGTTAATTTTTTTTCTTTCTTTTCTTTAATTTTCCCCACATACACCGACTAGGCATAACATTATGACCACTTGTAGGTGAAGTGAATAACACTGATTATCTCTTCATCACGGCACCTGTTAGTGGGTGGGACATATTAGGCAGCAAGTGAACATTTTATCATCAAAGTTAATGTGTTAGAAGCAGGAAAAATGGGTGAGCGTAAGGATTTGAGCGAGTTTGACAAGGGCCAAATTGTGGCTAGACGACTTGGTCAGAGCATCTCCAAAACTGCAGCTCTTGTAGGGGGTTTCCAGTCTGCAGTGGTCAGTATCTATCAAAAGTGGTCCAAGGAAGAAACAGTGGTAAACCAGCGACAGGGTCATGGGCAGCCAAGACTCATCGATGCACATGGGGAGCAAAGGCTGGCCCGTGTGGTCCGATCCAACAGACGAGATACTGTAGCTCCAATTGCTGAAGAACTTAATTGGTTCTGATAGAAAGGTGTCAGAATTGAGCATCACATTGCATATTGTTGTGTATGAGGCAGCAAAGGGGAGGGGGGGCAACACAATATTATGAAGGTTGTCATAATAGTATGCCTGATCGGCGTAAAATACAAGGTCTGTCTGAAAACCTAGTGAGCTGCCTTGCTGCCTACTTCCTACTTAGGCAGCTGCCTAAATAGAGAGGATTCCAATGATACATCAAACGCTTAACTACTTACTTTTCATATACTTAGCTAATACAGTTAGCTTCAGGCCATTCAAACCAATGGGCAGAGGCAATACACCCGAAAACGATTAAACTGTCACTGAAAAGCCCCGATTTGCAAATAAATTACACATGTACACCCTCATACAAATTTAAAATTAATAGGAGAAAAGTTGTGCTGCACTGAATCCTAGGATTGCCTTTCAGTGCTAAAAAAGCATTAGATGCTGCCTTGTTATTCAATCTGATTATAGCTTAGAAGCAAGGCACCTCAGTAGGCAGCCTTTTAAGGCTTTTAAGATTTCAGACAGCCTTCTTCTCTAAAGCATGTGTAGGATGATGCTATGTAGAGAGCTCATTATGTTTTCAGACAGACCCATAATATAATATTCATTGATATTCTACTGTTTTACTTCTCTGGAGAGATGAATAATAAAAACAATCTTATTGAAAGCCAAACTATTCCAGAGATTATTATTTCATGATCAGAGTTGAGTTGTAAATTGTATACACTATATTGCCAAAAGTATTCACTCACCCATCCAAATCATAGAATTCAGGTGTTCCAATCACTTCCATAACCACAGGTGTATACAACCAAGCACCTAGGCATGCAGACTGCTTCTACAAACATTTGTGAAAGAATGGGTCGCTCTCAGGAGCTCAGTGAATTCCAGCGTGGTACCATGATAGGATGCCACCTGTGCAACAAGTCCAGTCATGAAATTTCCTCGCTACTAAATATTCCACAGTCAACTGTCAGTGGTATTATAACAAAGTGGAAGTGATTGGGAACCACAGCTACAAAGTGGTAGGCCACATAAAATGACAGAGCGGGGTCAGCGGATGCTGAGGCGCATAGTGCACAGAGGTCGGCAGAGTCAATCGCTACAGACCTTTAAACTTCATGTGACCTTCAGATTAGCTCAAGAACAGTGTGTAGAGAGCTTCATGGAATGGGTTTCCATGGCCGAGCAGCTGCATCCAAGCCTTACATCACCAAGTGCAATGCAAAGCGTCGGATGCAGTGGTGTAAAGCACGCCGCCACTGGACTCTAGAGCAGTGGAGACGTGTTCTCTGGAGTGACGAATCACGCTTCTCCGTCTGGCAATCCGATGGACGAGTCTGGGTTTGGTGGTTGCCAGGAGAACGATACTTGTCTGACTGCATTGTGCCAAGTGTAAAGTTTGGTGGAGGGGGGATTATGGTGTGGGGTTGTTTTTCAAGAGTTGGGCTCGGCCCCTTAGTTCCAGTGAAAGGAGATTTTAGAGAATTTCATGCTCCCAACTTTGTGGGAACAGTTTGGGGATGGCCCCTTCCTGTTATGTCATGACTGTGCACCAGAACAAAGAACTTGACTGGCCTGAAGTCTTGAGTCTTGACCTCAACCCAATAAAACACCTTTGGGATGAATTAGAGCGGAGACTGCGAGCCAGGCCTTCTCGTCCAACATCAGTGTCTGACCTCACAAATGCGCTTCTGGAAGAAAATCCTATAAACACATTCCTAAACCTTGTGGAAAGCCTTCCCAGAAGAGTCGAAGCTGTTATAGCTGCAAAGGGTGGGCTGACATCATATTAAACCCTATGGATTAAGAATGGGACGTCACTCAAGTTCATATGCGCGTGAAGGCAGACGAGCGAATACTTTTGGCAGTATAGTGTATCTTGTTAAGGAGCGTGCAATGCTGCACTGCTCTTGGGCCAAATGCTAGAGGGCAGCATGGTGTTATATGTGCAATCTCCATTAACAAAACCGCAGCTTCTATTTTTTTTCTTCTCCCTCTAAAATACTTAGGATCTTAATTATTTGTTGTTTTCATCTAAATAAATAAACCACAAAAATACACTGAAGGAAAAGTGAAATAATAATTACATTGGGCAGTATTGTCTCACAAAAGTGTATTTCAAACCAAACCAAAATCAGCATTTATTTTGGGACATGAGGTAAGTCATGTCAAGTGCTCTGAGTACTACTTTTGGAAACAGTGATTGTCCTGTGGTTTGGTGTTATTTGACACTGAAGTGCCACTAATAGGGATACCCAGGCAGCACACTGTGCAGGAATATGACACCTTGGCTCAAAGTAATTAGCCAAAATTCTGCACTTTACAGTCACAAAACTGGATTGTGGCCAGTTAAATAAAGCATGTTAAATTATACGTCTTTCCTTTCTCAATTACCTGGATTTCAACATGAATTCTGTTGTCTCATAATTCCATGTTCCATGTAGTCCAATTAATACAAACATCCCAAGTTGCAAAAACTCATTTCAGTGAGGTACCCCTGGACCTCGACCCCGACCCCCCAAGCGCCCCAAAAAAAAAAAAAAAAAAAAGCTAGAAAGCCTCGCTAAAAAGCCTCTCGCACACACCAAAGGATATGGGTAATAACAGAACTTTTAGGAGCTTCTAACTGAGCTACTAAGCTAACTGTTTGCGTCACAAACACATTAATGTGTACTACATAGTGCACTAGATAGTGTGAAAAACAATAGATTTATGTTCCCTACATAGTGCATTAGATTGTATATTAGAAAATAATTTATGTTCCTTACTTAGTGCACTAGATAGTGTACTAGATAATAGACTTATGTTTCTTACATAATGCTTTAGGTAGCGTATTGGTTAACGGATTTAGGTTCCCTATATAGTGCACTAAATTGTATATCAGATAATGGATTTATGTTTCCTACATAGTGCACTAGATAGTGTATTAGATAACGCATTCATGTTCACTACACAGTGCACTACAAGGTATAATTAGATAGTGATTTGTGTTCCTTACATAGTGCACTACATAGTGTATTACATAATTAATTATGTTCCCTACATAGTGCACTAAATTGTATATCAGATAACAGATTTATGTTCCTTACATAGTGCACTAGACAGTATATTAGACAATTGATTTATGTTCCCTACATAGTGCACTTGATAGTGTATTACATAATTGATTCATGTTCCCTACATAGTGCACTAGATAGTGTATTACATAATTAATTATGTTCCCTACATAGTGCACTAGACAGTATATTAGACAATTGATTTATGTTCCCTACATAGTGCACTAGATAGTGTATTAGATAACGCATTCATGTTCACTACATAGTGCACTAGATAGTGTATTAGATAACACATTCATGTTCACTACATAGTGCACTAGTTAGTGTATTACATAATTCATTATGTTCCCTACATAGTGCACTAAATTGTATATCAGATAATGGATTTATGTTCCCTACATAGTGCACTAGACAGTATATTAGACAATTGATTCATGTTCCCTACATAGTGCACTAGATAGTGTATTAGATAACGCATTCATGTTCACTACATAGTGCACTAGATAGTGTATTAGATAACACATTCATGTTCACTACATAGTGCACTAGTTAGTGTGTTACATAATTCATTATGTTCCCTACAAAGTGCACTAAATTGTATATCAGATAATGGATTTATGTTCCCTACATAGTGCACTACACAGTATATTAGACAATTTATTTATGTTCCCTACACAGTGCGCTAGATTGTATCAGATAACGGATTTAATACGCGATTGGGGAAAAAAGTCTGTGTCGCCTGTGTGCGTGTGTGTGTGTGCGCTCTTGGCCGCTCGTTCTAGATTCCGGGAGATTTTATCTGACTTGCGGGCATCAGGGAGCCGCTATGTATATGCGGGAGACTCCCGGAACTTCCGGGAGACTTGGGATGTCTGTTAATAGCACACACAAACCCTCATTCTGTTTTTAATAAACCTTTTTAGCAGCAGTGTTGTTCATGTAGCCTCTGATCAGACTTGTACTAAGAGTTCAAGACAGTTCTGGGATTGCATGTAGTTTGAATAACCAGCGCTATTCAGGTCATGCCACCACATTTTAGTTGATATTTTTTTAATGTCTTGTTGTGTCCGCACCCTCTGTTATGCTGATGCTGATCGATTGCTGCCCTGAAGTTTTTCTTCCTTAATGTTTTCTTTCCTTAATGTTTGCATGCTGTACAGTCCCCCCACCATGCTTCCAAAAATATGCCCATAAGTACTGGGGAAATCTCTGTCTTTGTCTCTGTCAACCCATAGACACTTTTTTTAAGCCTCTGGAGATTTCTACAGCTAATTTGGCATTGTAAACTACTGTATACTCCTGATGTAATCTTGCTCTTATGTATTTTCCTACAGAATTGCAAGCTATACTTTTGTTGCGGTCCATCCAACAGTACAAAAAAATGTATTAATAATTTATTTATGTTTTATTGTTAGCATTGCTCACACTAACACAACAAAAGGGCACAACTGTGCATTGTTTGCATTTAATGAAAGGACAGCTGTACCACCCATCCTTTCAAATTAGACCCTGTCTACATACTTACTTTATTTGTATTTTTATTAGTTTCTGTTTAGCTTCTAGAGACCAGTAATTTTCCTTGGGATAAATAAAGTATCTATCTATCTGTCTGTCTGTCTGTCTGTCTGTCTGTCTGTCTGTCTGTCTGTCTGTCTGTCTGTCTGTCTGTCTGTCTTTATCTATCTGTCTATCTATCTATCTAATCTATCTGTCTGTCTTTATCTATCTGTATTTATATGTCTGTCTGTATCTATCTGTGTCTGTCTGTCTTTATCTATCTATCTGTCTGCATTTGTCTGTCTGTCTGTCTGTCTGTCTGTCTGTCTGTCTGTCTATCTATCTATCTATCTATCTATCTATCTATCTATCTATCTATATGTCTGTCAGTCTGTCTGTCTTCATCTATCTATCTGTCTGTCTGTATTTATCTATCTATGTCTGTCTGTCTGTATCTATCTATATGTCTGTCAGTCTGTCTTTATCTACATATCTGTCTGTATCTATCTGTCTGTTATATTATGTATCGAAGTGTATGGCAAAATCATCAACCATTGTCCTAGTTGTAATGCAGGTAAAATAGTTCTGCATTTCATCTTGGGTGAATGTCTAAATGATCTGATGATTTTCCAGCATGATGAATGTAGCATGCTCTGTAAATCCCAGTCATAACTAAACTTTTCCGGCTTTAGAATAAGTAGCCTGTATTTGTTTACATACCAGCCGACCATATCTGGTTTTCATATCAAGAAATATAGCTTTTCCAGTCTTATTTGGCTAGTCGGCTGTAATTAATAGTGTTCATGTGTATGAGAATGTGTAGTATCCATTAGAGAGAGAATGAGAGAGCAATGAAATAAAAAAATAAAGTGATTTAAATTATTTTTATGAGGTTATCAGGATTTAATTGGTTCTACAGTGGTACTCACATTTTCACCTCAGTAAAAATTGCATGATTGACCATTCACTTACTGAGTAAGGATCAGAGATGGGGACTCGAGTTCAAGTTGCACATAAGTCGCACACACGGCGACTTCAAACTTAACTCAGACTCGTTTCAAATGACTCGGACTCGACTCATGACTCGCAAATAATTGACTCGTAAACAACAAGAGTCCCTAGCCACATGGTCCCTACTGAGTGCCCTTGTGTTCCCTACACACTGATCATGTGATCTTGTCTATGAGACCTTAAGCAGGTTAAATGAATTCATTCGGACGCCCTGTGATGTCATCATATACATTACAGCGTCTTGTTACCAACATTTCTTTAAACGTTTGAGCATTTCTTTACTTTCTAAACTATCAAACTAATGAAGCTCAGCCGTCTATCATATTGAGATGTCATCTGGGAATAAACCTGATTTTATCATCGTACGGCTGCTTTGTGATGTCATCACGTGGCGTTTTATTGTTTGTGATTAATGGTGTAAAAGTTAACGAGCTACGTTTGTGTTTCTGGTGGATTGTGTAGTGTTTCTGGATGTTCACTGGTTATTCTTACATTACTGCTAGTTTTTATTAAAGGTGAATGAAACATCGATCCGACATCATTCTGATTGTGTCATTTTCTGCTCTCTAATAACACTCTGGCCGTCTTAACTCGCAACGCACGCAATGGGTAAATGTTACAGCCAGCTTCCGGCGTAGTGATGAAGCGTTGCTCCCTACTCCCTACACAGTTTGAAGTTCACTTCATTTGAACATTTTCATTACCTTTGGATTGTAATCTCACTTGAAATGGTGGAATACCCTACATAGTGCACTTCACAGGAACAACTGGGGTGAATGGAACACTCCTACAGAATTGGCGCTAATGGTTGAAAGACCGCTTTCTGAACCAATCTGACCTTCTGATTGTAATTTTTAGTAAGAAATGCTGTTATCTGCATTCATTCAGTTTGCGTCACACAGATGATGTGTCAGTGAAACGCTTGATTGGCTTTCTAACGAGTTAGTGTTTTACTTCACAACCGGGAAAAGTTTGGAGGTTTTTAATTATAATCACATTTACAAAATCACGGATTATATTCTTAATGGGACACACGGTTATGAATTTAATAGCATCTGGAACAACATAAGCTAAGGTAAGCAGTGGTTATGATTTTTTTTGCTGTGTTTTGAATTTTGACTGCTGTGCTGTGATTTATTGAAAACAAAACGTATCAGTTTAAGCTTTTAACTGGTACCTAGGAAAGTAAAGGCACTAAGTAAAATGGCAAAATACAGTCGCTAATCTGTTGTTCTTTTTCATCTGAACTTACATATTATTTGTTTATTTCTACGCTACATTTCCAATATATGTTTTGTGTATATTATACTGACTCGTGACTTGACTCTGACTCTAGCCTAAAGACTTGTGACTTTGACTCTAGCCTAAAGACTCGTGACTTGACTCAGACTCTAGCCTAAAGACTTGTGACCTGACTTGGACTCTAGTCTAAAGACTTGTGACTTGACTCGGACTCTAGTCTAAAGACTTGTGACTTGACTCGGACTCTAGTCTAAAGACTTGTGACTTGACTCAGACTCTAGTCTAAAGACTCGTGATTTGACTCGGACTCTAGCCTAAAGACTTGTGACTTGACTCGGACTCTAGCCTAAATACTTGTGACTTGACTCAGACTCTAGTCTAAAGACTTGTGATTTGACTTGGACTCTAGCCTAAAGACTTGTGACTTTACTCTAACTCTAGCCTAAAGACTTGTGACTTGACTCAGACTCTAGTCTAAAGACTCGTGATTTGACTCGGACTCTAGCCTAAAGACTTGTGACTTGACTCGGACTCTAGCCTAAAGACTTGTGACTTGACTCAGACTCTAGTCTAAAGACTCGTGATTTGACTTGGACTCTAGCCTAAAGACTTGTGACTTTACTCTAACTCTAGCCTAAAGACTTGTGACTTGACTCGAACTCTAGTCTAAAGACTCGTGATTTGACTTGAACTCTAGCCTAAAGACTTGTGACTTGACTCGGACTCTAGCCTAAAGACTCGTGACTTGACTCGGACTCTAGCCTAAAGACTCGTGACTTGGACTCTAGCCTAAAGAGTCGTGACTGGACTCGGACTCTAGTCTAAAGACTCGTGACTTCACTCGAACTCGTATTTTGTGACTTGTGAACATCTCTGGTAAGGATGTCACATTTTTGAGCAATACATGTTGCAATAGACCAAACGTGTCAAAAAGTCCAAAAAGATCTTTGGTGTTATTGTCCTTGTTATTATCTAAGTGGATGTTAAAATCCCCAGTTATGATGAAAAAGCTGTACTCAGTGGAGATAACTGACAGTAGTTCAGCAAGTTCATCTATAAACTGTGCAGAGTATCTTGGAGGTTTATAAATGGTTAAAAATAAAATTTTGGGAGTACCCTTCAAAATAAAACAGAAGTATTCAAAAGACATAAAATTGCCAAGCACAGTCTCTTTGCACTGGAATACATCTTTAAATAAGGCAGCTACTCCTCCACCTTTCCTACCACTTCGACACACATTCATAGAACTGAAGTTTGCTGGTGCTGTTTCATTAAGAACAGTAGCACTGCTGCCTTCTGCTAACCATGTTTCAGTTAGAAACAGAAAATCTAAACTGTAGGATAGAATTATGTCATTCACTAAAAATTATTTGTTGGCTAGAGATCTAATATTAAGCAGAGCTAGCTTTAAAGGAACCACAGGAGCCCCTGGGGCAGCCCGAGGTTGTCGTGGTACAGGTAAGAGGTTAGACTGGTTGACTTGATATGCTGAATGCGTTCTATTCTTTCTATTTCTAATCAACACAGGAATAGAAAACATTTCAGGCATACTGGGTCCAAGCTTACTCTCCAAACTGTTGTCAGTATCATATCTGCTATAGCAAGGACCCTGAACACATCACAATAAGTTATCATTGTTTTGTATTCTGAAGCCGCTATCAGTAGCACTCGCTGAACATTCTGAACTCTGTACAGCCAGAGTAGATGAAGTACAAGGCTGCTGCTGACAGTGCTGAAGTGGCCTCAGAGAACGGGGAGGGGGCTGTGGACAGGGGGGAAGGGGTGCCCTGCGCTTTTTGGGTGAAACCTGTGGACTGGCTGAGATGGAGTGTGAGAATTTAGTCCCAACACACACCAGTTTCTCCATTTTCTCTGTGAAATCCATATGTGGAGGCGATGTTGTTGAGAGAGAGAAATTGGAGGATGACTGTGATGTCTCTGCTGTTGACTGCTGTGTCACTGCCTGATGATAAAGGTCGTAATAGCTTTCGTCAAGAGTCAGAAACTCAGCCTGAGCTGTGTTCTCCAGTGATGGGGATTGTATGTTTGATGGTCCTTCATGGTTGAAAGCAGGTGAGGGAGGTTGAGGATGCACGTATTGTGTCGAGTCAGTCCAAGAAGCAGATGGGTGGCGAAGAGCAAAATGGAGGTTGTCCTTTAGTGCCTTCACTCCAGTCTTGCTTAGGTGGGTGCCATCTGGGTAAAAAAATTCTCTGCGCCCCCAGAATAAATTAAAATTGTCAATATAATCCATACCTTTCAAACTGCAGGTTCTGCTTAGCCACGTGTTGAGGTTGAGTAGCCGTGAAAACATATTAGATCCTCGGGCTGGGAGAGGCCCACTGATGAACTTCTGAGCAGTCAGCTTCTCAAGTGAATTAAACAGTTCAGTGAAGTTGTTCTTTAAGATTTCTGACTCCTCTCTTCGAATGTCATTTCTGCCCACGTGCAGAATAATTCGGTCGATCACTCCATGCTGGGAGAGGATGTTGGGAAGTTCCTCATTTAATTCCGAGACAGTCACATTCGGGAGACAGCATGTTAGCATTGATCTGCTGCCTATATTCTTGATGGCAGAGTCACCGACGATCAGAGTTTTCGGAGCGTTCTCTGCGTCAGGCAAGCCCGCTTTGAGACCCCTTTTATAGTCAGCTTCGCTGGTTTTGTTTCATTACCATTACCGCTGGGGGTAACCTCGATCAGATTTCTGTTTTTGTTGCGACCCTGCTATTTTCCCACGGGGTGCAATTGTGCTAGCTTTTGGAATAGTTTTAGCTTTCCGAGCCCATGATGAACAGTCTGGCGTGGAAGACATTAAGACAGCCACCTGCTGCTTTTGTGGTTTTGGTTTTGTTCCAAGTTTGTGCCACCGACTTATTCTCTCACATGGTTCGTTTCTGTTCCCCTGTTTTGATTGAATTCTGTCAAGCTTCGGGAAGTCTGTTAAACTCTCTAGCCTTAACTTAGCTGGTTGTTCTGTGTTAGATTTTGACTCACCCTCGAGTGATCTGGAACCATTTCTCCTGTCCGTTCCAGGTAGGATTGTGAGCATTTTTGTCTCCAGCACAGCGATTTTCCGTAGGAGTCTGTAGCCAGAGCAAGCGTCAAGGACAGGTGACAAGGACATAACCTTCACATCACCTACGACTTTGGTGTCTGCCATCCAGTGAGGGTTTTTGTCACTCCAGTACCTTACGTTCTGGCGGTTGACCTCACCACTGACATAAAAATTGGCCTCGTCACTGAACAGAATGCCCTGTGCGAATGCAGGGATCCCGCTGATGTTGTGTAATCAGACCCATTTTCATCGACCAGACCCTAAATGCTCAGCGCTACCTGACAATGCTACAGGAAACAGTGTTCCTATCCATTCTGACCGAAGATGGCAGTTTCCCCTGTTATTTCCAACAGGATGGGGCTCCACCACACTACGGAGCAGGTGTTCGTCAGTGGCTGGATATTTAATTCCCCGGTCATTGGATTGGCCTCCGTGGTCCTGTGGAATGGCCGCCCAGATCACCCGACCTCACACCACTCGACTTTTATCTCTGGGGTCATCTCAAACAAATTGTGTGTGCTGAGAAAATCTGCAACAAACACCACCTTCAGCACTGCATCGTGGAGGCATCGTGGAGCATTTCTCCAGAGATTCTCATGCGGGTTCATAACGATTGGATCCAGCGCCTTCAGCTCTGTGTTCAGCACCAGGGACAACACATTGAACACGTCAAATAGCTGTGCATCACAGGGAACGTTCCCGGTTGTTGTTGCAAATTTCTGTGTTGATAACTTTTGAACCACGAGAGATATTGCAAATCTGATTGTGGCAATTGATTACTGAGAAAATTCTGGTCTTCTTTGATATGCTACATGACCACCTTCCCATTGGAAAAACTTGCCCTTGATCCAATATGGCGGCTTTCATTATGGCGGCCATGTTCCTGACATAGCCTAAAAGATAGGCCCCCTCACCCATTACTTGCTGGGGTATTCAGATATGTCATTTTCCTTTTTGTTTCTGAAATAAAAGAGTGTCCTGCGACTTTTGACTCTGTAGAATAATGGCTTTCATGCCCATGCTAGCTCACTCTGCAGCAATAACACGTCTATGATTTACTCTGCAAATTAAGTGTATAAGCAATATAGAGTTAACTAATTACTCCAGTCTAGAGCTTCTGATTTGTATAATTTATTTCCACTTTAATTCATTAGTATACCTTGTTCTGGGATTGTAGTTCCAGATATAGATTGTGTAAACATTAGTCAGCAAGCAACTTCTGTCATGATTCCAGCCTCTCTGTGCTCCTGGAACAGCTGTGCACCTGCCACACCTGCCACACCTCCCCGGGAGCATGGTGTGTGTTCAGTTAAGCTAACGCCCCTTTTTGTGATTGGGCTCATGTTAATGATCCACAGGTGTTTAGCTGAGGACATTTATGGAGGCCAGTGGATCAGTCAGGTGGAGACTATTTTGATTTCCTTTGATTAGCTTTGCCTGTGCTTTTGTCATGTCAGTTTGGTGCCAAACTCTAATTAGTTAGTTAACACTTTTGTTAGTCAGTTCATGCTCCTGTTAATTCTTGTTCATGTTTAATGTTAGCTTAGTGGTTAGCATTAGCATTTAGCTTAGCATAGGTTTAATGTTTTATGTGTTTAGCTTAGCGGTTAGTTTAGCATAGGTCACGTGTCCGTATGTCTTGTCTTATGTGTTTTGTTATTATTAAACCATCTGGTTAATACATCTGTCGTCCAAAGTGTCTACAATTGGAAGATGTGGATGTCAATCAAACGCGATGGACCAATTAGAATTGATGCAGAGTTGAGATTTTCATCATGTTTTTAGTTTATTATACCCTGCTGGAACAGGAAACGGTGTTGTTTGTTTTATTACATAACACTAATGAATTAATTGTTGAGGATGTGAGATATCTCCAAGGATGTGAGTTAAGCTCCAAGGTAGGTTTTTTTTTATCTCAGGTGAGCGATTTATCATTTATAAAGTGATTTTTTTATTGTGTTTAAACAGTGTTTTTAGATGTGGCAGTAGTAGATGATTTTTATTGTGTTTAAACAGTGTTTTTAGATGTGGCAGCAGTAGATGATTTTTATTGTGTTTAAACTGTTTTTAGATGTGGCAGTAGTAGATTTTATTGTGTTTAAACAGTGTTTAGATGTGGCAGTAGTAGATGATTTTAATTGTGTGTAAACAGTGTTTTTAGATGTGGCAGTAGTAGATGATTTTAATTGTGTGTAAACAGTGTTTTTAGATGTGGCAGTAGTAGATGATTTTAATTGTGTGTAAACATTGTTTTTTAGATGTGGCAGTAGTAGATGATTTTATTGTGTTTAAACAGTGTTTTAGATGTGGCAGTAGTAGATTATTTTAATTGTGTGTAAACACTGTTTTAGATGTGGCAGTAGTAGATGATTTTATTGTGTTTAAACAGTGTTTTTAGATGTGGCAGTAGTAGATTATTTTATTGTTTTTAAACAGTGTGTTTAGATGTGGCAGTAGTAGATGATTTTATTGTGTGTAAACAGTGTTTTTAGATGTGGCAGTAGTAGATGATTTTATTGTGTTTAAACAGTGTGTTTAGATGTGGCAGTAGTAGATGATTTTAATTGTGTGTAAACAGTGTTTTTAGATGAGGCAGTAGTAGATGATTTATTTAAATGCTAAAAGTTGAAGTAGATCAGTGTGTTTTCATTTCTGAATGGCTGTTGCAGATGAGTTGTAGATTAGTGACACATGTTAATGATGTCATCAAGATGCACCTTGTTACGGCAGTTGCCGAGTGAGCTGGCAATAATCGGCGCTCTGTTGGAATGTATCTTCATGTGTTATTTGCTTTACACACAAACAATGGCCTTATTTACATTGTGTTATTTACATTAAGTGTTACTTACATTAAGTGTTATTTACATTAAGTGTTATTTACATTAAGTGTTACTTACATTAAGTGTTACTTACATTGTGTTATTTACATTAAGTGTTACTTACATTAAGTGTTATTTACATTAAGTGTTATTTACATTAAGTGTTATTTACATTAAGTGTTACTTACATTAAGTGTTACTTACATTAAGTGTTATTTACATTAAGTGTTATTTACATTAAGTGTTACTTACATTAAGTGTTATTTACATTAAGCAACAGTATCGGATCGGATTACATTTTTCTTCCGATATCCGATCCAGTGATTTGGGCCAATATCAGACCGATACCGATACAGAGTATCAGGATCGGTGCCAGTCCTAGTCATGTCTGATGTATTGTAAAATTATTGTAGTTTTTTAAATAAAAATAACAGCACCCCAGTTTTATAATACCCCTGTTTTATAGACATCTTATAAAATTGGATGTCTGTAACACATTCATGTTTCCATGCATTGGCTTTTGGAGTGTGTGTATTGAAAAGCCCAATGAAGAATCCCATCCTGTGATTTGTAAATTGAATCCTGCAGGTCTCTGATTATTAACTTTTGAGATTTTTTAATTGTAAACTTAAACAAGTCTGTTATATGACACTGTCCACATTCAAACAAGTTTCTTCTTTTTTGCAAGAAATTAGCCTTCTAATTAGCCCCTTAATTGGCATCTTAAAGCAGGAATGAGCTTTGTTGTTGATGATTTGGTGCTGATGATTTGGTGGTTAGATCAAACAAAGATGAAGAATCCCATGCTGTGATTTGTAAATTGAATCCTGTTGGGCTCTGATTATCAACTTTTAGGTTGAGTTTACACTTTCAGTTGTAAACTTATGACCAGAGGTGGAAAGTGACGAATTACATTTACTCGCGTTACTATAATTTAGTAGTTTTTTTGTGTACTTGTACTTTTTAAAGTAGATTTTATAACCAGTAATTTTACTTAAGTATGTTTTGTATTAAGAATTGTAATTCGATACATTTTAAATAACATCCGTTACTGAGTAAAAAAACCCACAAAAAACACGTCTGGGACACTGCTGCAGTGAATTCTGCGATGAAAAATAAACTGGTGCTAAAATAAAGGAGCTGTAATTTAGGTATAGAGTAGGGAAGGGCGATTTTAAAAGTTTAACATGTTTGGAGTTTGATGTTTCATTATTTGACAATAGTCTGATGTCAAAGAATGGCAAAGTTTTGTCTTACATCTTGAAGGTTTTCTTTGGGTCATTTAGTGAAAGTCACAACACTTGTAACCTTGACTGGTTTTGAGTTGTGAGATTTGCAGTATGACTGTTGTTTGGTATTTGTTGGTGATGAAAAGAAGGCTGGTCTATAGAATCCACAATTAATGCCAACTTCAGTGGTAATACAGTTTGAAAAAGTTTTATGGGATGGTCTGTACTAAAATGACACATTACACATCCCTAAATGTTTTAAATGTTGTATCAACATATTTTATTACTCGTACTTAAGTAAAAATTCATTAAAGTAATAGTACTTTTACTTGAGTACAATATTTTAGTACTCTTTCCACCTCTGCTCATGACTAATACTGCATGTATTTCAGTTAGTATCCAAGACAACAAGGACACATGCAAACACATTCTGTTGGACCCCCTTTATTATTACTATAACTAACAGTATGCAAAGTTAAAATTTGGACTAGCAATCTAATATGGCAAAAAAAATCCAGGTCCAAGCCATAAAACCATAGCTGCAGTGACTAGGACCCTAAGTTTCCTAAAAAAAAAAACAGTACCACTTTGTTTAATCACTGTAATAAAAACCATGTGCATGCCATTACAGGCTGTTTTCCACATGTTTCCCCATCAATCTCTTCTTTTTAATGTTGGAAAGTTGTTTTAATAGTTTTTAAACTATTTAAAAATAAATTAATAGAGTTCACAGGTAAGACTTAGCTGCAGTATGGATAGTGTTTGTGCACCAAAATAAGTTTTTAGTAATAAAATGCAAGCGAGAAAACCACATAGGACCCCTAACGTAATAGTGAAAGGTGGACATAGTGTCACTTTATAAAAATATGTTGTTAACATTAACATTCCAGTTTTGTAACAATTTATTTCTTGATTCAATAACTGCTGTCTAATACACCCATTATTAAAAATGTCCCAATTACATACAGTGGTACCTTGAAACTCGACGTCAATTGGTTCTGGGACTGGCATTGAGTTAAAAGGTGTTGAGTTTCAAGGTAATTTTTCCCATAAGGATATATAGGAAACTTGTTAATGTGTTCAATATTCCTGTGGACTTGCATATATTTTAGGCTAATTTAAAATAACGGGTTGTTTTTGACACTGATACACTGAAAATAACACAAATATAATATAAAAACACAGAAATAAAAAGCTGATTCTTACAGTTTCTTAGAACCCAGAGCTGTAATACAAGTTTAAAAGTGAAACAGTGAGGAAAATCCAGCTAAACACAGATGTGGAGCTTTCAGAATTGTTTTGAAGGTTATTTCACACAAATGCAGTCTCGTCTCATATTAACACTTTATTGACGTTTTACTGCACTGCTCAATCTGAGCACTGAAAAAAGTGACTGTTCATTGTTAATTTGAAATTGAATAAATAAATTTTAAAAAAAGATACAGAACACGTTGAGTTTAAGAGAAATGTCGAGTTTAAGGGTACAAATTTCTCGACGAAGGGCGTTGAGTTTAGGGGATGTTGAGTTACAAGGTACCACTGTATTTATTAAAGGACGCCACACTCAAACCTGACGTGATATTATTTGACTCCACTGAAAGCCACAATCCTACATGTTTCTACATGTTTGAACATGGGGTGGCACCGTCGCCTCACAGCAAGAAGGTCCTGGGTTCGACTCCCAAGTGGAGAGGTTTGTTTTCCCCATGTCTGCGTGGGTTTTCTCTGGGTGATCTGGTTTCCTCCCACAGTCCAAAGACATGCAATCTGGTTAACTGGACAGACTTAGTCCCCCCGTGTGTGTCTGTGTGTTTGTTTGCCCTATGATAGACTGGCGACCTGTCCAAGGAGTTTCCTGCCTTGCGCCCAGTGAATCGGACCCACAGCAACCCTGAATAGAATAAAGTGGTGGTAAAACAGACAATTAATGAATTAATATTCAAACATTCTTAATAGTTCAACAAAGTTAAATTACTTTAACAATATAGAATAAGTCTTAATACACTTTAAAATCTACTTAAGATTGGATTTTATAGATATGTGAGTATGAACAGTCTAATGCTGGTTAAAATGTGCATGATGCTTAACATGACAGTTGTACGGTAGTAAGATACACCGATCAGCCATAACATTAAAACCACCTACTTGTTTCTACACTCACTGTCCATTTTATCAGCTCCACTTACCATGTAGGAGCACTTTGTAGTTCTACAATTACTGACTGTAGTCCATCTGTTTCTCTGCATGCTTTGTTAGCCACTTTTCATGCTGTTCTTCAATGTTCAGGACCCCCACAGGACCACCACAGCACAGGTATTATTTAGGTGGTGGATCATTCTCAGCACTGCAGTGACACTGACATGGTGGTGGTGTGTTAGTGTGTGTTGTGCTGGTATGAGTGGATAAGACACAGCAGTGCTGATGGAGTTTTTAAACACCTCACTGTCACTGCTGTACTGAGAATAGTCCACCAACTAAAAACATCCAGCCAACAGCGCCCTGTGGGTAGCGTCCTATGACCACTGATGAAGGTCTAGAAGATGACCAACTCAAACAGCAGCAAAAGATTAGCAATCGTCTCTGACTGTACATCTACAAGGTGGACCAACTAGGTAGGAGTGTCTAATAGAGTGGACAGTGAGTGGACATGGTATTTAAAAACTCCAGCAGCTCTACTGTGTCTGATCCACTCATACCAGCACAACACACACTAACACACCACCACCACAAGGTCCTGACCATTGAAGAACATTTACATTTTTGCCATTTAGAAGACGCCTTTATCTAAAGCGACTTACATTATAGTTACAGTATACAGTCTGAGCAATTGAGGGTTAAAGGCCTTGCTCAATGGCCCATCAGCAGCGGTGGGGCTTGAACCAGCAACCTTCTGGTTACTAGTCCAGTACCTTAACCACTAGGCTACGGCTTGCCTAGTGGGTGAAAGCATGCTAAAAACGTATGTAGAGAAACAGATGGACTACAGTCAGTAATTGTAGAACTACAATGTGCTTCTATGGGGTAAGTGGAGCTGATAAAATGGACAGTGAGTGTAGAAACAAGGAGGTGGTTTTAATGTTATGGCTGATCTGTGTCTTTTTACAATGTGATAAACATTAACCGCACTCACTACACTCTGGAGTAAGTGGGTAGCGTTATAGCTAAAATCTAGCTGGAAAGGTCATTCCCAAATAACTCTACGTTTTATATGCAGTAATGTTCTATACTGTCATTTATCATTCTGGCATGTCCTCCTAATTTCCTGTTAGTGATTGTGATTGACTACAGCCGCTGACTTCTAGGTGGCCTTATAAATAGAGCTGGTTTCACTGCGCCAGAGACAAAGTACCCAAAGTAGACAAAGTAAAGTAAAAGTCTCTTTACCAAGGTCAGAAAAACTCGCTCTATCACCTTATGCTGATAGTGTCTGGATGGTCAGAGGTGACCAGAAGTTTGGAGTTTAAAAGATATGGCACCTAAAGGATATTGTACCTACTGCCTCACATGGTGGCTGTTGTATTATACTCTATAATAGTGTGTTGCAGAAGGTAGATAATATATATATACTGTATATATATATATATATATATATATATATATATCCAGAATAGAATTAAATGTTTGAAATTTCTATTATTAGTATTATTATTATTATTTTATTGTCTGCTTTACCACTGCTTTATCCTATTCAGGGTCGTGATGGGTCTAACTCGTCAAAAGGCAGGTATTGCAATTTTTTTATTATCGTCAATTAACCTGACTGCATGTCTTTGGACTGTGGGAGGACATTGGAACACTTAGAGGGAACCCACACAGACAAAGGAAAACATGCAAAATGGGAACACCTACGACTTTATTGCTGTGAGTTGACAGTGCTACCCACCGAGCCCATGACATTATTGTTGGTCCTGTGTTCGATCCCTAGGTGGGGCTGTCCGGGTCCTTTCTGTGTGGAGTTTGCATGTTCTCCCCGTGTCTGTGTGGGTTTCCTCCGGGTGCTCCGGTTTCCTCCCACAGCCCAAAGACTCATGCAATTGAGGTGAATTGGAGATACTAAATTGTCCAAGACTGTTCGATATAAACTTGTGAACTGATGAATCTTGTGTAATGAGTAACTACCGTTCCTGTCATGAATGTAACCAAAGTGTAAAACATGACGTTAAAATCCTAATAAACAAACAAACATATTATTATTAGTAGTAGTAGTATAAAAGAAAACCAAATTTAATATACAAAATAACTACATATATCCTATATCCTACTTATATCACAAATATATCAGTCAAATAGACTTATTTTTAGAAAACCTGAATACAAACCCTGCCCTCTTCCCCCTTATCCACATATTTTTTTTCTTCTTCTCTCTGTTCATTCAGCGCTCATTTCTCCTCCTATTCTGTGTCAAGTGTGTGAATTGTTCTTGATATACGGTGCCCTCTCTCTCTTTTTTCTCTCTCTCTCTCTCTCTCTCTCTCTCTCTCTCTCTCTCTCTCTCTCTCTCTCTCTCTCTCTCTTTCTGTTTGCTCGACACAGGCGTGCATTCTGTTAGTGGAAAATCCAGCTGTAGCTTAAAGTGCTCGTCTCCTTGGCAATCAAATGATTGCATCTTCCCTTCTCCTTTTCTTTCTCTGTGCTATTTTATTTATGTTTGGGATTTCTTTTGGAAGCTGAGATCTGCTGCTGAGAGCTGGGAGAGAGTGGGTGATGTGCTGGAGAAGAGCAGAAGTTCTTGAACACAGCTGAAACACCTGCCTATGACTCATTTAAACACTGGTGTTCAGATGCTGCATTCTGACACGATGGTGTTGGGCTAGTTTGTTGTGTGGACACTGGACTACAGCATTCTGGACCGAGACTGAGGGCTATGATATGCAGCATGCACACGTGGACTCTGAAGAAACTCCTGGGAGGTATTCCGAGTTGGTCAAGTGTGTGCCATGCTGAATTTAAATGCTAAAGTAATCTTTGCTGGGCGGCGCACCCTCTGTGGGATTTAAAGGTAAGATATGATCATCTAATTAAAATGGCATTTCACTTATTAGGTCACTTTTTTAGAAAATTCTCTGTGCTGGCTTGGTAGATAAGAGGGATTGGTAATTGAAGAGCAAAGAATCTTGGATGTTCCTATTTAATTACTTCAGAGTGTGAATATTAAAAAATGAATGGATTTTTTACAGGATAATGTCCAATTAAAACATCATTTAAAAATGACATAAAATATATAGATCTAAACTTCATTGCAGAAGTTTTATATATATATATATATATATATATATATATATATATATATATATATATATATATATATATATATATATATACAGTATATACAGTATATACACAGTATATATATATATATATATATATATATATATATATATATATACAGTATATACAGTATATGTATATATATATATATATATATGAAAAATATATATAAAATATAAATATAAATATATTCTTTATTTTTTTATTATTTATATATATATATATATATATATATATATATATATATATATATATATAGTACTTCTGCAATGAAGTTTAGATCTATATATTTTTCTGTCATTTTTTAATGATGTTTTAAAAATGACACTGCCTTTCACAAACTTCAACCTGGTCAGGGTCACAACTCTTACTTACTTCTAAGGGCACTTTAAAGAAGCCAATCCCCATTCTACATGTACTTGTGAGTACTTAAAATGAATGTGAAACTCCTCACACAGTAATGAAGGCAAGGATTGACTTTAGATGCTTAGGTCCCATGTTGCTGTGCAGCACCTACTCTAACAGTTGTGCTACCTTTCCACCCTAAAATTAATAACTGAATTATAAAACAAATTAAAATGTACTATTCTGTTGTTAATGGTTGTCAAATTTTTTCTTGCAAGAAAGGTTAAATTACACATTTAAAATGATAAATAAAGACGTAACAAAAAATCAGATAGTTAATTTGTTTTCTAATATTTTTATAATGTATGTTTTATAATGTATTAAATAATTAAAAAATACATTAAAAATAGTAAATTTTCAAATACTAAAAAATAGTACATTCTAAGATACCTTCTAAAATAAAAACAATTTATTTAAAAAAAAAAACTGTTGATACTTAAAATTATTCATACATTTATAAATAAACGAATGAATATTGCTGGTTATTGCTTATTTTAGTTTTCCAAAAATTATTATTTAATGTGTAAAATATATTTTTCCAAAAAATCTGTTTGGTAGGGGATGCTAAAATAAAAATTGATTTGTAAAATAACTTTTTTAATTGTATTATTTATTTATTTTATTTATTTTGTTATTATTTATTATTTTATTTTACGTTTTTTTGTATTATTTTTTTAATATATATATAAAAAAATCTATTTTAAAGATTTTTGTTTACTGAAATTACTGCACATGAAATAGATTAAAAGTTAAAAAAGGTAAAACCTGTTTTAGTGTAAAAATAATAAAATAATCTTTATTTCTAAACATTTTTATAAATACATATAATAATTTTATACTGATTTTAGATTTCTAATAATAAAAGCATTGAATCATTGATGTGATGCAATAATAATAATAATAATAATGATAATAATATTATTATAAATTATTATTGTTATTATTATTATTATTAACATTATTATAAATATATATAATAATTTTCTACAGATTTTAGATTTCTAAGGATGAAAGCATTGAATCTTTGATGTGATGCAATAATAATAATAATAATAATAATAATAATATAAATTATTATTATTATTAACATTATTATAAACACATAATTTTCTACTGATTTTAGATTTCTAATGATGAAAGCATTGAATCCTATTGCGATATAATAATATTATTAATAATCATAATAATAATAATGATAATAATGATTAATAATAATAATAATAATAATGATAATAATAATAATAATAATAATAATAATAAAATAAAAAATAATAAAATCCCTATTGATGTTATTCTTATTCACTGTGTGTACCTGTTTATTGGATTGCTCTGTAGATATGACCACAGTGTCTGTGGAGTCCCTGGCGGTGATGGTTGATGGAGTACCTAATGGCACTGAGACTCCAGTGCAGGCATCTACTGAGGATGTGGCTGCTACCTACACCATCGGCACTATTCTGTCCCTCATGTGCCTTGTCGGTGTATCAGGAAATATTTACACCCTAGTGGTCATGTGCCACTCTATGCGCTCAGCTGCCTCCATGTACATCTACATCGTAAACCTGGCAATGGCTGACCTACTCTGCCTGCTCACCATTCCCTTTGTTGTGTGCACTCATTTTTTAAAGGGATGGTACTTTGGCGATGTGGGTTGCCGGACTCTTATCAGTATGGACTTTCTTACCATGCATGCCAGCATTTTTACTTTAACTGTCATGAGCACAGAACGTTACTTTGCTGTGATTAAGCCACTGGATACGGTCAAACGATCCAAGAGCTACCGTAAGGCCATCGCTGTGCTAGTGTGGACAGCTTCACTAATTCTAACGCTACCTATGATCACTGATGTAGAGCTAAAGACGGAAAATTCAAAGTTGATGTGTCAAACCACATTAAGTCCTCTTTCTTATAAAATCTACATCACTTTCCTTTTCTGCACCAGTATCGTGGCACCAGGAGTCATCATCGGCTACCTCTACATTTGTCTGGCCCGTACCTACTGGATCTCACAGACCGAGAACTTTAAGCAAACTCAGAAGCTGCCAAACCACAAAGTGCTTTATCTCATCTTCACAATCGTCCTTCTTTTTTGGGCATGCTTTCTTCCCTTTTGGATTTGGCAGCTCCTGGGTCAGTTTAAGCCAGAAATGGTTCTCTCAACCAAGGCCAGACGCAACATTAACTATCTAACCACCTGCCTGACCTACAGTAACAGCTGCATCAATCCTTTCCTCTACACTCTTTTGACTAAGAACTACAAGGAATATCTTCGCAAGAGGCAGAGAAGCTGGAGTTCGGGAAATTATTTCAATAGGAGGAATCGCTTTCAACGATCACCGCGCCGCTCGCTGTCCACCAGCAGCCAGCAGTGCACAGAGAGCTTTGTGCTTACACACATTTCCCACGCCAACAACAGCAGTCTGTAAGGTAAGTTCATGTCTTGTTCCAACAGGCTGCTTGCATTTTGAATATCCACAATTCCAAGAAGTGTGATTTTTGAAGAATACACTCTTTTCTAAAGCTGATCTGGTCAGACTGGGTTGACTGGTGAGCTTATGAGCTGTTGCTTATGACTGTTTACTGTCACCAACTACAGTAATTAAGTTAAAAATGCACAAGTAAAAACCCAAAGAAAGCATCAGTGTGAATTATTTATTTATTTATTTTATTTCCATAGTACATAATACAACCCCAAATCAGAAAAAGTTGGGACAGTATGGAAAATGCAAATAATAAGAAAACACAGAGTTTCTTACATTTACTTTGACTTTTATTTGATTGCAGACAGGATGAACCTGAGATATTTCATGTTTTGTTTATTAATAAACATCCATTCCTGCATTTCAGGCCTGCAACACATTCCAAAAAAAGTTGGGACAGTAAAGCATTTACCACTTTGTAACATTGCCATTCCTTTTCACCACACTTAAAAGACGTTTTGGCACCAAGGAGACCAAGTGATTTAGTGTTTGCAGTTGATGCTGTCTGAATACTTTTGGTCATGTAGTTGGTGGTGTTCGATTACTGTTGATCATGCAGTTGGCGGTGTCTGAATACTTTTAGTCATGTAGTTGGTGGAGGTGTGAATACTTTTGCTCAGACAGCTGACTGTGTGTGTACAGTGGATCAACCTGCCTTTCAAAAAATGAATGGGATAAAAAATCGTGATAAAAACGGGCATGGCAGTTGAATGGGTGTGCATACAAAAAACAAATGTATGGAATAATAATAATAATAATTATTATTATTATTATTATTATTATTATTATTATTATGCTTTGCAACCCAAATTTGTTTGACATTAAACTTCTTGTGTAATCACTAACTATCTGTCCGGTCATGAATGTAACCAAAGTGTGTAAAATCCTAATAAAATAAAATAAATGTTTATAGTTATTAATTCAGGGTTGCGGAGGGTCTGATTCATTGGGCGAAAGGTAAAAACACCGTGGACAGGCCGCCAGTTTATCACATACACACACTTAGGCCAAATCTAAGTAGCTCCAGTTGGCCTGACTGCACGTCTGCATACTTGTGGGATGAAACCAGAGCGCCTGGAGGAAACCCACACGAACACAGGAAAAACATACACTGATTAGTCATAACATTAAACCCACCTCCTTTTTTCTACACTCACTGTCTATTTTATCAGCTCCACTTACCATATAGAAGCACTTTGTAGTTCTACAATTACTGACTGTAGTCCATCTGTTTCTCTACGTACCTTTTTAGCCTGCTTTCACCCTGTTCTTTAATGGTCAGGACCACCACAGAGCAGGTATTATTTATTTGGTTGATTATTATTCTCAGCACTGCAGTGACAATGACATGGTGGTGGTGTGTTAGTGTGTGTTGTGCTGGTATGAGTGGATCAGACACAGCAGCGCTGCTGGAGTTTTTAAATACTGTGTCCACTCATTGTCCACTCTATTACACACTCCTACCTAGTTGGTCCACCTTGTAGATGTAAAGTCAGAGACGATCGCTCATCTATTGCTGCTGTTTGAGTTGGTCATCTTCTAGACCTTCATCAGTTGTCACAGGATGCTGCCCACAGGGCGCTGTTGACTGGATATATTTGGTTGGTGGACTATTCTTTCCAGCAGTGACAGTGAGGTGTTTAAAAACTCCATCAGCACTGCTGTGTCTGATCCACTCATACCAGCAGAACACACACTAACACACCACCACCATGCTGAGAATGATCCACCACCCAAATAATACCCAGACTTGAAGAACAGCATGAAAGGGGGTTACCAAAGCATGCAGAGAAACAGATGGACTTCAGTCAGTAATTGTAGAACTACAAAATGCTTCTATATGATAAGTGGAGCTGATAAAATGGACAGTAAGTGTAGAAACAAGGAGGCGGTTTTAATGTTATGGCTGATTGGTGTACAAACTCCACACAGAACCCAGGCCCTTCTTGCTGTAAGGTGACGGAGTACCCACTGTGCCACCCCAAATTAAATCAGTGTCAATTAATTACACCTAATTTTATGACACATACTACTAAACATATTACTAAAATATTACTGTTAGACCTAAATAAATAAAGACAAGCACTAAATGAGCTTAATTTCTTCCCAGTGACCGGACAGAGAGAATCAGCCAGCAGAACAGATAAAAATGAGCAGCACGCTGGACTGACATGGTTGCAGAGGAGTGCATGCTTAGCATTTAGAAAGTGAGAGTGCTAAAAATACCCCCGACTCCACATCTAACTGGCAATAACATGCATAATTATCTGAAAGATGTTTAATCTATCATGTCTAATGCATTTAAATAATGTGAAATCATGTTGCCTTGATGATTTATGATTGTAAGGAGGAATATTTAAATTGTAGCCTAATTGTGCTGTTTATAAGCTCAGATAACCAGACAGGAACATTCTTCTTTATTATTATTATTATTATAAAAGATAAAGAGACTGGCCTTACAGTATATTCATTTATTAATTCATCGTTCATTCATTGTCTGTTTTACCACCTGCTTTATTTTGTTCAGAGTTGCTATAGTGCTATTTGATTCATTGGCCGAAACATAGGAAACACCCGGGACAGGTTTCCTGTCCCTCACAGGGCAAGCACACACAAACACACACTCTTAAGGTTTTATCAGCTCCACTTACCATATAGAAGCACTTTGTAGTTCTACAATTACTGACTGTAGTCCATCTGTTTCTCTGCATGCTTTGTCAGCCCCCTTTCATGCTGTTCTTTGATGGTCAGGACTCTCCCAGGACCACTACAGAGTATCTATAATTTGAGTGGTGAATCATTCTCAGCACTGCAGTGACACTGATATGGTGGTGGTGTGTTAGTGTGTGTTGTGCTGGTAAGAGTGGATCAGACACACTGATGGAGTTTTTAAACACCTCACTGTCACTGCTGGACTGAGATTAGTCCACCAACCAAAAGTATATCCAGCAAACAGCGCCCTGTGGCCAGTGTCCTGTGACCACTGATGAAGGTCTAGAAGATGACCAACTCAAACAGCAGCAGTGGATGAGTGATCGTCTCTGACTTTACATCTACAAGGTGGACCAACTAGGTAGGAGTGTCTAATAGAGGTATTTAAAAACTCCAGCAGTGCTGCTGTGTCTGATCCACTCATACCAGCACAACACACACTAACACACCACCACCATGTCAGTGTCACTGCAGTACTGAAAATGATCCACCACCTAAATAATACCTGCTCTGTGGTTGAAAGCTAAAAAAAATTATGTAGAGAAACAGATGGACTACAGTCAATAATTGTAGAACTTGAAAGTGCTTCTATATGGTAAGTGGAGCTGATAAAATGGACAGTGAGTGTAGAAACAAGGAGGTGGTTTTAATGTTATGGCTATATATCTACATTTATTTTGTACTCCTTTACCACAGACACGGCCTCATAACACAAGAGACGTACCGTTTTTTTTCTTTTTGAAGCACAAACTTGTATTCACTTTCCCATGTTTCATTAAATTACTTTACCTTCCTTCTGCTTTAATTTTCTCTTCTTGTACATTTTGGGATTATTTGTAAATATTTCTCAACATCACTTGTTGGAAAACTGTCTTAGTTAAACACTGATGTGAAAATACTGCCATCTAGTGGCGGGATGCGGTCATTGTGTGAGATTGTGCGGTCATTGTGTGAGATGCAGTTTATGTACGATTTTACAGTGTATTTTAAGGCAGTCGTACATCTTTTAAGCTCTCGCTGACCACATAAAATGACGTGGCGGGCCGGATCTGGCCCACGGGCCTTGAGTTTGACACATGATGCTAACAGCACATTTTTTCCCCAGTTAGACAGTCTGTTGACTTATGAACGTATACTTAAGTTGCAGCCAGTGATTTCCACAATTGTCTGAGTGTCGGGTTCATGTAGTCAAAGTCCCCTTCTATTAAGGGCCACACTATAAATCCAAGTATATCTTGGATGAAAACGTGTCCCCCTGTGCTTAAAAGAAAAGCAGAACTAGAACCAAAGCACCGTGCCAAAGTAACACTGAAGTTGTTTATATATGAATGCTTAACAGTCACACTAACTACTGACAAATTGGAAGAGTTTAGACAGCAAGATAATAGTATTAATTACTATTATCTTATAATTAATTACAAGAGACCTGAACATTTGTCAGGAACACAGTGGACAGAAAATTAGTCAAATTGAAATGATTCATCTGAAAAGATAAGCGGTACAAATTGTTTAGGGGCTAAATATTGTCACATTTTTAAGCCAGTATTAAAACTATTACCTGTTGCATAAAGTCCTGGGCAGCACGGTGAGTATTACTGTCACCTCACAACAAGAAGGTCCAGGGTTGCCGCTTAGGTGGCACAGCTGTGAAACACACTAGCACACCTGAGCTGGGATTTCGAATACATCGTATCGAATCTCAGCTCTGCCATCCGGCTGGGCTGGGCGGCTATATGAACGACGTTTGGCTGTTGTTCATACAGGGTTAGGGAGCCGGATAGGGACCTCATAAGTGATGCAAGTATGACCTCTGCTGGCTGGTTGATGGTGTCTGCACAGAGTAGAGGAATGATGCTGATCAGGGTGTGTCTCTCTGTGCACAGGGCTGATTCGCATATGAACTCGGCTGGTGCAGGTGAAAAAAAAATGCAGTCGGCTACTGCTCACGTATTGGAGGGGATGTGTATCAGTTCGCTCTCCTCAATCAGGGGTGGGAGTCAGCACCAGTAAAGAAGGAGCAAAATGCAAAAACGTGACAGAACTTTAACGGAAAATCTCAACTCTGCGTCAATTCTAATTGGTCCATCGCGTTTGATTGACATCCGCATCTTCCAATTGTAGACACTTTGGACGACACGCCGTAAAGCGAGATGCGTTACGTTAACAACAGCTGGAGCGTAAGTGAAACCAAAAATGCTGCTAAATGTTCTGTGTGTAAAAGTTAAAATAAAAACAGCAGTTTTGCATAAGTGTGATGTTGTAGGTTCTGTATTTATTCCTTTACAGTCTGAGCATTATTTAGATAGCTAGTTTAACCATGGTGCATTGAGGTTTATTATTACTGCTTAGTTGTTTGAGAGGAGAAATGACGGTATCAGTTTCTGGCATTTACCCAGATCATCATCTAGTCTTTAGCCTCATTTGTGAAACCCCTGACAGTGCAAGTGCAAAATGATTAACTGTAATGACTTTTGTAATCCCAAAGTATGAGAATGTCATGTGGTACACATTTCCACCAAGTTCCCAGAGGACTGGGTGTGGAAAAAAAAAACTTTGGCCTGAATTACCAAGATCCCCAATAAACAGAACTCAAACTGTTTAATAAATGTTTGTGAATAGGATTAATAATTCTGCAAATGACCATACAAGCAAGAAAGCAATAAACAATATGTAAATACAACAGCTGATTTTGTTGTGTAATTAAAATAGCGGAGAGGCAAATACTCAGTTAAAAAAACTTAGGAGGAAGTGGAAATATTTAAAAAAGCAAAGTAAATTTGTAAATATGTACAGGGCGTCCCTGCTCATTACTGTGTGTTATAGCTATCAGGCGCCTTGGATACACCAACAGGAGGGAATATACAGTACACTGATCAGCCATAACATTAAAACCACCTCATTGTTTCTACACTCACTGTCCATTTTATCAGCTCCACTTACCATATAGAAGCACTTTGAATTTCTGCAATTACTGACTGTAGTTTATCTATTTCTCTACATACCTGTTTAACCTTCTTTTACCCTGTTTGTCAATGGTCAGGACAACACACACTAACACACCACCACCGTGTCAGTGTCACTGCAGTGCTGAGAATGATCCACCACCCAAATAATACCTACTCTGTGGTGGTCCTGGGAGAGTCCTGACCATTGAAGAACAGCATGAAAGGGGGCTAACAAAGCATGCAGAGAAACAGATGGACTGCAGTCAGTAATTGTACAACTACAAAGTGCTTCTATATGGTAAGTGGAGCTGATAAAATGGACAGTAAGTGTAGAAACAAGGAGGTGGTTTTAATGTTATGGCTGATCAGTGTATAAAATAGATGATGTAATACAGGTCATAGATCGATTTCCTGCCAGCTGCTTTCTGCTTTTATCATTTTTCAAAGTATTAATTTTTAATTATAAATGATTAACTTGAAGTGTTTACCCCAGGCTAGAATCATGGTGTAAGTAGTTGTAAATTTACTACACTGTTGTTATTTTGTCCTTCAACTAGACAACGGAGAATTTATTATGTTTTGATGGCAGTAGGTAAGAAAGTAACTTTTTATTACCCGTACACATACAGCATGCCTGCACTGTATCCAAGCATGCAGTGAAACACTGCAGGTGCTCAAGGTCAAGCTATTACAGCAAGCTCGCATCCCCATCACTCATATAGCACCTGTTTTAATGCACATCTCTGCTCTAATGGGACTATAAACTAATCATCATAACACAGACACTTCATCTCCCACTCAGCACCCAGCACAGCACACGGTTATTACAGTTCATTACAATTAAAAAGATAATGTTGAATTAAAAATTGACAAACAAATATGAAAATGATCGGTTATAATATGTATGAAACAAATTGCAATCTTACAAAATTAACACAATTATTGCTATCTGAACTGAACCATTAAAATATTTAGAAATAACATTATTCATAAATTATTCTACTGTTATTATTGTTATTATTATTATTATTATTATTATTATTTGTTATCATTATTATTTATTATTACTATTACTATAATTATTTATTATTACTATAATTATTATTATTATTTATTATTATCATTATTATTATTATTACTACTACCATTATTACTATTATTATCATTTATTATTACTATCACTTATTATTATTTATTATAACTATTATTACTATAATTATTATTTATTATTACTATTATTATCATTATTATTACTATTACTATTATTATTTATTATTACTATTATTATTACTATTATTATTATTATTATTTATTGTTACTATTATTATTATTATTACCATTATTATTATTATTATTATTATTACTATGATCTTGCATATTGAAGAAACTTAAATAAAATACACGTTTGATTTATTTAAATATTAACTATTAATTTTAATACAATTTAAGTCATTGTAAACTGTTGGGGAAATAGGGGTTGGTTGACATAGTATGCCTCGTTGTCAGTGGTACCTTCACATATATTGAACTCAACCATGCTGTGGCAATGCACCCCCATAGCATCGCACACACAGCAACTTCAGACTCGACTGTTCAAATGACTCGGACTCGACTCCTGACTCGCATAAAATGACAAAAGTCAGCAACATTAGTTACGTGTGACAATTATATATAAACCGCAACACACGCAATGGGTAAATGTTACAGCCAGCTTCCGGTATAGTGATGAAGCGTCGCTCCCTACTTAAAATGGAGAAATACCCTACGTAGTGCACTTCACAGTAACAGATAATGTGAATGGAACGCTCCTACAGAATTGGCGCTAATGATTGTAAGAACCGCTTTCTGAACCAATCAGACCTTCTGATTTTAATTTTCAGTAAGAAATGCTGTTATTTGCATTTGTTCAGTTTGCGTCACACAGATGATGTGTCAACGAAACGCTTGTTTGGCTTTCTAACGAGTTCGTGTTTTACTTCACAACTGGGAAAAGTTTGGTGGTTTTTAATTATAAGCACATTTACAAAATAACAGATTATATTTCTAATGGGACACACGGTTATAAATTTAATAGCATCTGGAACAAGCTAAGGTAAGCAGTGGTTATGGATTTTTTGCTGTGTTTGGCCGCTTAGCCGTAATTTGCAATGAAAACAAAACGTCAGTTTAAGCTTTTAACTGGTACCTGAAGTAAAGGCACTAAGTAAAACGGCAAAATACAGTCGCTAATCTGTTGTTGTTTTTATCTGAACTTACATATTATTTGTTAATTCTATGCTACATTTCCAATATATGTTTTGTGTAGATTATATTGACTTGTGACTTGACTCAGACTCTAGCCTAAAGACTCGTGACTCGACTCGGACTCGTATTTAATGACTTGTGAACATCTCTGCCATACCATCACAGATTGTGGCTTTTGCACCTTTCAATAATAAAAGTCTTGATTGTCCAATTGTTCTTTTCACCCTTGGCCTGGTGAACTAGACCACAGCACATTTCCACTGTCTTTCAGTCCATCTAAGATGAACTTGGGATCAACTGGTGTTTCTGCATGGAAACAGAACAGAACAATTTTCTAAAGTACTCGCGAGCACATAGGGCTATATTTATCACACTAGCATGATTTTTTTTCATGCATCGCTGTCTGAGGGCTTGAAGGTCATTCACATTTAACAGTGGTTTCCTTGCCGTGCCCTACACAGACTGAAATGTCTTCAGATTTCCTGAATCTTTTTTTACAATATTATGCACAGTAGATGGTGAAAGATCTAATTTCTTGCAATTTTGCACTGAGAATTGGTTATCTTGAACTGATCGACAATTCACTGACAAAGTGGTGAGCCACGACTCATCTTTGCTTGCAAAGACTGAGCCTTAAATTGATCCTTTTTTTATTTCCAGTTCTTTTAAACTCTTCCTTTTATAAACTTGTCTGTTACCAATCCACCTTCTTATTGTACGATATTAATCTCTGATTCATTAGATCTTAAAACTTTTTCTTGTCATGTTATTAGCAACAAACATCAATCCAGCCTTTATCCTACCCCAAACTTGGAAATTAAAAAGGGATAAAACTAGCTTAAAGTGACATTTTTGGCTTGGTAAAACAATGATCTTCGTTCTGAGATAAGTATAGTGAGTTTCCTAGACTTTTCTGTAATAATGCATGTGGCATAGTGTCATGGGTGCAGTCAAACTAGTCTGTCATAATGACCATGCTACTAAATTATATAACACTATCATAAACTATAAGTTAATGTACACAGATCAGCCATAACATTAAACCACCTCCTTGTTTGTACACACACTGTCCATCTTATTAGCTCCACTTTACATATAGAAGCAGTTTGTAGTTCTACAATTATTGACTGAACTCCATCTGTTTCTCTGCGTGCTTTGTCAGCCCCCATTCATGCTGTTCTTTAATGGTCAGGACCCTCACAGGACCACCACAGAGTAGGTATTATTTGGGTGGTGGATCATTCTCAGCACTGCAGTGACACTGACATGGTGGTGGTGTGTTAGTGTGTGTTGTGCTGGTATGAGTGGATCAGACACAGCAATGCTGATGGAGTTTTTAAACACCTCAATGTCACTGCTGGACTGAGAATAGTCCACCAACCAAAAATATCCAGCCAACAGCGCCCCGTAGCGTGTCCTGTGACCGCTGATGAAGGTCTAGAAGATGACCAACTCAAACAGCAGCAATAGATGAGTGATCGTTACTGACTTTACATCTACAAGGTGGACCAACTAGGTGGGAGTGTCTAATAGAGCGGAGAGTGAGTGAATACGGTATTTAAAAACTACAGCAGCGTTGCTGTGTCTGATCCATTCATAGCAGCACAACACACACTAACACACCGCCACCATGTCAGTGTCACTGCAGTTCTGAGAATCATCCACAACAAAGTGCTTCTATATGGTAAGTGGAGCTGATAAAATGAACAGTGAGTGTAGAAACAAGGAGGTGGTTTTAATGTTATGGCTGATCAGTGTACTGTATATACGTATTATATATATTATTACCCTGAAACGTTTCTAAGATTTTTACTTGAATGCTAAACAAAAGTAATATGGTTTCATGCTGTATTCAGTTATACACCACTTTTATTACATCAAGACATTTTGAATCTCCACAGAGGTAAAGCTATAGATCATAAAACTTTACTTTTGGGACAAGGATAAAAGATCAGTGAATATAAAAAAATAGATTAATGGCTGTATGACAGTTAATAGTTTGGGAACGGTTCATAAAGATGTGGTGCTGGCACTGAGTTAGATGGATATTTTATAAACTGCTTGTAGTCAGGAAGCTTGGCATACTTGTTTTCTTAGAAATTTGTTTCAGGCTGTGACTAATTCTTCAAAGACAGTGACATGGCAGATACCTTAAAATCGCAAGAAAAGTGTCAAAGGAGTACCAGGGGTATGATCAATATCGATTGATTAGGGCAAGATGTACTGAATAAGAAATGAGCCTCACGAAATCACCAGAGAAATTCATGTCAATAAATCACTTAACCTGATACATTTTAGCATCTTTTGACAAATGTAAATTCTTCACCAAAGAGATATGTGGCGTTAATATACAAGAATACTTCAAAGAAACATGATTTAAACACAGTGTGTTATAAAATATCAAGAAGACAAAAATGCTCAACTACTATTCATTACACAATCACTCAGTTGTGTTCAGAGAGCTGAGAAGACATTTTAAAAATTATTATTTATTTATTTTATTTACTTCATGCTTAGTAACCAGTAAACAGAAACTTACATTGTTTTGGATCTCTGGATTTCAAAAGAAACATGATGCCAGATCCTCAGAAAGAAAAATGCCCAGACTTTTGGCTCCACAAGGAACCTAATTTTTTTCCTCCAATGTGTCTAGATTAAGAAAGACAGGTAAACACTGTTTGTAATCACTAGCATATGTCTGCATACTGATGTCGTGAGGCAATCAATGCGATGTTAACATGAGGAGCATAGAAGGATTAAGATTTTAATCTGAAATGGTAATGTATTGGATTACAAAGAGAACACTGATGTTTAATGGCCAGATTTTTTTTATTTATTTATTTTTATTAAATACTAAAGTACATGCCACTCAGGTGGCGCAGCAGTAAAACATACGCTAGCACGCCAGAGCTGGGGACTCGAATCTATCATATCAAATCTCAGCTCTGCCATCTGGCTGGGCTGAGCAGCCACATGAACAACGATTGGCCTGTTGTTCATATAGGGGTGGGGTAGTAGTAAGCCGGATAGGCTCTCCTTGTAACTGATGCAGCTACGACCTCTGCTGGCTGACTGATTACGCCTGCACAGGGGCGGGGAAGGAGTGCGTTGATCAGGGTGTGTCTCTCCGTACACAGGGCTGATCTGCAATAGCGCTCGCCTAGTGCAGGTGAAAAGATGCATATGGCTAATCCCCACGTGTCAGAGCGGGCGTGGGTTAGCTTCGTTCTCCTTAAATCAGAGCGGGGATCGGCATTAGTGGAGAGGAAGCGTGATGCAATTGGGCAATTGGACATGCTAAACGTCGAGAGAAAAAGGGAAGTAAACAAAATACTGTATGTAAAGGGAATAATAATAATAATAATAATGGTAATAATAATAATAGTAATAATAAATAATAATTATAATAATAGTAATAATAAATAATAATAAATAATAATAATAGTAATAGTAATAGTAATAATAATAATGATAATAATAGTAATAATAAATAATATTGTAATAATAGTTATAATAAATAATAATAGTGATAGTAATAATAATAATAATAATAATGGTAGTAGTAAAAATAATAATAATGATAATAATAAAAAATAATAATAATGATAATAATAAATAATAATAATAATAGTAGTAATAATAATAATAATAATAATAATAATAACTCAGTAGAATAATTTATGAATAACTGGGAAGTTTAACCTATTAATTTGTAAGTTTGCAATTTGTCTCATACATATTATAACCAAAAACAAATGATATGTTTAACTGTTCTGTACTTCTTTCTCACATTTAGGTTCAGGAAATAATTTTTCTTAATCAATCTCAGCTGGGTGGCAATGATTTGGCCCAAATTAAAGGTTACATTGCTTGAGTAGTGTCCTCAGACAGGATAAGGCTTCAGGCATAAGTTTCAAATAAAGGTCTAAATTATAGGGCTGTAAAGCTTTAATCTACTCCTAATCCAACATGATTGTGTGTTAGTGACTAACCACTTATAAACACAGTGTGTTGGTACATCAGTACACAACACATCAGTAGACGTGTAGACATACATGTATCTATATAATTCTTGTATTTTTATACTGCCTTAGCATACCTACATGCAATCTACACAGACTGATTGTGCAGACTTTCTTTATTTTATTTTATTTTTTTTAACAAAGAGCCTGTCTGAGATGTGCACCAGCCTATTTAAATTGAGCCAATAATAAAAGAACACATTTATTTGCCATATATACATATACACATGTACAGTACATTGAAATGCTTTTTCCACATGTCCCAGCTTGTTTGGAAACTGGGGTCAGCCATCGTACGATGCCCCTGGAGCAGACAGGGTTAAGGGC
Source organism: Trichomycterus rosablanca (assembly GCF_030014385.1). Lineage (NCBI taxonomy): Eukaryota > Metazoa > Chordata > Actinopteri > Siluriformes > Trichomycteridae > Trichomycterus > Trichomycterus rosablanca. The sequence goes on along the minus strand of NC_085997.1, from coordinate 29,031,918 downwards.
CTTGCTCAAAGGCCCAACAGTGGCTGCATAGATGAGCTTTTTTTTAATGAGGATTTTTTAACCGACAATCCTCCAACTGATAGCCCAAAGCTCTATCCACGCACACACACAAGTTTAATGTTATCCAGCTCAGTCTGAAAAAAGGACCGTTGGCTAGCAAAACTTTAAAACAGTGAAGATAAATCAGTGACAAAAGCAATGACTGCTGTAATAGGACATAGGTGTGTGTCTTTTAGAGAGGTGTATAGTGGGAGATGCTCTGTTCACAGTATCGCTATAAGTGATTCAGGAGTCGATCAGTATAAAGCGAAGCGTGTACACATTTTGAGTTTCTCTTTTCAGTCATCTCTAAGTTTTCACTGTTATTAATGAATGCTGCTATTTCAAATAAACACCAGCTACTGGAACATTTTGTGTGACTTGCTTACCTTACAGGTGGGAGTCTTAATTAAACTTAGTATTACCACAGAGCGGTAGCCAAGTCAGACTCGTTCTGCCCGTGGAGCTAAAAGTTAAGGTTGGCACATGAAAGGGGGCACATGTCCAAAAAGGTTGAAAACCCCTGCACTAGGCTACCAGTGTACATATCTTTAATATTTTATTTACTTTTACAATAGGCCCACTATCATATAGTCAAACTTTGTTGTTATGCACTTACACATGAGTACAATTCCCAGACCAAACATTGGCAACTATGTGCAAATTGTCCAATCCAAAAAAAAAAAGAGACCTGGCAAACCCACTCCATGCTTTTGATGTCATCCATTATTTGTTTCTGTCCAGCTGCACTTCAGAGTTAGAAACAAACTTACTTTAAACAACGCAACATAAATGGAATCTCAGTGTCCATGCTTAATGATCAACTCTAGAACAAGCACTGTTGCCATGCCTATTCACAAATTTTGACATTCACATACACCGATCAGCCATAACATTAAAAGCACCTCCATGTTTCTACACTCACTGTCCATTTTATTGGCTTCACTTACCATATAGGAGCACTTTGTAGTTCTATAAATAATGACTGTAGTCCATCTGTTTCTCTTCATGCTTTGTTAACCCTCTTTCATGCTGTTCTTCAATGGTCAGGACTCTCCCAGGACCACCACAGAGCAGGTATTATTTGGGTGGTGGGTCATTCTCAGCACTGCAGTGACACTGACATGGTGGTGGTGTGTTAGTGTGTGTTGTGCTGGTATGGGTGAATAAGACACAGCAGTGCTAATGGAGTTTTTAAACACCTCACTGTCACTGCTGGACTGAGAATAGTCCACCAACCAAAAACACTGATGAAGGTCTAGAAAATGACCAACTCAAACAGCAGCAATAGATGAGTGATCATCTCTGACTTTACATCTACAAGGTGGACCAACTAGGTAAGAGCGTCTAATAGAGTGGACAGTGAGTGGACACGGTATTTGAAAAAACTCCAGCAGCGCTGCTGTGTCTGATCCTCTCATACCAGCACAAGAAACACTAACACACCACCACCATGTCATTGTCACTGCAGTGCTGAGAGTGATCCACCACCTAAATAATACCTGCTCTGTGGTGGTCCTGTGGGGGTCCTGACCACTGATGTCACGTAACGCGTTACTTAGTAACGCGTTACTCTAATCTGACCACATTTTTCAGTAACGAGTAATCTAACGCGTTACTATTTCCAATCCAGTAATCAGATTAAAGTTACTTATCCAAGTTACTGTGCGTTACTATTTTTGTCATTTTCCTCAGTAAAAAGATATATTTTTGCTTTCTTTTTGCGTCTCGGGGAGTGACGTCTGTCCTATGCGACAATCAAGTCACGGGCTGCGTCTGGAATCGCATACTTACAGAGTATGCACTAGACTGGAGGAAGTATGCACTACTCGGCCGGTCAAGTGATGACGTGGGGACGTGATGACATAATATGACGTAATATCACCATAGTTACAGACTCTACAAATCCCACTCGGCAAAATTTAGGATATTTATCGTCTTTTTGTTATTTATTTGTCTTTAAAAAAATTTATTTTATTTATCTTACTTACACTTGTGAACAGAGGACTCCGTTTTCCGCTATCTTTCTTGTTTCTTATTCCGCTTCAATCGCCTACGCAGCTCCAGTTGCATTATGGGATACATTAGCGGACCGCATTATATAACTAATAAAGTAACTTGTAATCTAGCTTAGTTACTTTTAAAATCAAGTAATCCATAAAGTAACTAAGTTACTTTTTAAAGGAGTAATCAGTAATCAGATTACTTTTTCAAGGTAACTATGCCATCACTGGTCCTGACCATGGAAGAACAGGGTGAAAGCAGGCTAAAAAAGTTTGTAGAGAGACAGATGGACTACAGTCAGTAATTGTAGAACTACAAAGTGCTTCTATATGGTAAGTGGAGCTGATAAAATGGACAGTGAGTGTAGAAACAAGGAGGTGGTTTTAATGTTATGGCTAATCAGTGTACATAAACAACAGAACTAGTCTAGACTTCAGGTCTGCTTTAGTGTACACATAAAGAGAAAAGTAACCTATTTTGTGTTTTTCGCCCTTGGCCTTTACGCACCAAGATTTCCCCTGATTCCCTGAAACTTTTCATGATTCATTCATAGTTATTATGAACTGTAGATTGTGAAATACCTAAATTATTTGCAAGCTTGCTCTGAGAAACATTAATAATGAACTGACTAACAGCTCTCATGAAGTTTGGCACAAAGTGGTGAACTACGATCCAGCTTTGCTTGCAAAAACTAAGAAAAACTTTGGTGGATTCACATTTTATAGTTACTTGTTACCAGTTAAACTGCTAATTGTGGAACCTTCTGGATTAGTGTTACTTGTATAACCTTAATCTTTTTTGTCGCAGTGATAAAAATACGCTAGCACACCAGAGCTTGGATCTTGAATACATTATATCAGTCTCAACTCCTGGCTGTTGTTCATCCAGGGAGGGAGCCGGATATGGACCTCATAACTAATGCAGTTACGACCTCTGTTGGCTGATTGATTGCGTCTGCACAGAGTCAAGGAATAATGCTGATGAGGGTGTGGCTCACTGTGCACAAAGCTGATCCGCATATGAACTCGCCTCGTACAGGTGAAAAGATGCAGTCGGCTACTGCGCATATGTCGGAGGGAGCGTGTGTCAGTTCACTCCCCTCAATTGGGGCGGAGATCAGCTTTGGTAGAGAGGAAGCATGATGCAATTGGGTAAAAATTGGACGCGCTAAGAATTGGGAGAAAATGTATGTCACAACTTTTTTGAGTGTGTTGCAGGCTTCACATTCTATATCTATATACATAATACAATGACATTTCTCAGTGAAAATACTATTAACAAATTTAATAAACTACAGTTTTAAGTTCATACCGTGTCCCCACTTCTCTGGAAATAGTGTTCGTAGTGTTTAAAAGTCACCAGGCCTCTAGCTCAACACGTTGTAGAGTAGAACATTCATTTCTGAATTGCCTTTAACATGGATTGGACCCTGGGCGCTTCAGTAATTACTTTTCCTGGATAAATTGCCTCACAAAAGAGCCTTAGTGTAGCTTAGAACCAACATGGTCACATATGTGCTATATAATTATTTCCCTGCAAAAAAACCTCAATGAATACACTCCTGATAAAAACTGTTTCCATTTAAGGGGAGTGGAGTAAAGTAAATAGCACTGGTTTGTTTATTTATGTAAGTAAAATGTGGACACGACAACGACAAAATGAACCCATTTACACATAACGTAATGCTTATGAATGGTTTATTCCAAGACCAATTAAACTCTGGACTGTAAGCTGCCATACTACTGTGATACATAAACCTGGTTCTATGTAACCACCTGTGAGAAGCTGTATGCACGCCCTTAAAACATCAGCACTTGTATTGAAAAGTAAATACTAACATATAATCCAAATTTTTTACGTTGATTTAAATTCTACAACCCCAAATCAGAAAAAGTTGGGACAGCATGGAAAACGCAACTGTCACGAACGGGGCTAAGAGGCGAGACAGAAGGGGCGGACACACACGCAGAGATGCAAACAAACTAAGAATTTATTAGTAACAAAAGCTAAACACAAGAGCTAGTAACATAGCCAGTAACGAGAGCTAAACACAAGAGCTAGTAACATAGCCAGTAACGAGAGCTAAACACAAGAGCTAGTAACGAGAGCTAAACACAAGAGCTAGTAACATAGCCAGTAACGAGAGCTAAACACAAGAGCTAGTAAGATAGCCAGTAACGAGAGCTAAACACAAGAGCTAGTAACATAGCCAGTAACGAGAGCTAAACACAAGAGCTAGTAACATAGCCAGTAACGAGAGCTAAACACAAGAGCTAGTAACATAGCCAGTAACGAGAGCTAAACACAAGAGCTAGTAACATAGCCAGTAACGAGAGCTAAACACAAGAGCTAGTAACATAGCCAGTAACGAGAGCTAAACACAAGAGCTAGTAACATAGCCAGTAACGAGAGCTAAACACAAGAGCTAGTAACATAGCCAGTAACGAGAGCTAAACACAAGAGCTAGTAACATAGCCAGTAACGAGAGCTAAACACAAGAGCTAGTAACATAGCCAGTAACGAGAGCTAAACACAAGAGCTAGTAACATAGCCAGTAACGAGAGCTAAACACAAGAGCTAGTAACGAGAGCTAAACACAAGAGCTAGTAACATAGCTAGTAACGAGAGCTAAACACAAGAGCTAGTAAGATAGCTAGTAACGAGAGCTAAACACAAGAGCTAGTAATAACCTAGAGCTAGGAACAACCTGGAGCTAGGAACAATAGCAAGGAACATGACTTAGAAACATGACTTAGAAACATGACTTAGAAACATGACTTAGAAACATGACTTAGAAACATGACTTAGAAACATGACTTAGAAACATGACTTAGAAAGCGCCATACAGCGCCAAAATAATTCCCAGTGTCTCTCTTTCAGTCTTGCTCTCTTATAGAGAGCAGCTGGGACTAATCAGTTCAGATGAACCAATCAGGAACGGGGGTGTGGCAGGAGACAGCGTGTGTTCCCAGTGAGAGAGGGGTGTGGCACATGGGCACACTGGAGCACACAAAGGCTCCAAATGTGACAGCAACTAACAAAAAAACACAGAGTTTCTTTTCATTTACTTTGACTTATTTGATTGCAGACAGGATGAACCTGAGATATTTCATGTTTTATCTGCTCAACTTCATTTCATTTATTAATAAACATCCATTCCTGCATTTCAGGTCTGCAACACATTCCAAAAAAAGTTGGGACAGTAAAGCATTTATCACTTTGTAATGTTGCCATTCCTTTTCACCACACTTAAAAGACGTTTTGGCACCGAGTAGACCAAGTGATTTAGTGTTTCAGCTTTTATTTTGTCTCATTCTTCCTGCAAACACGTCTTAAGATGTGTAACAGTACGGGGTCGTCGTTGTCGCATTTTTCGATTCAAAATTCTCCACACATTCTCTATTGGGGACAGGTCAGGACTGCAGGCAGGCCAGTCCAGTACCCGTACCCTCTTCTTCCTCAGCCATGCCTTTGTAATGTGTGCAGCATGTGGTTTTGCATTGTCTTGTTGAAAAATGCATGGATGTCACTGGAAACTAAGACGTCTTGAAGGCAGCTCATGTTGCTCTAAGATCTCAATGTACTTTTCTGCATTAATGCTGCCATCACAGAAGTGTAAATCTTGTTGCTGATAAAAGTCTGGATGGTATTTTATTTACATTTTCCATACAGTTTCATTCTGTATTTAAGAAGCTGAAATGTTTAATGTGCATATAATTAACAAACAGCTTAAGAAACTGAGCATAAGAGAAAACCTGGTCTGTATTAATACAACCACTGTACGCTTCACCCTTGTAAATAGAATAATTAACTTTAACAAAAAACAGTACAAGCCTTTTTGATAGAGAACATGCAACCTGCCAATTCTTTTCTATCAACGGCTGGCTGACACATCAATTGCTTATTAAGGTGTGCACTCCTGAGGTAAAGGTTGAACTGGAGCCTATATTTGTCTAAATAGATCTATTGCAGAATTCCTGCAGAGACGGAAAGTCAGCCAAGTCCGTTAATGAGGAAAAATTAAATGAATACATTTAAAAATTATGTGACACTGAAAAACACGTAACTTTTAGCCTTCTTCACAAGATGAGAAAGTATTTACAGAAGAGCTAGTATGTTGTTAGACTCCATTCATTGATAAATGCATGAATAAATAAAGTTTTTCTTGTACTTAAACGTAAAAAAAACTGAAATACATACACTATATTGCCAAAAATATTCACTCACCCATCCAAATAATTGAATTCAGGTGTTCCAATCACTTCCATGGCCACAGGTGTATAAAACCAAGCACCTAGACATGCAGACTGCTTTTACAAACATTTGTGAAAGAATGGGTCGCTCTCAGGAGCTCAGTGAATTCCATAGTGGTACCGTGATAGGATGCCACCTGTGCAACAAGTCCAGTCGTGAAATGTCCTCGCTACTAAATATTCCACAGTCAACTGTCAGTGGTATTATAACAAAGTGGAAGCGATTGGGAACGACAGCAACTCAGCCACTAAGTGGTAGGCCACATAAAATGACAGAGCGAGGCCAAAGTGCGCAGAGGTCGTCAACTTTCTGCAGAGTCAATCACTACAGACCTCCAAACTTCATGTGGCCTTCATATTAGCTCAAGAACAGTGTGTAGAGAGCTTCATGGAATGGGTTTCCATGGCCGAGCAGCTGCATCCAAACCTTACATCACCAAGTGCAATGCAAAGCGTCGGATGCAGTGGTGTAAAGCACACCGCCACTGGACTCTAGAGCAGTGGAGACGTGTTTTCTGGAGTGACGAATCACGCTTCTCCATCTGGCAATCCGATGGACGAGTCTGGGTTTGGCGGTTGCTAGGAGAACGGTACTTGTCTGACTGCATTGTGCCAAGTGTGAAGTTTGGTGGAGGGGGGATTATGGTGTGGGGTTGTTTTTCAGGAGTTGGGCTCGGCCCCTTAGTTCCAGTGAAAGGAACATGGATGGCCCCTTTGTTTGGGGATGTTTGGGGATGGCCCCTTCCTGTTCCAACATGACTGCGCACCAGTGCAGAGAGCAAGGTCCATAAAGACATGGATGAGCCAGTTTGGTGTGGAAGAACTGGCCTGCACAGAGTCCTTTGGGATGAATTAGAGTGGAGACTGCGACCTCACAAATGTGCTTCTGGAAGAATGGTCAAACATTCTCCTAAACCTTGTGGAAAGCCTTCCCAGAAGAGTTGAAGCTGTTAAAGCTGCAAAGGGTGGGCCGACATCATATTATACCCTATGGATTGAGAATGGGATGTCATATATGTGTGAAGGCAGACGAGCGAATACTTTTGGCAATATAGTGTAAGTATGGTACTTCAAAAAGTTGTGAGCTGATGATACAATCCTATTATACTCTTCAGTCCAAGCAAATTGTCTGGTGCAATTTGCTTTTTTCCCTTGACATAAACACCATAGTCCACAATGATAAGAATGTTAAACATTAAATTTCATCAAAACAACATGACAGGTTAAAGTCCAAGCATAATACACAAAAGTTTCTGACTTCTAGCTAACTATCAAAACAATAGCCAGCCTTACTGGAATCTTATTTTAGCTATCTTGATCACTTCATATTTTATGGCACATGTTTATTTTGTTAGTATTTCAATCCCTTGCTTGGTTGATTGTATTTTCTACATTGCTTGTCACCAACCACATCAAAAAAAGGCAAATTTTTCTTCACACTGCTTTAGCCAACTAGCTGCCATTGGTCTGCTAGCTCTCTATCACTGGTGCCCTGCTGTGCGGCACATAGCCGCAGGGCACAAAGCAGTATGTCGAGTGAATTTACCCTGCAGTCATTTATAAATTAAAGAATATAAGAAGAGCATATCTTGATGTGAAGTGAGTACAGGAAATCTATGAAAAGCAAGTGATAAGAGCACTGAGGATCACTGAGCATCAAAAAGGCAAGGCAAGGCAAGTTTAGTTGTATAGCACCTTTCATACACAGTGGCAATTCAAAGTGCTTTACATAAGGAAAAAAAAAAAATTAAAAGCATTAAAACATTCCCGAGATCTAGAACCTCAGAAAGACTTCTTGCAAACATTGTTACAATTAAGAGAACATGAAATTCAAACAAGAGAGATAAAAAATTAAGAACATGAAAAACTAAAAAAAAATATAGTAAAATATACCCTACAGTTTAGGGAATATGAAATTAAAACAAGAGAGATAAGCAATTAAGAACATGAAAACTAAAAAAATATATAGTAAAATATACCCTACAATTTAGAGAATATGAAATTAAAACAAGAGAGATACACGTTATTATAAGGGATTAATTATACATTTTAACAGGGAAATTACAGTACTAAATACTAAGACTATCGCACAGACTGACAGCAGACAAAGTAACTTATACTACCGGTCGTCACCAATAGTACAGTGTTCCAGTTCTACTGCCACACAATGACGCTCATATAGTGATTTCATCCATGGTGATATCTCTGTCTTACATAGACAGGCGTCCCAGACGTCTTTACTGTTAATCCTTAAACGGGTCAGGTGGAACACACAGCGTCGCCTTTTCTAGTACTATGGGGCAGACGGTATCACACAGCGTCGTCTGATTCCCACCGGGGTGGAACACACAGCATCACCTAGTACTGATACAACACAGGTACTATGGGGCAGATGGTATCACACAGCGTCGTCTGATTCTCACCGGGGTGGAACACACAGCATCACCTAGTACTGATACAACACAGGTACTATGGGGCAGATGGTATCACACAGCATCGTCTGATTCCCACCGGGGTGGAACACACAGCATCACCTAATACTGATACAACACAGGTACTATGGGCCAGACGGTATCACACAGCGTCGTCTGATTCCCACCGGGGTGGAACACACAGCGGCACCTTTTCTAGTACTGTGGGGCAGATGGTATCACACAGCCTTGTCTGATTCCCACCGGGGTGGAACACACAGCATCACCTAGTACTGATACAACACAGGTACTATGGGGCAGACGGTATCACACAGCGTCGTCTGATTCCCACCAGGGTGGAACACACAGCATCACCTAGTACTGATACAACACAGGTACTATGGGGCAGATGGTATCACACAGCGTCGTCTGATTCTCACCGGGGTGAAACACACAGCATCACCTAATACTGATACAACACAGGTACTATGGGCCAGACGGTATCACACAGTGTCGTCTGATTCCCACCGGGGTGGAACACACAGCGGCACCTTTTCTAGTACTATGGGGCAGACGGTATCACACAGCCTTGTCTGATTCCCACCGGGGTGGAACACACAGCATCACCTAGTACTGATACAACACAGGTACTATGGGGCAGACGGTATCACACAGCGTCGTCTGATTCCCACCAGGGTGGAACACACAGCATCACCTAGTACTGATACAACACAGGTACTATGGGGCAGATGGTATCACACAGCGTCGTCTGATTCCCATCGGGGTGGAACACACAGCATCACCTAGTACTGATACAACACAGGTACTATGGGGCAGACGGTATCACACAGCGTCGTCTGATTCCCATCGGGGTGGAACACACAGCATCACCTAGTACTGATACAACACAGGTACTATGGGGCAGATGGTATCACACAGCGTCGTCTGATTCTCACCGGGGTGGAACACACAGCATCACCTAATACTGATACAACACAGGTACTATGGGCCAGACGGTATCACACAGTGTCGTCTGATTCCCACCGGGGTGGAACACACAGCGGCACCTTTTCTAGTACTATGGGGCAGATGGTATCACACAGCCTTGTCTGATTCCCACCGGGGTGGAACACACAGCATCACCTAGTACTGATACAACACAGGTACTATGGGGCAGACGGTATCACACAGCGTCGTCTGATTCCCACCGGGGTGGAACACACAGCATCACCTAGTACTGATACAACACAGGTACTATGGGGCAGACGGTATCACACAGCGTCGTCTGATTCCCACCGGGGTGGAACACACAGCATCACCTAGTACTGATACAACACAGGTACTATGGGGCAGATGGTATCACACAGCGTCGTCTGATTCTCACCGGGGTGGAACACACAGCATCAAGACAACAGTAGCTAGTTAAAAAAAGAAATACCTGCTAAAAATATGCCAAAATAGAATTTTAGTGCTTAACGATTGTATTAGTATGTTCTGTGTAATGACCAGCCTCCCCCCCCACACACATACTGATATTTACTGTTCCACAGAACTTCAGTGGTGCCCCCAGAATTTTTTATAAGGGTGGCCAGATGGGGCCACTGAAAATCTTGGGGTGGCACACCAAAACAAAAAGCCATAACTACATTTCAGGAAGTCTTTTATCGTAGTATACAGCCTAGTTGATAACTAATTATGTGATATGCATAGACTAATACGGTACAATTAACATTTTACTGTACAACAACAATCCTGCACCAAAGAAACGAGACCGCGATCAGCTGCTGCACGATACATCACGCAACATCGGGTGGGGGGTTGGGGGTGTTCGGACTGTGATGGCAGCGATGGCAGTTGGCTGCCTGCATTTTTATTTTTACTAGGGCTGTCAAACGATTACAAATTTTAATTGCGATTAATCTCAGAATTGCATATAGTTAATCGCGATTAATCACATTAAAAAAAAAATCTGTGTAAATGTTATAGAAAATAAGGATTTTTAAGTGAAATGTTACAATTAAAATGGTGAACACATTTTATGCTAAATGTACTTACAGTAGGGCCAAAAAGTATTTAGTCAGCCACTGATTGTGCAAGTTCTCCTACTTAGAAAGATGAGAGAGGTCTGTAATTTTTATCATAGGTACACTTCAACTATGAGAGACAAAATGAGAAAAAAAAATCCAGGAAATCACATTGTAGGATTTTTAAAGAATTTATTTGTAAATTATGGTGGGAAATAAGTATTTGGTCAATAACAAAAGTTTAACTCAATACTTTGTAACATAACCTTTGTTGGCAATGACAGAGGTCAAACGTTTCCTGTAAGTCTTCACCAGGTTTGCACACACTGTAGCTGGTATTTTGGCCCATTCCTCCATGCAGATCTCCTCTAGAGCAGTGATGTTTTGGGGCTGTCGCTGGGCAACACAGACTTTCAACTCCCTCCACAAATTTTCTATGGGGTTGAGGTCTGGAGACTGGCTAGGCCACTCCAGGACCTTGAAATGCTTTTTACGGAGCCACTCCTTCATTGCCCGAGCGGTGTGTTTGGGATCATTGTCATGCTGGAAGACCCAGCCACGTTCCATCTTCAATGCTCTCACTGATGGAAGGAGGTTTTGGCTTAAAATCTCACGATACATGGCCCCGTTCATTCTTCCCTTAACACGGATCAGTCGTCCTGTCCCCTTTGCAGAAAAACAGCCCCAAAGCATGATGTTTCCACCCCCATGCTTCACAGTAGGTATGGTGTTCTTGGGATGCAACTCAGCATTCTTCTTCCTCCAAACACGACGAGTTGAGTTTTTACCAAAAAGTTCCATTTTGGTTTCATCTGACCACATGATATTCTCCCAATCCTCTCCTGGATCATCCATATGCTCTCTGGCAAACTTCAGACGGGCCTGGACATGTACTAGCTTAAGCAGGGGGACACGCCTGGCACTGCAGGATTTGAGTCCCTCTCTGCGTAGTGTGTTACTGATGGTAGCCTTTGTTACTTTGGTCCCAGCTCTCTTCAGGTCATTCATCAGGTCCCTCCGTATAGTTCTGGGATTTTTGCTCACCGTTCTCATGATCATTTTGACCCCACGGGATGAGATCTTGCGTGGGGCCCCAGATCGAGGAAGATTATCAATGGTCTTGTATGTCTTCCATTTTCTTACAATTGCTCCCACAGTTGATTTATTCACACCAACCTGCTTGCCTATTGTAGATTCACTCTTCCCAGCCTGGTGCAGGTCTACAATTTTCTTCCTGGTGTCCTTCGACAGCTCTTTGTTCTTGGCCATGGTTGAGTTTGGAGTCTGACTGTTTGAGGCTGTGGACAGGTGTCTTTTATACAGATAACGAGGTCAAACAGGTGCCATTAATACAGGTAACGAGTGGAGGACAGAAGAGCTTCTTAAAGAAGAAGTTACAGGTCTGTGAGAGCCAGAAATCTTGCTTGTTTGTGGGTGACGAAATACTTATTTTCCACCATAATTTACAAATGATTTCCTGGATTTTTTTTACTCATTTTGTCTCTCATAGTTGAAGTGTACCTATGATGAAAATTACAGACCTCTCTCATCTTTCTAAGTAGGAGAACTTGCACAATCAGTGGCTGACTAAATACTTTTTGGCCCCACTGTACGCTGTGAGAATGATTTTCACGGCCATGAATTAGGTAGGGCCTTAACAATGTGATATGTGAACAGCTTAAAAAAATAACATGACGCATGGAATAGTATGCATACCAGAATAAGACTTTTTACAAAAACACTGAACTCAACATTTAGCCCCTTCACCTTTTGGACAGTATTTTACATGACATTTAGCAAACTTGCAAAATTTAGCATACATGTAAAATCAAATACACATCACAGTAAAGTCCACAAAAAACAAAGGGTCTGAGTACTTACTAAATCCATACATAACAAACTCTATTTTTTATAAGCAGAGAGCATTATTAAATGGTTTACCAATGATGCATCTGCTCCTTTGTGTGAGCAGGAACAGAAGGAGAACTGCCAGAGCTTTATAAAATGACCTCCAGCGGGCTACTGGTGTATACATGTCTGATCATACTGCCAGAAATAGACTCCATGAGGGTGGCATAAGAAGCCTGGTGTTTTCTAATTGGATCCGTGCTTACAGCCTCACAGTGTTTGGCACTAGGTTGGCATTCGCCAGAGAACACTAGAATTGGCAGGACACCATCTGCCATATCATCAGGACCTTGCCCAGATGTGCATACAGGCATCTGGGGGCCTTATACACATCATAAGTTGCCATAATGAAACTCATGCACATTGAAGAGCTTTGATTCTTGGTGTGATTTTGAATCCAGGCCTCAATGTATTGATTATTTTGGTTTCCGCTGACCGCTGTTATGCCATTTTTTATCCTGCACAAATGCCACAGTTATTTATTACTTCCAATGCTCCATAATGAGTAGAAAATGATCGCACAATATTCAATGACATGCGAACTAAGACACTTTATATTACAAGCAAAGTAAAACTGTGCCATTGAATTAATCTTGTCGATTATTTCCGAGTGGAAGAAATTACATTTTCAGAGTGTCATTATCAGACACATAATAAGGCAAATTAGATGTTCCTACAGCCCAAGTCTTCCATTCCAAGTGGTTATGAGAGGATGTTTAATCAACAGCACCTTTTTATGTGTAAACACATTTGGCAACTACCATATACAACTCATTTAGGGAGTATGTAATCATTTGACAATCAAATGACAAGATCGGAAGATAAAGTAGGGAAAATTAGGAGACCTCAAATCAGCATCAGCAGTTATACTGTTCAGTTCTACTGACACACCTCATTCTATTTAATGAGGAACTTTAATTACTTCAATTATTAAATATGATGGTTCAAAAGAACAAGACCAAGCTTCAGACTTTAGAAACAACAAAGCTACAGACCAGCCGAATGTTAAAAAACAGAAGGTCTGTCTGAAAACCTAGTGAGCTAGAAGGCTGTCTAAGGCTGGCTAAGTTCTTAGATACCTTAAAAGGCTGCCTACTGAGGTGCCCTAACTCTAAGCGACAATCTGACTGAATAACAAGGGTCATAACATTAAAACCACCTCCTTGTTTCTACACACATTGTCCATTTTATCAGCTCTACTTACCATATAGAAGCACTTTGTAGTTCTACAATTACAATTTTCAAATACCGTGTCCACTCACTGTCCACTCTATTAGACACTCCTACCTAGTTGGTCCACCTTGTAGATGTGAAGTCAGAGACGATCGCTCATCTATTGCTGCTGTTTGAGTTGGTCATCTTTGAGATCTTCATCAGTGGTCACAGGACTATTCTCAGTCCAGCAGTGACAGTGAGGAGTTTAAAAACTCCAGCAGTGCTGCTGTGTCTTATCCACTCATACCAGCACAACACACACTAACACACCACCACCATGTCAGTGTCACTGCAGTGCTGAGAATGATCCATTACCCAAATAATAGCTGCTCTGTAGTGGTCCTGGGAGAGTCCTGACCATTGAACAGCATAAATGGGGGCAAACAAAGCATGCAGAGAAACAGATGGACTACAGTCAGTAATTGTAGAACTACAAAGTGCTTCTATATGGTAAGTGGAGCTGATATAATGGACAGTAAGTGTAGAAACAAGGAGGTGGTCAAAATGTTATGCCTGATCGGTGTATGTTCAAATTTATATATCCGTAAGCAGCGGAAATAGCCAAACATACTAATTAGAAGGAGTGTTCACATCCTTCTGGCCATGTAAATATTTGCTTTGTTCTTTAGAGAAGGCACATCCCATAAACTTTGTGTTATGTGTCAGGGAACCCAGCTAGCGTTAGTTTAGTAGATTTCTGAAGCATGAGAGGAGACGATTTCATACAGGTGATAGCACAGCTGTTTGTCCCGAGTGAACACAACTTACATGAATCGTCCTTCATTATGATAAATGGAGCACAGCCGACAACTGGGATTAATTAGAAGGACATGCTTAAAGCTGATGCAAGATTTAAACTATTTGCCCTCTTGTTACAACACAACCACTAAGCTCCCGGAGCAGAGACAAATAGTACTTAATTATATGACTTGGTCTTTGTTTATGTTCTAGTAAAGACTTTACTACATCACCACCAAGTACCAATAGTTCCGTTTTTATTTTGTTGCTTTTCTAGACCCTGTTTTAAATCATGTATGCTTGTGCTTATTATATGGCATCTTAGGGGTATTTTTTTCTGGGGCTACTGCTTCCTCCGGTGTCTGTGATGTCTAGAGTTCAAATAAAAAGCAAATACGCTCATGGCACGCTAGCTGCCTCGAATTTGGATAGGGTCTTGATGGAGCGCTGTGCATGAGTAGATCTTCTGAGTTTGTGCTCTAGAGTTTGTATCTTAGTCATGCTATTGACCTGCCTGGCTTGTTGTGCCTGTGGGGGGAATGGTCAATGGAGCCTATGCTGTCTGGTTGGGATGCTTGCATAACATGCGATACTATCTCTGTGGGATACCCTGTCAGTGTACCAAATCTATTTAAAAATAGTATTACAAAACAAAAATAGTAAGTTTTGGTTTCTAAATGTAACAGTTTGTCTTTCACTGCCTAATCAGCTGCTGTGATTGTTTCATCAGGATGCAAGATTTAAACTATTTGCCCTCTTGTTACAACACAACCACTAAGATCCTGGAGCAGAGACAAATAGTAGTTAATTATATGACTTGGTTTTTGTTCATGTTCTAGTAAAGACTTTACTACATCACCCCCAAGTACCACCAATTCCTTTTCCATTTTGTTGCTTTTCTAGACCCTGTTTTAAATCATGGATGCTTGTGCTTATTATATGGCATCTTAGGGGTATTTTTTCTGGGGCTATTGCTTCCTCTGGTGTCTTTGATGTCTAGAGTTCAAATAAAAAGCAAATACGCTCACGGCACGCTAGCTGCCTCGATTTTGGATAGGGGCAAGCCATAGCCTAGTGGTTAAGGTACTGGACTAGTAATCAGAAGGTGGCTGGTTCAAGCCCCACCACTACCAGGTTGCTGCTGTTGGGCCCTTGAGCAAGGCCCTTAACCCTCAATTGCTCAGACTGTATACTGTAACTGTAATGTAAGTCGCTTTGGATAAAGGCGTCTG
This sequence comes from Trichomycterus rosablanca, assembly GCF_030014385.1. NCBI lineage: Eukaryota > Metazoa > Chordata > Actinopteri > Siluriformes > Trichomycteridae > Trichomycterus > Trichomycterus rosablanca. The sequence continues at coordinate 29,016,094 of NC_085997.1, read as the reverse complement.
CTAAATGCCAAAAATGTAGTACAAGGAGTACAAGGACGTGTGTTTTGGATAAGAGGCTTAATTTATTTTAGCAGCGCCAAATGTTGAACAGTCCAAAATTTACTATTATGAACTAAATATAAACAGACAGTGTTTTGTAACTTAGGATATACACTTTAAGGTCATGAAAATTCATTCAAATTTAGTAATCTGATGATGCATGTACCTTAATTATTAAAAAGTATTGGTATCGGTGTCTGCGATACTGGCCCTATATTTACTTGGTATACCAAATTCTGCAGTATCGCACACCACTAGGGCGGCACGGTGGCTTAGTGGGTAGCACTGTCGCCTCACAGCAAGAAAGTCCTGGGTTCGATCCTCAGGCTGGGCGGTCCAGGTCCTTTCTGTGAATAGTTCGCATGTTCTCCCTGTGTCTGTGTGGGTTTCCTCCGGGAGCTCCGGTTTCCTCAGGTTAATTGGAGACACTGAATTGCCCTGTAACGGTGTGTGTGTGTGTGTCTGCCCTGCGATGGACTGGCGTCCCATACAGGGTGTTGCTGTGTGCCTTATGCCCATTGAGGGGCTGGGATAGGCTCCAGCACCCCCCAAGCCCCCCCGCGACCCTAATTGGATAAGCGGATAAGAAAATGAATAAATGAATGAATGAAACGCACACCACTACCCCACAGATCAGCTCCAACGTACATTTAGTCCAGATAATTACAGGTTTCTGCAGGTATATTAGAATTGGATGAAAGTCTGCAAATAGGTCCAAAGATTATACAGTATATAATTTCCTTTCTAGCATGTTTGAATTGTAGCTTTTAGTAATGGAATTATAAAAGCAGCATTGAACTGAACAGAACAAGAAATATACAGTTACTGATAGACATTTCAAGAAAAAAACGGTTTGGAACAGAACTCTGCAAATAGGTGCCGACAATTCTAACAGCACAAATCCATATTACAGCTAAACCATGTCTGATTATATATCATTTTCCTTCCTAGCATGTTTGAAATGTAGCTTTTAGTAATGGAATGAATGTAGCATTGAACTGAACTGAACAAGGAGAAAAAACAGTGCCTGATAGACATTTCAAGAAAAATATAAGATTTTACACAAATTTATTATTGTGAATTATATTCCAGTGTTCAAATCTATTTAATAATAGTATTACAAACCAAAATAGTAAGTTTTGGTTTCTAAATGTAACAGTTTGTCTTTCACTGCCTAATCAGCTGCTGTGATTGTTTTATCAGGAGGGACCCAGGAGAGTCCAACTGGCCATAAGCAAAAGGAAAATGAGGGAAATCAGTCAGAAGAATCATTAGGACACAAATAGCCTGAGAACAAGTCCTGAGAAACGTGCCTCATGGGCATGAATAGTTTCAAAAACATGCATTTTTACTAATCTTCATGAACCGAACGAATATGTAACATCTTGGACAGACCAGTATACACTATATGGCCAAAATTCCCTTCTAATTATTAGGTTGAGATGTTTCAGCCAATTTTATTAGGTGTATAAAATAAATTATTAAGTCAGTTATATCTGACCAATGTTGAATAAACAATTTGAGAAAGGCCACTTCCAGTTCCAGCATGATTGTTTTCAATACAGACAAGGTTTGATAACTCCCAATCCTGCACAGAACCCTAACATACACTCATCAGCCACTTTGTAGTTCTACAATTACTGACTGTAGTCCATCTGTTTCTCTGCATGCTTTGTTAGCCCCCTTTCATGCTGTTCTTCAATGGTCAGGACCACCACAGAGCAGGTATTATTTGGGTGGTGGATCATTCTCAGCACTGCAGTGACAATGACAATGTTGTGCTAGTATGAGTGGATCAGACACAGCGGCGCTGCTGGAGTTTTT